>NC_135893.1:18930188-20130188 GCF_964194155.1 Cetorhinus maximus | reverse complement strand
GGGATCTTTTGCAGCCTCCTGAGGGGTCAGATGTGGTCTTAATTAACTTCTTGTCTGAACATTGACACCTTCAACAGTGGCAGTGCTCCCACGGTACTGCATTGAAATGTTGGCCTTGATTTTGTGTTGCAGTTGAGTGGGTCTCGAATCCACATCCTTCTGACTCAGGGGCAAGCCTCTTTGCTGAGGTGATAGAGAAGAAAGAAAAAGAGACACAAGCAATAAACTCTGAGCAGCAATGACTTCGCTCAGTGGTAGCACTTTTGCCTCTTGTTCAAGTCCCACTCCAGAGACTTGAGTACATAATCCAGGGTGGGGGAGTACTGCACTGACAGAGGTGCCATTTTTCAAATGAGATGTTAAACTGAGGCCCCATCTGCCATATAAGGTGGATGTAAAAGATCCTGCTGCACTATTCAAAGAGCAGGAGATTTCTCCTGGTGTCCTCGTCAATTTTGATCCGTCAGCAGATTAAAACGTTATTTAGTCATCATCTCACTGTGAAATCGTGCAATGCATAAATTGCCTGCCACGTTTCCTACATTACAACAATGACCAGGGTGACCATATTTTAAGATATTGTCTTTTATTTTGACTGTTTGTGGACACCTTTCATCCCTTATTTATAGGACAGCCTTTGGGAGACTGAGCCTGGGAGTCTCCTCTTTCCCTGCCGCTTCTTTTTGAACATGTGCACTGTGACTGCCAGCCATCAGGGGAGTTATAATCACCAGCAACCAAACCCTCCACCCGCCAGCCCATATGATCACCAGTGCCTCTCCTCCCATCCTGCCCCTGTCCCATGACTGAAGTGTCCCTTATTTTATTTCATAAGAATTGGGTACCCTGACAGTGACGACATTTCAAAAATATTTCAATGACTGTAAAGAGCTTTGAGAAGTTCCATGGTTGTGAAAGGCACTTTATAAACGTACACTGCTCCTTTCTAAATGTAATTTGAGCAATGATTAAATAGTTAAACCTTTCAGTACTCTGGAACAGTTATCATCAAGAACACTGAAAGGGTTAATCTGATTGCCTGTTATTGCTGTGATTACTTCATCCCAGGACTGTTCACTGCTGGTTTCACTCTGAATATCTCCCCCACCCCCAACCTTTCAGACTCATTGCAGTTAATTTAACAGAGACTAAGAAATCCAGTGGGAGACTCATTAACATTAGTTGTTGAACACAATAATCTAATAGTTCAATGGAGCAGAGGGGGATTAACTGTCAGTGCTGCAGGCAGTAAAACATTGGCACCTCAGAGCTACCAACTCAAGTGGAGAACAAAAGAACACTGGAGTCCTGTCGTGCTGGGTGCCTGATGCACATTCTCTGTCCTGCTGCCATCTCTGCACAGCTGCTGCATAATCACTGGAGGCAGAGACTGAAACAGTTATAAAACACATACCACATGCCTGTCTTGTGATTATCTATACGATTCATGATGTCAAGTGACTTAGAGGTGGTTTGTTGGGAAGCAGAGACTGGAGAAGCTTAACAGCCTTTTCCTTGTTCTTTACTTTATGAATCAAAGGGTAACCAAGAGAAGGATTTAAAACAGCAGGATTTACTCAGTTCAACACATCTCAGGGAAGCAAAGACTGTGGTGATTGGACATGTGGCATTGCTCACACTGAAGGCGAATTGAAACCTACATTTAAACCAAAAATAACAATGTATTCAGAAAAAAAAACACTGTATCTGTAAAGAGTGCAGATTTGCACTGTGACCTCCTAGGTATAGGAATTGAACTTCCTGATCAGACAGAATACACTAGCACAGAAATTAGAACCAACATTCCAAATTCTGCATATTCCAGAATAGACTATGCTGAGCAGAGGGAAAAAAGAAGTCCTGTACCACCTTCCCTTCAGCTAGGAGGCAGAACAAGTTATGCACAATTGTGTGCATTTATATGGCATTTTTAACAGAGTAAAACGTTCATGGTATTTCACATGAGTGTAACAAGGTGAAAATTGACACCTAGCTACAGGAGAAGATATTAGGAGAGATGACAAAAAGCTTGGTTAAAGAGGTTGGTTTTAAGGAGCATCTTAATGTAGATGAAAGAGGTGGAAAGGTTTAGGGAGAAAATTTCAAAGCCGAAGGCCTGGAGAGCTGAAGGCACAGCTGCCAATAGTGGGACAAAGGGAGTGGGGTAGCACAGAGATCTCAGGGGTCTTGTACGGCTAAAGGAGGTTACAGAGAAAGGGAGGGTGATGTATGGAGGAACTTGAAAGCAAGGATGGGAATTTTAAGATCAAGACATAGCCAGACCTGCGACCAACATAGGGCAGCAAGCACAGGGGTGATGGGTGAACAGGACTTGGTGCAAGTTAGGATGTGGGGAGCAGACTTTTGGATGAGCTGAAGTTTATGCATAGTGCAAGTTGGAAAGCTGGGCAATGTGAGCACTGGAATAGTCAAGTCTAGAAGTAACAAAGGCATGCATTATGATTTCAGCAGCAAATAGGTTGAGGTAGGGGATAGACAGGTGGTGTTAGGGAAATGAAAGTAGGCTGTCTTTAGGGATGGAGAGGATGCCCTAAGGTTGCAAATAGTCTGGTTCAGTCTGATACAATGGCTAAGGAGGAAGATGAAATTGGTGACTAGAGAATGGAGTTTTTGACAGTGACCAAAGACAATGGCTTCCGTCTTACTGATATTTGATTGGAGAAAATTTCTGCTAACTCAAAACCGGATGTCTGTGCAGTGACTGACTGTGTGATATTTGACTGGCTCTGCCATACCTATCTTTGTGATATCTGCCTGGGCAGTGTGTCTGTCTGTCTGACATGTCTGCAGCAGTTGCGATAATTTGTGCCAAAATCAAATAACATCATGACCTGAGTGGCTTGTTTTGTGTCTATTTTCCCACAGGTTGGTGCTGTGACCTCCGGCAGCACATCTGCAAAGCCCACAACCGCGGCCTCAACAACAAGTGTTATGATGATTGTATGTGTGCGGAAGGTGGGTGTTTCCTCTGGCTCAAACGTATCCGTAGTCACCTAGTCCTGGGCATTGGAGATCAGACCCAAGGGTTTAAGCTCCCTGTGCACTCACTGACTCCTCACTGGGTTCCCAGTATTGTGAATCAAAGTCAGTTCAGGTCCTGAAATTGGGATCTCACTGCTTAGGGACAACTAAAGTCAAGTCCTGTGGTGCTGACAGGCTGTTGGGAGGCAGGTGTTGGCCCACAGACAAGCTGCTATAAGGGTTAGGTTGGGGTTTGACTCTGCATCACAAACTACCTAAAGTGTGGATTATAGATGTCAGGATGGTAAATGGGAAAAAAGGTTCAGTCTCTTTAGAAGTGTAGTTGGTGACTGAGCCAGGTCCTGTCAGGTAAGTCCTGGGGACTGAAACCTCTAAAACTCTTTTGTCTTCACCAGGTCTTCGCTGTTATGCCAAGTTCCATCGGAATCGGAGAGTGACCCGAAGGCGAGGACGGTGCGTGGAACCGGATTCGGTTGATGTTGATCATGGATCATTTATTACAGTCTGAGCAGACTTCACTAGGAATCCAGCTGTTTCAGTCCAAACAACTGGTCAATGAAAATCCTCAACTCCATTAATAGCAGTGAAAATCTTGATGACTCCAAAAAAATGCCCAAGACTATCCAGATAGATGATACCATGTCAGAGCTGCCTGGAATACAGTTCTTGACAATCACTCCTGTACCCCCAGTCATATCCAATGGCCCCACTTACATCCAACACCTCAATATTACAATCCAACAATCCCAGAACCCAATACCCAAGCACTACAATCAAATTACCTGCTGGTTCATGTAGTTTTATTCTACCATGACTCATTTGTTACTTTATACCCTGCCTCTCATGCCCAACACTAAAATTAAATTTGAAATGCCATACTTTGTAAATATAGTTCAAATGTTATTTAGCAAAAAGGTGGCTAACGCAAGCTTCAGCAACAAGACCTTGTATATAATGGTGCTTGTTAACTTTTTATGTCAACATTTATTTTCAAGGAGCCGCCCTACAGTCCTCTCAAAACAGCTTCACCTAAGACCACCTTCCATCAAGTTTTATCCTTCTCCAAAAAGCAGCCTCTAACCCTAATGATGATTCTCACAAAATCAGATACCACAATCACCCTTCTGCTTTAACCTTATCTTCATTGTGATATTGCTAGCTATTTAACATTTTGTCATACAGTGATTATCCTGTAGTATTCCATCACTTTATTGTATAAATACAATTAATTCTCACAATAGAGCTTTGGTTTTAGTTGCAATAGAATCAAGCTTTTTAAACAAAATCTAAGCTCTGGCCCAGTTCAAAGCTCTGAGCAACTTTAATCATTGAATTGTGTACAATTAATCAATCTGAAATTTTTTATCCTACCCATTTTGACTTTTACTGAGCTATGTCTCCATAGGTGGTGGTACCTTGCCCAAGTGACTGTTACTCATGTATGAGCCTAGATGTTGAATATTGGTAGACTATTGGTAAACTATTTGACTGTGGAGGGCAACATAGTTAAGCTTAGTCTTCACTTAATAACTGTGATTTTCTTGCAGGGCCACTGGATAGTGATAAAGATTAGGAAAACTGGCTGATATTATACAGACCCTGTAGAAGCTCTACCGTAACATCCAGTGAATAGGTAACCCTTTGGAAGCACCTGGTCTTTCCTGCTTTCAGAGCACTGTAATCATTTCTATTACTGAGTATATTTAAAGATTAAGGAAGTTCTGTTCAAGCTTGGTTCAACATATTTTCGCCAGCAACGTTCGCCAGAGAATTTTATCCCCTTGTCATAGTTTGTGTTATAACCAGGAAAGGTTGAAGTTAGAAACAAAAACAGAAAATACTGAAAATACACAACAGGTCAGTCATCATCTGTGGAAAGAACAGAGATTCATTGCTTTTGAGTATAGGCACTTCAGATTTATAACAGTGTCTGCAGTATTTTACTATTTGTGTAAGGTTAAAGCTCAGCCCCTCATCTCGAGGCCTATGACTCAAGTACAGGTGCCATAAGTTTACACGGAATTCTCCTGATTGTCTTCCATAACTTTTGTGGAAGATCTAAGACAACCATAGAGAAAGAGTTTCAACCATAGAATGTCAGGTAAAAAGTGTGCCAGTAACGTAAAGCCCCCTACTATCGGCAGTTAAATTCAGGCAGCCTCTTGTGTTTTTGTATTAGGACAGATCAATATAGATATTGCAGGAACGGTTGGGGTATTGTGATGCGGGAATCTCGACCTTGAATAATTCTGAAGCTGAGAGAATATCACATTTTTATGGGTACATTGTTTGTCACATTGTTACAGTTGCAGTGTTTGTCATAACCACCCTGACTTGAACATATATCACTATTTCTTCTTCATCACTGGGTCAAGAACCTGGAACTCCCTACCTAACAGCATTGTGGGAGTATCCTCAACACACAGACTGTAGCGGTTCAAGATGGATTGCCACTACCTTCTAAAGGGCAATTAGGGATGGGTAATAAATGCTGGCCTTGGCAGCGATACCCATATCCCAAGAATGAATTAAAAAGCATTGCTTTGGTTAGATTGTTTGTCATATTGTTATAGTTGCATTGTTTGTCACATTGTTATGGTTACATTTTGTGTTGTGCTGCATGTGAATTTATAGTGATGGAATGCATGATGAAAGGATGATAATGTACCAGATTTTGCACTTCTTTTGTTTTCTATTTAATTTTAATGTTAGTCTACATGAAACAAACAAATCTGACAACCAATTAAAAACTGTGAAATAGAAAGCCTTGGCTCAGTTCATCTCTCATCTCAATTTAGACCTGATTATTTAAGTCACATTACAGTTGCAGAGGAAATGAAATCCATGCAGAAGAATTGCTTCTGTCAATAATTCTTTTGTTACTAGCTCAATAGTTGGCTTGAGATGTGTTCTTTGTTGTCACGGGATCAAAACTGTAGAAGCCTCAGTGCTCTGGGAGCACTGACACCACGTGGACTGTAGTGGTTCAAGAAGGCCTACCACCATCTTCCCAAGGGAAATAAGCAATGATTGCTGGTCCTGCCAGTGACAACCATATCCCAAGATATATATATATATATTTTAAAACCTGCTAGGCTGGTTCCACCCTGCCTTTTCCCTCCTCCCCTCCCAATCATAAGGTCTTAGGGATTTAAATCAGCCTTGGCTCAGGGGGTAGTGCTCTCATCTCTGAGTCAGGGGGTTATGTATTCACATTTCACTCCAGGGACTTGAGCACATAATCTAAGCTGACACTCTAATACAGTGTTGAGGAAGTAGTGGACTGTTGGAGGTACTTTTTCCTGGATCAGATATTAAACCAGGCTGGTTGGATGGAAGAGATTGCATGACGCTATTTTGAGACTGTGTAGGAGAGGTGTCACTGGTGTCTGGGCCAATAGTTAGTCCTCAACCAACACTGTTTTTCTTTTAAAAAAAACACATTATCTGGTCAATGTTCCATTGCTGTTTGTGTTCCTTGCTGTGTACAGATTGGCCACTCCTATTTCAACAATAGTGACTACAAGTCAAAAGTTCTCAATTGGCTGTAAAGTGCTTTCAGATTTTCTGAGGTCATGAAAAGTACTGAATCAATCCATTTTTTTTCTGTGACACACAATGATTATACAAAATCACTTATATTTACGCAAACAACTTCAATTATAGTGAGCTTGCTGAATCTGCGTCTTACCAAATTTTGTATTATTGTATTATTTATTTCTGTTAAGAAAGGGCATAACATCTTCAAGTTTTAGAAAGCATTGTATAGGATGCACACAAACAGAAGAACGTGTGTTTCAATAGTGTTTTTCTTGATCCCAGAGTATTGCAAAGCACTAACTAGTCAGTGTAGTACTGTTATGCTGAAAATTCAACAGCAATTTTCATTGAACATAAGAAGTTAAACATATAAGAAAAGGAGTAGGACATTCAACTTTTTGATTCTGCTTCATCATTTGAGATCATTGTTGATCTTCTACCTCAATGCCACCTTCCTGCAATATCCCCATATTTCTTGTTTTCCTTAGTATCCAAAAATCTCTGAAATATACTGCTCACTGTGCTAGTGAATTTCAAAGATTCACAACCTTTTGAGTGATGAAGTTTCTCCTCATTCATCCTAAATTACTGATCCCTTATTCTGACAGTCATCACTCGTTCTAGATACCGCAGCCGAGGAAAATCTCCTGTCAGCATGTAGCCTGTCAAGTCCCTTAAGAATTTTATGTTTCAATGAGATCATACTTTTAAACTCTAAGGAATATAGGCCTAAACTCCTAATCCCAGGATCAGTCTCTTCAATCTTTGCTGCACTCCCTCTAAGGCAAGTATATCATTCCTTAAGTAAGGACATAAAAAAAATTACACAATACTCCAGCTGTGATTACCCAAGGCCATATATAACTGTAATAAGAGTTATTTACTCCTACACTCCATCCCTCTGCAATAAAGGCTAACATACCATTTACTTGCCTAACTACCTGCATATTAACTTTGTGGTGAAGGTCCCTCCAAATATCAACATTACCCTGTCTCTCACTAATTGAAAAGTATTGTTTTGCTATTTTTCTTACCAAAAGGGATAAATGAGATAAAGAACAGGAAATCTGTTAATGATGTTGGTTAAGGGATGAATAATAACCAAGACATTAGGGAAACCTGCACTGCTTTTTATTCCGTTAGTTCCTTGGGATCTTTTGCGTCCACCTGAGGGAGGAGACAGGGCCTCAGTTTAACGTTGCATCTAAAAAAATAGCACCTCCAACAATGCAGCATTCTCTCAGTACTATGCCAAAGTATCAACCTATATTATGTGTTAAAGTCTGTGGAGCGAGACTGAATCAGTGACTTTCTGACTCTAGATGAGAGCGACCATTGAGACACAGCTGACACACCACAGCCTTGAAAGTTTTGGTTTTGTTTTTCATTGTTAGAATTTTCTTTTTTCTCGGCCCAGGACACTGACTCTCATTGGTGTACAGGTCCTCTCTCCTGAAAGTGCTGATTCTCACTGGATTCAGTTCCATGGTTGCTGGCCACTCTGTGAAATTTTGTGGCCCCTTCTTCATGTGTGATTCCAGACAGCAAATATTGACAGAATATCAAATATTTTAGTTAATGGGAACGGAGACTGACCTGCCCTTAATCAACATGGAACATTTTCTAGCAAAAGTCACTGGATAAAGCTCAGGAGCAGGAACTTCCCCTTCCCTCATCCAGGAATACTGAGAGCAAAACCACCCACTCCCCGACATCCATCAACCCCACCTCATCTGGTGTCTGGGATGATAATTCACAACCTGGCACTTCGTTTATTTTAAATGGTGCAGTGTACCCCTACTAAAATCTATCACGGTAACTTATTGACATGTAAGGAGTTGGAATTTTATAATTACTGTTGGCGGCCGTGGTGTGCCACTTTGCATTTGATTGATGTGCAAACCCACCACAAATATTTCAATATTAACTTTAATAAATTTTCAGAGTGATGGCTGTTGGTCGAGAGAGGTGGTCCTGCACAGCTGGTCAGACCGCCCAATTGGGGAACAACCCCATGTGGACAAGTGGCAGAGCCCCACCTCAATACCAGTGCTAAACCCGAGGTGCTTTTTTTTAAAAAAGTACTGACATAGAAGTTTTATTTTCCCTGCATAGATGAATCTCAATTTAAAGTTTTTTTTGAGCTAACGCAAAATGTGCTGGCGACACAGGGACACGAAAAAAAATACAAGGTTAGCTGGGCAGCGGTTACTGACTACGGGCCATGTGTGTGATTAATATTAAACTGATCTCATGGCGCTGAGCAGCTGATCCCTCACCCATCCCAAACATGCTACCCTACCCTGGGTCAATGGTCAGCTCTGCGGCGATCGGATTTGCCATCTGCTTCATTTGTGAAGCAAAATGCCACAAAAGTTGATGACGGAATCTCTCTGTTCGTCCTTGGATTCTTTGCGTCCCGCGTGTGTTAGCGAGAATTAACCCGTGCAAGCCTGCAGTGCCGTTTCTGCATTATGTCCCAGGGCATTTCTCCTTTCTCCCACGTTAGATCCGAGGGGCGGGGCTGGAGATTGGACCGGTTGGGTGGGTGAGTACTGGCTGAAGGGGCCGGCGGTAACATGGACCTTGGGGAGGGGCTTCGTCAGCTGGGGGGCACGTGGCTCTGGGTCACATGACGCGGGGGTCACGTGGGTGGGTTTGAAGTTTTGTCGACAAGTGAGGGTTTGGCGATGGAGCTGCCGGTGGTCAGCCTGAAGGTAAAGTCTGCGGATCAGGACCTCGGGACTGGTTCGACAATTCAGGTTACCTGCTCAAATGGAGGGTTGTCGATTGGGATCTGGAAGGGCTGGCAGGGAAAGTCCGAAACCAGGAAAAGCAGGACTTTAAAGAACTCAACACGGGCCGGGTTAGACATCATTTCTGTCTCCCCCACGTTCCCCTGCTCTGTGTGTGCACCCGCCCCTTCTCTGATAGACGGTTGCGGTTATAAGTGAATTAATAGATACCCCGAGTGAGTTCTAGGCTGCAATCTCTGATGCTCTATAATTTCCTGGGGATGGTGTTGTGGTAGATTGACATACTCCAGTCCCGCCTATGTCTCTAGAATTGTAGAGTTTGTTTTAGTTCTTGAGGAATGACCTGAGTTCATGTTCCCACAGATGATCATCATCGTGCACTGGCTCCTGACAACCTGGTGAGTGATGGATTACCTAGCAAACGTCTGTTCATTGGATTTATTTTTTCTGTCCAACTGGTGGAAATAAGTGGTAACGTCAACCGTTAGTTGCATTTTTACAGCCCTTTTTAATGTAGGAAAATATCGCATAGTGTGTCACAGGTGTATTTGGAAGTAAAATAATGCTGAGAGAAAGGAAAGGATATGAATGGGGGGGGAGGTTGGGTGGTGTGTCTAAAGGAGTGGTCAGAGGTGGGTTTCAGGGAAAGTCTTGGAGAAGGAGAGGCAAAGATTTCCATAGCATGAGGACCAAAGACACAGCTGTCAGTGGTGGGGTGAGGGGGAATGCATAAAAGCCTGGTACTGACAAAATGAAGAGCTTGGGAGGGAGTAAATTGTAAGGAGGGAAGGAAATCAGAGAGCTGGGAAGTGGTGAGGCCATTAGGGAAAGATAAACACAAGAATGAGAATTTTTATTGGGGGATTGGGATCTAATGTAGGTTCATGAGGGCAGGAGTGATACGAGTATAGGAGCTTTGGATGAATTGAAGCTTATGAAGGAGGGCAGGCTGGCAGGAGAGGATTGGATGGTCAAGTCTGGAGGTGACAGTCATGAGGGTTTCAGCAACAGATAGGCTGAGGCAGGAGTAGGTATGGGCAATGCCATAGAGGTGGAAGTTTGATAATGAGGAAGGTCAGGTTGGGTGACTACTATATTGAGGCAATGTTTTTATGAGAGAAGCCAGTTTCATTGTTCATGGGAATTTAAATACCAATTTGTTTCCGATACCTAGTATTTTAGGTAATTTAATCACTTTGTACCCAGAACTCAGTAGCATAAGTGCAGACTTGAAGCCACTCTCATGTGGGAATCTGATCCTATTTATAAGATACAAGTTTTCCTTTTAACCTCTTCTGCCCTCTTAACTTCCTTTAGCCAGGCCACCTAACAACATTAGCTGCACTTGCTGTACTAAACATGAATGCGATTGTTTATAAATGGATCTGAATCGTGACAAGTGGTTGATTTACTGCCCCAGTACCCATAGCTATTGATTTGCAGAAGCTGGCTGAGACTGTATGTCCTGTCTGGTTTGTTTGACCAGTGATGCATTGTTTAATTGGAAACAAAATTAGAGTTCATAAGTGCTTCAAAATTGTGAATTTTGAACAGAATAAGTTAAATATGAACCAGATAATTCTGGAATGCTCCAGAATGAATAGAGCTGTTCGCTGCTGGATCTGAACCATTTGGAGCTTCAGTTTAGTCAGATAAACATCTTGTGTTACTGTCACAACAGGAGGAAGCTTGTGTATAGAAAGCTGAGGGTATGAAAGGAGAGTGTGCAAGCAAAATTCAAGCCTGTTTAGCTGCCTCAGCCTAGTTTTCTATTTTGTAATGCAATTGAAATTTCACGAGTTCCTGTGATGTTGGGACAGACTGCTTGAAGCAGAGAACAGTTTGTATGAGAGTTTCCACAGGGGGAGAAAGCAGAAAATAAATAGAATGTTACAGCCCAGAAATAGCCCATCTGGCACATCATAGTTTACCCCAGCTCCTGCCTGCACTCGAACACTTTTTTAATAGTCCTTATTTTCCAGGAACTTATTAATTCCCTTTTTAAAAGCATTTATGGATTCTGTTTCAAAATTGGTTATTGGCAGAGAATTCCACATTCTAACCACCCTCTGTGCAAATACATTTTCTATTCTTGCCTTTAATTATATTAAATTATAATACCCTGTATTAATTTTATGTCCCCTTGCTGTCATCCTTATGGAAGCAATCCTGCTTATTTGCCCTGTCACAATCCCTACTGATTCTACTTTACACCTTGCCCATTGTTTTTATATGTTTTCTATAATAAGTTTCCCGAAGTTGTACACAATACTCCAGACGCACCTTAACTAAGGTCTTGCACAAGCTCAATGTTTCCTCCTGCTTTTGAATATTATGCCTCTGGACACAAACCCAGTGTTCTCCTCGCCTTTCTACCTGCGCTGCCACTTTTCTTGATTACCTTTGGATCTACACACCAAGATCCATCTTACTCCATATAAGACCTTACCATTTGAGGCATATTTCCTTTCTGTGTTCTTATTTAGATTTATCTATCTGCTGCCTAACTGTTGATCTATATACAGTTCTAGTCTTTTACAATTCGCAACCTCTTCTCCAACTCCCTTATTCTACTTGGGTGTAATCAGCAAATTTCAGATATGTCCCCCCAAGTCCTAAGTTCATATTTTTAGGTATACAGTAAATAAGGGCAGCCTAAATCTAGATCCCAAGGAAACACTGCTCTCCATTTCTTCTCAGTTTGAGAAACTTCTTTTTACCTCTGTCCTTTACTTTTCTTCCACTTTCTCCTTCATTTATCTCCTATTATCTTTGCCTTATCCCCTTCTTGGTATATAATTAAATAGTTTTGAAGATTGCTATCCACTGCATTACCTTTATTTATCCTCTTATTTCTTCAAAAAATTCAAAGTCTGGCCAACCATGAACCATCTCTTGGTACTGTGCTTTGACTGGCCCTGATTAACTCGTCTTTTTTTCCAAATTGCAGTAATGTCATTCCATATTACAGATCTTAGTGTTCACAAAGAACTGATTTCCAGGTAACTGATCTATAATGTTCCAGCTTGTCCCTGTCTCCTTGTTTGAAGAGGCACATTTGCTGAAGTTAACAAACTTCAGCAAGTTTGTAGCCAAGAGGGGTTTAAAATTGAGTTTGAAGATTAGTAAGGAGAGTAAAATTAGAGAATGAGAGTAAGCTAGCTAGAAATATAAAAACGGATAGTAAGAGTTTCTATGGATATTTAAAAAAGAGTTAACAAAGTTTATTTTTATTCATTCATGGGATGTGCTGGGCCAGCATTTATTGCCCATCCCTAGACGCCTTTGAGAAGGTAGTGGTGAGCTGCCTTCTTGAACTGCTGCAGTTCATGTGGTTTAGGTACACCCACAGTGCTTTAGGGAGGGAGTTCCAGGATTTTGACCCAGCGACAGTGAAGGAATGGCAATATATTTCCAAGTCAGGATGGCGAATGGCTTGGAGGGGAACTTCCAGTTGGAGGTGTTCCTATCTATCTGCTGCCCTCGTCCTTCTAGGTGGTAGTGGTCATGGGTCTGGAAGGTGCTGTCTAAGGAATCATGGTGACTTCTTGCAGTGCATTTAGAAGATGGTACACACTGCTGTGCGATACTGGTGGAGGAATTGAATGTTTGTGGATGTGGTGCCAATCAAGCAGGCTGCTTTGTCCTGGAGGGTCTCAAGCTTCTAGAGTGTTGGTCCTCTAGAAAATGAGTCTGGGGAATTATAATGGAAAATAAGGAGATGGCAGATGAATTGAACAGGTATCTTGCATCGGTCTTCACTATCAAGGATATAAGTAACATCCCAGAAATAGCTGTAAATCAGGAACTTGGAGGGAGGAAGGAACTCGGGAGAATTACAATCACCAGGGAAGTGGTACTGAGCAAATTGTTGGAGCTGTGGGCTGACAAGTTCCCAGGTCCTGATGCACTTCATCCTAGGGTCTTAAAAGAAGTGGCTAGTGAGATAGTTGATGTGTTGGTTTTAATTTTCCAAAATTCCCTAGATTCAGGGAAGGTTCCATTTGATTGGAAAATAGCAAATGTAACTCCTTTATTCAAAAAGGGAGGGAGACAGAAAGCAGGAAACTACAGGCAAGTTAGCTTAACATCTGTCATAGGGAAAATGTTAGAAACTATTATTAAAAATGTTATAGCAGGGCACTTAGATAAATTCAAGGTAATCAGACAGACTTAACATGGTTTTGTAAAAGGGAGATCATGTTTAAGCAATTTATTGGAGTTCTTTGAAGAAGTAACATAAACTGTGGATAAAGGGGAGCTGGTGGATGTACTGTACTTGAATTTCCAGAAAGCATTTGATAAAGTACCACATCAAAGGTTATTGCGAAAAATAAAAGCTCATGGTGTAGGGGATAAGAGATTGGCATGGATAGAAGATTGACTAGCTAACAGGAAACAGTAGGCATATAATGGGTCATTTTCTGGTTGGTAAGATGTAATAAGTGGTGAGCCACAGGGATCAATGCTGGAGCCTCAACTTTTTACAACTTATATAAGTGACTTGGATGAAGGGACCAAAGGAATGGTTGCTAAATTTGCTGATGACACAAAGATAGGTGGATAGTAAGATGTGAAGAGGACACGAGGCTACAAAAGGATATTGATAGGTTATGTGAGTAGGCAAAGTTCTGGCAGATGGAGTATAATGTGGGAAAATGTGAAATTGTCCATTTTGGCAGGAAGAATATAAAGAAACAATTTATCTAAATGGTGAGAGATTGCAAAGCTCTGAGATGCAAATGGATCTGGGTTTCTTAGTGCATGAATTGCAAAAGGTTAGTATGAAGCTACAGCAAGTAATTAGGAAAGCTAATAGAATGTTATTGTTTATGCGGGGGGAATTGAGTACAAAAGTAGGAGGTTATGCTTCAGTTAGGGCATTGGTGTGACCACATCTGGAGTACTGTGAATGGTATTGGTCTCCTTATTTAAGGAAGGATGTAAATGCGTTGGAAGCAGTTCAGAGAAGATTTACTAGACTAATAGCTGGAATGGCTGGGTTGTCTTATGAGGAAAGAGGCTTGTATCCCCTGGAGTTTAGAAAAGTAAGAGGTGACTTGATTGAAACATATAAGACACTGAGGGGTCTCGACAAGGTGGATATAGAAGGAATGTTTCCTGTTGTGGGAGAATCTAGAACTAGGGGTCACTGTTTAAAAATAAGGGGTTGCCCAACTAAGACACACTTGAGGAGAAATTTTTTCTGAGGCTCGTGAGTCTTTGGAATTCTCTTCCCCAAAAGTGGAATATTTTTTATTTTTAAGGAGGAGGTAGATAGATTGTTGATGAGCAAAGGGGTGAAAGGTTACTGGGAATAGGTGGGAATATGGAGTTGAGTTTACAGTCAGATCAGCCATGATCTCATTGAATGACGGAGAAAGCTTGAGGGGCAGAGTGGCCTACTCCTGCTCCTAATTCATATGTTCATAAAATTGAGTTTGCATTTCAAAAATAAAATAATCTTGCGTAAAGCAGAAATTATAATTGTTTATACATCCTTGCCTTGATTTTTATTTCCTCATCACAGGTGGGAAAGAGTTGAGGGATATGGTAGGGAATAAAATATAAGGATTGAGCAAACCAACCTCATTCCCAGTGCTGTAATATTTCTGGTCGTGATTAAGATGCTGGACAAGGTTCCTGCTAAAAGCAGGCAGGACCTAACAAACTTGTAAAAGTCACAGCCTGTTGATGTCATTGATGCCACAACTTTTAATCCTTACCACAGATTAAGTCTCACTGCCCTCCCTGCTGGTTGGGCTCTTGTTCTGGCTGCTGTCGGGTAGGAATCTGCATTGATTTGCTTAAATGAGGTCTCTGTGATACAGGCCTTGACAGGTTCTTGACCTTGATAGGAAACTCAGCAGCCAACATAGCCATCTGGAAACCAGATTATTACCTGAGTGTAGGCTGTGCAGTGGCGGTAGGTCAATCCTGGGTTTGTGCTAGGTGATTTGGAAAAGGAAGAAGTTGGGGTTATGTTGAAACAACATCTGGTCTCAAATGCAGATTGATGTGACCTGAGTAATAAAGATTTGATTGATTTATTCCAGGGACTGGTGGTAATTAATTGGTTGCTGTTGGCTGGGTTGGGTTATAAGAATAAAGTATGCAAGCAAAAAGTCTTTCTTGGCACCATATAGAATTGTTGCTGACTTAATTAGCATCGTTAGGACAGCATATGCTGGCTGTAAAGCAAATGCATCTTTGATCAACTGGCCAGGGTAAGGCAGTTGTATGGGGGCCTGTCTTGGGTACCCCTAACCTTCAGTCAAGGGTGAATTGTGGGAACTGCATGAGGGAGATGTTAAAGTCAACCTTGAGATTGTAAAATTCGTTGTAAAATTTATAGAACTTGGGTTTGAATTTTATATAAAAACAAGGAAGAGATTCTCTGGTGAATTATTTGCATCCCTAGTGTGTATAATAACTGATGAATTCAATTGGTATCATGAGATATAGAACGTGCTGGCTGGAATGTGGAGGTCTAAGTATGAGCTGCTCATTGACGAGTGAGTAATGAACAGGGTGTTGGGAAGGCCTTGGGTTCAGCGTCGAAACTCTTAATTAGTGGTTGCTGTTGCCAGAATTAAGAAGGTGAAGTTGATGAGACAGTTCCTTTTCCAGAGAGACTGCTCCTCCTCCTCATTTAAATGTGGAGGGGTTTGCATCGGGGTGAAAGTCAGCTGAGATATAGTAATGTTGCCTCACTGCTGCTTAAAGACCCATTGCCTCCTCAGGAGGGAAGCAGTTGAGTCATTCTAAGCTGGTATTGCACGTATCTCTCTCTGCAGCAGTTAGCTGGGAATGTGTCACTTACACTAAGCCACAAAATAGTGCTGAGTGATTTTGGAGGGAGGGGAAGAGGTATTTTTATTGTAGAGTTGGAAATTCCTTTTGGGATTTTGAATAAACCAAATAAGTTCTTATCCCAGTGAAACAGAGAGCTTCGAAGATTTCTGGGAACAAAACTTTACCCAGAGCTGGAGACTAAAGGGGAAGTGGAAAGAGAAAATGTTACATTGCTTGAGCAATATAAAGAATCTAAATATTTAACTTTGAAAAAACTCTGCAAAATGATGCAAAGGATGTGGTTTCAATCGCTGTGCTATGGTAGTTCATGGAGCCTTGCATAGAAACGTAGCAAATAGGAGCATGAGTAGGCCATTCAGCCTCTTGAACCTGCACCGTCATTCAATAAGATCATGGCTGATCTGATTGTGGCCTCACTCCACTTTACTGCCTGTCCCCCACAACCCTTGACTTTCTGCAGATCAAAAATCTGTCTCAGCCTTGAATATTTTCAATGACACAGCCTCCACTGCTCTCTGGGGAAGAGAATTCCAAATACTAACGACCCTCTGAGAGGAAATTCTTTTCCATCTCTATCTTAAATGGGAGACCCCTTATTTTGAAACTGTGCTCCCTCATTCTTGATTCCCCACAAGGGGAAACCTCCTCTCAGGCATTTACCATGTCAAGCCCATTCAGAATGTTATATGTTTCAATGCGATCACCTTTCATTCTCCAATGAGTATAGGCCCCATCTGCTCAATCTTTCCTCATAAAACAAACCCCTCATCCCAGGAATCAGCCTAGTGAATCTTTGCTGAACTGCTTCCAATACAAGCATATCCTTCTTAAATCAAGGTGACCAGAAGTCCTTGCCCCATGCTTGATGCAGAGTGGTGCCCCTCAAGATATAAAACCACTCGGGACATCTCTCACACAGAGAGAGATACCTATGGTCTCTCGTGGACTATGGCTAATCCCCTTAATTACTTAAAATTACCTAATTTGTACAGCTGTGCCTATTCAGATAATTGGGATTGTTTTGTGTTTTTAAAAAAGCTGTGACCAAGTTCCTGAGCAGAGCAATTGATAATGGTTTTCTGTTTGACAGGGGCTGTCTGTGTTCCTGGCTCCCGCAACCCTACATCTGGAGTAATTACGCTATACTGGCCATTGGGGTTTGGGCCATTGCCCAGAGAGATTCTGTTGATGCTCTTGTAATGGTGAGTACCTCCAACTCAACATTGGCATAATGCTTTCCCAGGTGTAGCTGCAGCTTCCAGTTCCATGTGTTTCAGTTATGTTCTCCCACACCCCCACATTTATGAAAGCACTGAACTTTGCTGTAACACCATTCACTGCTGACCACCCAAGTTACCGTTTTCATGTGAGTCTAGAAAGTGACAGTTGACAGGGTTCACGAAAGTAAGGGGCAACGTGCGATGTTCAGATGTGCACTTTCAACAGCAGCCTCTGGATAGTCATCAGGCATAGGGACCGATTTTTTTTGTTCAATTTAACTCCTTCACCCAGCACAGTTGTACGTGCTCCTCTTCTGAGATCAGTTATCAATTCAGATTGGGGACTAGCGCTAAGTGGCATCAAAAACCATTCAGGAGTTCTAGAAGAAGGCAGTCCACACCATTTTCTCAGGGCAAACAGGGATGAGCAATAAATGCTCAAGTGACACCCACGTACCACGAATAAAAAAGAAAACTGGAACCTTCCTGATTTATGGGTCACCTCGCACTTCACTTGCTGAACCTCGCGTGACCTTTCACTGACCTGTAATATGTTGTACTGCCAGTTATCAAGGGCTTTGCTGTAGTTCAGTGAAGTTGTGATTTTAAAATAATATATATAATTAATTCAGTAAAGCCAGTGTGGGTGTTTTCTTTTAAATGAGTTGGGGAGAGTCAGAGTAAATTTGGCTGAAATGAAATTGCGAGATGATCTTGTTCTTCGGTCGCTTCCTCCTGTACAGTTGTTGCCAGCCTGCAGATAAAATGCTGCACTCAATGGCAGCCTGATGACCTGCTTGTTTTTCACTGCATCAACTGCATTCCGTCCCTCTGAAAGTAAGTGGGAGGTACATGGTTGTGGATTGTGATCGCTACAGCTGGGAAAGAGTGCAGCCTTATAGTAATAGACAAGTGGAAGGCTGTACTTGCCCAGTATTGTTTGCATGTGTCACGGGAAATGATCTTTCCAAGCACCAATCATTTACTGCTTCAGTTAAGAGTTGTGTCTGAGGGTTAAAGCGTCATTGACTGTTGTAATTGAGGTCATTATCAGCTGGGATCAGCTCATTAACAGGGTACATAAAAACATAAAAGCTCATGCACACCATAAAGGTTGAGAGGTTTATCTCTGGGCCATATCTGTCTTGTGCTGGATTTGTACTGTTTCTTTCATCTCCCCGAATGGCCCTGCACCACTGGGCTGCAGTGCATGCTGAAACTCTGAGCACCTGGGTCAAGGATTATTATGTGGCCATCATCTGTAAACCAGGGAATGGTGCTTAGGGCTAGGAGAATAAACATGTGTTTGGGACATGGTGAGGTCTCCCTTTCTCTTCCCTAATCCTGTGTTTGGTTCACAGTCAGCTGCTGTCATAGTGCCAACTCCATGTCTTGAGACTGTGCCTGCTAGTGATGGTTTGTTGAATCTGATGTCTTACTTTTTCTTTTAGTATTTAGTTGGTATGGTGATAACGATCCTCACGGACATCATCCACATTGCGATCAGCTACGACCGTTTCCAGGGCGGACAAAGATACGTCGCCTTGAGGGACCAGTTCCGCTTCAGTGTTGGCATGGCAATTTTAAGCCTCATTCTGAAACCGGTTTCTTGTCTCTTTGTGTATCAAATGTACAAGGAACGAGGGGGAGATTACAACCTAAACTTTGGTAAGAGTCTAGAGTTACGATCCCAGCTGATGTTAATACTAGACAAGTCAGATTCAGAGTGAAACTGGCTTGATAGGTCCTAACTTTTGTTTTTTCTTAGAAATCATGGAGGTTAGTTACTGAACAAATTCACAGGAGTCTGCTGATGAACTTTTAACAAAATAAAACATTTATTAAACAAGAAAAATGAACTATATTACACCAGACAAAAAATTTGGAAAGTTCTCGGGACAAGCACATAACAATAATTCAAATATGCACTATTCTTTCACCCCAGCTATCTCTTCACAGACACATACTAATTCGGAAAGATAAAACAACTTACCATACCTATCTTACATTCTAATATTCAGGGTAACTACATGTGAACCGGCAAACTGTGGTCAGACACACCAGGCTCTGAAATAAATGACAGATGCTACGAAAGCTGGTTCTATGAATTTCTTAAAGCCCACCCAGATGCTTGTCACACCATAAGTCACCCAGTCTCACTGAAACTCTGTCTTTCTCATGAGGGTTTCCAATCTCCACGTTTGAAGAACTTGCCTTGGAATTCTCTCCAAACGTCGCTCCTACTAGCACGGCTTCAACAAGGATGTATGCCCAGGGTTTCAACCTCTCCTTCCGAGATTCCTTTCCTCTGGATCTCTGTATACGCTCCAGCTTCACCTTGCAAGCACAATTTCAGATCTTCAGCCATGCCAAGCAATACAGCACTGCTCCATTGGCTACCTTTACCCTTATGGCCCGCAGCACGGGAGTCATCAACTTTCGGCTGCCCTCTCAGATCTTCAGGGCTCCTCTCGAGCCCACTTTGCTTCAAGTCTGCTCCCTACAACTCTCTCTCTTTAATTTGGAGCCTATTGCTCTGCTCCTTTTTCTCACCTTTACTTAATGGTATCTGTTTCTGGTCTCTGTCCTTGTCCTGGGACCTCTTTCTGTCCCACTCCCTTGTTTGGGACCACCACCTTGTTTTGGGACCTGCCCTTGCTCCCTGGGACACCTCTTGAATGGTGTCTGGTTCCAGGTCACCTGACCTCCAGTTGCACACCATTTTACTTTCTGCGCAGGGCTAGTTCCTGGCCTAAAGAACATAAAAAAAGACTAACTGCGCATGTGCGGCTATTTCCTGGTTGGTGCGTATGCAGAAGGCCCAAAGCCCGCCAGGAACAGTAGTTCCTAAACTTGAAGTAACTATTCAAGTTTCGCAACCCTAGGTCAACCAAACCTTTTACTAACCCTGAGCAACAAGATGGGGGTTTGAGGTGTGGTGGCAGGAAGATTTATTGGAGGAAAGCTTGGAGCTAAATCAATCTACATGGTGAGAGGCACTAATTTAGCCCCTCTTTCCCCAGACCTCCACTGTCCCAATGACACCCTGGTACAGCAAAGGCATTGTCATTCTGTGCTAACTAGGTGACCACGTGCACACATTCTGGAGTGGAGATTGAGTGAGCAGACATATTGAGAGCAATGAATCCTGGAGTGGTGGATGGGTGGGGTGGGAAGCACAGATTATCTTGGGTGGGGGGCTGGGTGGTTGCTGGCACGGACTGAGATTGAAAAGTTCAAATTGTGATCAAGTCTGTTGACTTCCTTACACGATGTGCACATTTATGACCCTGGGAGACGCTAAATGGTGTTTAGGGGCCCTTGCTGCTGCTCTGGCTCAGAGCAGTTCACTTGGTACAGAGCAATGATGCTCCTAAGCTGTAGGCATGGCTACTCGCTGAATAAAAGTGCTGAGCCTTCAGGGGAATGATGAATACCTTGTCTTGAAGCACGGTTGGTGTTAGAGCTGCTTCCTTAAAATAATGAAAACTGTAATGAAGTGAAAAAAGATGTATTCAGTCTGAATGTTTCTCAAATTCTGGGGTTTGCTAAGTTTTGGCAGTGTGTCTGTGCCCAAGCCCCTGAGAGGGCCTGTGCTGTGGGAGCAGTATTTGGGAAGCACTTGTGAATTGCTTTGAATGAATTGTATTCATATAAGGGAGGGGGCTACTCTTTAGATAATTGTGCTGAATGTTCCTGTTTTATGTTGGACCTGTTCTGTTTGTTTTGTTACCTGCTTCTCAACCTCCTGAAGGTGTTTTTATCAAAGCTGATGGTTGTCTTTTTCTTTCTCTCTCTCTCTCGCTCTCTCTCTCTCTTGCCTTCTTCCTGGTCTCTCCATCCCAGACCTGGACAGCTCCATTGACAGCAGATTTACGTGCGATAGTGTTGAATCCAGTGCTCACTACGGTCGCTCCTACTGAACCACCCACCCCTGTCTCTCCTGCAGTGCGTGTACACTCTTCCTCCCACTGCCGTATCCCTCAGCTCTCCTGCTTTGATCATTGATCTTCCAATAATAACATGATCCTTCCCGAGCTGCTGAAATGTTGCTGCTGTTTTTATGCCGTTAATTTGTCCTTCACTAAGAACCAGATTATTGCAAGTTTTTATTTTCATTTTTGTATAACATTTCTGAAAGTTTTTATGTATTTGTTTGTTCATAATTTCATTGCAATGGTTTCTTTTTTCAATCAAAACTGTGGATAATTGAATGAAGGTTTGTGGTATGGGTTTGTGCTTGTCACAAAGCTTCCCTGGAGGCCCGGTGAGTGGCTAACCACGTGGATGGGAAATTCACAAGGTCGATCTTACTATGCTGAGTTTGCAGATCTTGGCTAAAACACTATAAATAGCCTCAAGGCCCCTGTGTTGAGGCGATTGAAATCAGACAAAAATGCTGCCAGACCTGCTGAGTTTTTCCAGCATTTTCTGTTTTTATTTCAACTGTCTCCTTAAACCCGTCTCCCCCACCCCTTCACCTTACTTCTAACAAGAATCGCAGTAATCTAATATACTTATGACACTAAGGCTGAGACCAGCTATGTAGCCACCTCCTATCCCTGAATCTGTCTTTCTCTCCTATTTCCCCTCATGCCTTCTCTGAGCTTACCTTGTCCTTGAGACATCTCTCTCCTCCTTCAGCCAATCCCCAGTAAACTGCTGACCACCCAACTTCCCTCTCGGGGTGGGGGGCAAGGCCGCTGTGCTAACTGACTTTATAAATCATTTCCCCCTTCTCAGGTCTGCCCCATCTCCTTTCAAAACTGCTGTCATCATTCAAATCAAAATAAAATAAACCTTAACCCCTCTCTCTTTAGAAACCATTCCTTGTCTTCAACCTTCTGTTCCTGTCCAAAGTTCTTGAATATGCTGTCGCTCCCAAATCTGTCTCCATATTTACATGCCGTTTCACACTTGAATCTTTCCAATCCTGTTTCCTTCCCTGCCCCAGTATTGAAACAGCCCAAAATGATAAGTACAGTCCAAGCCTGTGATGCACTGTCCTCCCTCCACACACCTTATTTTCCTGCCACCTGCACCCCCCCTCCCGCCCAAACCATCCTTAGCAATTTGTTTGCAAACTTTGAGAATGTTCACCACACCATTCTCTAACAAACCCCATCCTCTGTTGTCCAGCTGAGTGGGACCCTTGCTTGATTCCACTCTTACCAATCCAATTGTAACCAGAGTTTCTCCAACAATGACTTCTGTTCCTGTTCTCTCACTCTTATCTCTGCAGGCCTCCAAAAATCTTCCCTTGAACCCTTCTCCCTCTTCATCTACATATTGTCATCCGAAGATATATGATTTAGCTTCCATGTTCTCTGACAACCAGCTCTACCTCTTTCGATCTCTTGACCACCTCTCTGTTGTCAAACTGCTTGCCTGACATTCAGTATTTGATGTACCACAATTTCATCCAGTTTAGACAATGGGAAGACTGAAGTCACTGTCTTTGGCCTCTGCCACAAATTCCATTCCTTCACCTCTGAATCATCCTTCCTGGTCACTGTTTGTTTAGGTTGAATCAGATTGTCGGTAACGTCAACATCTTCTTTGATTCCAAGGTGAACATCTGAGCCCATATCTGCTCCATCATATGGATTGCCAAATTCCACCCTTTCTCCCCTTCTGCTGACACCCTGAATTAAACTTTTGTAACCTCCAGAATTGTCTCTTCTAAAGCTCTCCCACATCCTCTAGCCTCCATAAACTTCAGTTCATCCTCAATTCTTCCACTTGCATCCAATGACCCCTGTGCTTCATGATATACTTTGATTTTCATCCTTGTGTTTAAATCGCTTCATGTCCATCCCCTTCACTATCTCTAATGTTCTCCAGCCATTCAAACCTCCAGGAGCTCAGCGTTCCTCTTACTCTGACCTGCTGTTAAAACCCTTCCCTTTGCCCCACCGACGGCAGCTGCATGTTCAATTGTTTTAAGTCTCTCAATCTGGAGTTCCGTCTCTCAGCCTTTCATCTTCATCCTATCCTTTTAAAACCCTCCCAAAATCCACTCGGAGCAAGTTTTTACTTGCACCTCCTGATGCCTTCTTTAACTTGGTGTCAGTTGTTGCCTGATTATACTTCTGTGAAGTACCTTGGAACGGTATGCAAGTTGCTGTTGATTTGGCAGGTGTTTAAAATTATGAAGGGATAAGACAGGCAAAAACAGTTTCCAGTGATCGAGGGGGTAATATTTAGAATAAATCGGATAGTTTGAGAGGAGAACCCTACTTTACAGATTTGAGAGGTTGTGAAATCATGTCAACACCTTAAAAATAGGTAGGTAGGTGGTTGAATGCAATGGAAGTAGCAAGCTATGGGAACAGGGCAAGAGCACGGAATTAGGATTACTGCTAATTCAGATTCATTGGGCCCAAAGGTCTGTTTCTTTGTAGCAATTTCTAGGTAATATTGTGATTTTATTGCTCATTCCTCAGTGAGCAGTTCCTGACTCTGCCAATATTGTTTTAACAAACTAGTGCTGCAGATGTCTGGCAATCTGCTGAGAGCTCCTGGCTAAAACCAGGTCTGTCTGGCTGTTCTTGGTTGCATTGTTTTCAGTTCTTTCTGCCAGTGATCTGTGGGGGGGAAGAGAAAATGACTATTTCTCTGAATTGTTCTGTACAGGTTTTCCAGGTTTAACTGGTGGTCGGGATCGAACTTCATACCAAACTATCGATGGGCAGGAGCCTCACCACCAACCTGCTGTTTCTGCAGGGACCAAGACTCCTTGCGCAGCCTATTAATGTTCAAGCTGTAAGGCACTACTGTATGAAAGCCTGTGCCTTGTGCCTTACATTCAGTAACCACTTGCTCCTGTATGTGTGTGTTGATGAGTCAATGTATTCTGTATAAATGTCCTGTTCACATCTTCCAGATCATGAGGTTATTGTGGTGACTATCCAGGAGGCAGCTGGGCTGCAATACTGTCCGTAGGGCAAAGCAACTTGGAGTTGAGGCTGGAGATTGTTGCACTCCAGAAAATTCTAGCCCTGGTGAATTCCAGTGTAGTTATTGGGGCGTGAATTAAAATCACTGCCTATTGCATTCAGAATATTACAGTCTTGGCTGAATACGAGGTGCAGAATGAAAGCTGTTGGCAGCTCCTCAGAGGTTTAAAGGCGTAACTCATTGTATTAATACTGAGCCATAATGACCAAAGTGTTCAAGGTGACTTGCTTCAGACCTTTACTACAAGTATCTCAGAAGGCAGAGGTGACATTAGTCACCCACCCTTTAGCCATAGGAATATTGCACCCCACCAGCAATTCACTGCACCAATACTGTCTTTCAGTTCCTGAAATTTTTGACTGTTACAATTTACAGTATTATCCAACTCCATGCTTCAATTTTCTTGGCCGCGAGCTATTTGAAGGTATGTAGCTCCAGTAATTTTGTCTTATAGTAACTCTCTCGCTAGGGCTTGGTAAAATGGATAGGGAGTTTAATGTTGCCCTAAATTTGACTATTGTCATGAATTCTCTTAGGCTCTGGCCAGGGCTAATCTGTTGGGTTGGCATAATTGGTGCTCAATTGCTGTTTCTCAGTGGGACACAGAAGAGTGGCACCAGGTGACCAGCCCTGTCCTCTCCTCCAGGAAAGTGATTTAAGAATTTGCTATTTAGGAGTTGTAGGTGCAAACCTGTGTCACACACAATACAATTGTACCCTTCCCCCACAGTGCACAGTGAATTGTGTAGCCCACATGGAACAGTGCAGATTTGTTGGACTGACTGGCCTGTTTCTGCGCTGTAATGTTTTGAGAGCAAACAGCTTTGGTTTGCTATTGGCCTAGAGACAATTTCTGTAGTAAGGGGGTTCTCACTTAGCATTTTCAAGAGCAGACATGACTTTGTTTACAGTCTAACTCTTGATTTCCAGCAAAATGAAACGCATTTCTGTAATGCTAAAGTTGGTGTGTAAATGGGTCCTTTTAAAAATTTTATTATCTTGTAAGAAGCTTGATTTTATGAAGCTGCATAAATGGTGAATGAAAGGAAGAGAGGGAAGCAACTGTGACTGAAACCAGTGCAAGCAGTTGTTGGGGAACCGCTGCTGTTGCCTTTGAAAATGACAAGGGGTTAATAGTTTGTCCATTTTCCGCAGAAGTCATTCAGAGTATCCCAATCTCAAGATGGTTGCTAGCCTCAGCATGTGATTCTATTGCCATGGGAACAAGTGCCAGGTATCAATCATGGGCTCACTGTGTGTGGGTGAACGTTTAAATCCTGATGTGTAATTTTACTCAATTATGTGCCATTTGTTCGATTTTAGTGCCTGCTTACTGTCAGCATCCTGAATGGTATGATTGTGAAATGTATCTATTATCGCTAATAAAATCCACTAAAATGGACAGACTGCAGTGAACTCTGAATAAGCACTACTAAATACAGGTGCAGTTCAACATGAGACAGTTGTCAACTTGGAATGGAGGCATCGATTCTTTTCCAAAGAGCAGCTGAGTTTTAGGAATCCTCAGCAATACCAGGAAGAATTTGTTGATCATGGTATCAAATAAAATGCAGGTAGCAGCAGTAACTTTGCTACCAGTATTTGTACCTGTGCATGAACCATGATATTGGACACAGTTTCTGTATGTTGGGATCAAGTGCAGGCAACTACCTGTCCAACAAGTGATACTTAAAATACTAAACCACAGATTCAGGGTCATCAAATCACAAGTTTTTTAAACTTTCCTAACAGTAGCTTTAAAATTATGATGTTACTCTTCTGCAGTCTTCTTTCTCACACCTTCTTATGACACACGTGCAAATCAACTCCCTGGGTGAAGCATTTCTGCAAACCACATCTTGCTCATCATTCACTAAGTGCAGGAGATCTGATTTCTTTAATAATTCCTTAACTCATTAGAAATGAAGATGCAATAAATATAACTAAACATCTTTGTTGTTCTGATTCCACTGCTAATTTGGATATGTATGTTATGTATTTATCTGGAATATAAAGCAACAGTAGCAGGAATTGAACAGAGAAAAAAAACCATTGAAGTTTTGGGTGCAGCCAAATGCAAGGGGGCTGTTTCAACACATTACACTATCTGAAGCAGAGCGGGTGTGACTCCCTTTAATATTTGTCAGTAAGCTGTTAAACCTACTACTCCGAGCTTTGGTCAGCTTGCAGATACTGCGAATGAGGCAGTCGCCTCCTCGTTTCTCTGTAAGCTTTCAAAACCCCAGGGAAACTCAAGATGAGTCAGTGAACACTGGCAAAGCTGTTGTTTCCTGGGAGAGATTTGGGGAATCTCCAGGGATTTATTAATTTAGTCAAGGAAACCCTTGCATCAGCTGGTAACAGCTACAGGAGTTATTGCGCACAATTCTGATCCTTGACTTTATTGACCTGCCACATGCGCTTTATATAATATTTGCATGTTCTCAGTACTATTTTCAATTAGTTTGTATGTGAGAACAATACTTTATTTTCAAGCAATTTTCTCTTGCAGTGGATTCCCTTGTAAGAACATAAGAAATAGGAGCAGGAGTAGGCCATTCAGCCCCTCAAACCCACACTGTCATTCAATGAGATCATGGCTGATCTACTTTAACATAATTTTCCTGTGCTAGCTCTGTACCCCTTGATGTTTTTAATATGTAGAAATCTATTGATCATGTGTCATATCCTGTGCCTTGCTCCTATGTCATGCCAAGATTCAAGGCAGAAGGTATGGGAAAGCAGTTAGGGCTGGGCTGGGAGGGGGAGATCAGTCCGACGACTTGTTCTAATTTACTTGCTTTTCCTCTGTTTTGTATTTGACCAACTTTTGTGTACCACACAATGAGGGTTGGTTCAGAAAATGGAAGGTTGCATAACTCCAGTTGCACCTTGTGCACATTGGTGAGGGTTTCTAGTAGAGTCAAAACAAGTTAAGAGGATAAAGTGAAGTTTCCATGGGGAGGGAAGAAGGTTGGATGTACATAACGCAGATAGTTTGAGTACCCAATATCTACATCAAGCACTCCCTGCTCATATACATGATGGTTTGACTTTGCCTAGGCTGTTGTGCTGAAATTGGGTGAGCCTAATCCCTCGGGGAGAAGTTTCTGTAGCTGCCTCCCCACCAATAAACTAGAGCAAGTGACCTAACTAAAAGCCCCTGTGCGCATAAATAGCGGTTTCATTCTGGTGTCCAGCCCTGTCCACCTATCCGCTGGCTACTCAAAGCTTCAAGTCAAGTGATGGACGCTCTGTATCTTGATTCAAGGTCATCTGGCCGTGCACTGGGATTGAAAATAAGAATTTTATAGCAGGCAACATGCAAAATAAAGCAGGTTCTGCCCTGACCCATGAAACCTCCAGGTCGTTTACTGAAGTGGGATGAATACTGAGATTTCCCCAGAGCACTCTGTTCATTGCAGAAGGTGAAATGTCAATGTTTAACCTATTGCATCAATGAATCTCTCTGCTGTCTCTCAAAGTATCCACAGTCGCTGTTCCTTTTTATTGAACGCATTATTTACCTTGGGTTAGAGTTCAGACTGATCAGATGAATTGCCATTACCCAGCAATGCCGATAGGGGGCGGGCTGATCCTGAGGCCCCGCCTCCGCCGCTGCGACTCCTGGAAACGCCGTTCCGAGCTCTCGCGAGATCTGGAGAAGCTCAGCCGTCAAATGGAAAGCCGCGGGCAACCGGCAAGGTGGGAATGGGGTGAGAGGGAGGGGAAGGAGGGAGAGGGAGGGGAGGCTGGGGGGATTGAGGAGGAGGTGGGGGGATTGAAGAGGGGGGATTGGGGGAGGATTGAGAAATAGGTGGGCAAATTGGGGAAGAGGTGGGATAGAAGAAATGGGGGATTGGGAAGGTGGTGAGAGGGAGGTTTGGGGAGGGAGGAGATGGGGATTGGAGAGGAGGAGAGTAAGGAGGTTTGAGGAGGAGATGGGATTGGGGAGAAGTTGAGAGGAAGGAGATGGGGGAATTGCTGAGAAGGTGAGAGGCAGGAGATGGAGCGATTGAGGAGGTGAGAGGGAGGAGATGGGGGAATTGGGGAGGGGATGGAAAGGAGGGGGGGATGGAAGGGAGGAAGTGGGGGAAATGGGGGAATTAGGGAGGGGATGGAAGGGAGGAGATGGGGGAATTGGGGAGGGGATGAAAGGGAGGAGATGGGGAATTGGGGAAGGGGTGGGAGGCATGAGATGGGAATTGGGGAGGGGATGAAAGGGAGGAGATGGGGAATTGGGGAAGGGGTGGGAGGCATGAGATGGGAATGGGGAGGGAGTGGGAGGGAGGAGACTGGGCTGATTGGGGAGGAGGTGAAAGGGAGGGAGTGGGAGGGAGGAGGTGAAAGGGAGGGAGTGGGAGGGAGGAGGTGAGGTAATTGGGGTGGTGGGAGGAAGGTGATAGGGGATTGGGGAATGGAGTGGGAGGAGATGGAGTGATTGGGGAGGAGATGGGGGCATTGGGGAAGGGATTGGAATGGAGGCGGTGGGGGAATTGGTGAGAAGAGAAGAGAGGAGATGAGGGATTGGAGATGGGATGGAGTGGGATGCATGAGATAGGGGGATTGGGGATGGGGTGGGAGGCATGAGATGGGGGCATTGGGAGGGAGTGGGAAGGAGGAGATTGGGCTGATTGGGGAGGAGGTGAGAGGGAGGAGATGGAGGGGATTGGGGAGAGGGAGGGAGATGGTGGGGGAATTGGGGTGGAGGTGGGAGGAAGGAAGTGGGGGGCTTGGGGAGGGGGTGGGGGAAATGGTGAGGAAGTGCGACATGAGATGGGGGAAAGGGAGGAGATGGGGGAATTGGGAGGGGTGATTGGGGATGGGAGATGGGGACTTGGGGAGGGGGTGGGAGAGAGGAGATGGGGTTGATTAGGGAGGAACTGGGAGGGAGGAGATGGATGTAGTGGGGAGGAGGTGGGAGGGAAATAGGTGCTTTGGGGAGGGGTTGGAGGGAGGGGTTGGGAGAAATGGTGAGGAAGTGCGACATGAGATGGGGGGAAAGGGAGGAGATGGGGGAATTGGGAGGGGTGATTGGGGAGGGGAGATGGGGGATTGGGGAGGGGAGAGGGAGGAGATTGGGGGGAGAGCAGTGAAGGAGATGGGGGATTGGGGAGGGGAGAGGACAGGGAGGACGTGTGGGGATTGTGGGGAGAGGGAGGACATATGAGGATTGCGGAGGGGAGAGGGAGGACATGGGGGATTGGGGAGGGAAAAGGAGGAGATGGGGCGATTGGGGAGGGGAGCAGGAGGAGATTGGGGTGGGGAGCGGGAGGAGGGGGCGATTGGTGAGGGGAGTGGGAGGAGATGGGGATACTGGGGAAGGGAGCGGGAGGAGATGGGGAGACTGGGGAAGGGAGCGGGAGGAGATGGGGAGACTGGGGAAGGGAGCGGGAGGAGATGGGGAGACTGGGGAAGGGAGCGGGAGGAGATGGGAAGACTGGGGAAGGGTGCAGGAGGAGATGGGGAGATTGGGGAAGGGAGGGGAGTGGGCGATGGGGGGCTTGGGGAGGGGAGCGGGAGGAGATGGGGGATTGGAGAGGGGAGTGGGAGGAGATGGGGGGATAGGGGAGTGGGAGGAGATGGGATTGGGGAGGGGAGTGGGAGACTGGAGAAGGGAGCGGGAGGAGATGGGGAGACTGGAGAAGGGAGCGGTAGGAGATGGGGAGACTGGAGAAAGGAGCGGGAGGAGATGGGGTACTGGGGAAGGGAGCGGGAGGAGATGGGGAGACTGGGGAAGGGAGCGGGAGGAGATGGGGAGACTGGGGAAGGGAGCAGGAGGAGATGGGGAGTTTGGGGAAGAGAGGGGAGTGGGCAATGGGGGGCTTGGGGAGGGGAACGGGAGGAGATGGGGGATTGGAGAGGGGAGCGGGAGGAGATGGGGGGATTGGGGGGGTTGCGGGAGGAGATGGGGGGGATTGGGGAGGGGAGCGGGAGGAGATGGGGGGGATTGGGGAGGGGAGCGGGAGGAGTTGGGGGGATTGGGGAGGGGAGGGGGAGGAGATGGGGGGGATTGAGGAGGGGAACGGGAGGAGATGGGAGGGATTCGGGAGGGGAGCGGGAGGAGATGGGGGGGGTACGGGAGTGGAAGGAGATAGGATTGGGGAGGGGAGTGGGAGGAGATGGGATATTGGGGAGGGGTTGGGAGGGAGGAGGTGGGGGGATTGTGGAGGGGTTGGGAAGGAGGAGGAGGTGGGAGGGAGGAGGTGGGGAGAATTGGGGTGGGGGCCGGAGGGAAGAGGTGGGAGAAATTGGTGAGGGGTGGGAGGGAGGAGATGGGGAAATTGGGGAGGGCGTAGGAGGGAAGAGATTGGTGGACTGGGGAAGAGCTGGGGTTGGGGAGGAGATGAAAGTGAGGAAATGAGGGATGGGGCGGTGGTGGGGGATGGGGAGAAGATGAACGGGAGGAAATAGGAGGATGGGGAGGAATTGAGAGGGATGAGTTGGGGGTCTGTGGCGATGGTGAGAGGGAGGGGATGGGGATTGGGGAGGAGATGAGTGGGAGGACGATTGAGGAGGAGTAGGTAGGAGGATTGGGGAGGAGGTGAGGTGGATGGATTGAAGAGATGGAGGCTTGGGAGGATTGAGGAATAGATGGGCAAATTGGGGAAGAGGTGGGATAGAAGAGATGGGCAATTTGTAGATGGTGAGGGGTGCAGATGGGGGATTGAGGAGGAGGAGGGAGGGTTTGGGGAGAAGGTAGGGGGATTAGGAAGATTGGAAGGAGATGGGAGGGAGGAGATGGGGTTTGGGGAGGTGAGGAAATTAAGGAGGTTTGTGGAAGAGATGGTGGAATTGGGGAAGAGGTGTGAGGAAGGAGATGGATGGATTGGGGAGAAATGAGGGAGGAGATGCGGGATTGGGGGGCAGGTGTGAGGGGGAGCTGTAAGGATTTGGGAGGAAGATAAAGGGAGGAGTTGGCGGATTAGGGAGGAGATGGGTGTTGGGCAGGAGGTGAGAGAGAGGAGATGGAAGGGATTTGGGAGGAGGTGAGGAGTAAGAAATGGGAAGGGATTTGGGTGATGGTGAGAGGGAGCAGATGGGGGATTTGGGATGTAGTTTGAGGGAGGAGATGGACAGATTGGGGTGGAGGTGAGAGGAAAGAGATCGGGGAGAAGGGTAGGGAAAAGGAGTTTGATGAGGGGCTTGGGAGGGAATTGAGGGAGGATGAGGGAATGTGGATTCGGATGAGGGAAAGTGGATTAAGATGAGGCTGGGTGATGGCAGAGCGGAATGGGGATGAAAGGGATGCTAGGGGATGAAGGGGGAGGGGATAGTGATGAAGGGGCAGGGATAGTGGATGAAGGGGCGGGGATAGTGGATGAAGGGGCGGGGATAGTGGATGAAGGGGCGGGGATAGGGGATGAAGGGATGGGATGGGGATGAAGGAGGAGGGGATTGGGGATGAAGGAGGAGGGGATAGGGGATGAAAGGGAGAGGATGGGGAAATGAATTGGAAGGGAATGGGAGGGTGATGATGAGAAGAGGGAAACAAATGAGGGAGAGAATGGGGAGTGGTTGGAATGATGGGTACAGTGGGAATGAAGGAATGAAGGGGGTACATGAGGAGGGGGTGAGATGGAGGGAGGATTAGGATGGGAGGACTGGCAGGTTTGTGACAGGAAGAGGGAAACATCAAACTCCTCATCAAACTCCTTTTCCCTACCCCTCCCCCTTCTCCCCGATCTCCTTCCTCTCACCTCCACCCCAATCCGTCCATCTCCTCCCTCAAACCACATCCCAAATACCCCATCTGCTCCCTCTCACCATCACCCAAATCCCTTCCCATTTCTTACTCCTCACCTACTCCCAAATCCCTTCCATCTCCTCCCTCTCACCTCCTGCCCAACACCCATCTCCTCCCCAATCCGCCAACTCCTCCCTTTATCTTCCTCCCAACTTAGCTGTACAACTGAGCTGCATAATGAGGTATCAGCGGCACTGTAATCCAGTAACTCCTTATGCTGGGTGGGGTCCATCATGTATGCAAGGAAAATGAAGGAAAAAGTGTTATGAGGAGGAGTGGTGGCGAAGAAAAGATTTGAGGCACACTGTGTACTTTATGCCTGTGTAGCAAATTTATTGTGTCATGTGCGACAGATGTCAGGTTGGATTAGCAGACAAACTGGTCTATGAGCTACTTGTGCTATAATTGGGCTAAGCACATTACAGTCGAAGGCTTGGCATGTAAAGAAACACAATGCCCAGGACTGACCCTTGTTGCAATTCACAGGCCTTAAGAATCCTTAAGATTCAGGCAAAGAGTTTGAATTACAGGGAGAGGAGCTGTGCTGTGCAGTGATCATAAGCAGCAAGGCATTTTATTTCCAGTTTTGTTCTGTCACAAAAATTGATAATGTTTCTTTCAAACGTTTCTATTAGGGCCACCAGCCAACAGAAGGGAAGAAGCAGCTGAACGACAATGTACCGTATGTAACTGTTAAATACATGTGTAATGTCTGCAGCCTGAATTAGAAGCTATAAAGTGCAGTTATAGGTCTTGTGATGCTCTGTGTTGTGTGTGCATATTGTCATTCAGTATGGATTTTCAGTTCTCTGAGTTTGTTTGATTTGTTAAAAAGTGATTCAAATGATTTTTTTTTTCATCGTTCACTTGCTCATTGGTCACCCATAGCTTTTCACAGCAGGGAGAAAGACCGGTTCCATAGTGCTTGTGGCACAGAGTGTCCTGCACACTTGAAACATAATGCATGCTTTGAGCTACTGCAACCAGACAATGCCAATTTATCAGTCCTGCAGACAAAGCACTGTTGTTCAACATGTGCTTTGTCTTACAGCAAGGTTGAAACTGTAGAAAGCCGGGCAGCCCGGAGCTTGAAATCCCGGACATGGATATCAGGTGCTCAACACTTGGGCTAGCAGCCTCTTCATTGTTTTCTTTATTATCCTTTACCTTCAAACTCCCCCTTTTTTGCAGACTCTGAGAATTTAACTGAATGAAACCACTGTTGGTGAGAAATGTGAGAAAGGAGAGGAATGTGAGGAGGAAGGAGGTGTGATAAGAGGGTAGGGAGAGAGAGGGTGAGGAGAGCGAAGTTTCGCCAAACATACTGTGGAGATGGAGCAAGTGATTGAAATTTGCACGTACTGATAAAACCATGCATAAGGTAATGTGCAAGTTACATTCTCATGAAAAATTCTGTACCGTGCTGTTGTTAAGCCAAAAAGTTTCAACAAATTCTGGGCCATTGGCTATTTTGGTAACGACAGCAGGAGACAAGGATTCAGTTTGGGCAGATTAGGGAATGGATAAATTGTTTATATGGAATGGAGTTGGTCTTGATGATTTTAGACAAAGTTGTCCCTTCAATGACAGTGTGGTTAAATACACCACCTGGTAGGTACTGAGTCACACAGATCAAATGATCTGAGCTTCAACCCCTGGTTTGTGCTGCAGTAGGTAATCTCATGGTACAGTTGGCTGAAGCACCCTGGACTGAGAGAAAAACCAGACAAGGATCCTGCTCCTGTTTAGCCCATGGTCCTTATTTAGATTATTGTTAGGACATCGGGTGAGGACAAAACTATGCTCAGTTGTGATTCTTTTTATGGTTAACTATCACACTGACATTTACTCTCCAGCTTCAGCCATGAAGTAAAGGCAATGGGACAGGTACTGTCGACTGGCCAATGAAACTCATGGTCCAGCAAGATTCAGCACCTTGAGGCTTCAGAGTGGAAGGCCATGTTCTGATTCAATATCATTTTCCCCAATTTCTCTCCCATTTCAGTTCCCTGGAATTAATTGCTGAGCTTCAGGCAGAGCTTCTCTCTATTTCAATAGAACAAATTATCTGTGAAGTACAGCTTTTGATTAAATTTAAGGGCATTGTTGAATTATCACAGTGATGGTGTTGAAGGTTTTATTTCCTGAGATTCACCAGTAATCTGTGCAAATAGTGTTCTCTGATGGCTTGCTGTGTTATTGGCTAACTCAGGACTTCGCTATGGCTCTGATTTGTTTGGGCCTGTTTCTAATCCATTTGAGAGAGAAGTATGGAAAAATGCATATTAAGCATATTCCAGATTTCCTTTATCTGAAAGTGCTCTGAACTTGATGATTATGCTAGGCTCTCAACAAGTGATTTAATTTAAAAGACTATAATGTGTATGCTGATATTCTTCAGTTTGAAACTTGTTCTTTCTCTGGGTATGTTTCAGTTTAGTGTTTTCAAACCTATTTATGTTTTCTAGATTACAAAAAGGTCCAGGAGAATCTGACGATGAGAGACTGTGCAGAGAGTCATGGGTTAACAGCTGAACTTTATCATAGAACACCCGTGATCACAACATGCAGACAAAGTGTGGAGAGACCCTGTTTAGAGAACAGTGCTAGACACAGTACAAAACATGTGGGCTTCAGGAAGGAGATACACAGCCAGCGACTGGTACAAACCAACTTGGCCTACACCTCTCAAAGCCTCAGGCAGCCAATGAAGCCTTTAATGCTGGCAGCAGTTTCAAGGCACAAACAGCAGTCCAATGTAGAGCACCACCGACAGAAGCATAGCTCCAGTGATTCATTCGATGATAGAGACAGATCTAACTCTATTTCTCTTGTGGAATCCAAACATTTAGTGAGAGAACAGAAACGTTATTTATGGGATTCAGGTACACTTGTTAGCATCGATTCCAATAAGAGCTTTGATGAGGTTAAGACTGGAGCAAGCAAGAAGAAGAAAAAATACCTTTTCCATGAGGAAGAAAATTTGTCTCCAATGCAGTTAAGTGGTCAGGAGACTGGTGACAGTCACTTAAAGGTCTCTGAGAGTCACTATGATTCGTTGACTCTTGGTTCTCCCAATTGTCCAGTTACTCTGGAAGGTCTTGTGAATGTCTACGGACCATCCTTGGATGGACGGTCCAACACCTTGCGCTCCATTCTGAAATCATCCCAAACATCTGCAAGCCTACATCGCTCGATGCTCAGCTTGGGTGATAGCAACTACAAGGCAAAGCATGGTTCGAGCGAAACTGCAAGTATCAGTCCATTAAGGTTTTTGACTCATTGTCCTTGTAACTATGTAAATTTGCCTTATGGAGATGAAAGAGGTGAATGGTCAGGAAAAGCATATTCAGATGTTTGGAAACAGCAAAATGTTCCAACAATACCGAACTGTGACCCCTCTCTTGTAAATAATAACTGTAAATGCTCATATCCTGTGTGGGATGCATGTCTAGAGTGTTCAAGCACCAAGCATCAGGTGTGTCTGTCTGGGTCAACTTGTGTTTGCAGCAGATGTGAGAAGGCTGACAGTTGCATGACCTGTATAGAAACAGAGGCTTCGATAGATGACTATCACAGTCCCTCTCAGTTTACCACCACTAATGGAAGGGCAATGTCGTTGACAGGCTCGCTAACCTTACCTGACAAGGATACAAAGGATTTACGTCACTCTCACAGTGCTGTGTGTCAAAGAAGTGCAGACCTTCTGTATAACTTTCCCATAAAGTCAATAAACTTAACAGACCATGTGTCTGAAATACAGGCTAATCAGAAAGTACCAGTAGATGGAAAACAGCCAGGTATCGAAGATCCTTTCTTGAACACTGTGGAAAATAGGAACGATTTATCAGATAAGTACTCAGATCGTCATCTGCACTCCAGCATGAAATTTCAGGCAAAGTCCAGTTACTGTGTCAGCATTGTTAACACTTACACCAAACAGCACAGAGCTCCAAATGATTTGTGGATACAAGATGCTGCTGAGTGCCTAGCTTTTCCAGGTTTCCCTCAGACACGTGAGAACAATTCTTCTCCAGAAAATCACTACAGCAAGGCACAGGAAGAGGATAAGTCTGATCTGAGGTCTAAAGGGATTGGAAGCAGGACACAGAGAATTAGACCAGCCACGGGTTATTCTAAAAAATACACCTCCCCGAAGGGAGAGATCTTCAATTTGAAATCTGAAAGCCGCAGCCATTCTTGCACCTGGGAGCATGGGCCGAAGCTAATGGAAGCTTTAGTGAGCAATGTTCCTACAGACCAGTTCCTGAAAATCTCTTCACTGAGAGACAGCCAGCAGCTGCAGGTAAGAAGTTTGCAATGAATATATAGTAGAGCCATGAAGCTGTCCTAAATAGCTGCTTCATTGCTGACCATGTGCTGGAAGAATTCACTACCCCTTCAAACATTGAATCCTTCACTACCAAATTAAACAAATTTAAATTATGTACTAGGCTGTGTTATTGCTGAATCCGCTGGAAGCATCAGGTGATAAGGTTTAATGATAGAGCACTCTTTAAGGCAGTGCATTGAAGATCATAACAACTCACTGTGTAAAAATAATTTCATTTGACAGGGTAGATGTGGATAGGATGTTCCCCCTGGCTGGTGAGTCTAGAAGCTGGATCCACAGTCTCAGATTAAGGGGCAGGCCATTTAAGACTGAGATGAGGAGGAGGGTGGTGAATCTTTGGAATTCTCTTCCCCAGAGGGCAGTGGAGATTCAATCGTTGAGCATGTTCAAAATAGAAATTGATAGATTTCTGGAATGACATCAAGGGATATGGGAATAGTGGGGGAAAATGGTGTAGAGGTCGATAATCAACCATGATCCGTTTGAATGGCAGTTTGATGGGCTGAATGGCCTACTCCTGCTCCCATGTTCCTATGTTGCCTCTGATTCTTTTACCAGTTACCTTTAAGTCTGTGCCCTCTGGCTATCAACCCTTCTGCAACTGGAAAAAAGGTTTTTCCTTGATCAAAACCTTTCATGATTTATTAAATGTCCCTTTAGTCTTCTCTGCTCTGAGCAATGCCATCTCTAGTCTCTCTCCACATAACTGAAGTACCGCACCCCTGGTATCATTCGAGTCCACTGCATCCCCTTTAGGCCTTGACATTCTCCCTAAAGGTTGCTGCCCAGAATTGAATACAATTCTCTACTTTGATTGATGGAGGAAATAGAATGACAGAGCCGATGAAGTAGAGATATGAATTGGACAATTTGGTCTTCGAACAAAATAACTTTTTTTTAAGTTTAGACTCAAGAAACACGGGAACAGTTAACTAAACCAAAATAGATCTGTACACTTCTTACTAAATGGAGCAATGTAGGTGTCAGATTACAGATCAAGTGAATGTTCCAGGCCCCTAGTTGATGCCCAAACATTTTAATTGGGTTCAAGATCTTGAAATTTAGAGCTAACAAGGATTTATAAGCTGAATTGCAGACTGCATGGTTTATCTGAGTCACCATATCAAATTTAGGTTATATTGTGGGTGAGTGGAAGCAAGACAGCCTGGCTGGTAGATGGATGCAGTGCCTTTAAAGAGTCAGTGTTATTATTAGTAATACACTTGGAAAAGCACCCTGAGCTTTGATGGTGTACTTAATACTGTTAAACATAAAAACAACATGGAAAATGCAATCATTTCTAGTCTTTGGCTCTTAAGTACACATCTAGCAGAAAATTAATAATCAGTACAGAGTGTTCTAATTTAGCTGAGGATACAATGGCTCTGTACAAAAGCATTCTCTTAATTTAAAAAGAAACATTTTCAGGTTCGTGGGAAGACAACTGACAGAAAAAAGGGGAAAGGAAAGTGGCTGTCCATCTGATGTGTTGAAGCACATGAAATGTGTGCTACATTATCTGCAAATATTTGTGATCTTGATGTAATGTGTAAATGTGACTTTGAACAGCTTGATTTGGTTTCTTTTGTTTGATAGGGTACAGAGCCTCGAGGATTTCCTTTGGATGGTAGCTGGACAGAGCGACCAGTGAAAAGGTACAGTAGTTTGTGGGGAGTGGGTTAAAGATATTTGAAGCTGTTTGACAGGATTTCACATTTTCAGTCACCATTACAACTGTCAAAACATAATGAACTGGAGTCTGGAAGGAGTACTGCAGCATCGCCTGTACACCTGAAATGGTGCTTCAAAAGAACTATTTAGAAAGATCTTGGATGTAGTGCCACTGCTTTTTAAAAGATATTCAATAAGGTTCTAAAGAAGTTAGCTAAAATTAAAGCTCATGGAATTGAAGGCAACTTATTGACCTGGTCAGGTGACTGATCAAAAGTTAGAAACAGGTAGTAATGGTTAATGATTATGTACTCAAATTAGAAAGAAATGACTAGTGGTGTCCCGCAAGGATCTATGCTGGGGCCTCAACTGTTCACTGTTTATTATGACTTAGATAACACAATAGAAAGCCATATATCCAGGCTTGCCAATGACAAAATAATTGGTGGTATAGTATGCAGTATAAATGGGAGCATAAAAATTACTGGGGATACTGGTAGATTAAGTGAGTTGACAGAACTGTAGCAAGTTGATTTCAATGCAGGTAGTTGTGAAATCATCTATCTTGGACCAAAAGTAAGGATAGATTTGAGTATTATTTAAATTATGCAAAACTAGGAACAGTGGAAGTCCAAAGAGATTTAAGGGTCCATGTTCACAAATCACTAAAATGTAGCAGTCAGATACAAAAACAAATAATCAAAAATGTTAATGGAATGTTAGCCTTTATAACTATAGGGCAAGAATATAAAGGGAGGGGAGGACGTTTTGCTTTGGCTATACAAAGCCCTGGTTAGTCATCTGGAGTACTGTGTACTGCTCTGGGCTCTGCACCTTAGAAAAGATATAACGGCTTAGAATGAGTGCAGTGCAGATTGGCCAGAATGTTACCAAGGTTCCAAGGGTTAGATTATGAGGAGAGATTACATAAATAGGTGTGTAATCCCTGGAATATAGATTGAAAGGTGATTTGATGAAGGCATTTAGGATTTTGAAAGAAGTTTATAGGGTAGATGGAGAGAAGCATTTTCTGCTGGTGGGGAGTCTAGGACAAGGGGTCAAAACCTTAAAATCAGAGCCAGGCCATTCAGGAGAGAAGTTAAGAAACTACACAAAAAAGGGTAGTAGAAATGTGGAACACTGTCCCACAAAAAAACAGTAGATACTAGCTCGATTAATAATTTTAAATCTGAGGTCAATGGATCTTTTTTTACTAGATAAAGGTATTAAAAAAGTGGAGAAGTTAAAATACAGATCAGCTATGATATCACTGAATGGTGTAAAAGGCTCAAGGGACTGAATAGCCTACTCCCTTTCCTTTTCCCCTAATATAGGAGAAGGGAAGAACCTGCATTTACATAGTGCTTTTCACAACCATAGGATGTTCCCAAGTGCTTCAGAGTCAATGCAGTATTTTATTGAAGTGCAACACTGTGATAATGCAGTGACAGCCAATTTGTACACAGAAAGGTTCCATAAACAGCAATGCAGTAAATAACTTGATAATCTGAGTTTGGCCAAGGTAATGCTCTTCTTTTGAATTGTACCATGGATTAATGTCTCATCAAAAAAAAAGCATCTCTGACAGTGCAGGACTCCCTTGATACTGCACTGAATTATCAACTCAGATTATGTGGAGAGTAATATTTTGCAGTGGCTCTGAAGTTGGAGCCTTTATTCAGCAGCTGGTATTATCTACCAATAAATTATCAACAGAACTGATCAGAGAACCAAATATTGAACTCTATCCATGGGCTTTTTAGGAACTATTTCTGGGAAAAAATCTACAAATTTGATGAAAAAATATTTAATTTTTTTTTGGTTTGTAAATATTTTTGTTTAAACAGCAGATGCTGATTAGTACATCCTCAGTGGAGGTGGCTGAGGGAAGTCACTGACTGCAATTTAATAAGGAGCTGAGTTCACAACACCCAATTGTAATAACAGGAACACAGAGCTTCTGTTAACGTTTCGAGTTTTCCGAGTTGAGGAAGAGTCATATGGACTCGAAACGTTAACTTTGTCTTTCTCTCCACTGATGCTGTCAGACCTGCTGAGTTTTTCCAGCAATTCTTGTTTTTGTTTCAGATTTCCAGCATCCGCAGTATTTTGCCTTTAACAGAGAGCTTCTGCGTTCATGACTGTAACTATACTGAGGTTAAACCAATTCCCTTGCACTGTCCAGTTTAATAATTCTTCCCCCAGTGGCCTGTTTTACTGATTGTATCTGCACTGATGTTAATCCAGTTGCATCATACTGTGAGGCTCAGTAACTATTGCCAGCGGTTTCCTTCATTAAATCAGATGCACGATGCACGACTTCTACCTTCTTAGTGAGAAAGCCCCTGTTTTAGATGTCAGTGTTAGTGACCCAACTACAAACCCAAGTTGATGCCAGTGATTAGAATTTTAGGTTAGTCACTGTCAAAAGTATAGGAACCTATCCAGATGAAGCTGTGATTTGCCAGTTCCTCAGTGAGAATGTGGCTTTTTGTGGGGAACTGCCTCAATGCCTGCATGTGTTGTGATTTATTGCTCTATTTGTACACCACAGACCCTGTGTGATAAATAATGCTGCAAACAATCAACCCAAACAGCGCCAACTTCACACATCACTAGGGGAAGAATCTATACAATTCTGTCCTGTTTATTCAGCAGATTAGAAACCCAAGTGCATTTGCAAATTTCATTATAAATTAATTAACTTATCTACAGTCTACATAGTCTTAGTAGTTCCTTTGTGATTTTGTAAGATTTAATTTTGGGCTGTCAAAACAGACTTCACAAAGGCCTAATTAATGTAAGTTCCAGTTGCTACACTTGTGAGTTTCAGGGTGAGTCACAGATGGCAAATTGGAGTTTGTGCTTTAAAGATAATGACCAATTTCTTAAGTTTAATTATCAAGTGTTAATTTCTGTCAGTGCATGAGGGATTGAAATGGCACTTGCTTTTGACGAGAAGTTTTTCTAATTAATCTCAGCCTTGGCTCCAGTAAAGTAGTTACAAGGGTGTAATGTAACACAATTTTCTTTCAAACCCGATTTGTTTCGCTTATTATCTTCTAACTCTCATGTTATGATATCTTTATAAAGCACTGATCAGGCCCCAGCTGGAGCATTGTGTCTGATTCTGGGCACCATACTTCAGGAAGAACATCAAAGCCTTAGAGAGGATGCAGATGAGATTTACTAGGGATGAAATATTTCAGTTATTTGGAGAGGCTAGAGGAACTGGGGTTGTTTTCCTTATCTCAGAGAAGGTTAAGAGGAGATTTTATAGAGGTATTCAAAATCTTGAAGGGTTTTTAAAGAGTTAATAAGAAGAAACTGTTTCCAGTGGTGAAAGGGTCAGTAAACAGAGAACACAGATTTAAGGTGAGTGACAAAAGAACCAGAGGTGACATGAGGAAACAAAATTTATGCATCGAGTTGTTATGATCTGGAATGCAGTGCCTGAAAGGGTGCTGGAAGCAGACAGCATGTAACCGTTAATTTTAGGACGTGTGGTGGAAGCAGACAACACGTAACAGTTAATTTTAGGGTGTGTACAAACAGCTGGGGTGGTGGATGGAAATAGGGGTAGAGTTTGGGACAACAACGGGACATCATATGGGTCCAGTGGTGTCAGTTTGGTTGTGCAGCAATGGGTTCAAGCCTGTACTGAGTGAGGAGTGGAATGATATAGAGGGAGATGCCACAATCATCTGTTAAGTGGAAACTCGAGGTGTGGCTGCTCTACAGTTTTGCTTAAGATTTTTTTCTAGTGAGCCAGATGTCTCACTCATGTGAAACTCAACACCAAGATAATGAAATATTTACACCTATCTTAGTGCTCTGTTTACCCAATATGGAGTGAATGCTGTCTCCCCACAGGGCACATCCAACTTACATAGATGCAGAGAACCTACTGCAGGCTGGCAAAGCCAGGGCAGAGGGATCCCAAGTGTGTGCAGCAGTACTGCTCTGAGACTAATTGTAGAGTGCTAAACCTTGCAAGCAGGCTTCTTGTATGTCAAAGGCAGTGTGGATGGGGAAATGTTTGAGAAAGTTTACTTGTATTGGTGCTTCTTCCTTTATTATTTTTCTCTCAGTTCACTAATTTTCTTTCAGCCAGAGACCACCTCTGTATGGTCAGAAAAAACTGCACCATGGTTACTATTTGCTGTAATGTCTTTTGGGGGTGCTAAGAACAGTCACTCTGCCCTGAGGATGAGAAAACTCTCTGCATACTTCCCAGTTTGAAAAAAAAACACTTGCTGTGTACACGAGCACTTAAAATTTCAAATTGGTGAACAACAGCTCTATGTTGCCAAAATCAAAGTCACATGCATTAGGCCCTTTTTGCAAGTGACTTTTGAAGACGTTTTTGTTGACTACATTTTAATATTCTTGGGATGTGACCATCACTCTGTCCCAAGACTGTGAGAGTGGATGAGCCACTAACCTTGCCCTCTGACAAATGCAAGTTCCTCCTCCATATCAGACACCTGAGATGGATTATCTTATTCCACACAATGCTGCAATAGATAAGCCTATAGCTGTCTGTGCAGCAAATGTGGCATTAATATTGGCCTCAGCATTCCTCGGTTAACGAGATGGAAAGTCAGCAAGGTTGTCCACTGATTCCCGTTAGTAAGTGCTGGCGTGCATGTTGGTTAAGGAAAGAATGAGACTGAATGTGATGCCTTTGAGGGTGAATATGTAGGTTTGGAATGTGCACAATTCCATAAAGCCATACCTTAACAAGAGGCAGAACCTTGAGAGGAAGGGGGGAGAAAAAAAGGGGCAAAGGGGCGTGGGGGAAGAACCTAAAAAACTCTTTAAGGCTCTTACTTCACCTGAAAGTTAAACATTTCAACTGGTTAAAAGTTGAGAGGTTTATTGATTGGTATTATCTCTTTAGGAGGGGTGACTTTCCCGTAGAATCATAGAATGATTACAGCATGGAAGGAGTCCAATCGCTCCATTTCCGTGGACCTGCACGTTTTATTCTCTTCACATAATTATCCAATTCCCCTTTGAAAGCCAAAGTTGTATCTGCCTCCACCAAACTCTCAAGGTGTGCATTCCAGATCCTAACCATTTGCTGTGTTTAAAAAAGTTTTCCTCTATGTCACCGTTGCTTCTTTTGCCAGTCACCTTAAATTGGTGTCCTCTGGTTCTCGACCCTTCGGCCAATGGGAACAGTTTCTCACTATCTATTCTGTCCAGCCGCCTCATGATTTTGAATGCTTCTATCAAATCTCCTCTCTAACTTCTATTTTCTATGGAGAACAACCCCAGTAATTCCCATCTAGCCCTAACTGAGGTCCCTCAATCCTGAAACCATTCTTGTAAACCTTTGCTGCACCCTCACTAAAGCCTTAACATCCTTTCTAAAATGTGGTGTCTAGAACTGGACATAACTCCAATTGAGGCTGAACCAGTGTTTTACAAAGGCTCGTCATAACTTTTTTTGCTTTTGTATTCTATGCCTCTATTCTCGGCCTTTTGGCTAAGATCAAGTGTTGCAGGGGCGACACCATGGTCCTGCCATGGCAAGGTCGGGATGGAAGGGCGATAACCAATCGCAATCCAAATCTATACCGTGGGTTACCTATCACCGTCCGAGTCACGGTGAACCACAGCGAAGGAGGATCACCTATGGATCGGGGCTTCTTCACCAGGAGGATCCTGTTGAAGGCGTGCGGCTTCCAAGCTACGGAGATCTTCACCCTGCACGACTCCCGCAAAGGTGGTTATTTCGACGTGACTTTCAAGCGAGTGGCAGACTGCGTCCGGCTCCTGAGGGTGTTCGAGGAGAAGAGAGACCTGCCGGAGATGAAGATCCTGACGGCGGAGCCGCACTTTTCTCTGCCGTTGCAACGGGAACGTGAGGTGATGGTGCATGTGTACAACCCCTTCGTCCCTGTCGCCGACGTGGTCACCTTCCTCACCAGGTACTTCGATAAGGTGGGGAGCGGCACCGAGATTCGAGACGACTTGGGGATCTGGACAGGCAAACGCCTGTTTAAGGTCACGCTAAAGACCGATGGTAAGGGAGCCATTTTCCACCCTCCCTCCAGTTTCGCCATCGGGGGAAACCGGGGCTACCTGGTCTACGCTGGGCAACCCAAGCATTGTCGCTCATGCGGCAAGGCTGGTCATGTGGCGGCCAACTGCAGCGCCTCCCTCTGCAAGATCTGCAAACAGGAAGGGCACCAGACAAAAGACTGCAAACAGGCCAAGTGCTGCAACCTGTGTGGCGAGGCAAGTCACCTCTACAGGACCTGCCCCAAACGCTGCCGTACTTACGCACAGGCAGCCAAAGCCGACCAGGGGGAAGCAGAAGAAAGGTTTCGTGTCACTCCAACCACCAAGGCCCCCAGGGAGCCCAACGGGACAAAGGAGGACACAGAGAGAGACAAGGTGGAGAAAGAGATTGAGGCAACAGAGAGCCAATCAACAGCACTACCCCCTGAACCTTCCAGTCCTCAGGACAGCGAATCAATGGAGGAGGAGGCAGCAGTGGAAAAGCAGCAGGGGGAGTGGCGGACGGTGAAGAACAAGAAAAGTAAGAGGGAGCGAAGAAGAAGCAAAGGCGTTTCCCAGAGAAGCGGCAAGAGGCGTCTCCCATCCGACACGGATGACAAGGGCAGCAGCTCTTCGGATGAGGAAGTGCCAGAGCGGCACCGACAGAAGAGGCGGCAAAGCTCCAGGGCGTTGGAGGACGAGACACCCGAGCTCCAGAAAATTGGAGACAACAAGGAGACCAGCGCACCCCAACTTTGCCTGCAACCTGAGGAGGCCAGTGCACCACAGCCCCTGGAATCTGGGAGCAGTGAGGCAATCATCGCACCCCAGCTCCAGGAAGCCGGGAACAGCAACACCCCAGAGGGGGTGAGTTTTGGAGAAGCTTCTCCAGCAAAGGTCATCTCAAAACCCGCTCTCCACGTGAACCTCCAGATGCCACTGGAGCAGAACACGGCCAAGGAGATCTACCTCAGCCCATCCAAAGTGAAGGAATTTGAGCTCACTACGGGTATGAAGGAGCAGACTAAAGGTCTGGGACTCTCAGAGACAGTGGGTTTGGTAGGAGAATAAATGCTTTAAAATGGGTTTAAAGATTGTATCCATAAATGTGCGTAGCATTAAATCTACTACGCGATGTGTTGCGACCTTGGACTACCTAGCCAAGGTCAAAGCTGACCTGTTGTTTCTGCAGGAGTGTGCGATACCGCACCTCAGCTCCTACAGGCAATGGTCACGATGGTGGTCCCACGGGCCATCGATCTGGTCGGGCGGAAACGACTCTCGTTCCTCCGGCCTGGGTATTCTGCTGCGGGGAGGCAACTTCACCGTCTCCGAGGTCAAGGAGGTGGTGGGCGGGCGACTCCTGGTAGCAGACGTAATGTACAAGAACGCTCCACTCCGGTTAATTAACGTGTACGGCCCGGCACAAGGGGCTGAGCGGCTGGAGGTTTTTCAGCAGCTCCCACTGCTGCTGGCGACCTCCAGGCCGGTCATTCTGGGCGGGGACTTCAACTGCATCATCGATGCGGCTGGACGATCCGGCAGGGCCGGAAGCAGATTGGACGCTACGTCCAGATCCCTGATGGAAACAGTTAAGGATGCCAAGCTGCACGACGTCTTCAGCAACCCTGCAGACGGAGCGCAGCGTAGATACACCTGGTCGCGGCCAGACGGGTCCATTCGTTCCAGGATAGACTTCCTGTTTGTGTCCCGTGCATTCACAGTCAGATCCACCGACGTCAAGCCGGTGTTCTTCTCTGACCACTGCCTCCTACTGGCGGACTGCCACTTGGAGGAAGACCTGAGGGTGGGCAGGGGGGCATGGAAGCTAAATGTGCAACTGCTGACCCCAGAGAACATTGAGGAGCTCAAGAGGGATTACAAAGGTTGGAGAACCGTGAAACCCCTCTTTGAGTCCCTGACACACTGGTGGGAAGCGATCAAGGGAAGCATCAAGAGGTTTTTCATCCGCAAAGGCACCCAGAAAGCTAGAAAGGAACAGAGGGAAATGTCCCGACTCCAGGAAAAGATGCAGAATCTGCTCCGGCTGCAGTCGATGGGGGTCGATGTCAAGGAGGAGCTCCAAGAGGTGAAGGGCCAGCAAGCCTCGCACTTTGCCTCGGAGGCCTCCAAGATCATCTTCCGTTCCAGAGTCCGCTCCGTGGAGCAGGATGAGACGTGCTCACGTTTCTTCTTCCAAAAGGTACACAGAGAGCGCTCCGTGATCAGCAGCCTGAAGGAAGAAGACGGCTCAGTAAAGTCATCACGGTCCGACATTCTGAGGATCAGCAAATCCTTTTATGCCGGTCTGTATGACGTGAAGCCCACGGACAGCACGGCCTCCCAGTCCTTCCTGTCCTCTATCACGGAGGTCTTAGACCACAGTACGCGGGAGAGCCTAGACAAACCGCTAACTCCTGACGAACTGACTAAGGCCCTCGAGTCCTTCGAGAAGAGTAAAACCCCCGGAAGCGACGGCCTGCCGGCGGAGTTGTATTCGGCTCTGTGGGACTTGATCGGCCCAGACCTGCTAGAAGTGTACGAGAGTATGCTCCTGGCCGGCAGCATGTCAGAATCCATGAGGAAAGGCATCATCACCCTCATCTACAAGCACAAGGGGGAAAGGGAGGAAATTAGAAATTGGCGACCCATTTCACTGTTGAATGTGGACTATAAGATTCTGTCCAAGGTCATCGCCAACCGGGTCAAATCCGCTCTGGAATTGGTGATTCACCCTGACCAGACCTGCTCTGTGCCAGGCAGGAAGATCTCTGACAGCCTGGCGCTGCTCAGGGATACGATTGCCTATGTACAGGACAGGGGTGTGGATACCTGCCTCATCAGCTTGGATCAGGAGAAGGCCTTTGACAGAATATCGCACACCTACATGGGGGATGTGCTCTCCAAAATGGGGTTTGGGGAGGGAATTCGAAATTGGATCCAACTGCTCTACACTAACATCAGTAGCGCAGTCTCAATCAATGGGTGGGAAACAGATAGCTTTCCGATTAAATCTGGAGTCAGGCAGGGCTGCCCTCTCTCGCCTGTCCTTTTCGTGTGCTGCATAGAACCCTTTGCCGAGTCCATCAGGAAGGATCCGGGCATAAGAGGAGTGACGATCCCAGGCAGTGGAGGCACTCAGGTAAAAGCCTCCCTGTACATGGACGACGTCGCCGTCTTCTGCTCGGATCCGCTGTCGGTGCGCAGACTGATGCACGTCTGCGACCAGTTCGAACTGGCCTCGGGAGCCAAGGTAAATCGTGGGAAGAGCGAGGCCATGTTCTTTGGGAACTGGGCTGACCGATCCTTTGTCCCCTTCACTGTCAGGGCTGACGGCCTGAAGGTGCTGGGGATATGGTTCGGAGGGACCGGGGCATGCGTTAGAAACTGGAAGGAGCGAGTGGCTATGGTGAAAAGGAAACTGGGCATGTGGGAGCGACGCTCCCTCTCCATTGCGGGTAAGAACCTGGTCATCAGGTGTGAGGTACTCTCGCTGTTGCTGTACGTGGCGCAGGTCTGGCCCATTCCACACTCCTGCGCGATGGCGATCACTCGAGCCATCTTCCGCTTTATCTGGAGGTCGAAAATGGATCGTGTCCGCAGGGACGCGATGTACAAGCCTCTAGATAAAGGGGGAAAAAACGTGCCCAACATCGCCCTCATACTGATGGCCACCTTTGTGTGCGGCTGCATCAAGCGGTGCGTAGACCCTCAGTACGCAAACACCAAGTGTCACTACGTGCTGAGGTTCTACCTGTCCCCGGTGTTGCGAAGGATGGGTCTGGCCACGCTGCCGCGGAACGCTCCAAGTAGTTGGACCGTGCCGTACCACCTGTCCCTGGTGGAAAAATTTATGCAGAAAAACACCTTTGACCACAAGTCCATCAGGCAGTGGTCAGCACGTAACGTCCTAGAGGCCCTGAGGGATAAGGAGAGGGTGGACCCTGTGGGATGGTTCCCCGAGCAGACTGTCAAAGTCATTTGGCAGAATGCCTCATCGCCAGAACTTTCCAACAAGCACCAAGACGTAGCTTGGCTGGTGGTGAGAAAGGCCCTCCCCGTCAGATCCTTCCTACACGCCAGGAGTCTCACCCCCTCTGCACGATGCCCTCGAGGTGGCTGTGGTGGGGAAGAGACCGTTGTTCACCTCCTTGTGGATTGTGCCTTTGCAAAGAAAGTCTGGAGAGAGATGCAGTGGTTGCTGTCGAGGTTCATCCCGAGCAGTTCTGTGACACAGGACTCTGTGCTCTACGGGCTGTTCCCAGGGACACACACCGAGACAAACATCGACTGCAGCTGGAGGATCATCAACTCGGTGAAAGACGCACTTTGGTCTGCCCGAAACTTGTTGGTCTTCCAGCACAAAGAGTTGTCCCCGACCGATTGTCGCGGACTGGCACAATCCAAAGTCCAGGACTACGTGCTGAGGGACGCACTAAAGCTTGGGGCAGCTGCCGCAAAGGCGCAATGGGGAAGGGTCGCTGTCTAAGACCTTTCTACCACAGCGCACCGAGAGACTGGGAACTGTTTAGAGCCCCTCGGGCTGTACAGATCAAAATGAAAGGCTGTAAATGATTGTAATATTGTTTGTACTGATGCACCTGGTGATACATTTTGTAAAAGTTTAACCTGGATTGTACCCTTGTAATGTTGTTTTTGAAATGGTTTTGAATGTGATTGAAGATTTTTTATGAATAAAGTATATTTTTACAATAAAAAAAAAAAAAAATTCTATGCCTCTATTTATAAAGCTCAGAATCCCATATGCCTTTTTAACTATTTTCTCAACCTTCTCTTTGTATGGTCAGAAAAAACTGCACTATGGTTGTTACTATTTGCTGTAATGTCTTTTGGGGGTGCTAGGAACAGTCACTCTGTCCTGAGGATGAGAAATCTCTCTGCATACTTCCCAGTTTGAAAAAAAAACACGCTATATACACGAGCACTTAAAATTTCAAATTGGTGAACAACAGCTCTATGTTGCCAAAATCAAAGTCACATGCATTAGGCCCTTTTTGGAAGTGACTTTTGAGGATGTGTTTGTTGACTACATTTTAATATCCTTGGGATGTGACCATCACTGGCAAGGTCAGCGTTTATTGCCCATCCTTAATCCTCCTTGAGTAGATGGTGGTGAGCCACCTTCTTGAACTGCTGCAGTCTGTGTGGTGAACATACTTCCACAGTGCTATAAATGAGGAAGTACGAGGATTTTGCGATGATGAACAGTAATATATTTCCAAATCTGGATGCTGTATGACTTGGAATGGACCTTGGAAGTGGGTTATTCTCCTTCTCCTGCTGCCCTGGTCCTTCTAGATGGTAGAGGTCGTTGGTTTGGGTGGTGTTGTGGAAGGAACCTTGGCTAGTTGTTACTGTATCTTAGAATTGAAGAGTTGGGATGAACACTGAGCCGCATTTGATAGATGATTAAGTCAGCATTTCATTCCCATCTCAGTTGGAGTTGGTTAAGAGTTCCTGTTCAGTGGAGCATTTGCAGGAACTGCTGTTGTTCTGTGTCTGGTTCCTGCTGTAACAACACAGAGGGTCAGTGGGGCGTCTCTTGTACTTCTGCGTTTCTATGGAGATGAGCACAGATGGGGCTCAGCAGGTTAGGAGTAGCCCGATGTAGAATAAATCTTTCTGATTATGATAAATTTGTGTGGGTAAGGAAAATGGGATGTAAGTGGCAGAAAATTTTGACTATAATGGAGTGCCTCAAAATCTTACAACCTTCCCAGTTAGACCAGATTTTATTTGGGACATAATTCCCTTTGTGTTAAAGAGAGGATTCATGATCGATATTCATTACATTTATGAAAAATCTATTAAATCAATTTGATAGTGGCAAATGGTTTAAATGGAAATGAAATTAATTTTCTGTTGTTCTTTAGCAAGCTTACATTGGGACTGTTCAAAGCTGAATTAAATGTTTAATATTTGTAAAAACCCTGAGGATTTTTAAGATGCACCCAAATGAATTGTGACAAGGTAAGTGTAATAACAAGCTGTGAACACTGAGTAGAGCTTTTCCACTGGTAAAACTACATGTCAGGTCACATGCCAAGCTCCTGAGGTTGATGCTCAATCCTGATTAATGAAGAGCCATTGTTGGGAGGGAGAGGAGGCAGCATACATTCATTGTGAGGTACTCTTCTCAGTAAATCAATAAAAAAATCTACTGTCTGAGGGGAAGCTTTTAAGTTGATTGGTTATAAGCCAATTTACTAGAGACTTGGTTGGATGTGCTGTCCTTTAAAGAGAAGCCCATCAGTGGGTCAGTCTGTTTCCTGTTTCAGGTTGGTGGAGATGGGATCACGCATGGATACCAATTTTAGTGATCAGATTTTACCAAAAGTTCACTATTTGCAGAGTTTGTGGATCAAAAAATAATAGCTACTATGGTTTGATTATAAATGCATGATATAAATATATGGTATGGCCTTATGTTGAAATTATGCAGCAGCAGTTCAGTGAGTAACCTCCTGCTTAAAGACACCGGCTGATATAGCACTGGACTACACATTACACATCACAGATTCCGTCTCTGCCTGAGTTAGCTGAATGCTACATTTCACTTCTGTATGTCTGAACTAGAATTGCATTCAACTGTGATATTCCCTGCAAAGCAGCGTTCTGCCATTCATTTTGAAAATTCAAAATTGGTCTGTTGAGGTATTGGTGGTGGCTTGAACCCCAGCATCTTCAGGAAGGAGTGCCCTGAACCCCAGTTGGAGTTAATCTGTTCGGGACAGAAGGGGACCTGAACCCCAATGAAACTCTGCACTTTCAGGAGTGGAGGGAATCTGAACTCCCTTGAGAGTCATTGCCTTCAGGAGAGGAGGGGAGAACATAAAGACGTAAGAAATAGGAGCAGGAGTCGCCTATTTTGCCCTTCAAGCCTGCTCTGTCATTCAGCAAAATCATGGCTGATTTTCTATCTCAATTCCACGTTACCGCATTATCCCCATAGCCCTTAACTCCCGTAGAACTCAAAAATCTGTCAACCTCTGTCTTGAATATATTTAATGACTGAGCATCTATGGATTTCTGGAGTAGAGAATTCCAAAGATTTGCAACCCTTTGAGTAAAGAAATTTCTCCTCATCTCAGTTGTAAGTGGCCAATCCCTTATTCTGAGACTGTGACCCTGTGATTTGGATTCCCCAGACAGGGAAAACATTTTCTTAGCATCTACCCTGTTAAGCCCCTTCAGAATTTTATATATTTCAATTGGATCATCTCTCATTCTTCTAAACTCCAGAGAATATAGATCTTGTCCAGAAAAAAGCGAATCTGCTTAATTTATAAGTTACAAGGAAGATTGATGCAATGTTTGGGGCAGATTGATCAGTTTGATAATGCAGCTATGTGTGGTGCTTATGAGTCTCTGAAATTTCTTTGTTTCAGGTATCTGAAGCTATATCACCAAAGGCTCCTGTCACAGTGTCTCTATGCCTGGAACTGCTTTGTGCAACAGCGCTACGCTGGAGCTATATCTTTGCAGGAACGCCAGTTGCTGAGGAAGGGTCTACATGCACTGCGCCGGGCTGTTCAGCTTACCCAGATACAGGTGGAATTTCTGGAGAGAAGGCAATGCGCACAGCTCCTGGCTCATTCCTTTAAGCGAGTGAGTATAGCAATTGCCCAAATCACACAGGATTAAAAATTGCTCAGGCCTTCAAATGCAGAATCTTATCCCAGTGAAAATAGGATGAAACACATAGCAGAGATCATCTGCCTAGGGTTTTCTGTTCCTTCCTTGGGCAGCCAAATATTAACCTGGATACCTGAGCAAATGAAAATGTTTCTGAGGACACAGCATTCAGATTCACCTGTGACAGTAATTTGAAGCACAAAAGCCAAAAATATCTGAAATCAATAAGAGTAAATAACCCCCAAAAATGTATTAATTATAATTGAAACATATTTGCAGCTCCTTTCCTCCTCCATTAAAAGCTTGAAATAAAAACTTGAGCATACATTCTCCCTATAAAGAAACTTTGTGAAAATGATTATGTTGTGAATTTTCTCTATACCTACTCCCCTGAACAGTGGAGAGATGCAGCCAGTCCCAATCAGTGTCAGCTGGTGGCAGGAGCTCCAAACACAACTGGCAAATCCTGTGCTATTCACCTGAGGAAGCCGGTCACGCTGCAGTTCATTAGGACGAAAACTTACAGACCTTGGAGGAATCAACAAGAGGCTGCACAATTACTGAGCTTGGCCAGTTTGCATGGGCAGTAAGTGTGAACATTGATATGACAATAGTGCAAAGACAGTTGATTTACTTTAAACTTAATTTAAGGATTCTACAGTTGTCCTCATGGTCCAGGACATAGGATTGATCCTGGCACCTTCCTGCCTGTGAAGTTTAGTGCCACATCAGGCAGCGTATGCACCCACAGGATCATTATGGAATGCTGCATTGCTACCTGAGATATATCTTGCCATTGGCCTATTGCAGCATGCAGCAGTACCAGATATGTGAAATCTTTTGGGATACTAGCTGCATGATTTCATCGTCAGAAACTAAGCTGAAATTCACATATATCAGTATTAAGAGTTGGTGCTGGTTTGAAGGGGAACTGTGAATGTAGCTAATGAACATGAATTGCGTAAATAATAGAGCGCCAGCTGGTGCTATTCAACAGAGGATTGCCCTTCTCCCACATGCAGTATAGGTGTGCAGTAATCAGTTCTGACTATAAACTGCTTTAAAGTGTGACCTCTGGCAGGGATTTGACTTCTTGAGGTTTGTATCTCATGTTTGAATAAAGGTCTTTTTTTCAGCTTCATACCCTGAAGTGTATGAGCTTGATGTTCTGACACAAATGGATTCACAAAGTTGATGCAATGGACACAGCTCTCTGTAGGAACCTTTGCTCTATAGTATGTTTGTTCATCCAGTTTATTCCATGCATTGTCAATTTGAGTCTGTGTTGGCCATGTACTGTGACCTGCCTGTGTCTTTTAACTGTGAGTGCAGCTTGAATCTGATATTGAGACGTTTAAAGGTGCAGAGGTTGGAGCTGGTTTTTAGGCAGGTTCTGTTGTCATCGGTCAGGTTCATGAAACAAAGGAGACAGACCAGAGAACATGCCAGGAGAGTTCTGCAGTGTGGCCTGGGGCAATTTCTTTTCCACCACATATTTGTTGCTTGGAGGAAGATTGTGTTAATAGAGCAGGAAGAAACATATAGGGTGTTCAGTATTATCTCTCCCTATAAGTGTGCCACCCCTACCTGAAAAATTTGACATCGTTTTTGCATTCAGTGCGCTCAGAAACAACTGGCGATCACTTGATATCAAATGTTCTCATTTGGAATGAGTTTGATTGCATTCAGCAGGGTTTTGCCATCTTTGACATCAAAAGGCCCTGAAAGCTATCGAGTGCACTTAAAGCTATCCAGTGGGCTCAAATTATTGAGTGCGTTCAAAACTATCCAATGTGCTTAGAAACCTGCATTGAAAAATACAATGAAATTAATTACTTCAGTAGTATTTGAATTTATTCAGTTTTGTCATTTTGTCCAATAAATAGTTCTGCTATACAGTATGTGCTTGAGAGCACCCACCAGATCCCCATCAGTTTTTAATTAATTTTAGTCTCAGGGTCTATAATTTCCACCCACCTACCCCCCAGGTCTCAGGGTCTCAACTTCCCCCTTCCCCAGTCTCAGGGTCTAAACTCACCTCTTTCTCTCCCTCTCCAGTCTCGACTCTCTCTCCCTCCAGTCTCCAAGTTCTTCCCCTCTCTCCCTTCAGTCTCCAAACTCCTCACCCCCTCTACAGTTTCTGGGCCTTGGGTCCCACCGATGCCGCTGAATTCCAGGCCTTGCCAATCCTTCAGGCCTTGCTGATCCTCCCGGCCTCATTGATGTTGCCAAACTACAGGCCCTCCTGACCTCTCTCAAACTGCCCCTTCCCCACCCTTCCCAATACTTACCTTGTTGCCACAGTCCTCGCTGTTTCCGCGCGGCTTCAAAAATATAGAAGACTGGCCAGAAAGCATCACTTCCAGCTTCTGGCTGGCCCTGTAAACTGAGATCTCCAGTTTGGGGAGGGGATTGTGGGACGAGGGGAGGGCAAAGAGGGGAGGGGTAGGGGAAAAAGGGGAGGGGAAAGAGGGGAGGAATGGGGGGAGGGGAAAAAGGGGAAAGGGGGAAGGGAGAGAGCGGATAGGAAAGGGAATAAGATGGATGGAGGGAGGGAGAGAGGAGGGGAGAGAGAGAGGAAGAGAACTGCTGCAATATGGGGTGGGAGGGGATGGGTGTTTTTTCTGATTTAGATTTTTACATCCATCAAGGTAACTGTGAAGGACTGAAAGACAATCAGGCAGCGATTTTCTGGTCCTCCTGCTGGCAGGACTGGAATATCCCGCCCTCCATTTCTGGCACCCAGGCCAGGATTTTTCCCATAGGCTTCAGGATCCCGATGTCAGTGTTAAATAGGGGTCAGGAGCCCGCATTGTGGGGAAAGCATCTGTGATTTTCCCTGAATCTTTAATACCCATTTAACCCTTTTGACCAAACTTTTGGTCATATGACCTAATACTACCTTATATTGGCTCACCTTATCGGGGAGTTTGTGAGGGAGAAAATTGCTCCAGGGGGTAGGGGGGCATTGATGGGAAGAGAACTGCTGCAATGGGTGGGGGAGGAGGGTGAGTGCGGTGGGGGTGGCGGGGTATGCACAGGATTGTGCTGCATGAATTATAGATAATGAAGAAAAACATAAAAATATCTCATCCAAACAGAATCTGCTTTTTCTAAAGTTAGGTCTGTTTTAGGATGTTTGAAACTATTGACATTCAGAAATATGGAAAATAAACTCTATGATCATTTTTGATGTCCAAATGCTTAAGTGATGTTGCTAATTGCAAATGTTTGAGTGCTGTGGTTTGGGGCAATTGATGACATTGATGTCAGTTACGGTACTTGAAATGTTAAATGATAGCTAAATGATTGGTTTTGAGTGCAATTGATGTAAAATAGTGGCTAAATAATTGCTTTCGAGTGCAATTGATGTCAAATGATAGTTAGCTGATTGCTTTTGGGTGCTATTGATATTAAATGATTGCTTTTGAGCACAACTGATATCAAGTGATTGCAAATGAACGCTGTTGAACGCAAATGATGTCAAACTTTTCAGGTAGGGGTAAACATTGGTGTTTTGACAAATAAAATCTCCCTGCTTTTTATGTCCATGTGCTAGGCTCCTACCCCCATGATTCTGGGGCTGTGAGGCTGAACGAGTATGCCACTCGCAGCCTGTCAATGGTGCTTCATAAGTTGCTGCTGACAGGTTATATTTATTGTCAGTTTTCCTTCCCTGTGACAAAGAAGGCCTCGCTTCCGCTCTGCACCCTCTTCAGTCCTTGTTGAGGTTATCTTCTGGGGAATTGCAGTGACAACTTGTGCCCTAACACTGGCATCACCAAGACCTTGAAATATATTGTAGGAATATTAGCATAAGAACATTTTTTTAGAAAGTCCTTGGTATACTATTTTCTACCACCACTTCATAATCTAGGGCTCACACAATGTAATATCAAGGCCGTAAATATAAGATAGCCACTAATTAATCCGATTGGCAATTCAGGAGAAACCTTTCTATCCAGAGAGTGATTAGAATGTGGAAACCATTACCACAGGGAGTAGTTGAGGCAAATAGCTGAGGTGCATTCAAAGCGAAGCTAGATATGCTTGAGGGAGAAAGGATATGCTGATGGGGTTAAGGCGAAGAGTGGTGAGAGAAGGATTTGTTAGGCCAAGTGGCCTGTTTCTGTGCCGTTAGTACTTTGTAAGGTATTGTATTTAATCTCCGTTTTCCTTACATGGGAGGTGGATAGACAAACATTTAGTTATACAACTGTAGCCAGTCCAGTATGTGAAGTTGAGGCTGATTGGTCATCATCTTAGTGATTAGCTGCAGTCAATTCCATTGGGAGTATGGCATGTTATTGATGTCCCTGTGAATAATGAAAACCCTCCCTGTTTATGGCACTATCTGCCACCTTTGAAGAATGACTGTTTTGTAAATGTTTCGGTTCCCATTCATTGTCCAGGCCTAGGTTTTAAAGCTCCATTGAACAGTGTTTTTTAATGAAAGGTGCTTTTGGGTCACTAGTCTATACTAACTATGAACAATTGTCAGCCCAATTGAAGACCCTCGTGTTTCAGAAATGAACACTGAGGACAAAGGCTAGAAGAATGGAAAGGAAAGCGTGGGAAACGTGGTCTCAGGAGCATGTCAGATACCAAGATCCACAGACCCTGATCTCACCCATCCACTGTAATATTACCTCAAAAGCATTGAACTGCACAAGAATACATGGTCATCACACCTTCTGCTCCCAACAAAATTTGTGTGATACTAGTATCACTCCAATTCCTCTATGTAATGCTTGCATCACTCCAATTTCTATTGGAGACTTGGACTGTCCCGCAAGCAGACAGTTGATGCAGTGGACAGTACTGTCTTCACCACATTCTCCGCATTTAGTGGTGCGACCATGTCACCAATAGTCTGGTTCAAATGATTACTGCCCAACTCTTACCTCCCCAAGGGTCACATGTTGAAAAGTGTTAATTGCTGTTTGGCATGTGCTTGACCAGCCACATGATACCAATGTGGCACTAAGAGCTGTCTTCCAAAAACCTGGAATCGCCCCTTGGAAGGCCAGAAGCACATGGCTTTTGAGTCAGAATATCATGATCTTCTGCACCATGAGAAGGGCCAAGGCCTGTGGGATGGAGAAGTATGATTTACTAAGCAATGCTCAGAAGAAACCTCCTACAGTGACCAAATGAATAAAGAAAAGTGCTACACATCTCATTTAAGGGTTAGAAAAAAAAAACTGATTATTGCAAACTTGAAATAAAGGCTGCGGATGCATAACAAGTCCATTAGCATTGAAAGGAAAAAAAATGTTAACCTTTTGGGTCAGGCCTTTTATTGATAAAAGGTTACAGTTTATGACTGACCTTCTATGTATTTCCAGTGTGTTCCGATTTATGCCATGATTATGCCTTGTTCAAGGTTTTTCTGACCCTGTCTGCCATCTGCTCCTTGATGTTAGGTTTTTATTTGGCTTGGCCCAGCCTATTACATTAGTTAGCTCAACTCTTTTTGCAGAAATGAAGTTATCCAAGGCTGGGATTCTCTGTGCCCGCCGACATCGGGTGTGTTCGGTTGCATGAACGGACAATATGGCGAGGAGGCCAAAAATTGGTTTCACGATGTCATGAAACCAGTTGGGATCGTCTGCTCCACTGTCAATGGCAGGCCGCGTTCCCTGCCATCGGACATCGGGAATCTCATTGTAATAGATCAGTATATCATTATAAGGCCAGCCCGTTGAACTCATTCCCCCCTCCTCTCTGGATTGTCCACCCACGTTGGTGGGAAAACACGCCGACATATTTCACAACAGCATATATAAGGCGTGCACTTGGCGGGCTGCACTTCGCTCGGGACTTCAAGGTTTGTTTGCCTACCTTGCTTCTGTCAGCACTCGCAGTCATCAGCCCCAGGCTTCACAGACAGCATCACATCACTTTTAGGGCAGCTCATGGGTACGTCTTTATCTACCAGATCATATGTGGGTGGCTTTCCAACGGCTGCAGGGCAAGGTCTTGCTTGGGGAAGGGAGAGAAGTGGCTTCAGGCAAGGTAAGAGGCTTCAGGACGAGAGCTGTACTGGGGAAGGAGGGTATCCAAGGGTGTGTGGGGGGGCACATGTTGATCTGTGCAAGTGGCCTCAAGGTGGTGAAGGATGAGGAGGCAGCCTCCAGAGGAGATGAGACCAGATGGACGTGTGAGGGTATGTGTATGAGAATGGGTGGTGATGTCCCTTGATCTGGCAGTGAATGAGATGCCAATGAATGTGCGATGGACTTGAATGTGTGAGTTTAGAGTGATGAGATGGTTGCCATACCCTGGCTGCATGGATGAGATCATTCATCCTCCATCTGCATTGGGTGGCCAACCTCTAATGTGCAACATTAGCACTGATCACCACTGCCATCGCTTACCGAGCTAGAGTGGTAATGTAGCTGCCCCTCCTGCAGCAGAGTGGGTGCAGAGGGCATCACAGTGGGCCTCCACGGTATCCAAAAGGCGCTCGAGGGCTGCAGTCTTCTTGCCTTTCGGGGCCATGTCTTCTTTGCTACAACCCTGGGCTGGAAGCACTGAGCATGGCTGTACTCTAAATGTGGTGCCTGGCATGATGAAGTGGTGAGGTGACAGCGTGGCAGGTGAATTGGCGCCCGCCCAGCATCAAAATGACATATTTCCTGGGAATGCGTAAGTAATGTTGGGGGTTTCAGATGATACAGCGTGAAAACCTGGCATCATGGCTGGCGGGTAAAAGATCGTTTTACCCACCCGCTACCGCACTTAGTGCAAATCAGGGACAATTCCGCCCAAAATCTTGTGATTTCTTTCCTGGTGCCTACTTTAGTAGTTTTATATTTAGGGAGCTTTAAAAAGGTGACTGTTTAATAAAACTTTCCATCAGACTTGTTCTTTATATGATTGGCAAATAACAAGGAGGTTAAGAGAAAACAATTGGACCATTTGTTTTTCTGGATCACCAACCACCCTTTTGCAAAAGTATTGCAAAAAGTGTCCACTAAGTATGTCAAAGGCAATGATCAAATTGTATTTTCATGCTTCAGTGAGATCCTTGTTGTTCACAGACATCAGTATGTTATGGTCCTAAAGAGGTTGGCTTTTAATATCCTGGCCCAGAATGATAGCAGACTGGTTGTAATGAGTCAGCAATTTTGGGACCCCTGAATGAAGCCATAATTCTTCATTATTCTCCTTTCCCTCCCCTTCACAGAAAGACAGTTGTGCACTGGTTTCAGGCTCCACATAGTAAGAGACTGGGAGAGCTGACTCCGAGCACACAGGATGAGAAGGACAGGCACACGCAGGCAGGTGAGATTGGTGTCCTGAGAGTGGGATGATGCTGGATAAGGTTTTTAAACAGTTGTTGACATCTCTTTATTGTGAGAGTGAAGTTTCTCCTAAGTGCTGACCGCTCATTGATGGCTTTCTGTAAATCCCTTACAGCTATTCTTGAAACTTGGGCCCAGGATCAAGCTGCATGTACAACAGAGGTATGGCTTCTGATGGGGAAGAAGAGACTGTGGGCAATGCTTAATGATCTGCAACTTCACAACAAAGGAACACTAAAGATCCATGCATTGCTCACTGGAGATAACTACAGACAGTTACAAATGTAAGTGTTTGAGCTGTAGGGAAGAGTTGAACAAGAGTGGAATGATTCCTTTTCATGTTTACTATAACAAGGCTAACATACAATAATTATTGATTTACTGTATCAATATTTTTCCTAGTTTAGTTTTTAGGCTCTTTTTGTCAATTATTTTAAATCTTTGCCTTCTGGTCACCAACCTTTGTGTTGCTGGAAACAGTTTCTCCTTATTTACTCAATCAAAACTGTTGAACCAGATAGGACAGAAGGTTCCAGATTCCATCTTTATTATGTGCTGAGTAAACTGATCTCAGCTGGATGACATTAGGAATCCTACCACTGGCCTCAGCTTCCCTGGACTCAAAAACAGTTTCTGCTTCTGATTGTCGCTGGAAAGTTCACTTGTGTGGACATCTGGCTTTGGACAGGGTTAGGCTAAATTCTGAAGCCAGCTATCTTTTGACAGTCTGTCAAGGTTCACATGAAGAATTGAATTTAAGGAGGACAACCAGCACACAGGGAACCAAACTCTCAGTCCTTTCAGGAGAGGTGGGGAGGTCAAAACAAAGGAAAAAAGACCCCAAACTTCTCTGAACTTCTCACAGGACAGCATAAATGCTTGGCTGAGAGTAGGAGGAAGCCAAGAGATGGTGCTGTCAGCATGTGTACCTGCAATCTATTGTGTGTGTAATTGTCCTTCAGTGTCAAGTGTGGTGCACAGTATGGGGTGAAGCTGTTGGTAAATGTTATTGACCTTGGTAAAATGTCAAATGATTTTCCATCTTTAAATATGCTGGGTGTGCTATCAGTATGTCACCATGGCAATGACCTGTATTTTGTATGTTTCTGTTCGCAGTGGTTGCTTTGATGCGTGGACACGGTTTGTTCGACAAAAGATTGCTTGCCAGCAGGTCCTAGAAAGGAGGCACATAGAGAGAGTACGGAGTCTCTTCCTGCAGTGGCGCACAATGTTACAGCTAAGACATGGAGAGAAAGTGCATCTTTTCCAATTGTGCCACATGCAAACATGTCAGCAAACTACAGGTTTGGATATAAAAAAAACACATGCCCTTTTGTAACACCACGCTAACCATATTGCAAAGGTGCAGATTTGCTCATGGAATTTTAATTAGCGTTTTTAAAAGTTTTAAGAACTTGTATTGTTTTAAGCACCTTTCATGACCTCAGGATATCCCAAAGTGTTTTGCAGCCCATTCAGTATTTTTGAGGTGCAGTCACTGTATAATGTAGGAAATGCAGCAGTCAGGTTGGACACAGCAAGACTCCACAAGCAGTGGTGTGATAATGAACAGATAACCTGTTTTAGTGTTGTTGGCTGTGGGATGTATTTTGTCTAGGGTACTGGGGAGAATTCCCCAGCTCTTTAAATAGTCCTCTGGGATCTTTAACTCCGTCTGAGAGAGCAGGTGGGGCCTCACTTTAACATCTCATCTAAAAGATAGCACCTCTGATAGTGAGACACTTCCTTTGTATTGCACAGCGGCGTTGGCTTGGATTGCATGCTCAGGACTCTGGAGTTTCTTGTTTCCTCGACTAAACCACACAAGGTCTTTTTCCCCCCTAGAATTGCTGTTTTAAATTGCTGTTGGCTGTCCATTAATGTGACAGCAATCGGAACAATCTGAATGTTCGTTGTTAACATAGCGAACAGACCCATGTATGAACAGAATTTTTTAGAAACAAATCTTTCTCTTTTTGATGGATTGACCTAATGCCGCCATGTTTTCACCTATTCTGAGTAAGCTACTGCCGCAGAGGATAGCATATTCAAAGAAGGCCAGCTGTCGCTACTAATTTGCATCTCAATTTGCATATATTTGCATTACACCAAATTTCTGGTGGGTATAGTTAATACTGAGAAAGACGGCAACAATATAAAAGACTTGCAGAATGGGCATGTAATTGGCAAATTCATTTCAAAATATATAAGTGTGAGGTGGTGCATTTTCGTAGGAGGAATAAGGAAGCCACAGACTTTTCCAAAATTCTTTTGGAAGTGGTGTAAAAAGGGAGGAAAGGGATCATCGCTTCTCGGCCGCCTTTTGGCTAAGATCGAGTGTAGTCGTAAAGCGATGGCTATAACCATGGGGTACGTAACACTGTTCGGGAGGCGGTGAAGGACAGTGAAGGAGGAGCACCCATGGATCGGGCCTTCTTTATCAAGCGGATCCTGTTGAAGGTGTGTGGATTTGAAACGTAGGAGATCTACTCCCTGCAAGACTTCCCCAGCGCTGGATTTTTCGACGTGACTTTCAGGAGTGTGGCAGCTTGCGTCAAGTTCCTGAAGGTGTTCGAGGAGAAGAGAGACCAGCCGGAGATGAAGATCCTGACGATGGAGTCGCTCTTTGCTCTGCCGTTGCAGCAGGACCGTGTGGTGACTGTGCATCTCTACAACCCCCAAGTCCCTGCCGCCGATGTGTTCACCTTCCTCGCCAGGTACGTTGACAAGGTTGGGAGCTGCACCGAGGTTAGAGACGCCTTTGGAATTTGGACAAGCAAACACCAGATCAAGGTCACGCTCAAGACTGATGGTAAGGGAGCCATCTTCCACCCTCCTTCCAGCTTCGCTATCGGGGGAAGCTGTGGCTACCTTATCTACGCTGAGCAGCCCAAACTTTGTCGCTCATGCAGCAAGTCTGGTCATGTGGCGACCAATTGCAGCGCCGCCCTCTGCAAGAACTGCAAACAGGAAGGGCACCAGACAAAGGACTACAAACGGACTAAGTGCTGCAACCTGCGTGTCGAGGCACACCACCTCTATGGGACCTGCCCCAAACGCTGCCTCACTTATGCACAGGCAGCCAAAGTCAACGAGGGGAAGCAGATGAAATGCTTCGTGTCACTGCTACCAAGGACACTTGCAACCCTCCAGCCACCAAAGCCCCCGGTGAGAACAACGGGACAAAGGAGGGCACAGAGAGAGACAAGGTGGAGGAAAAGATTGACGCAGCAGACAGCCAATCAACTGCACTGTCCCCTGAACATCCCACTCCTCAGGAGAGCGAATCAAAGGAGGAGGAAGCAGTGGAAAATCAGCAGGGGGAGTGGCAGCTGGTGAAGAGAGCCAAAAGGAAGAACAGGCTAAGAAGGGACCAAGCCATTTCCCAGACAAGTGGCAAGAAGTGTCTCCCATCCGACACGGATGACAAGGACAGCTGCTCTTCGGACGAAGAAGGGAAAGGGCGGCACCTACAGAAGAAGTGGCAAAGCTCTAGGGAGTTGGAGGATGAGACACCTGAGCTCCAGAACATTGGAGACAATGAGGAGACCAGCGCACCCCAACTTTGCCCACAAACCGAAGAGGCCAGCGCACCCCAGCCCCAGGAATATGAGAGCAGTGAAGCGCTCAGCGCACCCCAGCTCTGGGAAGCCGGGAGCAGCAATGCACCAGAGGGGGAGAGGATTGGAGAGACTTCTCCAACAGAGAATGTTTCAAATCTCGTTCCTTGCACGAACCCCCAGATGCCACCTGAACGGAACATCTCCAATGGGGTGGTTCAGGACAATTTCCTCAGCCCACCCAAAGTGAGGCAATTTGTGAACACTATGGGTATACAGGAGCAGACCAAAAGTCTGGAACTCTCAAAGACAACAGGTTTGGTAAGAGACTAAATGCTTTAAAATGGGTGTAAAGATTGTATCCATAAATGTGCGTAGCATTAAATCTACTATGTGATGTGTTGCGACCTTGGACTACCTTGCCAAGGTCAAAGCTGACCTGTTGTTTCTGCAGGAGTGTGCAATACCGCACTTCAGCTCCTAGAGGCAATGGTCACGGTGATGGTCCCATGGGCCATCGATCTGGTCGGGAGGAAACGACTCTCGTTGCTCTGGCCTGGGTATTCTGCTGCGGGGAGGCAACTTTATCGTCTCCGAGGTTGAGGTGGTGGGCGGGCGCCTCCTTGTAGAAGACGTAATGTACAAGAATGCTCCACTCTGGTTAATTAACGTGTACACCCCGGCACAAAAGGGCGAGCGGCTGGCGATCTTTCTGCAGCTCACACTGCTGCTGGCGACCTCCAGGCCAGTCATTCTGGGCGGTGACTTCAACTGCATCATCGATGCGGCTGGACGATCCGGTAGGGCTGACAGCAGATTGGACGCTACATCCAGATCCCTGATGGAAACAGTTAAGGATGCCAAGCTGCACTACGTCTTTAGCAACCCTGCAGACGGAGCGCTGCATAGATACACCTGGTCGCGGCCAGACGGGTCCATCCGTTCCAGGATAGACTTCCTGTTTGTGTCCTGTGCGTTCACAGTCAGATCCACCGATGTCAAGCTGGTGTTCTTCTCTGACCACTGCCTAGCTGACTGTCACTTACAGGAAGACCAGAGGGTTGGCAGGGGGGCATGGAAGCTAAACGTGCAACTGCTGACCCCAGAGAACATTGAGGAGCTCAAGAGGGATTACAAAGGTTGGAGAATCGTGAAACCCCTCTTTGAGTCCCTGACACACTGGTGGGAAGCGATCAAGGGAAACATCAAGAGGTTTTTCATCCTCAAAGGCACCCAGAAAGTTAGAAAGGAACAGAGGGAAATGTCCCGACTCCAGAAAAACATGCAGAACCTGCTCTGGCTGCAGTCGATGGGGGTCGATATCAAGGAGGAACTCCAAGAGGTGAAGAGCCAGCAAGCCTCGTTCTTTGCCTCGGAGGCCCCCAAGATCATCTTCCATTCCAGAGTCCGCTCCGTGGAGCAGGATGAGACGTGCTCACGTTTCTTCTTCCAAAAGGTACACAGAGAGAGCTCTGTGATTAGCAGCCTAAAGGAAGAAGACGGCTCAGTAAAGTCATCGCAGTCCGACATTTTGAGGATCAGCAAATCCTTTTATGCCAGATTGTATGACGTGAAGCCCACAGACAGCACGGCCTCCCAGTCCTTCCTGTCCTCTATCACGGAGGTGTTAGACGACAGTACACGGGAGAGCCTGGACAAACCGCTAACTCCTGATAAACTGACTAAGGCCCTTGAGTCCTTCGAGAAGAGTAAAACTCCTGGAAGCAACAGCTTGCCGGCCGAGTTGTATTCGGCTCTGTGGGACTGGATCAGCCCAGACCTGCTAGAAGTGTACAAGAGTATGCTTCTGGCTGGCAGCATATCAGAATCCATGAGGAAAGGCATCATCACCCTCATCTACAAGCACAAGGGGGAAAGGGAGGAAATTAGAAATTGGCGACCCATTTCACTGTTGAATATGGACTATAAGATTCTGTCCAAGGTCATTGCCAATTGGGTCAAGTCCGCTCTGGAATTGGTGATCCACCCTGACCAGACCTGCGCTGTGCCCAGCAGCAAGATCTCTGACAGCCTCGCGCTGCTAAGGGATATGATTGCCTATGTGCAGGACAGGGGTGTAGACACCTGCCTCATCAGCCTGGATCAGGAGAAGGCCTTTGACAGAATACTGCACACCTACATGGTGGATGTGCTCTTCAAAATGGGGTTTGGGGAGGGAATTCGCAATTGGATCCAACTGCTCTACACTAACATCAGTAGCGCAGTTTCAATCAATGGGTAGGAATCAGATAGCTTTCCTATTAAATCTGGAGTCAGGCAGGGCTGCCCTCTCTCCCCTGTCCTGTTTGTGTGTTGCAAAGAACCCTTTGCTGAGTCCATCAGGAAGGATCTGCGCATAAGAGGAGTGACGATCCCAGGCAGTGGAGGCACTCAGGTCAAAGTCTCCCTGTACATGGACGATGTCGCCGTCTTCTGCTCGGATCCGCTGTCGGTGCGCAGACTGATCCACGTCTGCGACCAGTTCGAACTGGCCTCGGGAGCCAAGGTAAATCGTGGGAAGAGCGAGGCCATGTTCTTTGGGAACTGGGCTGACCGATCCTTTGTCTCCTTCACCGTCAGGGCTGACGGCCTGAAGGTGCTGGGGATATGGTTCGGAGGGACCGGGGCATGCATTAGAAACTGGAAGGAGCGAGTGTCTATGGTGCAAAGAAAACTGGGCATGTGGGAGCGACGCTCCCTCTCCATTGCGGGTAAGAACCTGGTCATCAGGTGTGAGGCACTCTCGCTGTTGCTGTACGTGGCGCAGGTCTGACCCATTCCAGACTCCTGCGCAATGGCGATCACCCGAGCCATCTTTCACTTTATCTGGAGGTTGAAAATGGATCGTGTCCGCAGGGACGCGATGTACAAGCCTCTAGATAAGGGGGGGAAAAACGTGCCCAACATCACCCTCATACTGATGGCCACCTTTGTGTGCGGCTGCATCAAGCTGTGTGTAGACCCTCAGTATGCAAAGACCAAGTGTCACTATGTGCTGAGGTTCTACCTGTCCCCAGTGTTGCGAAGGATGGGTCTGGCCACGCTGCCGCGGAACGCTCCAAGTAGTTGGACCGTGCTTTTTGACCACATGTCCATCAGGCAGTGGTCGGCACGTAACGTCTTAGAGGCCCTGCAGGAAAAGGAGAGGGTGGATCCTGTGGGATGGTTCCCCGAGTAGACTGTCAAAGTCATTTGGCAGAATGCCTCATCGCCAGGACTTTCCAACAAGCACCAAGATGTAGCTTGGCTGGTGGTGAGAAAGGCCCTCCCTGTCAGATCCTTCCAACACGCCAGGAGTCTCACTCCCTCTGCACATTGCCCTCAAGGTGGCTGTGGTGGGGACGAGACCATTGTTCACCTCCTTGTGGATTGTGCCTTTGCAAAGAAGGTCTGGAGAGAGATGCAGTGGTTTCTGTCGAGGTTCATCCCAAGCAGTTCTGTGACACAGGACTCTGTGCTCTACAGGCTGTTCCCAGGGACACACCGAGACAAACATCAACTGCAGCTGGAGGATCATCAACTCGGTGAAAGACGCTCTTTGGTCTGCCCGAAACTTGTTGGTCTTCCAGCGCAAAGAGTTGTTCCCGACCGAGTGTTGCAGACTGGCACATTCCAAAGTCCAGGACTACGTGCTGAGGGACGCACTAAAGCTTGGGACAGCCGCCGCAAAGGTGCAATGGGGAAAGGTCGCTGTCTAAGACCTTTCTGCCACAGTGCACCGAGGGGCTGGGAACTGTTAAGAGCCCCTCGGGCTGTACAGCTCAAAATGAATGTATGCATTGAATACTAATTGTATTATAATTGTATTGAAGCATCTCAGAGTGCAACATGATGTATGTTGATAACTCCAATACCATTGTTTGATTGTCTGCATTGACCATATTTAAATGATTGTAATATTCATTGATTGTATTGATGCACCTTGTGATCCATGTGTAAAAGTTGAATCTGATTGTACTTTTGTGATGGTGATTTTGAAATGTTTTGGAATGATCTTCCAGATATTTTATGAATAAAGTATATTTTTCAAAAAAAAAAATGAAAGGGATCAAGGACGACGGATACACACAATCAAAAGTAGCAATAAAGATATACAAGGCCTTAAATTATAAACCAAGGGCTTCATTTCTAGAGGAATAGAATTGAAGAGCAGAGGGGTTATGTTAAACATGTATAACTTTGGTTAAACCAAACTGAACTTAAAATAGTTCCGGTCACCATACTACTAAAGGATATAGGGGAACAGCTGGGGCTATTTCTTCAGAAAAGAGAAGGCCGAGGGGTGTTCTGCTAGAGGTCTTTAAGGTTATTGGTGTTGACAGGGTAGATGTGTAGAGGATGTTTCCCCTGGAGGGAAAGTCCAAACCTAAGGGCTATCATTGTAAGATCATCATCTGAGTGCCATGCCAAGTGGCGGAGGCAATCACGGCCTTCCAAACTTTCCGATCATAGCAACATTGGATGACCTTGTTGTTGGAGTTCTGGTTAAGTCAGCCTTTAATGTTGTCCAGTTGCTTCCTTTTTGTTGGCCTCTTGCTCTTTTTACGTTAATCCTTCCAGTGGTGATTAGGTAGTCCAACCCTTCTGCATGGATAACGTGTCCAAAGAATTCTATTTGTCTTCTTTATATACCATTCAAGAGTTCTGTTGTTCTTCCAGTCTTATTCAGTACTTCTTCATTAGTTCCTTTTTCTGCCCAGCTTATCCTTAGGATCCTTCTTAAGCAACATGTTTTGAAGTTGTTGACTTTCTTTTCTTCCTCTTTCCTAATAATCCAGACTTCACATCCATATTAATTACTGACCAGACCTAACATTTTTGTACACTGATTCTTGTTTCAAGGCTCAAGCTAATGTTTAGAAACGTAAGGACAGGAGTAGGCTATTCAGCCCCTTGAGCCTGCTCCGCCATTCAATTAGATCATGGCTGATCATCTGCTTCAACACCATTTTCCACTGCTATCTCCATATCCCTTGGTGTCATTAGTCTCCAGAAGTCTATCGATTTCTGTTTTGAACATGCGCAATGATTGAGCTTTCACAGCCCTCTGGGGTAGAGAATTCCAAAGATTAACTACTGAGTGCGGAAATTCCTCCTCATCTCAGTTTTAAATGGCCTTTTCTTTGTAATTAATGTAGCGTATGTTTTCTTACAGTTGAGCGTAAGCCACTTTACAACTGTATCGATTAATTTTTGTAAGTCTTCTTTAATTGTTGCTATAAGTACAGTGTCGTCGGCATAACAGATGTTGTTGATGACACTCCCTTCTACCTTTATACTGTCCATCCCTTCAATTCCTCTGAGAATGCATTCACTGTACAGGGGGAAATAGTTCTTTATTAGACAGTTAATAATAAATAAAGAATTCAGGTGTTATGACCACGTGAGGAGGTGTAAAAATAACTCCCCTATTCCACCACCTCAGGTCTGACCGTATCAGGGTTTTTTGTGAATTTAGAGAGAATATGCTTTGCCAATACTGTAGGAGTCCCATTATTTACACTTTCAGATTGTAAAGAATTAGTCAGACATGTTTTCTTTTGTTATGCAAAGAATAAGATATATTTATTGAAACTATTTCCCTGAATTAAAAAAAACTAGGTAAATCGCAACGACCATTCATACATCACACAAATTCCCTGGACCCACACACACACTAGTACAGGTGGCAGAACAAGAGGATAGACTTAATGATTTTTTACAGTTCGTGAAGAAGGTAAAACAAAGGGGTATACGGTTAGTTGTTCTTTGGCTGGCCTTGATGCAATGATTCCACGTTGCAGCTGTTTTGTTCAGTTGTCTTCTTGTGTGTAGTTGTATGGAGCAGATATCCATGTTTTATTCCCAAAACATCTCGGTTTGCAGTAGCTTAATATTGCAAACTTTTAAAAATAACTCAGGAGGGTGAATGTCCAAAATTCAATGTCATTCAAATTTTCATAAATAAAAACAGGTTCCTCACACTATATAGAGTAGTTGAGGCAAATGGCATAAATGCATTTAAGGGGAAGCTAGATAAGTACATGAGGAACAAAGGAATAGATAGATATGCAGAAAGGATTGCATGAAGTGGGGTGGAGGAGGTTCATTTGGAGCATAAACACCAGTACATACCAGTTGGGCCACAAGTCCTGTTTCTGTGTGGTAAATTCTATGTAATTTAATTAACAAACCTTGAACACATTCAGCATGGATCTCATTCTGCTCATTGTGTATACTCCTGTTTGGTCTAAGTAAACATTATAGGCCTAGAATATTCAAGTAACTATTTCTAGCAGTATGTAGCCCAGGATCTGCTGCTCTGATCTGAATCTGCAGTGAATCTGAAAGTTGAATGTAAATTAATTATAAATTGCTGAGTCTGACATCCTTTCTAGCACATTTACCTAGTTCACTGGTACCCTCTGGTGGTTGATACCACATACTGCAGCGATTCACTGATGTCCATATATGTGGGCCTGGGTATTCGGATGATTTAGAATGGTTCTTTTTGGTTACTCAAATACTGTAAAAGAAAATCATGAATAGCAGGTCCTGATATTTATTGACTTGTACAGCGAGGAGTGCACTGTTACAGAGTGGAATTATTGTGAGTTTGGAGACCAGGAGTTAAAAAACTGCACGAAAGGGCTGAGAGTTTTGAAAACATGCATGAGTGACATCACAGGAGGAACACAAGTTCATCAGTTGGTGAGAAACTGCTGTTGTGGAGGGTCTTCAAGTAACTGAAAATTAGAAAACTGCATTCTCCTTAAAAGAAGGAGCTACTTAGATTTCAGTAAGAAACACAAACAAAAGGCAAGTAAAGTTGTCAAGGTCAGGTAAAATAAAGTAGTATAAGTAAAGCAAAGTAAAATAAAGTTAACATAAGGGAAGTAAATTGAAGCAATGGCAGGACAGCTCGGTCGTGTGGAATGTGTGTCCTGTAACATGTGGGAATTCATGGATGCTACCAGTGTTCCAGATGACTACATGTGTAGGATGTGTACATGTGTAGCTGTCACTAGCTGCAGAACCTTGAGCTCCAGGTTGGAATCACTGTAGCGCAGACGCAAGACTGAGAGCCACATGTATAGCACATTCAGAGAGTTGGTCACACCCCAGCTTAGAAGCCTGGAGGCAGAAAGGGAATGAGTGACTGCCAGGCAGTCTAAGAGAACTAGGCAGATAACACAGGAATCTCCTGGTGTCCTGCTCATCAATCGGTTTTCCATTTTGGATACTGGTTCCTCAGAGAAGTGCAGTCAGAGCCAGGCTTGTGGCACCATGGGCAGATCTGCTGCATAGGAGGGGAGGAAGAAGAGGGGAAGAGCAGAAGTGATAGGGGATTTGTTAGTTAGGGGAACAGACGGGCGTTTCTGTGGCTGTAGACATAACTCCAGGATGGTATGTTGCCTTCCTGGTGCCAGGGTCAAGAATATCATGGAGCGGCTGCAGGACATTCTTCAGGGGGAGGGCGATCACCCAGAGATTGTGATCCACGTTGGTATCAATGACTTAGGTAGAAAAAAGGATGAGGCCCTGAAAGCAGAATTCAGGGATCTAGGAAGGAGATTTGAAAAGCAGGACCACTAAAGCAGTAATCTCATGATTACTCCCGCTCTCACCTGCTAGTGAGTATAGGAATAGGAGAATTAAGCGATTGAACAAGTGGCTGGAAAGCTGCTGTAGGAGGGAGGGCATCAGATTTCTGAGGAATTGGGACCAGTTCTGGGGAAGGTGGGACCCATACAAGCTGGATGGTCTACACCTGAACAGGACTGGGATGAATATCCTCGCAGGGAGATTTGCCAGTGCTGTTGGGGGCCGTTTAAACTAGATTGGCAGGGGGTTGAGAAGCTGAGGGCAAATTCAGAGCAAGGAACAGGAGATGGGGAATTAGTGAGTGACTCTGAAAGACAGAAGCAGCACAAGTTAAAAAGTGTACAGCACAGGAATTTGGCAGCATTCAAAGGTGTGCATGTAAATGCAAGGAGTATAGTAAATAAAGTTGATGAGCTGAGGGCACAGATAGATACATGGCAGCATGATATCATTGCTATAATGGAAACTTGGCTTAAAGAGGGGCAAAAATGGCAGATCAACATCCCTGGATTTAGAGGTTTTAGGCAGGATAGAGAGGGGAACTAAAAAAAAGTGGAGGTGTAGCATTATTGGTTAAGGAAACAATTACAGCTGTGAGAAGGGATGATATACTGAATGAAGCATCAAACAAGGCCATTTGGGTTGAACTTAGAAATAAAAAAGGGGCAGCCACATTGCAAGGAGTGTACTATAGACCCCCCAAATTGTGGAAGGGAGTTAGAAGAGCAAATATGTAGGCAAATTTCTGAGTGCAAAAACAATAGAGCAGTAATAATTGGAGACTTCAGCTACCCTAATATCAGTTGGAACACAAACAGTGTGAAAGGCACAGAGGGCACAAAATTCTTGAACTGCATTCAAGAGAACTTTTTCAGCCAGCACATAACAAGCCCAATGAGAGGGGGCGCAATTCTAGACTTGGTCTAAGGAAATGAAACTGGACAAGTGAATGAAGTAGCAGTGGGGGACCATTTTGAAGATAGTGACCATATTACAGTTTAATTTAGCATAATTATGGAAAAGGACAAAGGTAGAACAGGAGTAGAAGTTCTAAATTGGCGGAAGACAAATTTTACAAAACTGAGAGGTGAACTGGTGAAAGTGGACTGGATACAGAAGGGAAAACAGTGTCAAATCAGTGGGAGGTATTCAAAAGTGAGATTCTAGGGGCACAGCGTAGACATGTCCTCAAAAAAAAGGTGGTACTGCCAAATCTAGAGCCCTGGTTATCCAGAAGCATACAGTGTAAGATAAAACAGAGAAAGAGGGCTTATGACAGTCACAAAAAGCTTCATACTGTAGAAAACCCAGAGGAGCATATAAAGTACAGGGGTGAAGTAAAAAAAGGAAATATGGAAAGCAAAGGGAGGATGCGAAAAAATATTGGCAGGTAAAATCAAAGAAAACCCAAAGATGTTTTACCAGTACATTAAGAGCAAGAGGATAACTAAGGAAAGGGTAGGACCTGTCAGAAAGGAACATGGTAACTTATGCATTGATGCAGAAGATGTGGGCAGTGTTCTCAATGAGTACTTCGTCTCTGGCTTCACTAAGGAGAGGGATGTTGCAGACATTCTAGTTAAAGAGAAAGAGTGTGAAATATTACATACAATGAGCATAATGAGAGAGGAAGTAGTGGAGGGACTGGCATCCTTGAAGGTGGATAAATCTCTAGGGCTGAATGGATTGTCTCCCAGGTTGTTAAAAGAAGCTAGGGGGGAAATAGTGGATGCTCTGAGGATCATTTTCCAATCCTCAGTAGATACAGATGACGTATGAGATGATTGGAGGTCTGCGAACGTTGTACCAATATTTCAAAAGGGTACCAGGGATAGGCTAGAAAATTATAGGCTGGTCAGTCTGACTTCGGTGGTGGGATTCAATTGGAATTGATTCTGAGAGACTGGATAAACTGTCACTTAGGCACAGATTGATCAGAGATAGTCAGCATTGTTTTATTGGGGGATGATCGTGTCTTATTAACTTAGTTGAATTTTTAGAGGAAGTAACAAGGAGGATTGATGAGGGTAGTGTAGTGGAAGTTGTCTACATGGATTTTAATAAGACATTTGACAAGGTCCCACATGGCAGACTGGTCAGAAAAGTGATATCCCATGGGATACAGGGGAAGGTGACGAGTTGGATCCAAAATTGGCTCAGTGATAGGAAACAAAGGGTAATGGTTGGTAGATGTTTTTGCAAGTGGAAAGTGGTTTCAGGCGGCATTCCACAGGGCTCAATGTTGTGGCCTTTGCTGTTTGTTGTATATATTAATGATTTAAACTTATATGTGGGAGGCATGATTGGGAAATTTGCAGATGACACAAAAATTGGCTGTGTAGTTGATAGTGAAGAGGATAGCTTTTGTCTCCAGAATAATACCAATGGCTTGGTTGATTGGGCGGAAAAGTGGCAAATGGAATTCTATCCAGAGAAGTGTGAGGTATTGCATTTGGGGAGGGCAAACAAAGCTAGGGAATACTCAATAAATGGGAGGATATTGAGATGGGTAGGGGACATTCTACCTTGGAGTGCATGTCCACAGGTCTGTGAAAATGGCAAGACAGTTGGATAAGGTGGTAAAGAAAGCATATGGAATGCTTTCCTTTATTGGATGAGGTATTGAATACAAAAGCAGGGGTGTAATGCTGGAACTGTGTAAAATGCTGGTTAGTCCATAGCCAGAGTTTTGTGTACAGTTCTGCTCACCACATTACAGGAAGGACATAATTGCTCTGGAGACAGTACAAAGGAGATTCACAAGAGTGTTGCCAGGGATTGAAAATTGCAGCTGTGAGGAAAGATTGCATAGGCTAGGGTCATTAGCACAAAGGAGGCTGACGGGTGACCTAATTGAGGTATACAAAATTAGGAGGGGCCTAGATAGGGTAGACCCCTAACTGAGGGGTCAGTTACTAGGGGGCATAGATTTAAGGAGATTAGTAGAAGGATTAGAGAGAACATGAGGATAAACTTTTTCACCCAGAGGGTGGTGGATGTCTTGAATTTACTGCCTAAATTGGTGGTTGAGGCTGAAACACTCAACTCATTTAAAAGGTACCTGGATATGCACCTGAAGTGCTGTAACCTGCAAGGCTATGGACCAGGTGCTGGAAAGTGGGATTAAAAATGAGAGCTACTTTTTTCTCTTTTTATGGTTGGTGCAGACATGATGGCAGAATGGCTTCTTTCTGCGCCATAACTTTTCTGTGGTTCTAAGGTAGCCATTCAGCCCATTGCGCTTGTGCCAGCTCTTTATAATAGTATGTGTGTCAGCCATGGCTCATTTGGTAGCATTCTCACCTCTGGGAAAGTTACAGGTTCAAGCCCACTCCAAGACTTAAGCGCAAAAATCTAGGCTGGCACTCCAACATAGTATTAAAAGAGTGTTACACTGTCGGGGCTGCCATCTTTTGGATATACCTAGGCTCTATCTGCCCTCTCAGCTGAACGTACAAATATATGAATTAGGAGCAGGAGCAGGCCATTCAGCCCCTTGAGCCAGCTCTGCTGTTCAATAAGATCATGGCTGATCTGATTTAGCCCCAATACCCTTTGACTCCTTTCGTCAAGAATCTATCTACTTCTGCCTTAAAAATATTCAATGACTCTTCCTCTAACACTATCTGGGGAAGAGAGTTCCACAGACTTGTGACCCTCTGAGAGAAACAAATTCTCCTCATCCCTGTCTTAAATGGGAGGCCCCTTTATTTTTAAACTGTGTCCTTTAGTTCTGGTGTTTCCCACAAGGGGAAACACCCTTTCAGCATCCACTCTGTCAAGTCCCCTCAGGATCTTATATGTTTCAATAAGCTAACCTCTCATTCTCCTGAACTCCAGTTTTACAGGCCAAAACTGTCCAACCTTTCCTCATAAGTCAACCCTCTCATTCCAGGAATGAGTTGAGTGATCCTTCTCTGAAGTGCTTCTAATGCAATTATGTCCTTTTTTAAATAAGGAGACCAAAACTGTACATAGTACTCTCAATGTGGTCCCTTTACAACTGTAGCAAAACATCCCTACTTTTATATTCCATCCCTTTTGCAATAAACAACAACATTCCATTTGCCTTCCTAATCACTTGCTGTACATGCACACTAACTTTTTGTGATTCATGTACTAGGACACCTAGATCCCTCTGTACCTCAGAGTTCTGCAATCACTCTCTTTTTAGATAATATGCTGCTTTTCTATTCTTCCTGCCAAAATGGACAAGTTCATATCTTCTTACATTATATGCCATCTGCCAATTTTTTGCCTGATCACTTAACCTATTTATATCGCTTTGCAGACCCCTTGTGCCCTCTTGACAGCTTACTTTTCTACCTATCTTTGTGCCATCAGCAAATTTAGCAACTATACATTCAATTCCTTTATCCAAATCATTGATATAGATTGTAAATAGTTGAGGCCCCAGCACTGATCCATGTGGCACTCCACTCACTACGTTTTGCCGAGCTGAAAATGACTACTTTATGTCTACTCTCTTTTCCTGTTAGCTAACCAATCCTGTACTCATGCTAATATGTTACCCCCTATAACATGAGCTCTTATTTTGTGCAGTAAACTTTGATGTGGCACCATGTCAAATGCTTTCTGGAAATCTTAAGTATACCACATCCGCAGGTTCTCCTTTATCCACATTGCTTGTTACTTCCTCAAAGAACTCTAAATCATTCAAAAACGATTTCCCCCACAAAACTATGTTGACACTGCCTGATTGCATTGATTTTCTTAGTTCACAGCTATAACTTTCTTAATAATAGATTCCAGCATTTTCCCTATGATGGATGTTAAGCGAATGTTTCTTGCTTCTTGTCTCCCTCCTTTCTTAAATAGAGGAGTTATATTTGCTATTTCTCAATCCGATGGGCCCTTTCCAGAATTTAAGGAAGTTTGGAAAATCAAAACCAACGCATCTACTATCTCAATAGACACTTTTTAAGACCCCAGGATGAAACCCTTAAGGACCTGGGGAATTGTCAGCTCATAGTTCTAATAATTTTCTCAATACCTTTTCCCTGGTGATTGTAATTGTTGTAAGTTCTTCCTCCTCCTTTCACTTCTTGATTCACAATTATTTCTGGGATGTTATTTGTACCCTCTACAGTGAAGACAAATGCAAAATATCTGCTCAATTCATCCACCATTTCCTTATTTTCCATTATTAATTCCCATGACTCACTCTCTAGTGGACCAACGCTCACTTGAGTTCCTGTTTTCCTTTTTAAATACCTCTTACTGTCTGTTTTCATGTTTCTAGTCAGCTTTCTCTCGTATTCTAATTTCCCCACAATTATTATGCTTTTAGTCATTCTTTGCTGTTTGTCTATATTCTGTCTAACCTTCTGACCTGCTGCTAATCTTCATGGAATTGTATTCTTTTTCTTTCAACTTGACTTTAACTGCCCTAGTTAGCCACAGCTGGTGCATCCTTCCCCCAAAGTCTTTCTTTCTCACTGAAATGCATCTGCTCAGTGTTATGAAATATCTCCTTAAATGTCTGCATCTTTACTGACCTATTCCTTAACATAATTTCCAAGTTCACTTTAGCCAGCTCTATCTTCATACCCTCATAATTGCCTTTAAGTTTAAAACACTAGTCTTAGACCCACTCTTTTCTCCCTCAAATTGAATGCAAAATTCAATCATGTTATGATTGCTGCTACCTATGGGGCCTTTACTATTAATTAATCCTGTCTCATTGCACATTACCAGATCTAGAATAGCCTGCTCTCTGGTTGGCAGTAGAACATACTGTTCTAAGAAAGCATCCCGAAAACACTCAATGAACTAATCTTCCTGGCTACCCTTGCCAATCTGATTTGTCCAACCTTATGTAGATTAAAATCACCCATGATTATTGTTGTGCCTTTGTCACAAGCCTCCATTATTTCTTCCTGTATACCCTGTCCTACAGTGGGTTACTGTTAGGGGGCCTATAAACTACTCCCACAAGTGACTTCCTGCCCTTACTATTTCTTATCTCTATTCAAACAAATTCCAAATCTTGATCTTTAGAACTAAGGTCATCCCTCTCTAATGTTAATTAACAGAGCTACCTCTCCACCTTTTCCTAACTTCCTGTCATGTATCTTTGAATATTCAGGTCCCAACCATTGTCACCTTGCAGCCATACCTCTGTAAGGGCTATCAGATCATACATATTTATTTCTATTTGAGCTCTCAATTCACCAGTTTTGTTGTGAATACTATTTGCATTTAGATACAGAGCCTTTAGTTCTGTCCTTTTACTATTTTCCCATAACAAAAGTACTTCACTGACTTTATAGTGCTTTGGGACACCCTGAAACAAAGGGCAGCTTTTGCCGGTCGGTGAGCGGGGGCAGAGCCCGCTCGCTGATGCGTAAAATGATACGGGGTGACATTGGGCGTGTGTTCCGACGTCTCCCTGCGTCATTTAGATTTTCAGTTCGGTGGGTGCGCAGCCGAGTCGGCTGCACGCCCACCGACCTGTCAACGGCCTATTGAGGCCATTAAAAAAGTAATTGAAATGATTAATGGACCTGCCCATCCAACCTTAAGGTTGGCGGGTAGGCGAAGAGCTCAGGCGGCCTTCCGAAAAAGCATGAAACCTCATCCACGGGTGGGATGAGGTTTCATGAGGGATTTAAAATTTTCGGGATATTTTTAAATAAAAGTAATGGACATGTCCCAGCTCAAGTGACAGTGTCACATGAGGGGACATGTCAGGAAAATTTTTTCTAATCTTTAAAAAAATTTTATAACTTCAACTGATGTCCCTGAGGCGGCACTTTTCCTCAGGGAAATCTGTGCACTCTTTCATGCGCATGTGCGAAAGAGCGCACTCCTGGCTCAGGGACCCTCCCGTCCGCACAGGGAGCGCTCAGTGCTTCCGAGCGGACGTCATGCTGAGCGGGCCTTAATTGGCCTGCCCATGTAAAATGGCGGCATGTCCCCGACTTGGGCTGCCGATCAGGAACCTGCCCTCCCGTGCCTGCTCCCGCACAACCCCCCGCAGTGGGGGGAAAATGCTGCCCAAAGAGTCGGGATAAATGAGGAATTTTCAAGTTGGCAAGCTGTGACTTATGGTGTGCCGCAAGGATCAAGGCTGGGGCCTCAGCTAGTTACAACCTATATTAACAACCTAGACAAAGAGTAATGTATCTAAGTTTGCTGATGGTACAAAGGTAGGTGGGAATGTAAGCTGTGAGGAGGACACAAAGAGACTGCAAGGAGATATAGACAGGTTAAGTGAATGGGCAACAAGGTGGCAGCTGGAGTATAATGTGGCTAAGTGTGAGGTTATACATTTTTGTCGTAAGAATAGAAAAGCAAAATATTTTTTAAAGGCATGAAACTTGTAAGTGCTGATTTTCAGAGACTTGGGTGTATTTGTACAAGGAACACAAAACGTTAACTTGCTGGTACAACAAGCAGTTAGGAAGGCAAATGGCATGTTGGCTTTTATTGCAAGGCGATTAGAGTACAAGAATAAGTAAGTTTTGCTACAATTGAGACCACACTGGAGAACTATGAGCAGTTTTGTCCTCCCTGTCTAAGGAAGGATATATTTACCTTGGAGGCGATAAAGCAAGGTTCACTGGATTGGATCCGATAATGACAGTATTGTCCTATTATCAGAGGCTGAGTAAATTGGGCCTACACTTTCTGTAGTTTAGAAGAATGAGAGGTGATCTCATTGAAACATACAAGATTCTGAAGTGGCTTGACAGGGTAGACATTGAGAGGTTGTTGCCCCTGTCTGCAAAATCTAGAACACAGTCTGAGGATAAGGGGCTGATCATTTAGGACTGATAGGAGAAATCTCTTCACTCATATAGCTGTGAATAGTTGAAATTCTCAATCCCAGAGGGTTGTGGATCCTCCATCATTGAATATATTTAAGGCTGAGATAAACAGATTATTGATCATTCAGGGAATCAAAGAATATGGGAGCAGGTAGAAAAATGGTGTTGAGGCAGAAGATCAGCCATGGTTGTATGAATGGTGGAGCAGGCTTGAGGGGCTGTATGTTCTACTCCTGCTCCCATTTCTCATGTTCTTAGAAATACTGTTATTTCAATAACTATACAATTAATCTCACTCCCATGCTCTTTTCTCATAGCCCTGCAATTTTTTCCCTTTTAAGTATTTATCTAATTCCATTATGGAAGTTATTATTGAATCTGATTTTACCACCCTTCGGATAGCGCATTCTAGATCATAACCAGCTCATAACTATTCCCCTCAGCGGTGTACCCATATACAGAAGCTTCAGAACCTGTCATTTGGGATGATTTGTGACTTGAGTTGTGTGGCCATGTGCAGGGCATGGGGTGATTGTGATTTGATCTATACTCAGTTGGAGGTGGGAGGAATTAGAGATTGAGCTGCAGGATATAAGACGCACAGCTTGCTGGAATAGCAGTGACCTGCATTGTTCATAATTGAATTGCTAGACTGGCCTTCAGCTGTATTGGTTGAATTTTGTTTTGCTCCCTGGAAGTTGGCACCGATTGTTTTTCAAAGAGCACTGTGGAAGAAACCAAACTTCCTACAGTGGAGAGCAGAGGGAGGCTTTCCCTCCCCCACCTTACCCCTGCACCACACCATCCCCTTCCTGCCCACACCACACCCTCCCTCTCCTCTTTTCACCTCCTGTCTACCCTTTCTTCCCTCCCTTCCACTTTCACCTCCTCCTTCCAACCCCAACCCCCTAACCCCTGATGTGGTCAAAACAAGGGAGCTGATCTCACACAAATGTAAATTCAGGACTTTTTTTTTTTCATCCAAACTGTCTCTTTTAGCCCTTGGCTGTTGGAGTCGTGGGGAGGATGATGAGTTTATCCAGGATGGAGTAAGTGAGACCTGTGTCCAAGGGGAGAATGTCCATGTATCACGGCGAGTGCCCCAATCACTGGATGGTCCTGACCAGACACTGCAGCCAGCATTCCAGGACTGGAGAAAGGAGACTCTCAAACTGCACATGACTAGGTATGATCTGGGGTGCTGGGGTCGGGAGTGGGTGAGGGTAGTGACTGGGGTTGTGGTTGCTTGTGGGGGCACTTTAATTTGGACATGGAGGGAGAGCAGGTGAGTTTAAGGATGTTGTTGAGGCTAAGTTTGGGAGTCCAGTCCCCATAGAACATGTTTGTTTCCAGGCATTTCTGTGCATATTATGGCACCAAATTGATGACCTTGTATCCAGTGAGTTTTGCAGGATCCCGACATGGAACCAATTGCAGGATGGTCCGCAACTCTGGCCTGAAGAATCCTTCCAACCACATCTGCAGGGATTCAGCAAACACCTGCTTCAGCAGGACTGCACAGTCACATTATTGGGCGCAGAGGAATCGTCTGACACTAACTGCAGCTCCTCTAAACAGGTAGATCGAATATGCAGGCCTGAGACTTCTAGTTATGATATTTTCTTAACAGATTGAGCAAGTAACATCCAGGCAGCAAAGTTTGAGGCTAGGAAACTATCACCTCCTACACATTCTGAAAATTTTGGTGTTTTTGTGAACAGTTGAAATATTAGTTATCCTGGTGGTCCGGAGATTCCAGAAATAAAGCGGGCATCTAAATATCCAATGTGGCAGGCATATCTATCCCATGCTGTCTATGTGTTGTCTGCCATATTGGATCCGGCTCCTTCGTCGGCATCCAGGGCATGTGGTGCATGTATCTAAGTGGATATTTAAATACAGAGCCTACACTGGTTGGAGTAATCTTTTGTGATACTGAGCTGTCCAGTGCCTGACTCTCTGTGTGATAAATGTGTCCAGAAACTCGTAGTGCTGACAGGGAGGCTCTTCCAGCAGTGCTGCTAAAATGGCTAATCCGCTGCCCTCACCCCACTTGGCCCGTTGCCACCGTGCCGTGTCTGTGAAAGAGCTCTCCCATTAGTCCCATTCCCTGACCTTTTTGCAATTCCTTTTACATTTTTTTCTTTCCTAAAGGCAACTCCTTAATCAGATTGTAGCACACTCTAAATCCTGCTATATCTGATATACTGCTCTGTGCAATGAAGGGAGGTTAGTTTTCTTATGTGTACCTTTTTCAAGGTTGAAACCTTTCATTGATGTTCAGTTTTGCATCCTGCCGGGGTACCTGTAAAATAAAATGAAAATCCAAACACAAGGGTGTAACTGATTATTTGTGATATTTTGTAGGGAATTGTACTGCGACAACAAAGGTTACATGAAACAAAACAAGTGAACAGAGCTGACCTGGAGAGAGCAGGAAAGTGGCTTTGGCGCAAAGTGGAGAAACACCTGGTTGAACAGCATCTGGCACTCTGGGCTGCCCGATTACGGCAGGTGCGCCGAGTGGAGCGGTTTTGCCAGCGGTCCCTGCTTTCACGGTACACGAGTGTTAGTTCTGATGTTCTGCTATCTCTGGCTACCTGCTTCTTTCTTGTTGGTATTCATTTTGTTTTCTCTTCCCCCCCCCCACCATCTCTCCTGAAGAGACTCTCACTGTTCGCAAGCACCAGCTGTTTTCCAACACTCAAATGTTCACCCTTTGTGTGAACCTAGATAGTGATTGTTGGGAAACAATTCAACCACAACATGTATCACAGTCGAGTCTAATTCTTTCCATGCACGAATGACAGCTGCTAGACAATAATCAGAAGGGAGAATCTTGCCTGATATTCTATTTTCCTTCTCTTCCTACTGCCAGCCAAGGGGAAATGAGGCCAATCATAGTGTCCCATTGCTGCTACACCTGAAATCAGCTAATGACACAGACCATGGATGGAGCCAGGGGGCTGGCTTGGGTCCACACCATGCACTGTCTACCCATGGAGATATAGGATGCTATTTGTTTTATCACTTTTCTCCTTATGGTGTTTGGTGCCATCAGGCATAGTGGGAGAGCCTAGCCAGGGATTGCAGACAATTCCTGCTTCACCAGGTTCAGTGGACCCACAGCCTCCAGCTTCCCATTCATCCATGTTCCACGCAGGGATCCACCTGGACAGCTGATTTTAACCCTTGCTTAGTGTCAATAGTCTTGAAACAACAAGTTGAATAAAAAGTTGAAACTGCGAAGCTTGGGAATAGGGAAACAATACAAAAATTGATAGAAATGAGCAATCGTAACTTTTCTCCGAGCCAGCCTTCCTTTAACTCTCTGAAGTCTACATCTCATCCAGTGCCACAGCCCATGTTCTCATCTGCAGTGCTGTCATAGGATCATAAGAAATAGGAGCACAAGTAGGCTATTTGTTCCTCGAGCCTGCTCTGCCATTTAATAAGATCATGGCTGATCTGATTGTGGCCTTAACTCCATTTTCCTGCCTGCCTCCCGTTACCTTTGACTTCCTTGTAGATCAAATAAATGTCTAACTCAGCCTTGAGTATATTCAATACCATGTGCCCTTCCCTCTTTGCAAGCCCCGCTCACTCCATGTACCAACAACTGCAGCAATTCACCAAGGCTCCTTTGATAGCACCTTCCAAACCCGTGACCTCTACCACCTCGAAGGACAAGGGCAGCAGATGCAAGGGAACACCCCCACCTGCAAGTTCCCCTCCAAGCCACGTACTATCCTGACTCGGAACTATATCACTATTCCTTCACTGTCGCTGGATCAAAATCCTGGAACTCCCTTCCGAACAGCCCTGTGAGTATATCTACAGCACATGGACTGCAGTGATTCAAGAAGGCAGCTCACCATCATCTTCTCAAGGGCAATTAAGGATGGGCCATAAATCATGGCCTAGCCAGCGATGCCCACATCCCATGAGCAAATAAAAAAAAACTTCAAAATTCTTATACTTGCTTTTAAACTCCCCTATTGCCTCACTCTGCATTTTCTTGTGATCTTTCCTCTCTTACACACCCTTCACTCTTCTAACACAGCCCATACTTCCTTCATTCCAGTATGGAAGGCTGCTGATTCACTGAATATGATACCAACCTTTAAAATTCCTGGCCAGTTCCTCTGTGTTAGCCATGGCTCAATGGGTGACACAGGGGAACTCAATGGGTGGCTCAGAGGCTTGTGGGTTCAAGTCCTACTCCAGAGATCTGAGGTCAATAATGTAGGATGACACTCCAGCAGTGTACAGAAGGAGCATTGCATAGTTGGAGGTGCTATCTTTCTTAAGTGACATTAAACTGAGGTCCCATCTGCTCTCTCAGGTGGATATGAAAGATCCGATGTTACTTGAGGAGCCAAGTTCTCCCTGGTGACCTAACCATATTTATACCTCAATCAGTGTCACAAAAACAGGCTAGCTAGTCATTATCACATTGCTGTTTGTGGGAGTTGATGTGGACAAATTGGCTGCTGTAGTTACTAAATTACAATAGTGACTACATTTCAAAAGTATTTTACTGTGTGTGAACTATTTGGGATATCCTGAGGACATGAAAGGTGCAATATAAGTGCAAGTTTATCTTTCGTTTCTGTCTCACTGTCTCTTTCCTTGCTTTCAAAGTTTTTTTTGGATATAAGGACAGGATGGGAAGAGAGAATCAGAGTGGGAGGTGACTGACGTGGAGGATAAACACTGGCATAGATCATTTGGGCTGAATGGTTCAATGTATTTCTGTGGAAGATGGTGAATGTGTGGTACACAAAGGATCAGAGAGCTATTTGCAGGAGGAATGATTGAGAAGTGGTGTAATAGTGTTTGAGATCAGTCCAGGTGGACTGCAGCAACTGTGCCAGTCATGTTTTTTTCCTGTGTTATAATTTTATCTTTAACATGATGCTCTTTAGGACATTTGCCTACAAGTGAGGAATGCTATGGAAATGCAGCTGTTGTTGTTGTTGATGACAATGTCATCATCAGGAATATAACATTAGGTTCTTAGATTTTAATTAACTCCTTAAACTATAGTTCAAGCATTGTGATCTGAACACAGCCGCAACGATTTTGTGCTGTTGTCATCAAGGAACAGAGCTATAGGAAAACAGGTTCAGGCACCAATACAGTTTCAGGTTCAATGTTGATAATTTGTATGTAGAGGATTACTGTGAATAAGAATCCGTGTGTAATTTTCTTTCTGCAGAGCGTTTCTGAGTTGGACCCAGTGGAGGCAGGGCCGTTGGAGATCCCGAGAGTTGGTTGAAAGGTTTTCTTTTGTCCGGCAGTGCAGAGTTGTGCTGACCCTTTGGAAAATGCGTTTACTACAAAAACTGGAAGCTGACAGAAGATGCAGAGAGACATTGTGTCGGCAAATTCAAAAAGCCATGTCCCAATGGCGCACATATACAAGCAGTGAGTGTCAGTATAGAAGATGCCAGGGTAGGACCAGTGTTTACACTTGAAAAGATGATGCATCAAAATTACTAGGGAGTCAAGTAGATCTTCAGTCACCTGCAGTGCACCTGGGCAGATGGTTGTCATCTGCAGTGTTAACCTGGCAGACCAGTTATCACATGCAGTGTCATCTGGTTAGACTGGTTGTCATCTGCAATATTGTTTGCGTAGATTGGTTATCACCTGGATATTACTGACTGATCCTCCAGAGTCATTTGAAATTCCAGTGACTGAAGTCTAAACTTTTTCAGATGGAAGTGATTCTTCTCTCCATTTTTTTCCTGAGAATGGGAAGCAATGAGTCTTATCTCTAACCCTCTGCTCGCCCACTCTGCACAGACCCACTGCTCACCCCTTCCTGTTGGCCAATTATTAGAGTTTTTTGAGGATGCAACTAGTCGGGTAGCTAAGGGATACTTGTAGTAGACCTGAATTCCTGAAAGGCATTTGCTAAGATGCCACACAAAAGACAAGGCAAGATAAGGACTCATGGAGTTGAGGATAGTATCTTAGCTTGGGTAGAGGATTGGCTAATGGATAGAAAGCAGAGAGTAGTCATAAATGGGGCTTTTTCAAGTTGGCAGGCAGTGAATAGTGGAGTGCTGCTGGGGCCTCAGCTATTTACAATCTATATTAGTGACTTAAATGAAGAGACAAAGTAATTAATCAAAGTTTGCTGATGATATCAAGCTAGATGAGAAACTAAGCTGTGGGGAGGACACATAGAGGCTGCAAAGAAATAGAGACAGGTTAAGTGACTGGGCAACAGGATGGCAGATGGAGTATAATGTAGAGAAGTATGAAGTTATTCACTTTGTTTCTAAGAATAGAAAAACAATGCTTTTTTAAAAGGTGTGAAACTTGAAAGTTTTGACGTTCAAAGAGATTTGGGTGTGCTTGTACAAGGAACCTAGAAAGTGAGTATGTAGATGCAGCAAGCAATTAGGAAGGCAAATGGCATGTTGGCCTTTATTGCAAGGGAATTGGAGTACAAGAATAAAGAAGTCTTGCTACAGTTGTACGGGGTTTTGTTGAGACCACATCTGGAATATTGTGTGCAGTTTTGGTCCCCACACTTAAGATATACTTGCATTGGAGGCAGTACAGTGAAGGTTCACTAGATTGGTTCCCGGGATGAGGGGGTTGTCCTATGATGAGAGGCTACGTAAATTGGGCTTACATTCTCTGTAGTTTAGAAGAATGAGAGGCAATCTCATTGAAACCTTCAAAATTCTGAATGGGCCTTGATAGGGTAGATGCTGAGAGATTGTTTCTGCCAGTTAGGGAGTCTAAAACATGAGGACACAGTCTCAGGATAAGGGGCCAATCCTTTTGGACTGAGATGAGGAGAAATTACTTCATTCAAAGGATTGTGAACCTTTGGAATTCTCTACCCCAGAGGGTTGTGGATGCTCCATCGTTGAAAACATTTAAGGCTGGGATAGGCAGATTTTTGGTCTCTCAGGGAATTAATGGATATGGGGAGCGGGCGGAAAAATGGAGTGGAAGCCCAAGCTCAGCCATGATCGTATTCAATGGTGGAGCAGGCTCGACGGGTCAAATGGTCTACTCCTGTTCCTATTTCTTGTGTTCAACCCTTCCACTGAGCATCTCCACACACCCTCTCTGTACCGAATCTCTGTTCAGCCCCTTCATTCAGACCACCCATGCAGACCCTCCACTCAGTCTTTGCTCACCCCATCCCCCAGACATTCCCACTGCCAGGCCCCCATTGTGGTTTGGCCTTGGTGCAGGATATTGCACTAATTTCCCACCCTGCAAAAGTCTGTGTTGATCCTCTGTATAAGATCTCACAAGTAAGCATCAGAGAAAATGAACTTATTGCCTTAAGTTATTAACGTTCCATGCATTGTCAGTGGCTTAATAAGTGATGGTTTTAATTATTTCATTGAAAATAATTTCCTGTTCACTATGTGAGTCATTCTTCTTCAGTACGTTGTGTTGCCTTCTCCAGAGATACGGCAACTCTACGACCTCCAGGCTAATTTCCATTATGTTAAGGCACAGAAGGTGAAGCTGTTGATCCTCAGCACCTGGCAGCAGAAAGCAGAGAGTCAGAGAAATATGAAGACAGTGGCAGATGGGATGGTGCAACGCAGGTTTGACATGATTATTACTGCAAGTATGTGCTGTTTGGATAAAATTAAAGATTCACTGAGCTTAATTCCAGTTACTCTTTATTTATACCAATTGGGAGCTAGGTTACCAGCCTATTGCCTGTTGGATGTCCCTGCTGTGGGCACTCTTTCAGTACCTGTAGAGCTGGAGCACACTGGCCAGGCCCCAGTCTGATGCTGCATTACATCCGCAGCAGATCTATTGTTGGACAGCTGCATTTTGGATGAATTATTTCCTGCACCAGAAATGGCATTAGATGATCAAGGAGATGCCAGTAGATCACCAGGAGTCAACAGTAGATCACTGGAGGTAGGGGGAGCATTTGTTGTGAGGTTTTTGTGTGCACAGACCTGTCCTGTTAATTGATGAAGACTCGAAGGGCAGAGGCCTGAAATGTAAAGTGATGCTTCACATTGATGTGGATGCAGCAACAAAGAGGCTTGAGCTGGAGAAAGACTCAGCCACTTCAGATTAAAGTTGTGCCCTGAGGCCCAGTTTAGTGAGTGACCCCTCTAGACCGAAGACTGTGCAAGAAGTTCTAGGCCTCCACGTATTTGCTATTCCATAACTTAATTCTTCTTGGAAAGGTGAAGTGTGTTGATGGTAACTCTAAATCTTTAGTTCCTAAGATGCATGTGAAATGTTACTGATTGATGTGATATTCCTTGGGGCAGGTATCTGCGGGCTTGGCACTTAGCCACCCTTCGGACAGAGGAGAGGCGGCAGAACCTGTGGGCATTCCAAACTGGACAGACCCGACGAGCGCTGTGGGGAATTTTTAGCTGGTGGAAGTATCGCTGTGAGCTCAGATGCTATTCAGAGTATCACAGACAGCTGCAAATAGCACAGAGAGCTGCCCATTGTTGGAGACAGAGGACGTTACTAGGCCAATCTATCAGACATCGACACACAGTCCTTACTCAAATAGTAGGTGAACCATCATTCTTTTGTATAAAGTAATTACAATTGAAGAACAGGAATTGGTGCTTTCCAAAGAGTACCTAGCTCCTGCTATGGGATAGTGCAGGAAGATGGAGTTGAGGTAGAAGATGAGCCGTGATATTGAATGGTGGAGCAGGTTGAAAGGGCCATATGATCTACTGCTCCTATTTCTTATGTTCTCGCCGTAGAGGTAGTTCAGGATGGTGCAGGGTTACAACAAATCAGCTCCATGGGGTGAACTTGCTCCTCCTGTTCTGTAATCCCAGTATTCAAGGCACAAATTGGACTTTCATAGGAACAGGATTTGGACATTTATTCATTGCATCTGCTCCATCTGTTTGAGAGCCAAACCAGCTCCAACTCTGATCCCATTCTAAACTCTTTCTGCAATCCTTTAACACCATCACTGTTCAGATAATGATCTCCCCTTTAAATACCTCAGTTGAATTTGCATTCTTAGCCTCTTAAGACGTTTGACATCCTCCCAGCCCTTTATATGAAGACATTTTTCTGTTCCACTTTTAATCAATTTATGCTGACTTACAAGATTTTGCCCTCTTGGTCCAACTTTACTGGAGAGAAAAGTCTGCATCTACCCTGTCAATTTGTATTATTTTAAAGACCTCAATCTGATCTCAATGCATCTTCCCAAAGATTGACCTGATGAATAATCACTGGACACCCTCCAAAGCCACAACATCCTGCACAAGTTGGAGCACCTAAAATTGAACACAAACTGCTTCCTTTCTCCCCCATTGTGGTGCATAATGTTGCACCAGAGGACCCTCCTCTTTACCCTCCTCTCCCCTACCTTCTACCCTCCTCTCCCCTCTCTGTGGATCAGGGAAGTGCCCCCAGTCCCATGCCTGTTATGGGTTCTGTCAGAAATGGTGTTCAGTGAAATGACACGTATGTTCTGGCAGTCGATGTTGCTCCATGTCCAACAGGTGCCACGTGTATGACTCCACTGCCACAATCAAAGGTTTCAGCAGTAGGCTGATTTTTAAAAAAAATGTTGTAACCGTTCCATATTTGTCTTACATTCTATCTCTTCCCCCCTCACACAAAACAAACTCTTTTTAGTTTTACTGTTTAAAATAAATTAAAGTCAGTGTTTACACAGGTTTCCCTGTTCAAGTGGTAAATATTGGTGTTGTTGAGTTACATAAGTCAGTGAACAGCTGCTATTTGCTGGTGAATTACGGCTTGAGCTTTAGACCAGGCTGTTGTGTAATTGCATTATTTACAGGCTACATGAGGGCAGCATTGGGAACTGGCCAACGAGGCTAGCACAACTTCACTACCATATTGAAAAGACCTGAGGAGAACAACTCTTTGTAAAACTTACACCAAATACATTAAATTGGAAGAAAAGGGAAAAAAGAGATTCTCACTAATTTTTCCTTCTCTCCTGAAGGCACTTACTCTTGCTGGATGCAGTTCCATGAGAAACAGTGGTCGGGATTTTCCAGTCCCACCATGGTGTGACCTGCATTGGGGGATGCGACGGGCCAACTAAAAGTCCATTGACTTTTGGCGGGACTGGAAGATCCCAGCAACAAGCAGTCATAGAGTCATAGAGGTCTACAGCATAGTAAAAGGCCCTTCGGCCCATCGAGTCTGTGCCAGTCAAACAAGTGCCTAACTATTCTAATCCCATTTTCCAGCAGTAGGCCCATAGCCTTGCATGCCATGGCATCAAGCTCGGGGCTCGGGGGGCCGGAAAATTGCAGCCAGTGTCTTCACCACCTCACCAAGTGATTATTCTCCACGTGTCAGTCTTGGGAGTGAAAAGCAGGAGGCTGTTTAACCTTGGGGATGATCTGACCAACCTTACTTTATAGCCACACATGTATTTTCTAGCAGTATTTAGCAATCGGGAATGGCTGATTTCCCCCTGTCAACCTAGGGTGGTATCAGATAAGGACAAGATCAGGCTCTGCTGTGATGTGCTCCACAGTCTCTTGAAACTCTTGGCTTAGCTTCAGGCATGTAGAGCATGACATACATTAAACCTCCACAAGTATCTGAGCTTCAGCAAAGCAGGAGACTGGGTCAGCAGCTGAGGCGTGAGCTTGCTGTCAAACAGTGAGGTTTGCTTCTGTTAGTCCTATTGCTATTATTTTGCACCACCTTCTTAGTTGAACACAGTGTTACTGTTTGAATGTGGATTTGTTAATAGTTCTTCAGAAGTTGGAAGGAGGCAGTCAGACTATCCCAGCTATCCCATCAGCTTGCTGGTAACATTGAAGAGAGGAGACTGAGGCTGCTGCTTAACGCCTGGGCCAACTTGGTGAAAGGTGAGAATGTCGGAAATCCTTTGTAAAATTACAGGCTGCTTTTGAGGCTGTCAGTCTAGGGTTATCGAAAGCTGCTCAGAAATGCAGTAAATTGCAGAGAAGTTGTGATGGTGGCTGTGTCCCCACACCCAGGGGAGGAAACTGAAACACAAAGCAATACAGTGAGGTTGTGTCATAGTGACATGTGAAATCCAGACTTGAGAATATTCCTGCCATCAGCAGTGCCAACACTCACATTTTCATTAACTGCTTATTGAGTTTGCACTATTGTTTCAGTGCACACTGTTATCTTTCTTGTGTACAGACACTGTCTATGTATGTTGCTCTCTCTTTCCTCACCCTATCCCAGTGAACCACACATAGTATGCATATTGTTTTAATGACCACCATTATCTGTGTATGTGTGTGTGTCTGTGAACCATAGATATCAAAAGGTAGATAAAATTTTAATGAAATCTCAAGTATTGCCCACTATCTATTGCCAACATGCTCTGGCCCCTGAAATATTTTCTCTAAGTTTTGATGAGCAAGAGTAAATTGAGAGCCAGCAGGGTTTTGTACAGTCTGAGTGCGCAGTGTGTGTCAACCTTGCTGATTGGTTGAAGTATTTTTGAAAAACATTTTTTAATGGTGGAAATAAATATTTTTTTAAAAATTCAGTTGTCTTCAATTCTCTACCTATCCAGGTTTTGTAGTGTTGCAGCTCTACTAAATATCATCCACGTGTATTACCATGGTTCCCATACTTTCACACCACCATCTGCAAGTTCCCCTCCAAGTCACACACCATCCTGACTTGGAACTGTATCACTGTTACTGGATCACCTTCATTGTCACTGGGTCAAAATCCTGGAACTCGCTTCCTAACAGCACTGTGGGTGTTTCTACAACACATGGGCTGCAGTGGTTCAAAGAGGCTGCACACCACTCTCTTCTCAAGGGCAATTAGGGATGGGCAATCAATGCTGGCCTAGCCAGACACCCACATCCTATGAACGAATATAACAAAAACAACCTTATCCAGGCATGTTATACAAGAAAGGTGTCTGGGATTGTAGAACAGAACTGGCCCATTATTGTAATGTTCATCTTTAGCAGTTTGAAAGATGGACTAGACTCAAATTTATTGCCTTTTCAGAACGAAAAGATGTTGCTGTGCGGCTGAGGATGATGGTATCTGCAGCACAACAGCGAGTGATGCAGGCTGCGCTTCATCAGATGGTAGCATTATATTGGAAACAGAAAGAAGCCGACAGACTCTACCGTCTAACTTTACTCCGCAGGTAATGACTAGGCCACAATAATCCCTGTGCTCTCACACCATTTGTAGTAGTTTAAAGCAAATCCAGCTGCTGTTTGGTTTCCTATTTCTCTATCCCTTACCTTCCTCACTTCATCACTGCCAAGTACAGAGCAGAAATTTAAACACATCCCCAGTTGTAGTTCACAACACATAACATCACAAATCATTAGGATGAAACTTGTGTGTATAAGGGTTTTGAATATGTTTCTAAACTTTGCTTTGTTATTTATACACTGCATAGAAACTGGGTCTATTTGATCTCTTTTTACCTTATTTGATGCTGCTGTTTAAATTTTACAATTGAACTGTTGTTATCAGCACAACTTTTCACTACAGTTCTACTGTGGGCAGTGTGTATCACAAGACAGCAAGATAGAGCATTTTACTATAGTATCAACTAATGGGCTCTATTGAGACATAATTCAGCATTATAGAGATGCAACATTGCTGTACCTAATTTTTTACAGTAACCATTCACTGTTGCCTGTTTCAGCTCAGCTAAAATGGCATAAGTCAGGATTCAGCTATTTCTTGAATAAACTGCTAGGTTTGAATTAATTTCCTTTTTTGCCCATTCCTAGGTCCCTTCTCTCTTGGGTTGAATTTATGCATCAGCAAAAACAATGGGCATTGACTGTTTCTGCTCAAGTTTCAGTGCTGCGACTAAGCTCAGTATTTGTGATGTGGATAAATCAACTGACCATGCATCGTAAGCTGATTTTACTGCTACAAAGACGGAATGAGCGAATCCTACAGAAAGTACTGAGAACCTGGTACAGAGAGGTAGGTGAGGAGAGGCATCTGCTGACTCCCAGAATTTTATTACTTTGATGTTGCTTTTCTGTGATTTCATTCAAAATTTGTTGAAATTCAAGATGAGAACATTTGCTTAGAAACACTTGTTTCTTCTGTGGCCTGGTGGGAAAAGGCAGCACCTAGGATGGTACTGAGCCATTGAAGCCAGCAGATCCTAGGATGGGTGCCTGATCTGTGTTGAGTTAGCTGATCTCAATGCTCCCCAGCCACTGGAGGGCAGCTGGTATCAGTGAAATCCGAGCCCAGCAGTTAGCTTCTTCAGGAAGCAAAAATAAGATGGGTGAGGGAGCATTAAAGTGTCATCGGAGTTAGCAGTGTAATAATTTCTGATGGTGCTTATATTTAATGTCAATACAGAGAGAAGATTTGTGCCAGAATTTCAGGTAACTTAAACTGGAGCAAATGAAATGTTCCAGCACTTTGCTTAGTTTGCTGGCTGTTGTCAGCCCATGGAAGGCAAATGAATGTTACCAAGTGATCTTTACCTGAGCCACAGCCTGCAGCCCAGGAGCATCTCAGTATGATAAAGTGTCCATGATCCTTTCACAGATGCAAGCAGTCAGACATCATTCCAGAAACATATCCCAGAAATTCGTGTCACGATGGGTTCGTAACGTTTTGGCACGGAAGCAGGCAAATCTGCAGAATGGCATGGAATATCGGGCAGAGAAGCACTACAGGAATCAGTTATGGTGATTAGTCTTGTGTTGTTCCAGAAATATTCGTATCACTGGTTGTCTTAACTTATAACCAAAGGTGGTTTTATGCATAGTAGGGGAGGACTGTGTGGGGTTAATGAGTTAAGGATGTGATTGCAAACGGGTTTTATTTTTCTGCAGGAAACGATTTCTGAAAATCTGGTGGCACAAAACACTCCTGCAACAGTTCCTGGAAAAGAAAAGAGTTGAGGAAGTGCAAGCGATCTGGGAACAATGGAAGGGCTTCACTGTAAGCATGTTAGTGACTAGGGGACTGGTGAGTCAATCACATTTGAAACAAGTCATTTTATTTAACCAGTTTGCATGCTGAATGTTTAATTTTGTTAAGTTTACACTTAAATAATTTAATTTCAGTATTCAACATGGGTGATTATAAATAGGCAAGGGATTATTTATTGGCCAGCTGTCCTGATTCAATTTGCAATGACTTTCAGCAGGGCTACTAACTAGGATTTAATTTTTCATAATTACTTGTTGGCTTTGAAATCCTTAAACTTGTTTCATAGTCTGGGCTATAATCCAGAATCTGGACAAATAAGAATAATAAAATCTGAAAGTATTTTGGAGTTTTAAGTGTTAACTTTGGTGAAGGGAAGCACTCTCCCACTCTATCCAAGTCTCCTTGGTCATTAATTGCCTCTTCTACCCTGCAACATAAGGGCTGCCCTGAACTCAGCACATGTTTTTATTTGTTCTGGCTTGTGAGCATCACTTATAGGCCAGCATTTATTGCCCATTCCTAATTGGCATTGAGAAGGTGATGGTGAGCTGCCTTCTTGAACTGCTGCAGGAGGTGTCAGCTGTGGCTCAGTTCATAGCACCCTCGCCTTTGAATCAGAGGGTTGTGGGTTCATGTCCCTCTCCCGGAAAACCAAGAACTGTGATTGTACTCGAAAGAGTTGCAATCTGTGACTGTTGATAACTCGAAAGAGTTTGAACTGCTGCAGTCTATGTCATGTCGGCACATCCACAACATTGGCGGGGAGGGAATTCCAGGATTTCAACCCAACGACAGTGAAGGAGCAGTGATATAGTTCGAAGTATGGATGTTGTGTGGCTCAGAAGGGGCCTTGCAGGTGATAATGTGACCATGCTTCTGTCACTAGTAGGCCTGAGGGTGGCCCATCATTTATACCCCTTCTCCCTCTCCAGGGATGAGAAGCGTGCGGTTTCTATTTGGCTCTGATCAGCTGCTATGGTCAGTCACATATTCAATGCAGACGTTTCCCCCAAACTTCTTGCTCACAGCATGTTAATAAGTCATGGAGCTGTATAAATACATTGATAGTGACATGTACTGATGTAAGGAAAGTCTTCAGGAGGAAAGACAGCCTCTCTGCAGAATTACCTCCCATGTAGAACCAGCTTTCAGATCTACTCTGTGCCTCAGATGTTAATTTGTTGAACTATCGATCATTTTTGTGGCAGAACTAGGAGGATGCTCTGTCCAGCTGTTGATCTTTGTCCTTGTTGAAAAATAAACATAAGAAGTGCCCCATCCCTGCAATGTTGGTAGTGAGGATACTGGTGGTTGTTTAATCTGCTCGTACTTCGGTAGCCATCTTGATTTGGTACTCGCACTAACTTAAGCTTCTCTCCCACCTACAGTGTCAGCAGAAGCTGGAGGGAAAGGCATGGCAGATATGGCGGAGACGCTTCGTACAGATGCAAGTGTTGCGACAGTTTGCCGCTCAGGACGACAGAATCCTGATGTCGGATGTAGGTACCAAAGTTAAAAACTACAAGATCAATTGCCGCTTTCCAGGTGGTGTTGATTCTCGCTGTTAAATTACTCTGGTTTCTCATCCACTGACCATTCTCCATTTCTGAACCAAACATTAAGGGTTGACAGGATATTTGCCAATCACACGCCTCCATTTTTCACCTGGGGTCACTGGACAATGATCATGAGAAGAAACGCTGGGAGATTTTCCCTCTCGGTAACCCAAGGATCATGGGACAGTTATCGGAAGCAGGAACCCTGGCTGATTTACCCTCCTTAACCCAGAAATTTTAGGAACCCTGGATGATTTCCCTTCTCTCTAAGGCCTGTTGTAGTCCCAACTGCTATCTTGCATGAGATCAGTCACAGGCTGAGGATGGCTTAGTAACACTGGGTGATGTTTTTACTCCCTGAGCTATTCTTTCACACCTATTAACTTCTGCCTGAACCTCTTATATGCTGGGTTTCTTTCCTTATTAAGTCCAGAGTAATTACCAGCTACTTGTTACACTTTTGCTCCTTCAGTTTGGAATATAGATGATTTTAGTTAGTGACCATATCCCCCTGTGTTGGTGCCTTCTTATCTGGTGGAACAACTGGCATGGCAGAAGGACTCTGGAGTTGCTGTTCATGTTCCCGGCTGTGGTGTTGTGTATGCCTCTCCTGGATCACATGCTATCATCAGTGGTGACAATAAAGGAAATGGCCGTTCCTTTGTCTCGGACGAGATACACCAGGACACCATTATCATCAAATGCAGAGTTAGTGTTTTGTTTTCAACTGTTATTCATTTGAAAGTTCTACACCATAAATAAGGTCACCAATGTTGTAATAAAAATTGGCTCAGTTGTGATTTAAGCAGGGAACAATTTGGTCTCTGAAGATGTTGAGTTTTATGTTTATACAATATAAAACTGATACTCTCATAATCACTGTAGCCACTTGCTGCACAATTGAACCTGATGTGTCTGCTTTCCCCCCCAGGTTTTCACTGCCTGGTACAGCTTGACTGTTGTAAAACAGGGTGATCTACGATTACCGAAAGGGGATGAGTGAGTATCGAGCTTTGCCAGTATGGGCATGAGGCTTCTGACTGTCTTTGCTTGTGGAGGTGAACAGAAGGCTGAAAATAAGAATTATTGAAACCCTGCAAGCTGTTCCAGGTGTGGACAAGAGCCTTGTGTGTCCAGTGTCAAACTGTCCTTGTTCCTCTTCCGGTAGGTTTCTGATCCCAGATGGGCAATTTGATGGCTGAGCATTTCCTTACAGACAGGATAAAGGGAGCCTGACATCTGACTTTGTAATCTCCCAGTGCCTAGACTACAAGCAGCATGGCAAAGACCTGAGGTGGGGACAGTGCTCTGTGGTCCTGCTCATGGCATTTGGGGACCGAACAAAGAGAAAATATGTGGAATCAATTTTAAATCCTAAAATTATCTGCTTGTGTTTTCTCTCCAGTCACTCTCGTTGATTTTTCTATGTGGTCCTGATCTGTCAGAATCAATCTTTGAGTTTAATTTTTCTTGAAACTAGTTGTAGTTTGTGTGTTTTTTTCAAGTTAATTTTTTTTGTGTGTATACTTATAAACTCTGTAATTTGGAATATTTTAGAATTTGTTTTCTTTACTTCCTGTATTTAATTCTGACTATGGCTGAAGAATATTTTATTCAGAACTGTTTGGCCTTTTGAGATTTGTTTTCCAATATATTTGATCAGACATAGCAATGAGTTTCTATAGTTACCAATTTTTATTGGTATCACGAGACCCAATCCCTCATGCTACAGGCCTATGTGTGTGTGCTGTAGTAAAACCGTGGACAAATATAGTTGGATATTAAATAGACTGACTGTGTCTGTCATCTGTCTGGGTGCTAATTCAGGAATAAGTTTAAACCAATGCTTTATTTGGATTTGAAGTTTCCAGCTGGTATCTCTCCAAATTTCTTTACACATGATTGTATTGCTTAGGGGAAGATGCAGCTGAATGAGGAGTAATTAAAGCTGCTTTCTAACTAAAGGGAAAGGAATCCCTCTTTTCTGGATTATCTGTGATTTGTGGATTTTAAGCTTCAATGGAAGGAAGTGCACTAACCATGGGCAATGCCCAATTTCCTTTTTTTGAGGAGGGAGGCTGGTTAAGGAAAATTTAAAACACATCCGCTTGTCTGAGTGCACATGTCTTTGCACGCATTTTTGTCTTATGAACAACAGTAAAGCATTGAGCCTGTCCAGCATCCATTTAGAACATGGACAATCTATACCTTCTTGATCCCCTTGCCTAACAAAATTCTGTTGATGTAATATGATGGCCTTTAAAATGATGGTTGAAGTAAATCCAAACGTTGATTGCTGTCAAGGTGAGGACCTGATTTACAACATTTACAGGATGCTATGGGTTTTGGGTTTCAATGAAACCTTTTTCATTCTGAATGATTTTAAAGTGATAGAATTGAACAGACACCATCATTTCTGGAATTTGGTCCCACTAAAACCCTTTAACAGTCTTTTTTTAAATATTTGTTCATGGGGTGGGGATGTGGGGATCATTGGCTAGGCTAGCATTTATTGTCCATTCCTAATTACCCTTGAGAAGGTGGTGGTGAGCTGCCTTCTTGAACCGCTGCAATTCATGTGGTGTAGGTACACCCACAGTGCTGTTAGGGAGGGAGTTCCAGGATTTTGACCCAATGACAGTGAAGGAATGGCAATATATTTCCAAGTCTACAGCAAGCGGAAGAACAGGAGACAGGATCTTGTTCAACAAGAGACAGACCAGTAGGGATGGTCACTCCGAAGGTTCAGGGATAAATTGCTTGCTCAGAACAAACATTAAACAAAACAAACCCAGCAAAGCTTATAACACTGGAAAACACAAACTGAGAGAAACAAAGGAAAAAAAAGAGCAACGGGTAAGTCAACTTCTGAAAAAGAAACAGGTTAAAGTTTTGATGAAAAACTTAGTTTTGAAATGTCAGCTTATCCTCTTTGGTACACAATGATGTGTATTTTCTAACATTTTATATTGAAATTTTTGAGCTTTTGTCAAACACATCTTGTGCTGATATAAGAGAGATTTCTGTTGAATATAGAATAGGCTATAATGCTGAAGGACAGGTTTGGTTACAGCTGGTGTTGCTGGAATTCATTCCTGAGGCCAGATTGGCATAACAGCAATTCAAAGCATTTATTCATTTTGTAAACTCTGTGAACCAGCGAGTGAGTGCACTGAGTTCAAAGTGCGATTCCTGTTCCTTACCCATCAATCAACGTCTATAAAAACAAATTGCTAGTGCAGCGATATCCCAAAGAGCTGAACACTAAGAAGAACAAAATAGGATGATGAAAAGGAGCAGGAAAGTGAAAGAAACAGGGGTGATGGCTGTATCTCAGAGGGAGGCACCTCAAGTAACAGCTAATGCACATTTAGAATGTTGCAAGCCATAGCTAAAACTAGTGAATAGTGTCTCACTGCTCTAAACAACAGAGGTAATCGTTCCAGCATAATGCTCAACCTATGCACTATCACACATCAGTGTCAGCTGTGGCTCAGTTGATAGCACTCTCGCCTCTGAGTCACAAAGTTTTGGGTTCAAGTGCTCCAGGGCTTGAGTATGAAAATCAAGGCTGGCACTCCAGTGCAGTACTGAGGGAACGCTGCACTGTTGGAGGTGCCATGTTTCATATGAGATGTTGTAAACCGAGGCCCCATCTGCTTGCTCGGGTGGATGTAAAAGATCCCTTGGCTCCTGACCAGCATCTAGCCCTCAGTCAACATCACAAAAGCAGCTTATCAGGTATTATCACATGGCTATTTGTGGGAGCTTGCTGTGACATATTGGCTGCTGCACTTCCTACATTGATGGTTGTCCTTCAAGTTTGACGAAGACGATGAATATGGAGATGGTTATGTAGTCCCAGTCTGGATGCACAGAGTCGGAAGCAGTTGGTGCATTGGAACTCATATGTTGTGACATGGATAGATGGTGCTCCATGACGTTGTTCATGGGCAGCAATAAGACCTTGACGTCGATCCTTTTCAGAAGTGACAGAAGCTCTGAGCATCAGGGCTCTCCTGCGAGTTCCATCTCACGCTGATTCTTCCAGCTGATTAGGCTTGATGCCGCAGCACTTCAGATTTCCCCAAAGCATGTAGCACTTGTGCGGCCAACTTTATTTCTTTTGCCAGGCACTAGCTGTCCATACAGCAGCTGTCTGGGAATGCAATGTCCCTCCATTCTAATTACATGCCTACCCAGCGCAGTTGGGCTCTCAGGAGCATTGCCTCAATACTTGTTGTCTGGGCTGGGTCTAAGATTTTGAGATTGTTGATCCGTCCGGTCTTGCCAACATATGCTGAGGATGGAGTGAAGAGTACGCATGTGAAATTGTTCCAACTGCCTTATGTGTTTGCAGTATAAAGTCCAGGACTCAGCCAGAGGAGGGAAGTAATGACAAGAGCGTTGTACATCTTGGGCCAGAATTTTTCTCTCGTCGGGTGGGCTCAGCGGGAGCGGTCAGGAAGCCGCCCGCCGCAATTGGCTCCGCTCTGCGATTTCACGCAGGCAAGCCAATTAAGGCCCACTCTGCGTGGATTGTGAGCGGCAGCACTCAGCACTACCTGTGTGGCTGGGGGGGAGAGTGGGCCTGGTGCGCAGTTCGCGCATGCACGCGAAAGAGCACTTCAATCTCCCTGGGGCAGGGAGCTGCCTCAGGAAGATTGTCTTTATATTTTTTTAAAAACACTTCAAGGAAAATTTAATAAAACATGTCCCCGCATGTGACTGTGTCACATGAGATGGGACATATTTTTAATTTCAAAATAAAGTTTTTATTTAACATATATTAACTTTAGGAAACCTCATCCCGCTCGTGGATGAGGTTTCCTAAAAAATGTAAAGGCCTCTTGGCCTTTTCACCTGCCCGCCAACCGTTAGGTGTGTTATACAGGACCTGGTTTCAGTAGTGGCCAATTTGTGGTATTAGACATCCAGATTGGTGGGTTGGCGATGGTATCTGGTCAACAGGGACCGCGATATCATTGCATTTGTCATCAGCCAAACTGCGACAATAGATCATGTCCAAAGACAAATTAGACCAAAGCAGAAACAATTTTATAGGTTTAAGGACACTGATCAGCATCAATCTCAGCTGAAGCTGTTGGCACCCAGTGTACATTTGAGAAAAGTATTGTGGCTAGGTGTGGCATGGCAGAAGTCACAGCCTTTAAGGATGAAGAGCCAATGAAAGATTTCTCCGAGCAGATTCGGGTGTCACACAACAGGCTATCAACCAAGGAGAGTCCTGTGGGATTGGTGGCAGATTCCAAAAATGAAAAGGAACTGGCCACATTACTTTAAAAAAAATATTGGTGGTAGTGGTTCAGGGTGGGGGACCAGTCATTAGTCAAGTCACCCAGGGATTTGTACTGGGGCTGTTGATCTTCATCACCTTTCTCAATTATGTGTGAAGACATTGGAGAAGTATCTACAAGATGTGACTGATGCACAATTGCAAGTGTAATGAGATAAATAGATTGCAGGTAGACCTCGATGGGGTTGAGAGGGAGGAAGAGGGTGGAAATAGGTTTGTATCTTTCAGGTGTCTTAATTAAGTGGAGGCTGAAGCATTTGGGTTGAGGATCACTGAGCATGTGTACATTGTGTTGGACCTAGAGGTTATTATCTGTTGGTTATTGAAAAGCCATGAGCATTCTGTCAGGACACCAGGATACATTGTCAGGACAATTAAGGATTAAAACAAGAAACAGCTTCCTGCCTTGGCCAGGGCACATCCATAATAGTGTGCCAATTTGGTCCTCTCTCATGATGAGTGACGGTACAGGCCCTGGCAAAGGAGCTGAGGAGGCCACTAGATCGATACAAGGATAGATAGAGCTGACGGTGTTGTATTTTAAACAAACTTTGAGAAGATTTGAAAGGAACCTTTAAAATAACTAAAAAAAAATACTTAGTCCAAATGGATAGACTATTTGAGCTCAATAGGCAGGGGATGACTAAGGGCCAAAAATACAAGTTATTTAAGCACAGAACTAGGTCAGATCTGAGATGGTCAACCTGTGGAGCAAGTTGCCTTCACATGACATGATCTTTTGCAGCATGCATTCAGATGACAGATGGATGAGTTGAAAATGGCCTTTCTATATTTATGTGGACACTGTATCACCATCACTGATCTTCTGGAATTTGATCAGAGAGGCAGTGGAGCTTTTCCTAAATTTGCCATACTTTATTTTTTTGTCTCTTCAAGGAGATTGTGAGAGTGACAGACATTGAACTAACCAGGATAGGACAGACTTGATAAATGAAGTTAATGTCTCCTTTTTCGTAGATTCATACGATAACAGAATTGAGTGTTACTGTGAGCCAATGCAAAATGAAAACACAGAAATGCCTTCAAGGCTGCCCTAGAATGAGTTGTACTGTGAAACTGAATGCTTGTAAAATGGCCGGTACCTTGTTTCAGCAGATAGGTAACAAAAATCTGCATGAGGTGGCACTGGGAGGGTGGGGCGTGTCTGCATAGTGTTGCAGTGTGTTACAAATCATTCAAAGTCCAAATTGTTGTGGCAACATGCACTTAAGTGAATGTTGTAGAGTGGAACTTTTGAATAGCGATGGTAGAAATTCCAACTTTCTTTCCATCACATGGCTGACCAGGAATCTTTCCCATTCTTACCGTCTGCATTTGATGTGCGTTAGAAAGATTTGCAGGTTGATACTCAACCTGTTTGGCTGGAGTGGGACTGGAACTCAGAGCTTCTGGCTTTGAGGTGGGGATGTTACCTAATGCGCCACAAGACCCCATCTGGACGAAGCAGCGTAATAGATTGGTTGAATCAGTATGTCTTTTTCAGTCGACAATTTTTTTATATGCTCAAACAGAAGCTTGACCCACTAAGACATGATGAGGTGAAGTATGAATATTGTACTAACTGTCTAACACATTGCAGGGAAGTTTTAGAAATATCAACTGAAAATAATTCTCAAAGGCTGTGGATGCTGACCTTTCACACACTAATTCTCCGCATTCCAATATTTGCACCTCCTCCACTCCATGTCTGTTCAACAGCAGTGTGGATATTTAAAACTTGAGCTTGTCAACGATGCAAGAAAAATGTACGAGGTGCAGAAAACAATCCATCTGGCAGCATCACCCCTCCCCCTCCTCTGTAAACCCCCCGTCTAAAGTTAGTCACTAAATGTTACAAAACCAGTTAAGCCCATGTAGGATTGCCAGCTTTCTGCTTGAAATTAAACCCCTGCTTTTGCTTGAAACATGTAGAAACCTGCTCAGAAACAACCTGCTAATTCCTGGTGCTAAGGCTCCCTTCTAATAAAACCTCAGGATATTACTTAGTACAGTTCCCAGCATGATAAAGAACTTACGTTTGTATAGCGTCGTTTACAACTTCAGGACTTCCCAAAGCACTTTACAGCCAATTATTTACTTTTGAAGTGTACTCACTGTTGGAAACATGACAGTAAATTTGTGCATAGCAGGATCTCACAAACAGCAGTGAGATGTGAGCAGCTAAATCTACAGGGGATCATTTTACAATTTTCTTTGTCTTGCAGTTCCTGCATGGATCATGTGTCTAATGTCTGCAGATTTGAATCTGCAAATTCATACCTCAGAGGAGAGAGCCACCATTGAGCCAAGCTGACACAATGCAGGTGCCTTGAAAGTTCGATCACTCTACAGCCAGAAAACAAGCTGGTTTCACATCCAGCCACTTGTAGCACAGCTTCCTCTGATCCACAGCATAGGGTCCAAGAAGCCAGGCTCTAATTCCCCAAGCCTGCCCTGGAGCTTCTCACATTGTTCCTATTGTCATAGCACATTGGGGAAGAAAAAAATCTACATTGGGGAACATTTTACACCATTCCACTACTTTACAGTCATATTTTTGCAGACCCTGGACAGATCTCATACTGTCACTATAAACCTTTAGTATTTCTCAGCTCCCAGCTATATGTGTATTTGCAGCAATATTAATCAATAACTAAGTTTGGGCAGATCAATCTTAGTAGCAGTTAGCACTAAGGCCAATTCCTAAACTTAACCCTAAAAGTGCTATTTAAATAAAAGGATGCATAAAAATTGAACATCGTCACTGCAAAAAAAAACAAAATATATTATTAGTTCTACCACATGTCAAGGTGAGAAATTTGAAAACGGGAACAAATGAGAATTATTCAAGTGAATTACAACTGGAGCCAGCTGTTCTCCTGCATTATTAGCAAATCGTAAACTGTATAAAAGTTTATTCCACTTAGACTTTGAAGTTCTTCTTCCTCTTCTCACCTTCTGCCCATCCTCTGACCTCATCACTGAACTCCACAGTACCCAGAAGAAGTGAGACATCAGCATCAAATCATGTTCGTCTTGTGTCATGAATGTAGAGGGCCCAGTATTGGCAAGCATCATTCTATTACCTACTGAGGTCCCTTGACAATTGTTCTTTCCTGATCCCTTTTGCTCTTGGAGTGACATTACTTCTTGTGAAGAGAATTTCTGGCAACCACAAACAGTCTGCCTAGTGCAGTAGATCCCACTTAGGTACTGGGGGGAGGTACACAAGCACACACCATCCCTGCTCTGGATTAGTCCAGTGTCTACTGGATGGCTTATATCTGCATATTGGGCAAAGACAAGTGAGTTTCAGATGTGCCTCCCTTTCTCTGCCTAGTGCTACCAAGACTCACCTTTGTCTCCACATGAGTAATGGCCAGTTGACATGTAATGAGATCCTGCACTCTGCCCCATAGAATCATGGGGATACAGAGGAATATTAAACAGGTAATCTCCACATTAACAAACTCAACCTGAACCATGACCTCAGTCAGCATAGTGCTTGCACTCAGAGCTGTGAAAATATTGCAAATTCACTGTACATTAAAGTAAATACAGAGCCAAACTTTACAGTAAAAATCCATTCCACTCTTGTAAAAAAAGATTCTGGCTAGTACATGGGAGGTTGGGGTGAGGTGTTCCTCCTACACAAAGTCTGTCATTAAACAAGCAGATTACGACCTTGTTGACATTGTATTATGCAGGACAACTAGCAATCTCACGGTTTCACAGGTGGGTCACATCCTGGAGACCCACAAGTCTTTTCAGATGCTTTTAACTTGAAGAGGTCATCCATAACTTGCCAGAGACAGTTTTCAAATGGAAAGTCATTGTCCACAAGATTGACCAGGTAATAGTGGTCGTGGATGTCCTGAATTATCTGCCACGAGGGAGATCCTGTTGGGTACAATTTGGCCCATTGCTCAATCCACAGGGCAAAGGCTTCATCCTGAGAACAAAGTACAGCGTTACTGAGGCTACAGACTGCCGTCTGCCCCCACCACCCCACCCAAAACACACATTGTTTCCCTCCGACCTACACACATGCTTTTCCTCTCTTTACAGAAAATGTATTTTTCCCTTTGACAAAGCAGTGTGCACACTGGGGGATTAGCGCAAGTGTTGATAAGAAATTGTGTTGTTGATTTTTCAAATGGAAGGGGCCTAACACCATGTCTTTGAATGGTTAACCTTTCAAAGTAGCAACAGAAATCCCAAAGCTATACATTGGGAATTGCCACACATACAGGTCAGAGGACTGAAGATTGATGTGTTCAGACCCATGGCGGGGAAAGGATATGGAACAGTTACAAAATACATCCGCTATCATTTCTTTACAAAGCAACCTAGAAGTTTATAATGTTTTATTCTACACCAGGTTTGATTGCATTTACCTTCCAGTACATAAAGCTGATGGGATCCACCACTGTGGGCTGAATTATCTCACGTCCAGGGAAGATCCCCCATGTAACTGCAATTGGCTGCAGGTCAAATGCATTATTTATATTCTCACCCTGCAACATTAATATAGGTTCAAAGTTATCTTATGAATCAGTGCTGAAAATAGCTGCAATTTCTCACTTAAGCCATATTAGCAAGGATACAAGGGCAATACAAGACCTGACAACAAAATAAAAACAAAGTGCTAGAAAAACTCAGCAGGTCTGGCAGCATCTGTGGAGAGAGAAACAGAGTTAATGTTGAGTCCAATATGACTCTTTCAAAACCTAAGAGAGGTAGAAATGTGATGGGTTTTCTGATGTTGAAAAAGGAGGGTCAGGTGCAATGAAAGGAAAGGTTTAAGAGGGCAGGGGAAATGAAATACCAAATATGTCATGAAACAAAAGGCGAAGGGAATGGTAATATTGTAGTAAACAAACAAAATAGATCTAGAATAGGTGTTAATAGCAGAATAAAGGTCTGCTCAGTCTGAAAGCAAAAACAAGACACTGACTGGCAAACAAAATTCAAAATGGCGAGCAGAGTTCATGGTTTGAAGTTGTTGAACTCAATGTTGAGTCCAGAAGGGGCTGGATGGCTGGTTTGTGATACAAAGTGACGCCAACAGTGTGGGTTCAATTCCTGTACTGGTTGAGATCATCCTTCTGAACCTCATCCCTCGCCTGAGGTGTGGTGACTCTCAAGTTAAACTTACCACCAGTCGTCTCTCTCTGATGAGAGAGCAGCCTATGGTCCTCTGGGACTATGGAAACTTTCATTTCATTTTCACAAAGTGCCTAATTGGAAGAGGAGGTGCTGTTCCTCCAGCTTGTGTTGGGCTCCACTGGAACATTATAGCAGGCCGAGGACAGAAATGTGAGCATAAGAGCAAGAAGGTGAATTGAAATGGCAAGCGACAGGAAGGTCAGGATTGTACTTGATGACTGAGCGGAGGTGTTCTGCAAAGCGGTCACTCAGTCTGCTTTTGGTCTCCCCAGTGTAGAGGAGATCACATTGTGAGTAGCGAATACAGTAGACTAAATTGAAAGTGGTACAAGTAAATTGCTGCTTCACCTGGAAGGAGTGTTTGGAGCATTGGACAATGAGGAGAGAGAAGGTAAAGGGGCAGGTGTCACACCTGTAGTTGCATGGGAAGGATTGAGGTGTTGGGGGTGATAGAGAAATGGACCAGGGTGCCATGGAGTGAACGTTCCCTATGGAATGCTGACAGGGTGGGGTAAGGGGAAGATGTGTTTGGTGGTGGCATCATGCTGGAGGTGGCAGAAATGGCAGAGGATAAACCTTTGAATATAGAGGCTGGTGGGGTGGAAAGTGAGGATGAGGGGAACACTATCGTGGTTCTGGGAGGGAGGGGAAGGGGTGAGGGCAAAAGTGTGGGAAATGGATTGGACACGGTTGAGGGCCTTATCAACCACAATGGGGGGGAGTGGGAATCCTCAGTTGAGGAGAAAGGAAGACATGTCAGAAGCCCTGATGTGAAGGTAGCATCGTGAGAACAGATGCGAAGGAGATGGAAAAACTTGGAGAATGGAATGGAGTCTTATAAGAAGCATGGTGTAAGGAAGTACAGTTGAGGTAGCTGTGGGAGTCTGGGCTTGTAATGAATATTAGTAGACAATCTATCCCCAGTATTTGAGACAGAAATGTCAAGGAAAGGAAGGGAAATGTCAGAGATGGACCGAGTGAAGGCGAGAGAAGGGTGGAAATTGGCAGCAAAACTGATACATTTTTCCAGTTCCAGATGAGAGCAGGAAACAGCACTGATAGTCATCAAGGCACTGGAAAAAAAAAGAGTTGTGGGAGTGGACCTGAGAAGTATTGGAACAAGGAATATTCCACATATCCTTCAAAAAGGCAGGCATAACTAGGTCCCATGTGGGTGCCCATAGCCACACTTTTTATTTGCAGGAAGTGGGACAAGTTAAAGGAGAAATTGTTCAATGAGAGATGGTGGTGGTGGTGAATGGGGACTGTTCAGGGCTCGATTCAATGAAGAAACAGGGAGCCTTCAGATTGTCCTGATGGGGGATGAAGGTGTAGAGGGTTGGATGTCCATTGTGAAGAGGAGGCAGTTAGAGCCAGGGAATGAAAATTGTTGAAATGACGTAGAGCGTCAGAAGAATCGTGAATGTAGGTAGGAAGAGATTGGACAAGGGGAGAAAAAAATAGAGTCGAGATAGGAAGAAATACGTTCAGTGGGCAGGAACAGGCTGAAATAACGGGTCTACCAGGATAGTCCTGTTTGTGGATTTTTGGAAGGAGGTAGAAGCGGGTTGTTCGGGTTGGGAGACTATAAGGCAGGAAGCTGTTGGGGGGAAGATCTCTAGAGGAGATGAGGTCAGTGACAGGGCTGTAAACAATGACTTGATATTCGGTGGTGGGGTTAAGATCCAGAGGGCGGTAGGAAGAAGCATCTTTTTGCTTTCCAAAGCAAAAGCAGTGCACCACAAGGACGGATGGATGTGTTGGCCAACGAATGACTGGAGGTTGGGGCAAGGCATGTGATGAAACCTCCAGGAATACATTTAATCACAGTTGGCAACCTTATGATCACACCCTGTGATGCAGCCGTCACTTAGCTCCACTGCTGATCAACACAGAGGAAATCAGTTCAAATAAGCAGTTATGCATGACTAAGGAAATGGGCTTTTGGACTTTTTCACTCCAATCAGCAAACATTGCAGATGCTACAAAGTGTAATGAGGATAGTAAATGTTAGCACACAGACAATGCTCTTAAATCCAGGCCTGAGGTTAGGATGGATATGGGTTGGCTTCGAAGCTCTTATAAATATTTAATTGAGTATGACCAGCCTCTCCCAGGCACAGAGCTAGAAAATTCCTGCTTAGTCTCCTGACGAAGGTATCAGTGAATCCCTAGCCACCTGCAAATGAATGAGAAACGAAAGAACAGACGATAAACAGACCAAGAGGAATTCTTGAGCTTACTCCTAGCACTTTTGTTCAAGTGCCAGTGAAACTCAGTTACCTCCTTTACTGCAGGACTTGCAGCCCCACCCATGACTGATTGGTCCTTACCTTCACATTTACAATCTGGTAGTTCACTCGTGTTTTGTATTTCTTCAGAACTTTAAGTAGAGTAGATATATTTTCAGAGGAGGTAAAAAACTCAAGGTAGGCCTGTAAAAGGAAGGGGAGGATTCAGGCACAGTTCACAGTTCAGACTTCAACTGGTCAGAACTGTTTTTTGCCTTCAGGGAAGACATACATTCTCTCAGGGCCTATCCTCATTTGCCCTGGATTCAGAACTGGGGATTTCTAAACCCCTAATAGCATCTCTTTAATCTCCCTGTATCCTGGTTACTCTTACCTTCTGAAACACAAAGCCTCCCTCTGGCCCCCAGCCCACAATGGGGTCAGTTGACGGCTTAGCATTGATGTTGGGCTGGGAGTTTATAGTGAGAATTCCCATCCGATTCACCTTCTCCAGTTCCTCTTTCATCAGGGACGTTTCTGGTGCCAGAGGTTCATCATTCCAAGGCAGACAGGACACCTAAGAATACACAAACCAGAAGTTACTGATGAGAGTCCCTTACCCATTTAAAAATGTGGCTGTTGTTCTTCAAACACTTGAGCTCTGGACACCAAGCCAGAAGGCTGCCAGGCCCAAAGCGATTTGCTTCAGCTGAGAAAATTGTGCCAGCTCACAATTCACTAGCTGCCACCAGGATGCCTGCTCAATCTCCAGGGAGAGAGAGCAACATTGACTCATGAGCAAGCCTTTACCCTGAAATTCTTCAGTACACAGGTGAAAAACTGTCATTTATACAGATGTTTGAAAGAAGTCTCAATTAAATATTTTTGGATCCTCAGGTCCTATAAGACCCGATCATCTAACATGTTGTTACAATTCAAAAGGATTATTGTCACTGTTGTGGATGCTGCTGGAGCCCTCGCTGGGAAAAAATGCAGTTGTTAATACCAAGTTGACAGGTTGTGCTACTTAAATTGTGCAGCTGTCTGAAATACTGACCAACTTACAATGAGATGAAAAAGTGGCACAGAAACCCCAAGGCTTGGAGTTACTGACTTTGACAATTCCATGGGCAGAGTTTTTTGCTGAGCAGGTGGGCGCGCACCCGACCCATTCAAGCGTAAGATAGCACATGATGACGTCGGGCAACCGTCCTGACGTCATCGCACTCTCACACAATATTTTGGTCGGCGGGTGTGCGCGGGAGTCAGAGCTGCGCCCGCCATCAATTATGAGGCCAGTTAAGGCCATTAAAAAGGCAATTAAGGTAGATTTTACATTGCCCATGCGATTTCATACTCATCACACAGGCAAAATGGGCAGGCAGGCAGCCAACAATTTGCTAAACCTCATCCAAAGGCAGAATACAAAGGGTCAGCAGCATTACCAGTATGAGTAGTGAGGAGCTTTGGAGATAGTTTGCTTCTGGTTGCTTATTGGTACTTGGCAGCTTCATCTCTGTTTGGAGCTTCATTGTTAGCGTTTTCAGGCTTCATTTCAGGACTTGGTGTCCCCAAAGCCCCTGGAGGATTCAGACCTTGTGGACCTTTCCAGGTATCAGACAGCCTTCCGTTACCCTGGTAATGGGGATTGTGGTCTCTGCTGGTGGCACCTCCTCTAAGGAGGAAGAGAGGGACAGAAGGGAGAGGGTGCCAGGTGTCCCAGTGCAGCTTCCAGGGGAGGGACCTGTGGGAGGAGAGGTGCAGGTACAAGGGGCACAAGGCCAGTAGGTTGTCCAAGGTGGAAGGGGCGCAGAAAGCGCCACTATCCTGTTGCTAGGGTTTACAGGCGGCGATGCAGCTACCTCAATATGTCTGAGGTGCAATGTCGAAGGAAGCTCTGCCTCTCAAGGGAGACTGTGACCTCCGTTTGTCAGATGATTAGGCCCGAGATTAACTCTGACTGTGTGGGTGGACACCCCCTGGCAGGTCACAGTGGCTTTCAGCTTCTATGCCTCCGGCTCTTTCCAGGGATCAGTGGGGGATCTGTGTGGAGTCTCCCAAACAGCTGTCCACAGTTGCGTGAAGCTAGTGACAGAAGCTCTGTTCAGGCTGGTACTGACCTTAATTCTTTACTGTATGGATGAGGCCAGCCAGGCTAAGCGAGCCAGAGGCTTTGCAATGATTGCTGGGTTCCCCAGCATCCAGGGTGCCAATGACTGCACATATGTGGCCATCAAGGTGCCAGCGGGTCAGCTGGGTGCCTTTGTCAACAGGAAGGGATTCCACTCCATGAATGTGCAGATAGTGAGTGATCATTGGATGCATATTCTGCAAGTCTGTGCAAGGTACCCTGGCAACTCCCTTGACGCTTACATCCTGACACACTCCCAGGTGATGAGGCTCTTCAGTGCTCCCGCTCGGCTGGATGGATGGCTGGCTGACAAGGGTTATCCATTGAAAAAGTGGCTTATGATGCCTCTCTGCCACCCAACAGAGGCAAAGCAGCATTACAATAGGAGTCATGCCTCCACAAGGGCAGTGTAGAGAGGACCATAGGTCTTCTCAAGGTGTGCTTCTGATGCCTGGACTGTTCAGGGGGTGCACTACAATACCCCCAGAGTGAGTATCATTGATAGTGGTTGCATGCTGTGCTCTCCACTGGAAGAAGAGGATCTTGACGCAGCTGCACAGGCCAAAGATGGTGAATCCAGTAGTGAGTCAGAAGAGGAGCAGGGTGAGGAGAATGCTGAGGACGTGGAGGCAGACCTTGGTAACCTCCATGGAGGCAGGGATGCCTTGATCCAATGCTCCTTCAGCTAGGCTACAAAGACCTGCTTCCACCTTATGCCAGGGCTGCTACCTTCATCCTGGATGTCTGAAATGACCCTTTCATTTGCATCCAAAGTCCATTCACTGCCTGTGCAATAAAGTATCCAGCCACTCACATCCAGCATTACATACAGGCATGCCTTGCACCAGAAAGAAAAAAGGTGAAGCATACTCAGGCTATCAGAACCAAAGCAAATTTAATGCTTGTGTCATATTGAATGCATAATGACATTACCATTGAGGTCCACGCCAGCAGACACATAAGCCAAACATAAATAAGCAGAAAATCACCCGTGAACTGTCTCTCTTGTGCTCATGGTGTCTTTAACTTACGTTTCCGCGTGCTACATCTCGGTGCCTCCCTCACTGGCACCTGCATTGGAGACAGACTACTGACTCTGCAGTCTTGTTGGCCTTGATGACCTAGGCGGTTGTCCTCTGGCCATTGGAACCTATACTGGCCCAACCTGGGAGGGAGCGGCCAGTACCACAGCATCTCCCCAGTCATTGCAGCCTCATCAGATGCGACGGTCACTGATGGAGGGGTGGAGGAGCTGCTGCCATCATCCAGAGCGCCCTGAGAGGAGTTCACAGAGAAGACATGCAGCTCGTGCGCCAACGTGAGGTTGCTCTGGAACTCCCTGCTCACCATTGATGGACAGGCACCTAGCTGGGATACCGGGTTGCCTCATCCATCTCCCACACTGGCACTGACCACCTGAGGTCATTGCCTGTGTGAGGGCTTGCGGGTCCGAGTGCAACCCCGGGTACCCCTGATTCTGTTCCTGGAGTTGCCTCTCCATGAGAGTCACCAGTCTCCTAATGGAGGCAGTGTAGTGCTCATGCTCTGCATGGACTCCTCCACAACTGAGACCATGGCACACAGATTCTCATGGATCTCTGCCAGATACTCCCGCACATCCCGCTGGACATCCAGCATCTGCCACCTAATGGACGACTCCAAAGGCTCATCATCTGCCTTCGACCCTGCGTTGTCTTGGTCCCCAGCAGTCCTCTGACTGTCAGTGCCCTGGGAACTTTCTGCCTCCGTCTGCACCTCAAGCGAGTGTGAAGTGTTCTCACCAATGTGCACCGACTTTCTTGCTGCTGATCTAATGCCCACAGAGCTGGTGGTATCTGTGCTGGTGCTTGGTTCAGAGAGCGGGTGTGACGCAGGTCCAAATGAAGCCTGGCGGTCCTCCTGCATTAGGGGTGGCCCTTCAGGGTCCAGAGAGTGAGTGCGTGCTGGCAAATCTAAGGCAGAACAAGGACACGTCATTAGTTATCATCACACTCACTGTGCATGCAAGCACCCTGGTGAGAAAATGGAGATCTGCTTCATGGTGCCATCGTCTTTCAATGATCAATGGGGACTTCAGGTTTGAGGCCCCCATCAATGAAGAGACTATACATTGGTTGCACAATCTGAAACTCACCTCTGTGCACTGTGCTCTTTCCTTTGTCTGGCATCCCAGCCTCTCCATGCTCGGGGTTGCACGTGAAGCATACTGGCCCTCCAGCTCAGGGGCGTCCTGCTCGAACCCGGGGAGGTTGGGCAGGCCTCCGCCTGTGTGTGACCTCTCTGACTGGTTATGGCCAGCCTTCTCCTGAAAAGACAGAGGAGCATTGATTAGTCCACTCTCTACCTGCAGCGCCGTTGCAGCCTGGCCAACCCCAGCTGAGGAACAACTCGCAGGGCACATCAGAGCCGTGGCCCTCGAGCCACAAGGCACTCAGTCCAAGCAGCCAGAGTTCAACCCCTTGGCCAGCTTCGGCGTCATTGACAGTTGGCACTCAGACTCTAACACCCCTGAGCTCCACAGGGGCACAGCCACACCTTAACACTCCTGCATACTGACCCATGCCAACATGGTACTCTCCCCTCCCGAGCGCAGCAGGCCACCGAACCTCTTCTGGCACTGCACCAATGTGCGCCGCACCACGTCATGACTGCTAACCAGCGCTGCAACCTCCTCCCATGCCCTCTTTGTGAGGTGTGGTGGCCGCCTCCTCCCATCTCTGGGGACAAGGGTATCCTCCTGGCAGCCACATCCTCCAGGAGGACCACAAAGCACTCATCCAAAAAGTGGAGGGCCAAATGCCCACCCGACCTGCCCTCCTGCCTGGTGTCTCCAGCCGCATTCGACTCCATCACTCGAGTTTACTAACGCAGAACAGACGTTCTTCCCTGGCAGCCTTCCAGGGGCTGCCTGCATTGTTTTTAAACCGGCCACCAGGTCGCCATCGGACCCGGCAGCCAACAAGACCCTGCTCCCGTTCGGCCTTTCCCGACCAGTGGGGAGCTGTGTTCAGTGTTGGGCGGGCCTTAATTGGCCCGCCAGCGTGAAATAACGGTTGGGGGATGATTGCGGGTGGCGGCCCATTTCCCGGCCAGTCCTGGGCCCACCGAACTCAAAATTCTGCCCCATATATACATATACACACATGCACATATGCTTATCGGACATCAATGTCGAGAGTGCATAAATATTGAAATATCCTGACAATAATCAGCAACATCACTCGTTTAAACGTTTGAAGATTTGAAGCCTCATTCTCCTGTACTGTGTAACTTAATCTGATAGCAGTTTATGTAAACAATTGGGAAAGTCAAAATTGAGCATCAAATTACATTTTTAATTTGGAACAGTTTAAGTTTCGATTAGCTGTTACATGATTATGAATTAATTACAATAAATATTACAGTAACCTCTTAGCAGGGTTTTACTTGATCACTACAGTTCTATTACCCTTTTCCCATTGCTGTTGGATTGCCCAGTGATATACGCTGTGAAGACATCAAAGATGCTTTTTTCATCTACCAGCTCCTCCCCCCACATCTTCAGCAGCTCCTCCTTAGGATAGTTATTCTTCAGATAGAAGAGGTAGTAATCATTCAGCTCACCAAATGCAGGAGATGATGAGTTCCCCCTAAAACAACAAAATATAAAATCATACTGAATCTAGACACTGATCAACTAGGGCAAAGCCACCAATGAAGTTCAACTTAGCGTTATCTGCAGATATCCACTGTACAATTCAAAAACAAAAATACCTGGAAAAACTCAGCAGGTCTGGCAGAATCTGCGGATAGGAGCACAGTTAACGTTTCGAGTCCGAATGACCCTTCAACAGAACTAAGCAAAAATAGAAGAGAGGTGAAATATAAACTGGTTTAAGGGGAGGGTGGGACAAGAAGAGCTGGATAGAGGGCCAGTGATGGGTGGAGATAACCAAAAGATGTCACAGACAAAAAGACAAAGAGGTGTTGAAGGTGGTGATATTATCTAAAGGAATGTGCTAATTAAGGGTAGAAAGCAGGACGAGCAAGGTACAGATAGCCCTAGTGGGGGTGGGGTGGGAGGGAAGGGATCGAAATAGGCTAAAAGGTAGAGATAAAACAATGGATGGAAATACACTTAAAAATAATAGTAGATGGGAAAAGAAAAATCTATATAAATTATTGGAAAAAAACAAAAAGGAGGGGGAAAATCGGAAAGGGGCTGGGGATGGAGGAGAGAGTTCATGATCTAAAATTGTTGAACTCAATATTCAATCCGGAAGGCTGTAAAGTGCCTAGTCAGAAGATGAGGTGCTGTTCCTCCAGTTTGCGTTGGGCTTCACTGGAACAATGCAGCAAGCCAAGGACAGACATGTGGGCATGAGAGCAGGGTGGAGTGTTGAAATGGTAAAGCGACAGGGAGGTCTGGGTAATACTTGTGGACAGACTGAAGGTGTTCTGCAAAGCGGTCACCCAGTCTGCGTTTGGTCTCCCCAATGTAGAGGAAACCACATTGGGAGCAGCGAATGCAGTCCACTGTACAACTGTTTGCAAGCTTTAGGGGTGCAGAAAACTAAATGAACTCTCTCATGTTACTTTTGTGTCTATTTAGTGAAATGTTACCAATGTACAAGATAGAAAGTAAATCCACAGTTTAGCCAATTGAAAGTTGGAATATTCCATATTCATCCATCAAAATTATGCTGAACAGTCTGTAACCATCAGCACTTCAACCTGATGTCACACAACTCAAACATTTGCCCCAGACATAACCTAAGCTTGGAAGGACTGACTTGAGAATTGTACTTCTGGATATTTTCCCACAATGGAGGTGGATAGAGTTTGAAAATTTCACATACATTACACTAACGAAACTCAACTGAAGCCACTAATATCAGGCTAAACATTTACAATTGTAAACTTAGTTGTGTGATGAACTGCTCTTGTACTGCATTGTTACACAATTGTTCATTGTCTAAACACCAGTGATGATGTAAAAAATTGTACCATCTTCCATTGGGAAATTCATCCCAACCCTGGGTTCTGTAGATGTAACTCTTCTGTCTCGAAGCCCAGAATATTGGACGGACATCCTCAACCTTTCGTTTTGGATTGGCGCTGATGGTCCATGGCAAGGCACGTCTGGGGGAGGGTAGTGAAAGAGAAGGTTAAGGGGTTAAGTACACCTGATCTCATGACAGCTTCCTAAAAGAATAGTACAAAGCTAGGACATATTCAAACAGTTGATGCCTAGACTCTAAATCACAGTTAAAGTATCCTCACTGTACCCTCTTTTCTGAGATTAAGTAATATCATATCCTACACCAATATAGTGATGCAAGCTTATCAATAAACAAGTGAAACGAGCCAAATTAGGTTTATGTTAATCCTGGTTTAGTGAATTGTAGTGATCATATCTACATGCTTATATTATCTGTTCAAACCTACCTAGGATCCTCGGTCCACAGTCGTAGTCGTTTCAGAATCTCCACAGTTGCTACCTCTCGGTTCAGTGTGTAGAAGTGAAGCCCTGGCACCAACCCAGATTCCAACAAAACCTTGCACATGTCAGTGGCCAAGTCAATACCATAATTTCTAATGGCAGCATCATCATCTTTGATTGGGTCAATTATGTCTTTGATTTCCTGTGGCACTTGTAGCTTGGAGAGTTTGACCAGCTGTCGCAATGAGTGATACCCCTGCCACAGGATAAAGGAAGGTGAGAATTAGATTAATAACCTGAACTGTATCTGTTTACAGAATGAGGACAAAAATATTCTTCTCCTATAGGAAACTAAGTGAAATTATTGCTCTGGTATATGACCTACACCACAAGTTGTGTCACCAGAGTGTAAGATTCTCACCTGGAATCAGGGATGCCTGCAGGCCTCTATTCACACGTACCTGAATGGGGAAGATTCCTGGCAGAATGGGACAAGTAATTCCGATTGCACGACAGTCCTTGAAAAATTTAAGGAAGGTTTCAGGTTTGAAGAAGAGTTGGGTGATGATAAAGTCTGCACCAGCATCTACCTTAGCCTTCAGGCATCTGAGGTCCTCTTCATAACCGTTGCACTCTGGGTGCCCTGTTGGGTAACCTGCAAGGAAGTAAAATTTAAATCAGCCTGATTTACAGTGAAGAGAACAGAACACTAAGAAACTGGATTTGCAGAACTGAGCTTACCAGCAACACAGATGTCAAAGTAATCATTAAACTCCGAGCGAATGTGTTTAACCAAATCACTGGCATAATTGAATCCACCTTCTTCAGTCTTCCACTCATCACCCATGGGATCTGCAGAATAACAGCCTCTGTTAAAGGTTCATATATCCCTCCAAATCATTGGACAGTACCTTCCATCATCTCACTCCTGTGTCCCTGTCCTCAATCTATCTGGCGGAAAAATTTAGAATAGATTTTGGTAGCACATATGTGGGCTGATGGGTTGAGAATGGTTTATACAATATATACTCATGTAAAAAGTTGACTTTCTAACACTAAATTTTTAGCCCAAAGTAGGGGGTCGACTTTTACACAAGCAATAGTTTTCAGGGGTTGTCATCCAACCTCTCCCATTGTCTTGCTGTCGCAGAGTTGCCAGATGGGAGACTGTTCCCAGCGATCCTGCCCCAAGAAGTAGTACAAAAGGAGCCAAAGAGTATTTTTATTATTTAATTTTTCCTCTGTTTGCACATTTATTCTTAGACATCTGCCAAAGCTGTGCATAGAGCTGCCTCCAATCTTGGCGTTCTTCTCCAATATCTTGAATTCTCTGGCTGTTGCACAATTATTTGTCTGCTCTGTAATCTCAATGTCTAAATTTGAACTGGGCTGTGTACCTGCCGCTCCTTCTTGATTCCATGCTGCCATATTAGAGGGTGGGATCGGCGAGAATGCAGCATGCACTAGTGAGGTGGTAATCTTGACATCATTTGTATTGACATGAGGAGCTGAACAACTGCCTTCGATGGTCTGCTATTCTATGATTCTATCAAGGAATAGGTTTGCACTAGGGCAAGTTTGACTTCAGTGGCACATGGGTGGTAAGTACAAAAAGTCTGGAATTTTTGGCTAAAAGTCAGGGGTCAACTTATATACGGTATATATGAAAAATTAATGATTTTTTGGCCAAATGTCAGAGGTCACCTTTTACACAAAGTCGACCATTACTCAAGAATATACAGCAGTTTTTTCCTCATCTCTGCACCCAACAGTCTTTTACTGTAATGTTATTATGTACAGAAAGGTTTCAATACTTCAGTTCAGTGAAGAGGGGATGGAGGAAAAGCTATGCATTTGACCCCTTCTCTCCCATGTTATTTTAAATAGCTATTTAGACATACCAGGACCTTCTTGAAAATCTGATAGACCAGCAATGAATCACCCTAGCCCAGAAACCTGTTATATTTGTGTTTATATTTCTTACTTATTGTTTTGTCCTGTTTGAATGTTGTAGTCAGGGAGCTTTGAAAAGGATCGTTCTTGGTATTGTGGGATCATTGGTGCATATGTCCTGAATCAGAACACGGAGCAGTAGAACACTATCTGTGATATATAGATTAATTTGATAATTGAATAGTTTTCACGATGGCCTGAGTTGGGTACTTGGGTGCTGGTTTTGATGGGCAATTTTGATCCCAGTTGCAACCGGAGTAAGCTTACCAGAGTCATTAACATGCTGAGCATAAAACGTGGGGTAACTGGTGATTGCCCACGTGTTGGGAGCCCATGGCCATTGAACCCCAGTAAACCCAATAGAAAAACAACTATAGGTTTAAATTTTGTGTCTCTTGTAGCTCCAGGGATGTCACTGATAAAAATAAAACATTTGGCTAAGCCTGGATAGAACAAGAGGACTTGCTGGATGGCCCTTTATATTCATATGTACCCAAGTTCCATTTCTTCTTCATCTTCCCAGGGTAAACAGATGTTACAGCTGAGATAGGTGGAAGTGGAGTAAATTCTCTCTCTCACACATGCACACGCACCCACCAACCATGGGGTACAGGAAGAGAAAAATGTAAAGAAAAGAGGTTAGAAGAAGGACACTGATTAACATCTCACCACCACGGAGGGCAAGTAGGTTCTTTAGCCCGAGATTCCGAGCCTTGTGCAGGTGCTGTGTGATCTGCTCCTTGGTCTGGTTACAACAGGTTATATGCAACAACGTCTCAAGGCCACAGTAATTTACTGCTATGCTGGCTACGGTCATGGAGGAAGTCTCTTTATCGGAACCTGGGTCCCCAGCAGGATGCCAGGTCACATCAATGAACAGCGGCCCACCAACAGCCATATGGTCAAACCTAATTAAACAAATGTCACAGTCAGCAACTTGCAACAAAACATATCTTACTGTACAAACAATCCCAAGTGTGGTTTCTCCAATGGTTCAGCATGTTTAACCAGTGAGCCATACAAATCACAAAACGTGGTTATTACTGATCTGCATTGGAGCTAGGGCGGAAGTGTGGAAGTTGGCTTCGGTACCCAGGATAGGAAGGAAGAAAAATCACTCCTAACCCTACTCCAGCAGCTCAAAATGAGTATCAGTTTCAGCTGTGATGTTCCCACAATTTGTGTCTGAAGTTTGTAGTTTGATAAAAGACAGAAGAATATGTAACCGAACAAGAGCCATCACTTTCAGGAAAGGCCATGTCCTGTTGAACTGGATCCAGCTTGGGTCAGGGCCTTAAGTGGAGGGACTCTTGGCAGGAGAAAAAGAAACTCAACAAGCATCTTTAAGTATTAAATCAGCCACAATGACACAGCACGAGACAGGGTTGAATATTCAGCAAGAACCATGTGGCCATCTTGTGTTTGGTGCATTTATGGGAAGAAGCAGAAATCGATATCAAACCAGCCTGGTGCCCTGAAATTTTGGTTGATTCTGTCCACATTTATTCTAGGACACTGGCTTTCTCACCAAAACATTCAACTGTACATCTCCAACCTTACAGTTTTCCCTTGTGTTGTGCATCTCTCATTGCCTGAGGAACTTATCCCTCAGTTTCCACTATTCCATTCCAGCTAGTTTCTTGTGGACAGATCTGTCCCTCCGATTTCCCCAAGAAGATGGAATTTGCATTGGGAGGAGTCACAGTAACCAACTAGTGATGGACTAACACCAGCCGCTCAGTTATGGCCGCCTCCCTATCACCTGCCCCCTAACCCCCACCCCAGTACACCTGTTCCAGCATCACTACCTTGTACCCACTCCAGCACACAGCACTGGTCCCAACACTAACAGTCCCATCATTTCATGAGTGATGCAATCATCTCAATACTTTGACAATATGTTGATAAAATAATCCAATAAGATATGTAATTCTATAAATCTCACACGCCTGTTACAACAAACAAAAGCAGGCAGATCTGAATAGCAAAGTAGGGGGTCATGTTTACTTCTTAGGCTAGGATTATACTGATCAACCAACACCTAATGACACCACAATGTTAGATCCAGTTTGGTGGAATATTTAATTCATAAATGTTTCTCCTCATTCCCTCGCCCACTTTAAGATGCTTGTCAGTTCCTCTCCACTTCACAGCAATCCTACTGATCCAGTCAATAGAACCCAACAACTTCATCCTTCTGCTTGGCTTCAGTGCATCTGGCCATTCACTGTTGCTTAGTATTACCAGCCTTACCTGGAGATCAGATTAACAGCACCGCTAGCGGTTCGTGGAGGGAAGAACTCCAAGGAGAACCATTTGTCTCCTGATTCAATTCGTCGGCGCATCTTTTCCTGGAGTCGGTCAGCGTCGGGGCCGGGAGTTGAACTGCGTGAGCTCCCCCGGGAACCATCACTAGAACTATCGTCGGATTTGAACACCCGCCTCTTGCCACTTTGCTCTTCGTTCACCATCATCTGAAAGCAGAAAGTCCAACCTTTGAATGAATTGGAACTAGCTAGTGATTCCACCCAACATACTACATTAGGACCGGCGCCTAAGCCCAAATCAAGTTTTATAATGCAGAGGTCACCACATTTTCAAATGAGAGAAGTTTGGAAGATCTCTCCTTTCGCTTCCAACCCTCTGCACAGTTTTATTTTGGCTGTGAGTCTGTAATGAATTTGTTCAGGAGCAGGGTGAATTTACATCTGCCATCTCCCCATTTACATAATTCGCAAATTGGACGGACGCCAAGATTCAGCAAGACAGAATTTAAAACTAGAAGCTCCCAATGCCTGTGTGAAGTGGCTTTGGTTATTGTTGATCAGTTGAGAGGATAGACTACCTTCAACAATCTGCCTGGTTTCAAGATCTGTAGCCCAGGGAATGAACCTTCTGGTCACTTGCCATTCCATCATCTTGTTATCATGCTCATATTTTTGTCCTTAGCTTGCTTACAATATTCTAGTGAAGCCCAAGGCAAGCTGGAGGAACAGCACCTCATCTTTACAGCCTTCTGGACTCCACATTGTGTTCAACAACTTCAGACCATGAACTCGGTCCTCCATTTTGGTTTTTTTGCCAAGTGCCCATCTGTTATCTTGTTTTTGCTTCAAGATTGAGCTAACCTTCATTCTACTATTAACACCTCCTCTGGACCTATGTCTTGTCTCTTTACTACAACCATTACCACTTCCTTTGCCTTTCATTTCAATTACATTTTTGGTATTTAAACTCCTCATCTCTAACCCATCCCTGACCTTCCCTTTGGTTGCACCTGACTGACCCAGCACCCGCTCCCTTTTCAAATAGCATAAAACCTATCACATTTCTAGCTCTCTTCAGTTTCGAAGTCATAATGGACATGAAATATTCACTATCTTTCACTTTCCACAGATGCTGCCAGACCTGCTGAGTTTTTTTTCCAGCACATTGTTTCTATTTCAGATCTCCAGCATCTGTAGTATTTTGCTTTTACCTTCCTAATGGATTCTTGCTAGTCCTCTTACTGCTGAATGCTGGACATGTACCACTGCTAAAGTGCATCAGAAACATTCAGATCATCATTCAGCTCTCTCTCATAAATAGAACTTATTTTTACACATAGGCCTCACTGGGTCCTCAGAGTACTTGACAACCAGTCTATTTGAAAGGCTATTCAGGCAGCATGTTGCACAAAAAAAAAAATCAACCAGCCCAATTTTTCTGAAGGTGTGGGTTGAGGGAAGAACATTGGACGTATCCTGAATGCACGATCCAGAGGTGGTGGGGTTGCTACCCAGGGCAAGATGTAAAACTAAATTCAATAAATTTGGTAATTTGTGTTTGACAATAAGATTAATAAAGAAACAGTTGGTTCAGCATCAACCCCGAGTAGCTGTTCATCCTCAGTGATCTTGATTCTTCATCTCAACTCCGTTATTTTCTCCCCACTGAATTTACTGTTGTCCATAAATCTCTTCCTCAGTATAAATTAACTGACCCTTGCTCAAGACCACGTCAGACCTTGTTATCTCATGTGGCTAACTTTGTTCCCATCCCTGTAACCTCCTCCAGCTCTACAAGCCAAACAAACTCTTGGTTCCGCTGAAACTAGCTTCTTGTGCACCCCTTGTCCCATCACCACATCATTGGGAGGCTGTATCTTCAGCTGCCAAGGTAGCTGTTCAACAATAACATCCCAAAAACCATCCACATCCCTCACTATTAAAACTCAGATAGTCTATCGTGTATACTGAAGTTAAGACTTCACTGATGAGCTTTTGTTTGTAGAGATACACAATCATACTGTGAACCACCCACAGGCCAGCCTTCTTTCAGCCCGCTGTATTTCATATATAAAACACAGGTGAGTCTCCAATTATTACGCTCCACACGAATACAATTAACACCCAATTAGTATACAATTAAACACTCTCTTCCTTTAAGAACTCCTGTAAAGCACTCCTCTTTGAACAGACTGTTGGTCACCCCACCGTTATCTTTCTTTGAGCTGTGTTTTTCAATGACACTTCTGTAACATTTCTTTACTAGAACAACTTGCATTTCTATAGCATCTTTAATGTAATGTGCTTTAGGGAAAAGAACCAGCCAGCCTGGCCTACATGTTACTTCAAACCCACACTACAAGGCTGGCTCTTAAACCAGTATGTTGGAAGGGCGACCACAAGTCCATCAGGCAGTGGTCAGCACGTAACGTCCTAGAGGCCCTGAGGGAAAAGGAGAGGGTGGACCCTGTGGGATGGTTCCCCGAGCAGACTGTCAAAGTCATTTGGCAGAATGCCTCATCGCCAGAACTTTCCAACAAGCACCAAGACGTAGCTTGGCTGGTGGTGAGAAAGGCCCTCCCCGTCAGATCCTTCCTACACGCCAGGAGTCTCACCCCCTCTGCACGTTGCCCTCGAGGTGGCTGTGGTGGGGAAGAGACCGTTGTTCACCTCCTTGTGGATTGTGCCTTTGCAAAGAAAGTCTGGAGAGAGATGCAGTGGTTGCTGTCGAGGTTCATCCCGAGCAGTTCTGTGACACAGGACTCTGTGCTCTACGGGCTGTTCCCAGGGACACACACCGAGACAAACATCAACTGCAGCTGGAGGATCATCAACTCGGTGAAAGACGCGCTTTGGTCTGCCCGAAACTTGTTGGTCTTCCAGCACAAAGAGTTGTCCCCGACCTATTGTCGCGGACTGGCACAATCCAAAGTCCAGGACTACGTGCTGAGGGACGCACTAAAGCTTGGGGCAGCTGCCGCAAAGGCGCAATGGGGAAGGGTCGCTGTCTAAGACCTTTCTGCCACAGCGCACCGAGAGACTGGGAACTGTTTAGAGCCCCTCGGGCTGTACAGCTCAAAATGAAAGGCTGTAAATGATTGTAATATTGTTTGTACTGATGCACCTGGTGATACATTTTGTAAAAGTTTAACCTGGATTGTACCCTTGTAATGGTGTTTTTGAAATGGTTTGGAATGTGATTGAAGATATTTTATGAATAAAGTATATTTTTGCAAAAAAAAAATGTTGGAAGGGCGATAAATGTGATGCAGCATCAACCAGAGAGATCAAATATCACCATAAAAGAGACCATCGAGGATACACAAACATTCTGCTTCAGATCATTAAGGTCCAACTGAACCACTGAAGGATGTTTTGGTTTAAGGCCTCGCACAAAAATACTCCACTAGGGCGCCGACCTAAATTTTGTGCTTTACTTCGGAGAGGCTTTACTGTATTTCCCAAGAGGCAGAAGTATTAGAAATTAAGCTAAAATGACAGAAGTTAGTCTTGATTTAAAGAGGATCTGAGTGTGGTTCCGCAACAATGTTTCTGCTATCAGTACTGGTCCAGAAATATGCTCTCAAATGGATTGATACTTCTGGCCCTGTCGAATTGCTACTCATACAAATGGCTGGTGAATAGGAGCTTCTGGGAGACCTCAAACATTAACTATTATACACCTGAATCCCGGATAGGGACAGACTCCGTACATTTGGTTAAAGGGCGTTTACACAAATCTTCTAGTCTGATTCTGTATCAGAATCCTTTCAAAATATAAGACCAACTACTGAAAACAAGATGTTTCTCCCTCGGCTCCATTCTTGCGCCATCAGGGATTCAGTACCGCGGATACGGTCCTTTACATGGGACTGTCCTGGTAACAAAGCCCCACAGTCTGGCAGCTATGTCCCTTTTGACTCATAGCCAAACATTTAAACCACCCATCGTAACATGAACCGTCTGGGCCAGCAGCCAAGGATGAAGCTTTCATTTTACACACAGTATTTCATTCCACGGAACACTCCATCTGTTGGTTGTTTGGGGAAAAGAGAAAGTTACAGTTCAAATAGTATCTGGAATGTGCTCAATTACTGGTACATTTGACACAAGGATATTCACACATTGGAAAGTGACGCGTTTATTCAACTAAAAGTTGCAAAAAAAAACTGGCGAAAGTAACTTTTGTTACTAGTAATATTACCAGAGAAGCGAAAATCCTGGAGGTGCGGGTTAGCGCGGATAAACTGACATATCTTCGCCAGCTGTGATATTACAATGTAGATATTTACTTAACGGCCCACATTATCATGCGAGTTTAAACCTAACTCCGTCCTGAAAAGTGTTTGTGATATGGGCGTGGCTTACGGAAAGCATGTTTGAAAAGTTTGGGTTTTTAACTATTGCAATTTCCGGGTTCCGATCGCCATTGCTGCATCCACAGAATATCAATCATATCTGTCACCTTTAACACCCCGATCTGAGATTGTGACTGAACGACACGGCCCACTGTCAAACGGCGCATTTAAACCTCTAATATTGCAGACACAAAATTCAGCGACACCACCAAGTAGTTCTACTATTTATGACAACACACCGTCCAACCACTGTTCAACTCCAGACTGTGATCCCCATCTGAAACTTTATGCGGGTAAGAAACACAACTCCATTGCAGAGTCATAGCGTAGAACAAGGACAAGCCGATTTAAAGGATCCAGTCCCATCATTCATTAAATCTTCACTATTCTTAGCTGTAGAAACGAATGTTCGTAAGTTTGACCAGCTGTCGGGGCAGAGCGCCAAAAGCACAACTGTTTTACAGAGTTTGAATACTTTACCAGGACTGAAGGAGCTTGAGGTTCAATTCACTTGGAGCAGCAACCTCATACGTAAAACAAACCGATATCCAATCACACTCAGACCCACCAGTATGGATCATGTGAGAAATGACCCAGAATCGTTGAGCCCAGGAGGTCATTCGGTTTATCCTGCCTGTGTCAGCTCTTTAAAAGAGCGAGGTGTCAGCTGTCGCTCAGTTCATAGCACCCTCGCCTTTGAATCAGAGGGTTGTGGGTTCATGTCCCACTCCTGGAAACCAAGAACTGTGATTGTACTCGAAAGAAGTTGCAATCTGTGACTGTTGATAACTCGAAAGAGTTTCATCCTGGACCTTGAGGTGTCAGCTGTGGCTCAGTTCATAGCACCCTCGCCTTTGAATCAGAGGGTTGTGGGTTCATGTCCCACTCCCGGAAACCAAGAACTGTGATTGTACTCGAAAAGAGTTGCAATCTGTGACTGTTGATAACTCGAAAGAGTTTCCTTGCCCATTCCCCTTTTGGAAGTTATTATTGAATCATATTTCACTATTCTTTCAAGCAGTGCATTCTTTTCCATAATTGCCTGTGCATTTTTCATGTCACCTCTAGTCCTTTGGTCAATTACTGTAAGTCTGTATCCTTTGGTGAGCGACTATTCTGTTGGAAACAGTTTCTCCTGACTCCATCACGACCCTTAATGAATTTGAACACTTGTCACCTCCTATGCTCTAAGGAAAACAACCCTAGTTTCTCTCGTTTTTTGCCATGGAACTGAAGTTCTGCTTCCCTGGTAACATTGTAGTACCTCCACTGCACCCTCTCCAAGCCCTTTCTGAAATGTGGTTCCCAGGATTGGTCACAAATGCTCCAGCTGGGGCCCAAGCAGTGTTTTATTCAGGTTGAACATAACTTCTTTGCTTTTGTACTCTATGCCTTTATTTATATGGCCATATACATTTTTAAAAACAGCTTTTTCAACTTGTCCTGGCGCCTTCAAAGACTTGTAAGTGTACACCCATGTCACACCCAGTGTCACTGTTCCTGCACCTCCTTTAAAATTATACTGTTTAAGTTTCTATAGTCTCTCTTCATTCCTCCTAAAATATATTACTTCACACTTCTCTACTTTAAAGTTCATCAGTCACCTGTCCATCTATTTCACCAGCCTATGTCCTCCTGAAGTCTGTTATTATCCTCTTTACATACTTTGCGATTTCCTGTTTGCTGATGACTGGGCACTAGCTCCCAGTTCAGAGCTGGACATGCATTGTTCTCCAATGCACAAGACAGCTTTGGCCTTACGATCAGCACAAATAAAACTGAAGTAATGTACCAGCCTGCTCCAGGAAAGCCTTATCTCAAGCCCAAGGTTTCAGTCCATGACCAAAACCTGTCAGCAATGGATAATTTTTTTTTTTAAAATTCATTCATGGGATGTGGGCTTCACTGGCTGGGCCAGCATTTATTGCCCATCCCTAGCTGCCCTTGAAAATGGTGGTGAGCTGCCTTTTTGAACTGCTGCAGTCCATGTGGTGTAGGTACACCCACAGTGTGGTTAGAAAGGGAGTTCCAGGATTCTGACCCAGCGACAGTGAAGGAACGGCAATATATTTCCAAGTCAGGATGGTGAGTGACTTGGAGGGTCTTCCAGGTGGTGGCGTTCCCATCTATCTGCTGCCTTTGTCCTTCTAGATGGTAGTGGTCGTGGGTTTGGAAGGCGCTGTCTAAGGAGGCTTGGTGAATTCCTACAGTGCATCTTGTAGATGATACACACTGCTGCTACTGTGAGTCAGTGGTGGAGGGAGTGAATGTTTGTGGATGTGGTGCCAGTCAAGTGGGTTGCTTTGTTCTGGATGGTGTCAAGCTTCTTGAGTGTTGCAGGAGGTGCACTCATCCAGGCAAGTGGAGAGTATTCCATCACAACCCTGACTTGTGCCTTGTAGATGGTGGACAGGCTTTGGGGAGTCAGGAGGCGAGTTACTCATCACAGGATTCCTAGCCTCTGACCTGCTCTTGTAGCCACGTACTTTTATGGCTAGTTCAGTTCAGTTTCTGGTCAATGGTAACCGCCAGGATGTTGACAGTGGGATATTCAGTGATGGTAATGCCATTGAACGTCAAGGGGCAATGGCTAGGTTGTCTCTTGTTGGAGATGGTCATTGCCTGACACTTGTGTGGCGCAAATGTTACTTGCCACTTGTCAGTCCAAGCCTGGATATTGTCAGGTCTTGCTGCATTTGGACATGGACTGCTTCAGAATCTGAGGAGTAGCGAATGGTGCAACTATTAGCGAACATCCCCACTTCTGACCTTATCATGGAAGGAAGGTTATTGATGAAGTAGCTGAAGATAGTTGGGCCGAGGACACTACCCTGAGGAGCTCCTGCAGTGATGTCCTGGAGCTGAGATGACTGATCTCCAACAACCACAACCATCTTCCTTTGTGCTAGATATGACTCCAACCAGTGGAGAGTTTTCCCCTTGATTCCCATTGACTCCAGTTTTGCTAGGGCTCCTTGATGCCACACTTGGTCAAATGTGGCCTTGATGTCAAGGGCAGTCACTCTCACCTGACCTCAGGAGTTCAGCTCTTTTGTCCATGTTTGAACCAAAGCTGTAATGAGGTCAGGAGCGGAGTAGCCCTGGCGGAACCCAAACTGGGTGTCAGTGAGCAGGTTATTACTAAACAAGTGCTGCTTGATAGCCCTGTTGATGACCCCTTCCATTACTTTACTGATGATCAAGAGTAGACTGATGGGGAGGTAGTTGGCTGGGTTGGATTTGTCTCGCCTTTTGTGTACAAGACACATCTGGCCAAATTTCCACATAACTGGATAGATGCCAGTGTTGTAGCTGTACTGGAACAGCTTGGCTAGGGGCGTGGCAAGTTCTGGAGCACAAGTCTTCAGTACAATTGCTGGAATATTGTCTTGGCCCATAAGTATCCAGTGCCTTCTGCCATTTCTTGATATCAGGTGGAATGAATTGAATTGGCTGAAGACTGGCATCTGTGATGCTGGGGACCTCCAGAGGAAGCCAAGATGGATCATCCACTCAGCACTTCTGGCTGAAGATTGTAGCAAATGCTTCAGCCTTATCATTGCACTGGTGTGCTGGGCTCCTCCATCATTGAGGATGGGGATATTTGTGGAGCCTCCTCCTCCAGTGAGTTGTTTATTTGTCCACCACCATTCATGACTGGATGTGGCAATACTGCAAAGCTTAGATCTGATCCGTTGGTTGTGGGATTGTTTAGCTCTGTCTATCACTTGCTGCTTATGCTGTTTGGCACACAAGTAGTCCTGTGTTATAGCTTCACCAGAATGACACCTCATTTTAAGGTATGCCTGGTGCTGCTTCTGGCATGCCCTCCTGCACCCTTCATTGAACCAAGGTTGATTCACTGGCTTGATGGTAATGGTAGAGTGGGGATATGCCGGGCCATGAGGTTACATATTGTGTTTGAGTACAATTCTGCTGCTGCTGACGGCTTACAGCGCCTCATGCATGCCCAGTCTTGAGTTGCTAGATCTGTTCGAAATCTATCCCATCTAGCACAGTGGTAGTGCCACACAACACGATGGAAGGTGTCCTCAATGTGAAGGAGGGACTTCACCTCTACACTGACTGAGTGGAGGTCACTCCTACCGATACCGTCATCATGGACAGATGCATCTGTGGCAGGCAGGTTGGAGAGGATGAGGTCAAGCATGCTTTTCCCTCTTGTTGGTTCCTTCACAATCTGCTACAGACCCAGTCTAGCAGCTGTGTCTTTTAGGACTTGACCAGCTTGGTCAGTCCCCCCGCCCAGAGTACATTCTGTGCCCTTGTCACCCTCAGTGCTTGCTCCAAGTGATGTTCAACGTGGAGGAGCACTGATTCATCAGTTGAGGGAGGGCGGTACGTGGTAATCAGCAGGAGGTTTCCTTGTCCATGTTTGATCTGATGCCGTGAGACATCATGGGGTCCAGATTCAATGTTGAGGACTCCCAGGGCAACTTCCTCCCGACTGTATACCACTGTGTCGCAATCTCTGCTGGGTCTGTCTTGCCAGTGGGACAGGACATACCCAGGGATGGTGATGGTGGCGTCTGGCACATTATCCGTAAGATATGATTCTGTGAGGATGTCTACGTCAGGCTGTTGCTTGACCAGTCTGTGAGACAGCTCTCCCAATTTTGGCATAAGCCCCCAGATATTAGTAAGGAGGACTTTGCAGGGTCGACAGGACTGCGATTGCCGTTGTCATTTCCAGTGCCTAGGTTGATGCCAGGTGGTCCGTCCGGTTTCATTCCTTTCATTCATGAGACAAGTTCACTTATGATAAAAGCAAAATACTGTGGATGCTGGAAATCTGAAACAAAACAAAGTGCTGGAAAAACTCAGCAGGTCTAACAGCATTTGTGGAGAGAAGAAAAAATAGAGTTAACATTTTGAGTCCTTATGACTCTTCTTCAGAGCTAAAGAGAAGTAAAAATGCAATGAAATTTATCACTGGCCTTCACCTGCTCCACCCCCCTTAAATAGTAAAAATTTCATTACATTTTTACTTCTCTTTAGCTCTGAACAATAGTCATAAGGACTCAAAATGTTAACTCTGTTTTTATTCTTTCCACAGATGCTGTTAGACCTGCTGAGTTTTTCCAGCATTTTCTGTTTTTGTTTCATAAGTTCACTTGTCCTATCCATGCAACACTTGGACGGTGTATCAGCATCATGCTTAACCACTTTTACTTGAGCTACCTTTGGAATCTTCTGAAGATACTGGCAGTAAAAAATACCAGATACTAAGGTGCTTATCTGAGTTGGCATGCCACGTATCCACAACATATGGAGACAGTTGTAATTGAGTTGGGCTGGTCACGTAGCCAGAATGCCTGACACACTCTTACTAAAGTAGATCTTCTATGGAGAGTTTGAGTGTCGGGGGTGCACTCTCACGATGGTCAAAGGAAGCACTACAAGGACACTCTAAAGGCTTCACTTCGGAGTTTTGATATCAAATTCGAGTCCTGGGAGAAGCTCACTCAGGATCACTGCAACTGGCACGACTAAATAAAAAACTCCATCAAAAGCAAGCGTATATCAGAAGCAGAGAGAGAATGAAAGGAGAGGAAACCCCGAACCAGGAACGCACCCAAAACGCAATCGTCTGCGATATCCTGTCCTATTTGCAGCAGAACTTTTGCCGGCACAGATGGGCCTCAGAAGTCACCTACATACCCACCGGACCCTGCCAAACACCCCAGATGATAACCTTGAGAGAGACTATCCTTCTCACTCAAAACAAAAACAGAATTACCTGGAAAAACTCAGCAAGTCTGGCAGCATTGGTGGAGAAGAAAACAGTTGACGTTTCGAGTCCTCATGACCCTTCGGCAGAACTGAAGTATAGTTAGGAGAGGGGTGAAATATAAGCTGGTTTAAGGTGGGGGGAGGGGGGAGAGAGAAGTTGAGAGTGGGGTGGTTGTAGGGATAAGCAAGCAGTGATAGGAGCAGATAATCAAAAGATGTCACAGACAAAAGGATCAAAGAGGTGTTGAAGGTGGTGATATTATCTAAGAAAAGTGCTAATTAAGAATGGATGGCAGGATACTCAAGGTACAGCTCTAGTGGGGGTGGGGTGGAAAGACTAACAAAGTGTTAGTTGTAGATTTAAAAATAATGGAAATAGGTGGGAAAAGAAGAATCTATATAAATTATTGGAAAAAACAAAAGGGAGGGGGAAGAAACAGGGTGGGGATGGGGGGAGGGGGAGTTTAAGATCTAAAGTTGTTGAATTCAATATTCAGCCCGGAAGGCTGTAAAGTGCCTAGTTGGAAGATGAGGTGCTGTTCCTCCAGTTTGCGTTGGGCTTCACTGGAACAATGCAGCAAGCCAAGGACAGACATGTGGGCAAGAGAGCAGGGTGGAGTGTTAAAATGGCAAGCAACAGGGAGGTTTGGGTCTTTCTTGCGGACAGACCGCAGGTGTTCTGCAAAGCGGTCACCCAGTTTGCGTTTGGTCTCTCCAATGTAGAGGAGACCGCATTGGGAGCAACGAATGCAGTAGACTAAGTTAGGAGAAATGCAAGTGAAATGCTGCTTCACTTGAAAGGAGTGTTTGGGCCCTTGGACGGTGAGGAGAGAGGAAGTAAAGGGGCAGGTGTTGCATCTTCTGCGTGGGCATGGGAAGGTGCCATAGGTGGGGGTTGAGGAGTAGGGGGTGATGGAGGAGTGGACCAGGGTGTCCCGGAGGGAACGATCCCTACGGAATGCCGCCAGGTAATTCTGTTTTTGTTTTTCCAGGTAATTCTGTTTTTGTTTTGGATTTCCAGCATCCGCAGTGGCTTTTAGCTTTTTGTTTCTATCCTTCTCACTGTTTGGTACATTTCAGAGTTACAACACGAAAGAGTTACATTGGCATTAAGACAAGCGTTAGAATTAGGAGATAGTAACGGCAGTGTAAAAGGAGCTTTACTCTTGTATCTCTAACCACTGTTGCACCTGCCCTGGGAGTGTTTGATAGGGCAGTGTAGAGAAAGCTTTACTTGAACCTACCTGTGGAATAGATAACTTGGAAACACTTGAAGCCCACGGCGAGTACTGTCCGAACTCCGATATCCGCGACTGACACTGCTGTCTGAAATAGAATCACCGCCTCCTTTAAAACCGGAATGAGAGTCCCACCCTTACCTTCACCCAAATTATTTAACAGGCGAGCACCAGGCGCATCACTTTCCCCGCACAGACCCAACTTCGCAACAATATTAACGAAGCAGATACCCTCCAGGACTCAATGAATGACAACTGCCAGCGGACCCCGCTCCCCCAATCCCCCAGCGGGCGGACCCCGCTCCCCCAATCCCCCAGCGGGCGGAGGCCGCTCCCCCAATCCCCCTGCGGGCGGACCCCGGATCCCCCAATCCCCCAGCGGGCGGAGCCCGCTCCCCCAATCCCCCTGCGGGCGGACCCCGGACCCCGGTCCCCCAATCCCCCAGCGGGCAGATCCCAGATCCCCCAATCCCCCTGTGGGCGGACCCGGGTCCCCCAATCCCCCAGCGGGCGGACCCCGCTCCCCCAATCCCCCAATCCCCCAGCGGGTGGACCCCGGTCCCCCAATCCCCCAGCGGGCGGACCCCGGATCCCCGCTCCCCCAATCCCCCAGCGGGCGGACCCCGCTCCCCCAATCCCCCTGCGGGCGGATCGCGGATCCCGGACCCCGGAACCCGGACCCCGGTCCCCCAATCCCCCAGTGGGCGGACCCAGGATCCCCCAATCCCCCAGCGGGCGGACCCCGCTCCCCCAATCCCCCAGCGGGCGGACCCCGCTCCCCCAATCCCCCTGCGGGCGGATCGCGGATCCCGGACCCCGGAACCCGGACCCCGGTCGCCCAATCCCCCAGCGGGCGGACCCCGCTCCCCCAATCCCCCTGCGGGCGGATCGCGGATCCCGGACCCCGGAACCCGGACCCCGGTCGCCCAATCCCCCAGCGGGCGGACCCCGGATCCCCGGATCCCCCAATCCCCCAGCGGGCGGACCCCGGATCCCCGGATCCCCCAATCCCCCAGCGGGCGGACCCCGGATCCCCGCTCCCCCAATCCCCCAGCGGGCGGACCCCGGATCCTCCAATCCCCCAGCGGGCGGACCCCGGTCCCCCAATCCCCCAGCGGGCGGACCCCGGATCCCCGCTCCCCCAATCCCCCAGCGGGCGGACCCCGGATCCTCCAATCCCCCAGCGGGCGGACCCCGGTCCCCCAATCCCCCAGCGGGCGGAGGCCGCTCCCCCAATCCCCCAGCGGGCGGACCCCGCTACCCCAATCCCCCAGCGGGCGGACCCCGCTCCCCCAATCCCCCAGCGGGCGGACCCCGCTCCCCCAATCCCCCAGCCGGCGGATCGCGGATCCCGGACCCTGGAACCCGGACCCCGCTCCCCCAATCCCCCAGCGGGCGGACCCCGCTTCCCCAATCCCCCTGCGGGCGGATCGTGGATCCCGGAACCCGGACCCCCAATCCCCCAGCGGGCGGACCCCGATCCCAGTCACTTTACATCAAAGCTTCCAGAAGCCACCCGAACAACAGAAGAGGAGTTTCTAGGAACTGCGCGGCCCCGCGACGAACCCGCTCTCTTCAATTCACCGGCGCGCTCCCAGCAACAGGCGGGTGCTCGTGCGTCGGGTTCGAGCCCGCGGCACTGAGCCCCGCCCCTTCTGGTGATTGGCAGCCCCGGAGCACGTGACGCAGCCGTGGGGCTGCGGGTCACGTGGGGTGGCGATGGCGAGCGGGCGGCTGCGGTGCTGCTGCTGCTGCGGGGAGAGAGAGGGCCGGAGCCCGGAGGAGCTGGTGAGCGGGGGAAGGGGTGCAGACAGGGCAGTCTCACTGCTAGCTTTACTGGGTTCACCACAGACTTCGGGCTCAGTTCCGCCCCTCTTCCCCGCTCAGTGAACGGCTCCCGGAACATTTCCTGGTTGCCTCAGCCACTCACCCCGCCCGGGACCCTCATGCCTGCTCCCCCTCCATGTCTCTCACCTTTGCTGCCTCCCACCAAATTGATCTTCCAACTCTCGTTCCATTTTAAAATTGATTTCCCTTGCACCTGTTTCTTCTCCACCCAGCTCCTACCATTGTCTTGATTGTGGCTCTTCGTCTGTGGGGAGCATCATTGGCATTGTCCTTACTGCACCACCCAACCCCCCAACAACCCCCATAGCACTGAAACTTGGCTGATTTCCTCCCCGCTGTAGTTCAGGGGTACTGACCTACTGTACTTTCACCCCTCTTTATACCTATGCAGGGTAAGGTTAGTTAATTGAGTGGAGACTTGGAATTGTCCTGCTTGGTATGGCTTTGTGCCATCCTAAACCATACATTTATTTACTGAATCCTCTACATAGGTAGTGGTGTGTCGGTCATCTTTTCAGAAGGCATTCAGTGAGGTGCCACACAAGATTAGAGCTTCTGAGCTGAAATGTTAGCATGGAATTGAGGATTGAATCCCAAACAGGAAATGAAGAGTAAGACTGAATGTCCTTTTCAGGGTGGCAGGATGTAACAAATGAAGTATTGTAAGGGCCAGTGCTTGGATCTCAGCTATTTACAGCCTGTATCAATGACTTGGATGAGGAGACCAAATGTAGTTACCCATGTTTGCTAATGATGCAAAACTAGGTAGAAAAGTAAGCTGCGAGGAAGGCTGTAAAGGAATATAGTTTGTTAAGTGATCAGGCAAGAAAGTGACAGGTGGAGTATGATGTAAAGTGTGAAGTTGTTCATTTTGATAGGAAGAATGGAAAAGCAGGACATTTTTTTAAAAGGCAGAGGCTTTCATTGTGCAATGAAGGCTCACTAGATTGATTCCTGGAAGGAGAAAACTGACCTATGAGGAGAGATTTGAGTAGGATGGGCCTATGTTCTCTGATGTTTAGAAGAATGAGAGGTGATCTCATTGAAACATATACCTAATATTTTGAGTTTGACAGGGTACAATACTGGGAGGCTATTTCCCCTGGCTGGAGAGTCTAGCACTAGGCCCATCATCTCCAGATAAGGGATTAGAAATTTTAGACTGAGATTAAGAGAAATTCCTTCACTCAGAGGATTGTGAATCTTTTGAATTCTCTATCCTAGAGAGCTGTGAATGCTCAATTGATGAGTATATTCCTAACTGATCAATGGGTTTTTAGCCACTAAAGGATTCAAAGGATATGGGGATAGGGTAGGAGAGTGGAGTTGATGTAGAAGTTCAAATCTGATCTTACTGAATAGTGAAGCAGGCTCAAGGGGTTCTTATTTCTTATGTTCTCATTTGTGTTTCTTCCCATGCTTTTTCCTAAGGCACAAATGAAACTCTGAGTGAGACCACATCCAATGTGATGTCCATCATTAACTGTGGTAACTCCTCGGGAGCTTGAGGGAAGAGATCAATGGGGAATGCACCCAACTTTCCTGAGCTCGATAACAAGGAATGTTCGTGGGCTCAGTGATGGGATGGTGATTGTTGCAGGAGACTGACAGATCAGTATTGTAATATTTCTAAATGTTAGGGCGGAAGGGGAAGGTTTTGAAAGTTACGACTGATCAGAAAGATGGAGTTGTATCAGAAGGTTACAGCCCTTGGTCAGGAGGTGGTTTAAGGGTTACAGCAGATTGATCATGAGATTGCAGTTTGTGCCCTGATTGATGACATATAGTGAAAATTTCCTGTGTGTTTATATTCTTGACTGACTATAATTTGGCCACTGACCATGATGCTGCAATGATTCTGAATGAAGTGAAGAGAAAAAGACCAGTTAGTATTAGAGTGTCATTTTGAGGGGTGAGTTGTGAACCATTCAGCTCCTTGTGCCTGTTCAGTTAGATCGTGGCTGATCTGTACTTTAACTCCATTTTACCCACCTTTTCCCCATATCCTTTGATACCCTTAACAAAAATCTTTCAAACTCCAGCTAGAAAATTCCAGTTGACTCCCAGCATTACATGGATGATGCGTTTCATGGGGTTAGTGCAATGGTGGGGAGGGGAAGTGCATTCTATTATGTCAACTACTCAACTTCTGTAAAAGCCCTTATTCCTGTAATTGCTGTCATCAGTATTTATCAATTTATGTCAGGCCTTTTGAGAAGAGAAAGCAAAGCTAATACTTGTGGTTATTAGGCTTTTGATTGGTATCTAACTGAACTGGAATTAATGCAAAATTCTGTGTTTGTTACAGACTATTCTGGGAGAGACACATGAGGAAGAGGATGAAATTTTGCCACGGAAAGACTATGAGGTACGTAAGTGAACAGGGGAAGTGTGCACATTCAACCTTTATTTGTCCCTGTGTGCTGCACACTGACATTTAATTGTCTGGGAGGGAGGGAACTGGGCTGCAGGGAGATCACTTATTTTCTTCTGTTCCTCATTTTTGAGTTTCCCAGCCCACACCATCACCAACTGGAAGCTCAGGCAGCCTGATGGCTTCCACGTTTTGTGCAATGCAATTCTGCTCGAGAGATTTTTGAGGTACCATTAGGCCACACTAGTGTTTGTTCAAAGACTAAGTGATTTAATGGTTTAATAAAGCTCAAATCAGCTGGCAGCTTCCTCTTTGTTCAACAGCTGTTCTTTCAAACTCTCGCTGTCCCTATCTTATACCCAAGGGATATGCTCTGGAACATGCTGCCTCGAATAGATTAGTTGCTCTTTGTTAAATCTGCTGGTGTACAATATATCAAGCTTAATTTGGAAAAACTCCTTAAACCTGTGCGTTTACGTTTATAATAATTTTATTTCTTCATGGGATGTGAACATCTCTGGCAAGGCCAGCATTTGTTACAAACTCCTAATTGCCCTGGATATTGATGAAAGTGCTGTGTGTGACTAATATTACTGCAGATTTTGAAGACAGGCTTTCTTGTGGCTGGAAGTTGCTTTAAGGGCCATACAGGTACCACATTACAGCAATAGTAAATCAAAATAAATTGTATTTTTATAATGTGCAACAATGTAACTCAGAAATAGAGAATTCAGAATTTGAGAGAGAGAGTTATAGTCTGGAATCTAATAAAGGGGTTTGGGTGTTTATATATTGAATGGTGGATACACAGGCTGGAACCTAATCGAGGGATTTTGGTGGTTTATGTAGGTGATGCATAATTTGGGGGTACGGTACCTATGGGTCATGTTACTGGACCAGTAATCCAGAGGCTTGGACTAATAACCCAGAGACATGAAATCAAATCTCACCATGACAGCTGGAAAATTTAAATTCAATTAAATAAACCTGGAATAAAAATTGAGCATCAATAATGGTGACCATAAAACTACTGGATTGTCATAAAAATCCACCTGGTTCACTAATCTCCTTAAGGGAAGGAAATCTGTCGTCCTTTCCTGGTCTGGCCTAAATGTGACTTCAGACCTATAGCAATGTGAGCAACTGCTCCTAATGAATACATTCAACAGATTCGTGGTTCAACCAACAAGCAATTTATAAATAATCTTGAATCCCAAGATTAAATCAAGATTTTTAAGTGAATTGTTGCTTTTTATATTATGTGTAATGTTGGTGATTATATTGTATTCCGGTATTTTGATTCAGATTTGTGTCAGTCCTGGTGCTAGCAGTGGTTTGCTATCTGATTTTTAATTACTCCAGTTGGAATCCTCACTGCAAGTTTCATGACTGTAGTTCAATGACAGCACAGTTACAGTGGATTCCGGGTTTGTTCTGCATCTGTTAGAATCCCTCTTTGAGTAATGTTCTCTTTGTGGTGTGCCTGATGGTTTCTCTCTTCCTGGCAGAGTTTGGATTATGATAAGTGCATCAATGAGCCTTACTTGGAGGTGCTGGAAACGCTGGATAACAAGGTACATTGAGAAAAACTGCTGTTACACTTTTCCTGCTTTCTCCCCTGAACCTCTTTTGCTCCAGGAAGAATAACCTCAGCTTCTTGTAGCTAAATTTCCTCATCATTGGAACCATTCAGCTAAATCTCCTCTGCACCTCTCAAGAACATTCATATCCTTCCTAAAATGTGGTGACTGGAATTGGAAGCAATTCTAGTTGTGGCCTAACCAGAGCTTAAAAAAAGTTCAGCATAATTTTTCTGCTTTATTTTACCTCTATTTATGAAGCCCAAGATCCCATATGCTTTGCTAACTACTCTCTCAATATGTCCTGCCACCTTCAAAGATGTATGCACATGAACCCCAAGATCTCTACCCCACAAATTCTTTAGAACTGTGCCATACTTCTCAGTATTAAATTCTAACTGCCATCTGTCAGCTCATTCTGCTAACCTATCTGTGTCCCAATATCATTGGCAAATTTTGAAATTTTACTCTACATTCCAATATCCCAGTCATTTACATCAAAAAAAAGCAGTGGTCCGAGCATTGACCCTTGGGGAACACCATTGTCTACAATCCTCCACTCTGAAAATCAACCATTTACTGTTATACTCAGTTTTTTTTCCTTAAGTCAATTTTTTTGTCCAATTGGACATCGACCCTTCTATTCCATCAGCATCAGTTTTGGTAACTAGCCTTTTATGTGGTCCTTTGTCAAATTCTTTCTTAGAATTCAAATAGGCAACATCCAATGCACTGCTTTCAACTTTCTTTGCTACCTCATAAAAAAGCTTAGTCAGATTAATGTTATGATCCCAGCTGGACCAGCTTGATAGATCCAAACTCTTAATTTGTTTGTTTAGATATGTGGAGAGTAGCTACTAAAGAGTCATAGGAGTCAGCTGATGAACTTTTAACAAAACAATAAAACATTCATTCAACAAGAAAATATGAACTATATTACAACACTCCTTCACCCACAACTATACCTTTACAGATTTGTAAGGATAACACAAGTTATAAAAGCTATCTTATACTTTAATTTTTACAGTAAATACACAGTCCATGTAAACCTAAGGCACCCTGTGGTCAGACACACCACATTCTAAAACCAAGTGATAGATGCCACCTCAAGCAGATGCTATGGATCTCTCCTCAGCTCCCCCCAGGCACTTATCAAACCATGAGCCAACTGATCTCACTGCACACCGTCTTTCACACGAGGGTTTCCAATCTCCACTCCAAGGCGTTGCCTTGGAATTGACTCCCAAACCGATGCTTTCTCTCAGATGCCTTCTGCAAGGGTTCACCTCCAGGGTTTTGAAATCTCTTTCCGATGTTCATCTTTCCTGGGTCACCACATGCATTCAAGTTGTCTTCCACACGCGCACACTCATCAACTCAGCCATCAACAGTACACCTTTGCTTCACATGCCCATAGCAAAGAGTTACAGACCTTCAGTCGTCTCACCTCTTGCAAGCTGTCCTCGCTTTAAATCTGTTTTCTGCAGCTTTTGTCTCTTTAAATCTGAAGTATTAGAGCCTTTCTCTCTGCCCCTCACTCTTAACTTCACTTAGGACCTTTTCAAGGTCCCTGTCCTTCCTTTGACTAGAAGGTCTTCTTTGGACTTCCCCTCTTCCACTCCCCTGGATTTTTTGGGGTTTTTCTTTAGCTTGGGACTGGCTACCTGTCCCCTTTGCTCCAATCTCTCCTGGCAGCAACTTCAAAACCAGCTGAACTCCACAGCTTCCAAATCAAAACTGCTGTTTCTCTTGTGTGTATGTCTGTGGGAGGGACCTGCCTCTCGGGGCCCCCTGTTGCTTGGCAATAGCCCAATTCTTCTACTCTTGTGTTTGCTTAACTCCTTAAGTCGTAAACTCTCATTAGAAATGCAAGGACCGTTTAAAGTGAAACTAAAACTCTATTTGACCTTTCTTAACACACACATACTGAAATACAAATCAAACATAAACTTTAAAGCTAAAACTCATTCCTAACACCCAAAAAATACAAATAGAACTTCTTTCCTAGTGCCTGTTGATCTTTTTGGTTGATTATCGTTTCTAAAACCTTATCCAGCTCTTGATGTTAAACTGACGGTCCTGTAGTTACTAGGAATGCCGTTGTATACTTTCTTGAACAAGCGTGTCACATTTGGTACTTTCTAATCCTACAGCACCTGCCCGCCCCACATTTAGGGAAGATTAGGACAAGCCCTTCTGTACTCCACTTCCCTTTGCAACCTGGGGTGCAAGCCATCAGGACCAGGTGACTTGCCACGCTTAAGCATAGACAGCCTTTCTTGTGCATTCTGCCTGTCAATATTCACCCATTGATTACCTTTACCATCTCTGCTTCTGCCGATATTTTTTCATCATCCTCTTCCTTAGTGAATATCAGTACAAAGTACTCATTAAGTATTCTAGCCTTGCCCTCCACCTCTGAGCGTATATCACATCCTTTATCCCTAAGGGGCCAACACTGCCTCTTACTACCCACTTACTATTTACATTCTGGTAGAAAATTTTTGTCAATTGTCATTCAGTTCTCATTTTCTCTCTTTGCCAGTCTTATTTTCCTCTTCACTTCCCCTCTCAGCTTACTGTATTTGGCCTGGTTCTCGCAGAAGAATTCACATGATATGCACCATACATTCTTTTCTTTTGTTTCATCATATTCTCCATCTTCCTCATCATTCAAGGAGCCCTAGCTTTGGTTCCCTTCCTCTTGATGGAATGCACCTGCCTGTGTCTGATGCACCACTTCCATAAAAATCACCCAATGTTCCACTACAGTTTTTCTTGTCAAAACTTTGGCTTCTTATTGTCCTGGCTAAACCTCCCTCTCAATGCATTGAAGTTAGCCCTCTTCCTGTTTAGAAGTTCTACCTTAGATTTTTCCTTGCTCTTTTCCATTACTCATCTAAAATTTATGGTGCAAAGATCACTTTTAGCCAAATGTTCTCGCACAAACACTCAATTCGCTTGGCCCAACTCATTCCCTATCACCAGATCCAGCAATGCTTCCTTCCTAGTTGGATGCAGAACATACTGTTCAAGGAGGTTCCTTCCACTCCTTTCCCTTTTCTCTCACATTATCCCAATCAATATTTCGGTAATTAAAGTTCCCTGCTATCAGCAGTCTATAGTTCTTGCACATCTTTGTTATTTGCCTGCAGATTTGAACCTTGCTCTTTCACTTTTTTCTTCTCAACTCTAATCAGATGGATTCTGTCCTTGCCCCATTTTTATTTTCTGATTACTATATTATATATTTATTTTGTTGAATGTTAAGTGCCCAATCCTCACCATTTTTAGCAACGTTTTCATGATTGCCACTATTCTGGAAAAATAATTTTTAAAAATTCTAGAAATTTTTCATAATTCTTAAAGTTTCTAAAAAGTTTTTAGAACAAAAATTAACTTAAATTTACTAATTAACCATTTGACAGCACACCACAAATGTAAAATTATATTTTTAGGGCCAGTTCTGTTAATACTTTTATTAATCATATCACTGTTTAAAAACCTAGTAACACCTGATTGAACAAGGTATAAGCTTCTTTGGAGTTTCTAACAGTGATGTTGGAGTGGGAAAGTTGCAGTTCTCAGTGATCTCCTGATAGCTGCCTCTGGTGGGTGGACGACAGTGCAGCCTGTGTGGGTCCTGAGTGACGACCCACAATTTCAGGAATTCCACACAAATTTGTACATGCTCAAAATCGTGAAGTTGCATTCAGTTTCAGAGGGTTAATAACAAAGAATGTTGACAGTTCAACATTAGCCCCGCACCTCCACCCCACCCCCTGCCACAAAATCCAGACCAGGTTTGCTGTCATTATTTTCCTATTTTAAATTCCTGTGCTCCAAATTAGAACCTCTATAAATAGTGCTGGTCTTGACTTTGAGGGAGCACTCTTGCAACTGATTCAGAAAGTCATGCTTTCAAGCCCCACACTTGAACGACAAGTACAAAATTTAGGCTGACACTCTGGTACCAAGGAAATGTGTTATTTAGATGTGAAGTCATACCAAGGCCCTTTTGCCATTTGAGGTGGACAGCTAATCCCATCTTGCTAGATAAGAGCACGGGAACTCTCCTTTATCCTAGTCAACCTTTACCACTAAACGAATGCCACAAAATAATGATTATTTGGTCTCATTACTGTTTGTGGGATCTTGCAGATTTAAAATTTGCATTTTTTTCCCTGCAATAGTGACTGAAAGTTCTTCACTGACCATGAAGTGCTTTAGGACCTCCTGAGGTTGTGAAGATTGTTATATAAATGGTGTTTGTTTTTCTGCATCCTGTAATTGTGTGAACTGGATGCTGATGGCAGTGTACTATTTTTCTGCAACTCAGTGAGAAGAAGGTTTACCATCTTTTCTTCATAGCTGAAAGTATATAATCTGCATTTAGAATGTAGTCTGATTAGACATGTAAGGCATCTAATTTCCCAAGGAGCATCCAGTCAGTTGTGTTAAAGGAATATTTAGACTAGGAACAGGAGGAGCCTATCTGCCCCTCAAGCCTCTTCTGCCATTCAGTTAGATCATGGGTGATCTGTATGTTAACTCTATTTACCCCCCTTGGTTCTTTAACCCTTAATACCCTTGTCTAACAAAAATCTATCAATTTGAGTTTTGAAATTGAAATCCATTGACTCGCACCCAGGGCTTAACAGCTCTTTGGTGGAGACAGTTCAAGATTTCCACTACCCTTTATGTGAACATGTGCTTTTTGACATCACCCTTTTAGTATTGTGATTGAATTAAATATTACCAAATTAACCAAAGCAAAACTAAGCGGTAAATCTTCAAGAAGAATTCTGAAGAAGAGTCATAAGGACTCGAAATGTTAACTTTTTTTCTCCACAGATGCTGTTAGACCTGCTGAGTGTTTCCAGCATTTTCTGTTTTTGTTTCAAAACTAAGCAGTGTTGGAAACACTCAGCAGGTTAGTCAGTATCCATGGAGAGAAAAGATAGATTAACATTTCAGGTACAAAGCCCTTGATGCACACCTGGAACATTAACTGTTTCTCCTTCCACAGATGTCACTGACTTGCTGAGTATTTTGAGCATTTTTTGTTATTGCTTTCAGACTAAAATTAGACAAAAATGCTTCATTTTTGTCATAACCAAATCCACACCAATCCAACCCCTGTGGTTAACTCTGCTTTCAGTTTGTTTTGCTTGCTATGTGTGACTGCTGTGATTAACTTTTGTTTCATTTAAACAGAGAGTTGGGAGATACGAGTTGGTGAAATGGATCCTAGTATTTTGTATCGGTGTCTGCACTGGTTTGGTGAGTGAGTTCTTGGTCACACTGTGCAAATATGTGCTTTATATAAGATAAGAGCAAGCCAATCACAGGCAGTTTGTCACTTTTCCTGGGAAATCAGTATCTCTGATGAATGGAGTGCCTTACTTTCTCAATGTTGGCCAACTGATTTTGATCTCCCGATATGAAAGGGCGAATGGCATTGCTGTGGCATGGTTCAGAAATGAGTGGGCTCTGAGCCACTAACCCTAGGTAATGTTCACAGTCATTAGCCTCATCCTTCCATACTTCACAACTGTGAATGTTCTGGGCAGGAATAGCCCTTGTTGGTTGTGGGGTGATTTGTCCCCCGTCTGGGTACTTGTGCTATCATTGTTCCCCTCTGGGAGTGCCGAATTCTTGTGTAGTTCACATCATTATTCGTTATTTATTGTTTCTACAGATTATTGGTTGTTATGTTTGTTGTGACTTTTAAGATTTTTGCCCTTATTTGCAGATCCCTCCATGGCCTCTCTCCTTCTATCTTTGGAACCACCTCAACAGCCCTTAGATTTCTGCACTCCTCCAACTCTGCTCTCTTGCACATCCCCTATTTTAATGGTTCCACTATTGGCGACCATGCCTTCAGTTGCCGAGACCCTAATCTCTGGAATCTCCTCCCTAATACTCTCTGCATTTCCTCCTTGAAATGCTCCTTACATCCCATCTCTTGACCAAGTTTTTGGTGATCTGTCCTAATGCAGCTTGGTTTCAAGTTTTGTTTGTTAATGCTGCAGTGCTTTCAGACTTTACACTGCAATAAAGGTGCTGTATAAATGCAGATTGTTCTATATTAATGTAAATGAAGCAGGTAAATTGAGATCAGCTGCTAATTCAGTTGCTAACATTCCCATTTGGACAGTGATCATCGAAGAATATGTCACACCAGGTCTTGTTCCTCAGCCCCAAGCAGGTGTAAATGTGTGTTACATTTGAATATTGGACTTGCTTTGCTGTTCATTCATGGACCCAGTTGGATCATTTTATTATAAAAGCAAAAAACTGCGGATGCTGGAAATCCGAAACAAAAATACCTGGAAAAACTCAGCAGGTCTAAAAACCTAAAGACCTGCTGAGTTTTTCCAGATATTTTCTGATCATTTTATTGACTGGTTAAGATAGAGATCTGACACAGCCTGAGTCCTACTGTTTGAATGAATTCCCACTGAAAAGTTGTGTTTATGTTTGGATTTAAACTGAATCTCTCCACAGCTGAGGGTGGCTTTGAGGCCTCTCCCCAGTGTCACAGTGAGATAGTGCGACTTCCATGTTCAGCGCTTGTTACCTGAACCCCTGTGGTGCACTCGGTAATGTGGCTGGCTTGTGGGTGTGCACATGATCCTGACAAATAATTTGCATTTATATCGCACCTTATCATGCCTATCAAATGTTGGGAAACCTCTCAAAATGCTTCGTGTACAGTGAATTACTTTGAAGTGCAGGTGAATATGGCAACACATAGCAAGATTCCATAAACAATAATGAGTTGAATGACCAATTAATTTGTTCTTGATGATGTTGATTAAGGGAGGAATCTGAAGGACTGTCTGGAATTTTCAATATTTACTTGAAGAGTTTGCTTCACCTGAAAGAGAGCATCTCTAACCATGCAACCTTCCCTTGTAACTGCAGTGGAGTGTCAGCATAGATTCTGTGATCAAGTATTGTAGTGGGGCTTGAACCCATGGCCTTCTGACTCTTGCAGGAGCGCTACAAACTACACCATGCTGACACAGCGTTTCTTTAAAAGTACAAAGACTCGGGTATTCAGAGACAGCTAATAAACTGCCAGCCACAGCTTGTGATTAGGTTACACTAACTTCTAATGAATGATTGTTTGACTCTGCTCTTTTCAGGTTGGTCTTTTCATCGATTACTTTGTTCATCTCTTCTCAGACCTCAAATACCAAATCATTGAGAAATGTATCCTTTTACTTGCAGTCGTGTCAGAAAACGACTCACGGGGAGTGCCTGTGTCTATGTCTGTGAATATAGATTGACAGATAGCCAGGAAGAAGTTACAGGCTAGAATCTAACCCAGTTGTGCCTTTATCCAAGCTGTTCCATTGGCATCTAATTGACAATGTAGAAAATTGCCTGGTATGCCCTGTCCATAAAAAGTAGGATAAATTACTGTCCCGTCACCCTACCCTAAATCACCAAGCAGCAATGTGAAGGAAAGGGTTGCCAACAATGCTATCAAATGGCACTTAGTTACGAGTAATCTGCTTGCTGATGCTCAGTTTGTGTTCCATCAGGACCACGCTGCTCTAGATCTCATTTCAGTCTTGGTCCAAACATGGGCAAAAGAGCTGGAGTTGAGAGTGACTGTTTTTGACACTAAGGTAGCATTTGACCAAGTGTGTCACTAAAGAGCTCTTGTAAAACTGAGGCCAATGGGTATCAGGGAAAACTCTTAAGCAGTCAGAGCTATATGAACTTGCATTTATATTATATCTTTAACATAAAATGTCTCAAGGTACTTCACAAGGGCATTATAAAACAAAACATGACACCAAGTTACATAAGGAATATTAGGGCAGATGACCCAAAATTTGGTCAAAGAGCTAGATTAAAGGAAGAAAGTGAGGTAGCGAGGCCGAGAGGTGAATGGAGAGAATGCCAGAGCTTAGAGCTCAGGCAGCTGTAGGCATAGACACCAGTGGCAGAGCAATTAAAATTGGGGATAGACAGGTGACCAGAATTAGATGAGAGCAGATATCTTGGAAAATTGTGAGGCTGGAAGAGATTAGAGGGGTTGGGGAGAGGGCAAGGTCATGGACAAGAATTGAAAACAAGAAGCACACGAATGATGGGTCAGTGGGATTTGGTGCGAGTTACGACAGAGGCAACAGAGTTTTGGATGACCTCAAGTTTGCAGAGGCCATGAGTGTGTTAGAATAGGCTAGAGGTAACAAAGACATGGATGAAGGTTTCAGAAGCAGATGAGCTGAGATGGGACAAAATCAGACGATGTTACAAGAAATAGGTAGTCTTAGTGATGGCGTAGATATGTGGTTGGAAGCTCATCTCTCTCAAATTTGAGACTGAGGTTGTGAACAGTCTGTTTCAGACTCAGACAGTTGCCAAGGAGAGGGATGGAGATGGTGGCTAGGGAGTGGAATTTGTGGTGGGGACTGAAGGCAGTGGGATTTGAGGAAATTTCTGCATGTCCAGTACTGGATGTCAAGCAAGCAGACTGACAACTTAGAGACAGTGGTGGGGTTGAAAGAAGTGCTGGTGAGGTAGAGTTGGGTGGTGTGTGTATTTTCGGATGATGTCTCCGAAGGTGAGAAATAGGAGGATGCCAAGAATAGATCCTTGGGGTACATCAGAGGTAACTGCAGGTGAAGAAAGAGAAATCATTGCACGTAATTCTCTTGTTGAATCAGGTGAGTGAAGTCCCGCTGTGCTGGACAACTGTAGTGAGGTAATGGAGGAGGATGGAGCAAAAGAAAGATGGTTGTGGTCATTGAAGGCCAATCATCTCAGCCCCAGGACATTGCTGCAGGACTTCTTCAGGGTAGTGTCCTAGGTCCAACAATTTTCAATGTTTCATCAATGACCTTCCCTCTATGATAAAGTCAGAGATAGGGATGTTTGCTGGTGATTGCAGTGTTCAACTCCATTCGTAGTCCCTCATAAAATGTAATGAAATGAAGATGAGTAGATGGAATTGAGATACAGATCAGCCATGACTAATTGAGTGGCTGCAACGCAGACTCAGTTGAATGGCCTACTTATGTTCCCTTCACATTGGTTGGTATTGCCATCACTGAGGCCTCAATCAACATCCTAGGCGTCATTGATTATAAGCTGGACGAACCACATAAATGGAGTGGCTACTACAGCAGGTCAGAGATTGGGTATTCTGTGACTAGTGGCTTATTTCCTGACTCCCCAAAGCCTCTTCCACCTACCAAAAAGGCACAAATCAAGAGTGTGATCCAGTGCTTTTCACTTGTCTGCATGAGTGCAGCAACAACACTCCAAGTTTGACGCCATCCAGGACAAAGCAGTCCATTTGGTTGGCACTCTCTTACCAGCTTCATTATCCACTGCCTCCACTAATGCTATGTGGCTACAATGTGTACGATCTATAGGATGCACTGGAACAGCTCGCCAAGATTTCTTCCACAGCACCTTCCAAATCAACTGATCCTACAATGCAGAAGGATTAGGGCAACATGGGAACACCACTGTCTCAAAATGCCCAACCAAGTTGTGCATCATGCTGACCTTGCCAGCAATGCCCATGTCCTAAGGATCAATTAATTAAAAAGTGTGAATTGTGAAACAGAGGGTGGGATTATTTCCCCTCCCCACGATGAAAGTGCTGGGAATTGCCCTTGAAGATCTATTCCTCCTGACCATTTTCCTCACTTGTCCCTTATTTCCTGCCAATTCTACTTAGTTATTTTTCTAAAGTTTTTGAATTCTTCTAATGTAGCAGCCCTGATTACTATCCCCCTGCAGCCCCCATGCTCTGGTTTTAGTGGTGGGTTTATTTGCATTACAGTGTTCATAGAGGAAACCTGTGACTCTGAATGCATTTTGACAGTATCTGTGTTGTGTATTTTCCCTGATTTCATGCCTTGCAGCGGTGGAGGATTGCAGTGAGAGGGGCTGTCTCGCACTTTCCCTCCTCGAACTCCTTGCATTCAACATGGGTTTCGTCTTCCTGGCCAGCCTATTTGTCCTGATTGAGGTAAGAATTACAAGTGCATTTCCACCACATTTGGCTTGCCTTAAGTTTTACATCAAAAATAACAACTACTAAGGCAAGCAGCTGTGATGCTCAGTGCCTTGTGCCCACTGGTGTGTCTCTGGATTATGGGGCAGCACATAACGCTATCTGCTGCTCAGCCCATGGACTGCTGACAGCAATTGCACATCGTCATCTCCCTGCATAAAAGCTTAAAAGGAATTTTATGTGGTCTCTGCAGGGACCAGGCTGGTTGTTACTATGTTAACGGTCTATGTTCTGTTCTTGCTGTCATCATTCAGCAAGGGCTGGGGAGGGCATCATTTTGTTTTGAAAAATGTTTTTCTGTTTCACAGCCCATTGCAGCTGGATCTGGAATTCCTGAAATCAAATGTTACCTAAATGGGGTAAAGATCCCTGGGATCGTGAGGCTGCGGACCCTGGTCTGTAAAGCAGTGGGCGTGCTATTCTGTGTGGCTGGAGGTAAAGAATGGCTTGGGTTTGTTTCTGTGTTTGATGCAAGCTCAGGGATATGTGGTAAACCTCATCATGATCACAAACAACCCCATAAAATGATACGATACAGAAAAGATGCATCAGGTTGATCGGAATCTGGGATAAAGACAGCTTGCCGTTTTGGGTGGAACCTTTTCACAGAAATAAAAGCTCTTTTATTCCCACTGTGTTGGTTGCGGAACAGACATACTGCTGTTTTGCCAGAGTGACATCCACAAGCCTTATAGTGTGTAGACTGCTGTGCTAATGGCTATCAACTCTTCCTTATTCTACTTAATTTGATGCTAATGGAGCTCAGGCTCTTACCAAAGGACATTATTAAAAAGTTCTGGCAGTAAAACTCTATTTGTATGGGAACTACCCAGTTACTCAGTAAAGTGTAATAAACATGCTCCTGGTTGTTCTGTTGCCCTGCTCAGTGCCACAGTCTGTGCTGCCTTGCCCTGTTCGGTTATGCCCTCTGCCAGTGTTGGTGGCTCAACTGTTTCTGGCTACTCGACTCTGCAGTGTTTTTTTTATATAGTGTGCCCAGTAAGGCATTGGTTTAATTTTAATGACACTAAATACAAATGATGTGATGGTTCAGCAAGCTGTGATGGTTGGGTTTTACTTTCTCTGCTATTGTTTTATTTGTTCTTGGGATGTGAGCGTTGGCCCATCTCTAATAGCCTTCCACCGTCTTCTTGAACCACTGGGTGATTCAATTACAGTCTCAATAAAGACCACCTAATTCCCTCCACTGTGACATGCATTCTTTGTGTTGTGTACAAACTGAACCAGATGCAATTTTCAAGCTGAGATGCATTTTAATGCATGCCAATGTTTAAGAAGTATTATGCCAGTACACTGCTTAATTTCATCTTTGTAGGCAGCACTGATATATGATAAAATACAGCAGATGTTTTTATTAGGCCTTGGAATTTGTGCAAATGAAAGAGTTTTAAATTGTTGTGGGCCCCTGGAATGTAGCAGAAACAGTATTTCCCAGGTTTCCTGACTCTGGGAGGGCACTTAGTCATCCCTTGTTCTTGTGTCGTTTGAGCTGATTCACTCCTCTTAGTGCGTGAGTGTTTCCTTACCATTGGGCGTTAAATTTACCCATTCGGAGTGCTACGCGCTCTCAGTTGTGACCCGAACAATGTATGATGCTCCATGTATGTTTTCTTTTCCAGGTTTATTTGTGGGGAAGGAAGGCCCAATGATTCACAGTGGAGCAGTGGTGGGAGCAGGGTTGCCCCAGGTGAGTGATTGGAGCCAGCGGTAATGGAATGCATCGGTGTTTAGATGTAATGCGTTTGGGATACAGTGCTGTTCAATCATTTGTGCTTCCAAATTGTCTGGTTGGTTATTGCTGACATTCTTTTTGCTCTATTGTTGAAGTTTGAAATATCGATTTATGGAGAGTTTAAAATAATTACATGAAGTCACACTACCTGATGTTACCACCCAAAAAACCAGATCCCTGCCCTAACCAGATCAGCTGGCAAAACCAAATTTATTTTCTCCCCTCTTCCACCCCAATCCCAAACCAGAGACCCACCACTACTCCAGTCTCTCTCTGCCTGGTATTATAATACACTTACTGCATCTTTGGTAAGAAATTGCCATGCTCCTGGTTTGCTTGGGCAACTGGCCCAGTGTGTTGCCCAGGGTGGGATCTGTCAGGTGGGCTGTGGGGCAGACAGGTAGGGTGGGTTGTGTTGGAAGGGTTTGAGGTGGGGTGGGTATGTGTGGCAGAGCAGGTTTGAAGGGTGTGATATGGGACTGAGCTGTGTGGGCTGTTTTGTGTCGGATGGAGGGCAAGGTGTGATATAGGTTGTGGGGTGAAGGTGGGGTGAATAGGGCTGGTTGGATGTGTGGGTGAAATTGGGTCAGATGGGGTTGGGTGAAGTTTGTGGATATAGCGATGTGGGCGAGGTAGAGTGGGGTGGAGCAGTATGGGGTGGGGAGGGTTTCTGTGAGTTGCAGTGTTTTACTTCATGTCTGATGCTTGCTTTGCTTTCTTGCCTCCTCTGGAATAGTTTCAAAGCATCACTTTCCGCAAGATCCAGTTCAACTTCCCGTATTTTCGCAGTGACAGGTAGGAACCATTCACTGTCTCCAAATCCTGGATTTTACTGAAACGTAATCAGCTTCTTTTCTATCAGTTTAAACTTGCAGAGCCACAAAATTGCTATATATAATCATCCTTATTGGAGCCTCAATCATTTCACTTGCTCCATTCAGGTGGTCATTAACCATTTGAGGGCCAAGGCTGTTTGAAATTACTGAGCATGTTGCTAGTTTCTGTTACTACAGTTATATAAAGCTGAGTTTTGTTAAACATTTGAAGATGAGTTTTATCAAAATAAGACTGGAAGAGCTATCCAGAGAGCTACTAATGATTTATTAGTTGTTTTCAGGGCAACGTGAAACAAGAATTGGATGTTTTAAATTTAGGGCTGAATGTTGTAATTTTGAAGCATTTTTGCCAGGGTCACTGACAATGGGAAAAGGGGACAGGGTTTGTGGTACATGATTCTGAAAATACTAGTAAACATCCTGGAAACCCATATCGTAAAAGCAAGTCTGATTTAATCAGTTGCTGAAAATTAGTAGCCCTGTTGATCTTAACTGATATAGTTAGCGTACTGATTCATGTTGTTTCAAAAGCTTTTCAGGGATCTCTGGCAAATGCAGGGTGAGCTGGGCCAATATGTTTGGAAACTGAGCAGTAAAGAGTGCACTTTACAGCATCATTTCATGAATATAGTGTCTTGGTAATGTTCTGTGCAACAGGAGTTAGTTCTGCTGTGGAGCCTATGCACTCTGAGTGTACAGTGCGGGACACATAACCAGGACACACAACCATGGGTGGCCCAGGAGAGTTGGCACCCTGCTTAAAAAACATATTGAGAATTGTGTTTGTGGAAGTAGTTTTGTTTCATAAATCGCCATGTGACTGCATACTGAACTGCACTGTCTCCATTGTAAAGACAGGATGAAGCCAGAACCTTCATTGGGTGGGATGAAGGGGCTTGGTGTCTCTGACGCCTTATCAGCTGATCTCACTATCACTGGTGTGAGCCTGGGAGATCATTTGCATGCCCACTTTTCCCCAAAACAGTAATGTATGGGCTGAGGGAGGCCAAAGGAAGCAGTCATTCAACAGCACCTTAAACATTGTTGCCCTTTTCTAATTCCAGTTTTGACCCTTGAGAAATAATTGGGATCACCCCCCCCGACACCCCCCACCCCTCACTCCACCTTCCGGAGAGAAGTATGCAATACTGCACACTCCATTTCTTTGAGCTTCCACCTTGATTATGATTGATTATTAAGATTCAACTGATTCAGGATCTAACTGTTTATTGGGGGAGGGGAACATCTTTGGACACAATGTTTGCAGGAAGGGTGGCGAATAGAAGTGTAACAACCAGGAAACCTGGAAATACTGGTTTTCCAGAGGTTCTGAAACTGGTGGGATCTCATTTAAATGTTTTGACTATTTCTTAGCCAGCAGCCAACATATTGAGAGGCTGGTTATCGGGCAGGAAACCCTGCAGTACAAGGTTGCAGCCTAGGGTCAGAGGGGAAGGGAGGGATGTACAGCCTGAGGATGAATGGAAGGCGAGTCCGTAGGTCCAAGGAGCACTGTGGAGACAGGAGTGGTTGCCTGATTTGCAGGATGATATTAGCAGGTTAGCTTGGGAGGTTAGAGTTTTGGGAAGTGCTCCTGCTTCTGCTAGCCCACTAACAGCGCTGGAAAGTTACTTGCCTATAGGATCCAGCAGCTCTTGCCTCCCTATGGCTGTCGGGTTTCCTGGACCCTGGGAGACAGCCTGCAAATTGAAAACCGTCCTAAATGCTGAGACACGGAAGCCAACTTCGATAAAACCAGATGTGCGCGATTGGAGACTGATCAAAATTGGATTTCCACTAGACATTAGGGGATTACATTCCCCGTTTTATATCTGAATATTCAATCCGGGGTCAGATTCTCACATTCTGCTGGGTATTAATTTTGGGGAAACCCAGGAAAATAAATCAATTTGTTTTATTTTGGATGCTGAGGCCCCAACTGGGATTTTATGACACACTAACTCAAAGGCTCTGTTGGGTTCACAGGGACAAGCGGGACTTTGTGTCAGCGGGGGCAGCAGCGGGCGTTGCGGCAGCTTTTGGGGCTCCAATCGGAGGGACGTTGTTCAGTCTGGAGGAGGGATCCTCGTTCTGGAATCAGGCGCTAACGTGGAAAGTGGTGAGTGAGACTCATTAACCGCAAGTGCCAAGGAGAAGAGCCTATGTGTGTTGGGCAGTGTCATAGCTTGTCTGGTGGAGGCTGTTGCTGCGTGCACTGGTATGAGGCCACATATGAGGCAGTGCAGTTGTTTGGGTGGGTGGTGCTGCAGTGGTGCAGTAGCTGGCCTGGGTGGGCGTTGGCTGTGTTTGTGCTACACTAATATTTTGACTGGGGTAGGTGGTTCTGTGATGGGGTGTAGTTCTGTCCTTCGATTGTTTTCTGCTGTATTCTCTTCCAGCTCTTCTGCTCAATGTCTGCCACGTTCACACTGAATCTGTTCCGCTCAGGGATTCGCTATGGGAGCTGGGGTTCCTTCCAGCTACCTGGACTACTCAACTTTGGCGAGTTCAAGGTATTCTGTGGGTTTGGCGATACTTTCTGTAACAGCTTTCACAGCCCCATTTGAAAAACCCAAATACTAATAGTTTTGGAAGTATTTAAACTGGGGGAGATATCACAAAGACTTTATGTCCACAGGCTGAACTAAGCGTTGTTATTAAAACAAATATTTGCATTTTTATAGCACCTTTCACATTCTTGGGACATTCCAAAGCGCTTTATAGCCAGTGAAGTTCTTTTGATGTGTAGCCACTGTTGTAATGTAGAAAATGCAGCAGCCAGTTTGTACACAGTAATGTCCCACAAATAGCAATGTAATCATGACCAGATAATCTAATTTTTAATGATGTTGATTGAGGGATAAATATTGGCTAGGACACACAGGCTAATTCCCCTTCTCTGAAATAATGTAATGGGATCTTATACTTCCACTTGAGAAGGGTTTACAGAGCCTCAGTAAATATCTCATTGAAAGATTAGTACATCCTCAGTACTGCACTGGAGGAGTGTCAGCCTAGATTTTTGTGTTCAAGCCTCTGTCGTGGGATTTGAACCTGCAACCACCTGACTCATGTAAGAGTGCTACCAACTGACAATTGTTTCCCTAGTCTGGCAAAATAAGTAAGGTTATTTGTTCTGATCTATTGCTGATTCAGTAATTATAGTTACAGTTCTATTGCACCACTATTAGAAGTAAATTTTATTATTGTTTGAAAAGTTAGATTTATTAAAACCAAGCAAGCTCAGTAGCTAGCGATCTTGTATCTGAGTCAGATGGTTGTGGGTTCAAGTCTCAATCCAGATACTTGAGCACACACAATAGACTGTCACTGCAGTGAAATATTGAGGGAGCGCTGCACAGCTGGAGGTGTCAAGACGCTAAACTGATGCACCCTCTGGCTTTCAGGTGGATATAAAAACATCCCAGGGTATCTTTTTGAAAAGAGGGGAATTCTCTTTGTCGGTCACTCTCTGTTAGGGTTCTGGGCAGAGTACCCTGTGCCCTTTGACCTTTGGCCAAAATATGCAAGTATTTCCCCTACACTGCCCCAAGCAAAGTTCTGATGTACATGTCCTGCACTGACACTTGGCCGCTTGATAAGTCCCTTTGAGGTGTGATGGTGGGACAGCTGCCCATTGCCCTCATGAACTGTATCAGTTGGGTTCTGGGTGTGTTATTTGATCTTGGTTTAAGCTTGTTTCCAACTAGTTGCTGATGGCATTGTGTGTCAGTGTGCAGATGGAGACAAGAAGTGTCATTTGTGGACAGCAGTAGATCTGGCCTTCTTTATCATCATGGGTGTGTTTGGCGGACTCTTGGGAGCACTGTTTAACTGTCTGAATAGAAGGCTAGCAAAGTACCGCATGCGCAATGTGCATCCGAAGGCCAAGTTTGTCCGGTAAGTGAGCAAGGCTGAGAGTGAGTTCCTCAAACTCTCAGCACCCACATGTTAAACTCTGATCATATTTCCAATTTCTTAAGCTTATTGACCTATTTTTCTGTCTCTACTGATTGTGTTGACTCTTGCTGGGGTACAGTTCCATAGGTGCTGATTAACAGCCCCCACCTTCCTCCAACAAATGTCCCAAGCTGTAATGACAGTGAATGTCAGCGTGCTAGCAGGCTATGCAACATGGATATTTCAACCAAAGATATTTCAACCAAAGTCTTCAGCCCGTGTTCTTAGACCAGAACTGGAAACCCTGCCTGATTTTCACCCCATACCACGGTCTCCCCATTCCTACCCCCATCCACCCCATCCCAAGTTTGCAACAGCACCCATCAGAAACTATACCTGCCTGAGGTCAACAACTGCGCATCCCTCTTTGGGTGCTGGGTGTAAACTTGGTATTTCTTGCAAATCACCTCAACTTTGGCCCCAGTGATGCAAGTGCCTCAACGATTTGTGTAACTAGCCTGCCACAGTGAGTCTAATTGTGTCCATTTATCTTCCATTTAAATTGGAATGTCATGTGAGAGTTTTTGTGTCTCTATCTCTCTGGTCTCAGGATTCTGGAGAGCCTGCTGGTTGCTATGGTAACAACGATGGTAGTATTTATAGCCTCCATGACACTAGGAGAATGTCGTGAGATCCCTTCGCAAACGCACAACACAACACTACAGGTGAGTGTGTCACTCACATTTTCAAAATCACTGTAGAGGCTTTGAAACTTTTAGAGCATTGATGGTTTTATTGTGCAATCAAAGAATTTAACTTTGGTCCAGTTGTAAGTTTTCAAAATTTGGCATTTTTCAGTTTTGTAAAAATAATTCCTGTTTAACATTTATATTACTTTGTTCTATCTTGACACTTTCAGATGTGTCAGAAGTGACCTGAATTCAGTGATCTCTAAGTGCTTTGCCCTTTAAATGCTTTGTTGTGTGTCATTGTGGAAATGAGAGATCAGTTTGTTCCAGCCATTCCTGGTAGTTAGTGTCTTTGACTCATTTCACTATATGAAAGAGGAAACAGTGTTTATAAGGAGGTGTCTGTGACCATTAGCTCGCATCTCATCACTGTGCAGCGTGTTTTATTGTACTTTGCTTTTTTTCTCTCAGCTGTCTGAGCGGAATGTAAATTCCAGCATCAAAACCTTCTTCTGTCCCAACCAAACCTACAATGACATGGCCACACTCTTCTTCAACCCCCAAGAGACTGCCATTCTCCAACTCTTCCACCAGGACGGTGAGTCACAGTAGGCTTGGTTCATAGAATAGAATCATAGAATAGTTCCAGCACATAAGAAGGCCATTCGGTCTGTCATGCCTGTATAGGCTCTCTGAAGGAGCAATTCATCTAGTGCTGCTCCCCTGCCTTCTCCTTGTGCCCTGCACACTCTCCCTTTTCAGATAATGATCCAATTCCCTCTTGAATACCTCAATTGAACCTGTCTCCATCACGTTCTCAGGAGGTGCATTCCTAACCACTTGCTACATGAAAAAGTTTTTTCTCATGTTGTCATTGCTTCTTTTGCCAGTTACCTTAAATCTGTGCCATCTGGTTCTCAATTCTTCCACCAATGGGAACAGTTTCTCCCTACATACTTTGTTCAGATCCTTCATGATTTTGAATATCTCTATCAAATCTCCTCTCAACCTTCTCTTTAAGGAGAACAGTCTCCATTCTATTTAGGTAACTGAAGTTCCTTATCCCTGGAACCATTCTCAAGAATCTTTTCTTCACTCTCTCTAATGCCTTTCCTAAGGCGTGGTGCCCAGAACTAGATGCAGTACTCCAGTTGAGAGACCAAACCAGTGTTGTATACAGGTTTGACATAACATCTGTAATCTGGAGATTACTACTTTTGAGGTCCTGCTTGCTAAGTTCCTACCTAGCGCCCAAAATTGTGACTGCAGAACCACATCACTCTTTCTGCTTATGTCATTGGTTTCAGTGTGAACCATGATCGCTAGACTGCTCACCCTCCTTCCTCAGTTCCTTTTGCATTCATTCCCATTGCAAGCATGTTGGGGAGGCGGTGGGGTAGTGGTAATGTTGCTGGACGTGGTAATCGAGAGACCCAGGGTAATGCTCTGGGACCCAGGTTCGAATCGCTGCACGGCAGATGGTGAAATTTGAATTCAATAAAAATCTGGAATTAAAAGTCTAATGATAACCATGAAACCATTGTCGATTGTCATAAAAACCATCTGGTCCACTAATATCCTTTAAAGAAGGAAATCTACCATCCTTACCTGGTCTGGCCTACACATGACTCCAGACCCACAGCAATGTGGTTGACTCTTAACTGCCTTCTGAAATGGCCTAGCAAGCCACTCCGTTGAATCAATCTGCTAAAAAGCCTAAAGGGAATGGAACCGGATGGACCACCCGGCATTAACCTAGGCACTGGAAATGACAACGGCAAACTCAGCCCTGTCAACCCTGCAAAGCCCTTCTTACTAACATCTAGGGGCTAGTGCCAAAATTGGGAGAGCTGTCTGACAGACTAGTCAAGCAACAGCCTGACATATTCACAATCACGGAAACATACCTTAAAGACAATGTCCCAGACACCACCATCATCATCTCTGGGTATGTCTTGTCCCACTGGCAGGACAGACCCAGCAGAGGTGGTGGCACAGTGTTATACGGTTGGGAGGGAGTTGCTCTAAGAGCCCTCAACATTGACTCCAGTCCCCATGAAGTCTCATGGCATCAGGTCAAACATGCCAAGGAAACCTCCTGCTGATTACCACGTACCGTGCCGCTCCCCCATCCTCAGCTGATGAATCAGTGTTGAGCACCATTTGGACGAAGCACTGAGGCAAGGGGGCAGAATGTACCTTGGGTAGGCGACTTCAATGTCCTTCACCAAGAGTGGCTCGGTAGCACCACTGCTGAATGAGCTGGCTGAGTTCTAAAGGACATAGCAGCTAGACTGGGTCTGTAGCAGGTGGTGAGGAACCAACAAGAAGGAAAAACATACCTGACCTCAACCTCACCAACCTGCCTGCCGCAGTTGCATCTGTCCATGACAGCATCGGTAGGAGTGACCACCGCGCAGTCTTTGTGGAGATGAAGTCCTGTCATCACATTGAGGATACCCTCCATCGTGTTGTGTGGCACAACCACTGTGCTAAGTGGGATAGATTTCAAACAGATCTAGCAACTCAAGACTGGGCATCCATGAGGCATTGTGGGCCATCAACAGCAGCAGAATTGTACTCGACCACGATGTGTAACCTCGTGGGCCAGCAAATCCCCCACTCTACCATTACCACCAATCCAGGGGAATTGGTTGAATGAAGAGTGCAGAAGGGCATGTCCGGAGCAGCACCAGGCATACCTAAAAATGAGGTGTCAACTTGGTGAAGCTATAACACAGGACTACTTGCATGCCAAACAGCACAAGCAGTAAATGATAGACAGAGCTAAGCAATTCCACAATCAACGGGCCAGACCTAAGCTCTGCAGTCCTGCCGCATCCAGTTGTGAATGGTGGTGGACAATTAAACAACTCACTGGCGGAGGCGACTCCACAAATATTCTCACCCTCAATGATGGGGGAGCCCAGCATATCAGTGCAAAAGATAAGGTTGAAGCATTTGAGACAAGCTATTGCCAGAAGTGCCAAGTGGATGATCCATCTTGGCCTCCTCCAGAGGTCCCCAGCATCATAGATGTCAGCCTTCAGCCAATTCGATTCACTTCACATGATATCAAGAAATGGCTGAAGGCACTGGATACTGCAAAGGCTATGGGCCCTGACAATATTCCAGCAATAGTACTGAAGACTTGTGCTCCAGAACTTGCTGCACCCCTAACCAAGCTGTTCCAGTGCAGCTACAACACTGGCATCTACCCGGCAATGTGGAAAATTGCCCAGGTATGTCCTGTACGCAAAAGGTTGGACAAATCCAACCTGGCCAATTACCGCCCCATCATTATACTCTCGATCATCAGCAAAGTAATGGAAGGGGTCATCAACAGTGCTATCAAGCGGCACTTGCTTAACAATAACCTGCTCACTGATGCTCAGTTTGTGTTCTGCCAGGGCCACTCAACTCCTGACCTCATTACATCCTTGGTTCAAACATGAACAAAAGAGCTGAACTCCAGAGGTGAGAGTGAATGCTCTTGACATCAAGGCAGTATTTGACCAAATGTGGCATCAAAGTGCACTAGCAAAACTGGAGTCAATGGGAACCAGGGGGAAAGCTCTCCGCTAGCTGGAGTCATACCTAGCCCAAAGGAAGATGGGCGTGGTTGTTGGAGGTCAACCATCTCAGTTCCATGAGTTCCTTAGGGTAATGTTCCTGCATGAGTTCCTCAGGGTAGTGTTCTGGGCCCAACCATCTTCAGCTGCTTCATCAATGACCTTCCTTCCATCATTAGGTCAGAAGTGGGGATGTTCGCTGATGGTTGCACAATGTTCGGCACCATTCGTGACTCCTCAGATAATGCAGTAAGACCTGGACAATAGCCAGGCTTGGACTGACAAGTGGTGGCAAGTAACGTTCGCACTGCACAAGTGCCAGGCAATGACCATCTCCAACAAGAGAGAATCTAACCATCGCCCCATGGTATTCAATGGCATTACCATTGCTGAATTCCCCACTATCAATATCTTGGGGGTTACCATTGACCAGAAACTGAACTGGGCTAGGCATATAAATACTGTGGCTACAAGAGCAGGTCAGAGGCTAGGAATCCTGCAGTGAGTAACTCACCTCCTGACTCCCCAAAGCCTGTCCACCATCTACATGGCACAAGTCAGGATTGTGATGCAATAGCCTCGACTTGCCTGGATGAGTATAGCTCCAACAACACAAGAAACTTTACACCATCTAAGACAAAGCAGTCCGCTTGATTGGTACCCCATCCACACACATTCAGTCCCTCCACCACCAACGAATTGTGGCAGCAGTGTGTATCATCTACAAGATGCACTGCAGGAACTCACCAAGGCTCCTTAGGCAGCACCTTCCAAACCCATGACCACTACCATCTGAAAGGACAAGGGCAGTAGACACATGATAACACCACTACCTGGAAGTTCCCCTCCAAGCCACTCACCATCCTGACTTGGAAATATATCGCTGTTCCTTCACTGTCACAGGGCCAAAATCCTGGAACTCCCTCTCTACAGCACTGTAGGTGTACCTACACCACATGGACTGCAGCGATACACGAAGGCAGCTCATTACCACCTTCTCAAGGGCAATTAGGGATAGGCAATAAATGCTGGCCAGCCAGCGAAGCCCTCATCTCATGAACAAATAAAAAAATCTTTTTCCCTTCCACCCAGCATCGCATTGCAATGTACTCGGGCACTGCAGATACTAACCCCTCTCTACAGTCTAGGTCCCTAGATGGTGTGCGGGAATCTAGAACTCCCTTCTTTTACCTTAACCACTCATTGCCACCATCCCCTCCCCAAAGTTCCTGAGGCTGAAAATTTGAGTTTGATTTTATAGGGCAAGGGTATTAAAGGTTATGGAACCAAGACTGATAGATGGAGTTAAGATACAGATCAGCTACAATCTATCTGAATGACAAAACAGGCTTGAGGGGCTGTGTGGCCTCCCTCACTGGAGCCATGACTTTGATCATTTGGTTGGTCACAGATTAGGAGAATATATCTCTGGAATTTGAGTAATGCAGGCAATTTAAATTGTTATAATTGTCCAACTGGCCAAGAAGTATATTCCAGCTATGGCAAAGATTGATGTGGTCCAGTCAGCTTGTCCCACACAAGGCATAAATAATATTTTTGGCAAAATTGATTTTGACAAAACTGTTGGATCTGCTGAAGGTTTTTATTGCTCGAGCTGTTTTACTGTTCTTGTTTCTGCAGGAACCTTCAGTCCGGTCACTCTGAGCATTTTCTTTGTTCTTTATTTTATTCTGGCCTGTTGGACGTATGGTGTGTCGGTCCCTAGTGGGCTCTTCGTGCCCTCGATCCTCTGTGGAGCCGCCTACGGTCGACTTGTGGCAAACATTCTGAAAACGTGAGTGATGCAAAAATAAGTTCACTGCGATAGGTTTCCAAACCCCTTTGACCTGAGGTGATTGCTGTTAGTCTGTGAAATTTTATTACAATCTCTTGAGACGGTTAATATTTAAAGAGAAATTCCAACGGCCACTGAAAGAATGAAGCCACAAGATTGGACTGTTTAAGAACAAATGAATTTTACTATACAAGAATCAAGTAAAGCAAACATGACTAAATAAACATCGAGAAGCACTATAGAACACAAACACAGACGCTTTAGACTAAAATCCCCAACTCAACCTTCCCTTTCCCATTATGAATTCTCACCACCCACCTCCCCGCTCCCCAACCCAGGAAGTCCTAACCTACTTGCCAGCTTCTTGAAAGTTATCCACTTTCTTGGGACTAACTCCAAACTTTATTACAGTTCCCTTGTAAGATCTGGGACTTGTCAGCTGGAGACCTGAGCTTTACTCGCAATTTCTGTGTGGTGACTTAAACAGAAAATTAGAAACACCCCTAGTTTCCAATATTGTCAGTCCTCACTTACAGTTGTGGTTCCTGAAAATCATGAATTGTAAGTGAAATTACTTTAAGTAAATTATGGGTTCCCATTGGAATCAGTGTTAAAGCCAGAGTTAGGAACCTTCGGACATTTCTTGCGCAGAAAAATCAATGTACGAGTTGAAGTACTGTAACGTATGTGTGTAGCGCTGTGCAATCCTAACTGGAATAATTTGCAAAATAACATAAATTACTGAATATAACAGAAATACTATATCAATTCAAATTAGATAACACAATCACCCAAACAAGGCCTGAGTAGCACAGCTTCAGTGTCTCACCCACAGCACTCCTGAAACTCAGCTCAACTTGCTTTCCTTTCCCCCACTGAGTGTCTCTCCCCCTCTTTCCCACTGTCTGTCTCTCCACTTTCATACTCTGTTTCTCTCTGTCTTCTGTCTGTGTCAACCTCTTCCCCCCTTTCCCGCTCTCTTCCCCCCTTTCCCGCTCTCTTCCCCCCTTTCCCGCTCTCTTCCCCCCTTTCCCGCTCTCTTCCCCCCTTTCCCGCTCTCTTCCCCCCTTTCCCGCTCTCTTCCCCCCTTTCCTGCTGTCTTCCCCCCTTTCCTGCTGTCTTCCCCCCTTTCCTGCTGTCTTCCCCCCTTTCCTGCTGTCTTCCCCCCTTTCCTGCTGTCTTCCCCCCTTTCCTGCTGTCTTCCCCCCTTTCCTGCTGTCTTCCCCCCTTTCCTGCTGTCTTCCCCCCTTTCCTGCTGTCTTCCCCCCTTTCCTGCTGTCTTCCCCCCTTTCCTGCTCTCTTCCCCCCTTTCCCGCTGTCTTCCCCCCTTTCCCGCTGTCTTCCCCCCTTTCCCGCTGTCTTCCCCCCTTTCCCGCTCTCTTCCCCCCTTTCCCGCTCTCTTCCCCCCTTTCCTGCTCTCTTCCCCCCTTTCCTGCTGTCTTCCCCCCTTTCCTGCTGTCTTCCCCCCTTTCCTGCTGTCTTCCCCCCTTTCCTGCTGTCTTCCCCCTTTCCTGCTCTCTTCCCCCCTTTCCTGCTGTCTTCCCCCCTTTCCTGCTCTCTTCCCCCCTTTCCTGCTGTCTTCCCCCCTTTCCTGCTCTCTTCCCCCCTTTCCTGCTGTCTTCCCCCCTTTCCTGCTCTCTTCCCCCCTTTCCTGCTGTCTTCCCCCCTTTCCTGCTGTCTTCCCCCCTTTCCTGCTGTCTTCCCCCTTTCCTGCTGTCTTCCCCCCTTTCCTGCTGTCTTCCCCCCCTTTCCTGCTGTCTTCCCCCCCTTTCCTGCTGTCTTCCCCCCCTTTCCTGCTGTCATCCCCCCTTTCCTGCTGTCTTCCCCCCTTTCCTGCTGTCTTCCCCCCTTTCCTGCTGTCTTCCCCCCTTTCCTGCTGTCTTCCCCCCTTTCCTGCTGTCTTCCCCCCTTTCCTGCTGTCTTCCCCCCTTTCCTGCTGTCTTCCCCCCTTTCCTGCTGTCTTCCCCCCTTTCCTTCTGTCTTCCCCCCCTTTCCTGCTGTCTTCCCCCCTTTCCTGCTGTCTTCCCCCCTTTCCTGCTGTCTTCCCCCCTTTCCTGCTGTCTTCCCCCCTTTCCTGCTGTCTTCCCCCCTTTCCTGCTGTCTTCCCCCCTTTCCTGCTGTCTTCCCCCCTTTCCTGCTGTCTTCCCCCCTTTCCCGCTGTCTTCCCCCCTTTCCCGCTGTCTTCCCCCCTTTCCCGCTGTCTTCCCCCCTTTCCCGCTGTCTTCCCCCCTTTCCCGCTGTCTTCCCCCCTTTCCCGCTGTCTTCCCCCCTTTCCCGCTGTCTTCCCCCCTTTCCCGCTGTCTTCCCCCCTTTCCCGCTGTCTTCCCCCCTTTCCCGCTGTCTTCCCCCCTTTCCCGCTGTCTTCCCCCCTTTCCCGCTGTCTTCCCCCCCTTTCCCGCTGTCTTCCTCCCTTTCCCGCTGTCTTCCCCCCTTTCCCGCTGTCTTCCCCCCTTTCCCGCTGTCTTCCCCCCTTTCCCGCTGTCTTCCCCCCTTTCCCGCTCTCTTCCCCCCTTTCCCGCTCTCTTCCCCCCTTTCCCGCTCTCTTCCCCCCTTTCCCGCTCTCTTCCCCCCTTTCCCGCTCTCTTCCCCCCTTTCCCGCTCTCTTCCCCCCTTTCCCGCTCTCTTCCCCCTTTCCCGCTCTCTTCCCCCTTTCCCGCTCTCTTCCCCCCTTTCCCGCTCTCTTCCCCCCTTTCCCGCTCTCTTCCCCCCTTTCCCGCTCTCTTCCCCCCTTTCCCGCTCTCTTCCCCCCTTTCCCGCTCTCTTCCCCCCTTTCCCGCTCTCTTCCCCCCTTTCCCGCTCTCTTCCCCCCTTTCCCGCTCTCTTCCCCCCTTTCCCGCTCTCTTCCCCCCTTTCCCGCTCTCTTCCCCCCTTTCCCGCTCTCTTCCCCCCTTTCCCGCTCTCTTCCCCCCTTTCCCGCTCTCTTCCCCCCTTTCCCGCTCTCTTCCCCCCTTTCCCGCTCTCTTCCCCCCTTTCCCGCTCTCTTCCCCCCTTTCCCGCTCTCTTCCCCCCTTTCCCGCTCTCTTCCCCCCTTTCCCGCTCTCTTCCCCCCTTTCCCGCTCTCTTCCCCCCTTTCCCGCTCTCTTCCCCCCTTTCCCGCTCTCTTCCCCCCTTTCCCGCTCTCTTCCCCCCTTTCCCGCTCTCTTCCCCCCTTTCCCGCTCTCTTCCCCCCTTTCCCGCTCTCTTCCCCCCTTTCCCGCTCTCTTCCCCCCTTTCCCGCTCTCTTCCCCCCTTTCCCGCTCTCTTCCCCCCTTTCCCGCTCTCTTCCTCTCCTCCCCCACCTTTCCCGCTCTCTTCCTCCCCCACCTTTCCCGCTCTCTTCCTCCCCCCCTTTCCCGCTCTCTTCCTCCCCCCCCTTTCCCGCTCTCTTCCTCCCCCCCCCCTTCCCGCTCTCTTCCTCCCCCCCTTTCCCGCTCTCTTCCTCCCCCACCTTTCCCGCTCTCTTCCTCCCCCCCCTTTCCCGCTCTCTTCCTCCCCCCCTTTCCCGCTCTCTTCCTCCCCCCCCTTTCCCGCTCTCTTCCTCCCCCCCCCTTTCCCGCTCTCTTCCTCCCCCCCCTTTCCCGCTCTCTTCCTCCCCCCCCCTTTCCCGCTCTCTTCCTCCCCCCCCTTTCCCGCTCTCTTCCTCCCCCCCCCCCCACTTTCCCGCTCTCTTCCTCCCCCCCCCTTTCCCGCTCTCTTCCTCCCCCCCCACTTTCCCGCTCTCTTCCTCCCCCTCCTTTCCTGCTCCCTTCCTCCCCCCTCCTTCCCTGCTCTCTTTCCCTCGCCCTTCCTCCCCCCTTCCCGCTCTCCTCCTCCTCCCCCCTTTCCTGCTCTCCTCCTCCTCCTCCTCCTCCCCCAACTTTCCCGCTCTCTTCCCTCCCCCCACTTTCCCGCGCTCTTCCTCCTCCCCCCCCACTTTCCCGCTCTCTTCCTCCTCTCCCCCCACCACCCTGCTTCTCTCGCTGTTCCTCCAGAGCCTTGATCCCTACCTGACAGTTTGCAGGGGCTGAGCCCCTGTCCCGGGGGGTGATGCGGAAGAAGCCAGTGGTAAAAAACCATGGGGATGAGAATTGAGTCCAAGGCTCCACTCTCCTGTCCACACCCCCCACCCCCTGGCCCCGAGTTCCTCACACTTCACGCAATTGGCATCTGGCAGCTTCAACCCCCACCCCCCTGCCCTGTGCTTCTGCTCCTGAATTTTTGGCCTCGCACTCTCCGGGGAGACTCTGGTGACTGCAGCGGTGGCTCTGGTATCATAACATGGTGGCAGCAGGCCCAGAGTTCAGCACGGGGTGGGTGGGGCCAGAGTGCTGATGATGTAAAGCTGAAAATGGCAAAGCAAATCGAAAAGCCCTAAAGAATAAGCAACATTGAAGCACAACGACTTTAAGTAGGGTGACTTTAAGTGAGGACTTACTGTAGCTCTATTCTCCTGGTCCACAGCTGCTTTACAGCTCCTGGCAGATCCCCCTCTCTGCCTTCTTCAAGCTGACTGCTTATTTTCACTATGGGAATTACCGTAGATTTCTTCCTCTAGCTCCAAGCTAGGCAAATCTTCCAGCCCCCCCCCTTTCCCTCATGAATTCTGCCTCCAAACTGAGCATGAGGCTCCCACCCACATTCTGCGTGGCGAGCGAGCAAGTTAGAATTTTCACTCCATAAGGTGCAGGCCTGGCTACCATTCACTTTTCTCCCTCAACTCTGAGCTGCAAACTACACAAGACTAAAGCTGCAGCTGTCTCTGATATTCCTAGGTTTATAGGAAAGCTTGTAACTTGAACCCAAAAATGGTCTCCCCTATCACCTTGTCCATGGCAACAGGAACCATCTCAGCCCTATCTCAAGTAGAAATGCTAATTAGCTATCTCTGACCACAACAACCTTTCATATTCGAAACAAAGTGGCTGATTTCAGCACAGCTATTTACAATCTTGATACTGGTAACATTTTTGAGTTTCCGGACACTCGAAGTCTCTTGATTGAGGACATAGCATCACCTGTGATTGCCCTCAAAAGTAAATATAGGTCAGCTCCTTTCTAATAACACAGTTTGAGTCTTCCCTTTTATCTTACAAATGATTGCCCAATTTTATAGTTAGGTGTAGACTTTGGCACGCATCACATGATCCCTCTCATTTACCCTTAGCTTAATGATACAGTCTCAAACTATAACCCTCTTACAAATCAAAAGATAGAGTCCTGAAACATGAGTTATGCAGTAAGATATTTGCAAAATTGTGAAATGTTGAAGTGCAGTGTGTGGGGACAGGCTCTCGACATCCATAGCCAATGGAGCAGTCGCCAAAATGTGATGATCTACATTTCACACCCTGTGGGATGGGGGTGGAGATTGGAGCCTGACGGAGGAACAAGATTGGATTGCAGTGGCGTTGGAGATAGTAACAGCTTGTAACATTTTTTTCTTATCTCCCCAGATTCATTGGGATGACGCACATTTATTCCGGGACTTTTGCTCTGGTTGGAGCGGCGGCGTTCCTCGGTGGGGTGGTCCGTATGACCATCAGTCTCACAGTTATTCTCATTGAATCAACCAATGAAATCACATACGGATTGCCCATCATGGTCACACTGATGGTATGTCTCCGCCTGCCTGCCTGCCTCTGTGTGGGTGTCCAAGTGGGAGTCAATGAAGTACTGATGAATGCGTAGTTTTAACGTTAAATGCTGAGATTAAGCAGCAGTCCAGAGGACAAGTACAAATGTGACAATTTGGGGTTAAGTTAGAATTGCCTGTAAGTTTGTGCCCTCCTGATTGCAGCTGCCCTTTCTGTGAATTGCAAATGAGCGGAGTGCCCAGAGCTGATGCTTGTGTCCAGTGAGGTGCCTCACAGCCCCAGGAAGAGCAGGATAAAGGTTACTTTCGATATGTGTATGGTGCTAAATGCTTCCGACTGTTGTTTTGGATGCAGTTTATCAGAGATTTCCATGCCTCTCCCCCCTCTCTCCCTCCAGGTGGCGAAGTGGACAGGTGATTTCTTCAATAAAGGGATTTATGACCTGCATGTGGAGCTTCGTGGTGTACCCTTACTCGAGTGGGAGACTGAGGCTGAAATGGATAAGTAGGTGTTTATCATTTCTGATTTGCACAACTGAGGCTGAAATGGATAAGTAGGTGTTTATCATTTCTGATTTGCACAACTATCTTGTCTATTTCTCAGATAATTGATCAGTGTTATTTATCAGTGAATCATTTGATCAGATTTAATTTGAATTTAGTGTTTTATGATGTATCTCACATACACATGAACAAAGCAGCAGTATCTGGCAATGCCCAGGGCTTCCTCCTCTCTGACAAAATCTTTCATCTTTTACTGAATCCCAGTGGTTTGCTCCTTAATGCAGTACATTACTTCAGTATTTAAATTGTTTGATAGCTTGAATATTGTAGAGTTCAGTAATTCAGATACACAGACCTTGCATTAGTTATTGAGACTCTTCTCCAGTGGCAGATGATACATAAGTTGGTTGTTGAATGTCTGGGTTGTTATTGTACCAGGATGGGGGTTTCCCACTTTGGGTCAGAAACTGTGTTCCACAACTCCACTCCAGGCAAAGAGTAACGGTTGAGACTTTGCATCGGCTCCAAGCTGGGCAATTGGTGAAGCCAAAGGGGAAACATTGTAAAATTCCATGTAAAGCATTTCTCAAAGACTGGAGTTTGATTATATTTATGTTCAATCCTAGACTGACAGCCAGTGATATCATGGAGCCAAATCTAACCTATGTCTATCCTCACACCCGGATCCAATCATTGGTTAGCATTCTGCGCACCACAGCACACCATGCATACCCTGTTGTCACGGAGAACAGAGGGAATGAGAAGGAGTTCATGAAGGGAAACATCCTCATCAGCAACAACATTAAGTTTAAGGTAAATCTATGCCAGTGCGTTATCAATACTGCAGAACTCGGCATGTGCAAGTGATACAATCAGAAACTAAGATGCTATGAAGTACAATCCCTGTCAGCTAATCGGAGTTTGCCCCTGGGAATGTCTGTGAGGCAATGACGAGGGCTCTTCTTGATTGTGGGGTGGCAATGGAAAGCTGAAGACGACATTGGTATGGGGAGAGAGCCAGGTTTTCTGGTTAGATTTAGCTTGTTCTTGTGAACAGCACAGACACAATGGGTCAAATCATCACTTTGTGTTGTGGAATAATGAAGAAATAACTTGCATTTATATAGCACCTTTCACAACCTCAGGCAACCTAGAGCGCTTTACAGCCAGTGAAGTACTTCTGGAGTGTACTCAATGTTGTAATGTAAGAAATGCAGCAACCAATTTAAACTCAGCAAACTCCCTCAAAGTGATGAAATAAATTAACAAATGATCTGTTTCCGGGCTGTTGGTTGTGGGATAAATATTTATTTCAAATGATTTACGATTAGCCACAAGGCATGAAGTAGCAGTGGCTGGACTGTATTAACTCAGAAGTGACCACTCACTGGGCTGTAGTCGGATACTGACAGCACGTGCTAACTTACTGACGCTGTAGGATAAAACCTGTGGTTTCAGTGGTGTTTTTCATGAACCTGATTTAAATTCCCTGCAAAAGCGGCACCAACCACCAGAGTGCGCCTGTGATCCAATCAGACGAAGCTTTTCTAGCCTTTCCCTGCAATGAAATTAACACTTAAGCAATTACTTACAGTTTTGTGTCTTGATAGTGTGGTCATTTTTTCAGTGACATATTTATTATTTTGCTTTCTGGTACTTTAGTTGAATGTTAATGAGTAGCTGAAATCAACAACTTGGAGTTTTATAATGGCTGACATGTTGCTCAGTCTTCTAAACACTTTATCATAGATACTTTCAGCTCTTGCATCATTCTCCCTGTGAGTCCCAACATCCCTTCCCTTCAAAAGTGCCTCTCCTTGCCTTGAAGTTTAACTAAACCTTGAGTAATGTGCCCACCAAATGGACAGTAAACTGCATCTGATTGTTTTGCAGCTGGGCTTACTCTTTAGATCAATAAGCTTTCACACTGCTTATATCAAAAGGTGAATAAGCACATAAGGAGCATTATGAAATGTGGCTATATATTTGTGTATTTACAGGTATATATTTACCTATTAATGGCTGCATGTTTATACCCAAGCGAGTGGACAAAATAAAAAGATTGCAGTTCCATGAATGAAGCTAATCTTTTATAAATTAGTGTTTTTTTTATAGAATTTCTTCTAACTGTATTAGACTGTTCCATGAAAATTAAAAATATTTTTTCAGTAGTTTCAAACAAATTCATTTTTTGAGACTTTCAAAGAGACCATTTGACTTGAATATTCTTAGTGTTTCTGGGACCGGTAGGTTTTGAATATCCCAACTCTAAAAAAAAATTTAAGAAGGAACCTTGAGACCTGCATCTAACCAACCACAAGGCGCTATTTCAGTTTGTTTCTCGCTGTCTCGCCTGACGCTGACAAAATTTGCAACATTACTTCAAGATAAGCTTGATAAAGGAAAAAAAAAAGACTTGTATTTTGGTAGAATCTTTCACTATCTCCAGATGTCCCAAAGCGTTTTACAGCCAATCGAGTGCTTTTGAAATGCAGTCACTGTTGCAGTGTAGGAAATATGGCAGCCAATCTGCACACAGCAAGATCCCACAAACATGCTGTGATCATGACAGTCAATTTGTTTTTTTTTAGTGGTGTTGGTTGAGAGATAAATATTGTCCAGGGCACTTTGGAGAACTCCCTACTCTACTTTGAATAGTGGCCATGGGGAGGGGCCTCAGTTTAACATTTTGCCTAAAAAAACAAAAACAGGGCAGCATTCCCTTAGAACTGCACTAAGAAAGTTAGCCTGGGTTATGTGCTCAAGTTTCTGGAGTGGGATTTGAATCCATGGCCACCTTACTTAGGCATCCTTGCTGCCCATTGAGCCATGGCTGCAGTCAGTTTTGGGAACTGGATTTAGAGATGCAACCACTGAAGCTGAAACTAGACCAAAACATCTAATTTTTGTCCTAGCACCTTTTTGTGTAATAAAACATGCCAGGGAATTTCACACCTGTGGGAACAGACTTAACATTAGGGCGAAAATCAATTAAAAGCATGATTTAAAAGATAGATTTGGAGGCAGTTTTTAAAGCCTGAAGAATTTTGGGAGAGGCGAGCAGGGAGCTGAGTGCCAGCAGTACATTCAAGGAACTTGGGGAGCAAAGTGAGGCTGGGAATGGGGCAGTAATTAAAAACAATGCCAGGGTAAGGGTGGGATTTTTCAGAAGGATTTGTTACGGTGCCCAAGCAAAGAGCGTGAACAGAAAAACAAAATCAATAATCTGATCCTGTTCAGACATTTAAATTCCCTTTTAACTCACTTGCTGCCATGGTTCAGCCATCGCCCCTGTGCTTACTGGCTTACACTGGTCAACAACAGCTCAACTTAAAATTCTTATCCTTGTGTTTAAATCCTTTCATGGCTTTTCCCCTTCCCAGATCTACACTGTGTTTAACGGCATTACCTTCGATGAATCCCCCTTCATCAACATTCTGGGAGTCACCATCGACTGTACCAGCTATATAAATACTGCAGCCACAAGAGCAGGCCATAGACAGGGAATTCTACGATGAGTAACTCACCACCTGATTCCCTAAAACCTGTCCACCATCTATCTACAAGGCACAAGTCAGGAGTGTGATGGAATACTCCCCACTTGACTGGATGAGTGCAACTCCAACTACACCCAAGAAGCTCAGCACCATCTAAAACAAAGCAGCCAGCTTGATCGGCACCCCATCCACCACCTTAAACATTCACTCCCTCCACCACTGGCACACAGTGGCTGCAGTGTGTACCATTTACAAGATGCACTGCAACAACTCGCCAATCCACTTTCAACAGCAGCTTCAAAATTCATGATCTCTACCACCCAGAAGAGCAAGGGCAGCAGACTCATGGGAACACCACCACCTGCGAGTTCCCCTCTAGTCACACACAATCCTGATCTGGAAATATATCATTGTTCCTTTACTGTAGCTGGCTCAAAATCCTGGAACTCCCTAACAGCACTGTTGGCGGCTCAAGAAGGTGGCTTGCCACCACCTTCTCAAGGGCAATGGGCAATAAATGCTACCCTTGCTAGCAATGCTCGTATCCCACGGGCAAATTAAAAGAAAAACGGCTCCAGCCCTACAGCTCTGAGATCACTGCACTATTCCAATTCTGGCCTCTTGCCCTCTCCTTTGTCTATCATTGGTTGTACCATCAGATTCTTTTAGGCACTAAGCTCTGCAATTCCCTCTGTAGACCATCTGTCTCTCTCCTTCCTTTAAGAAACTTATTAATACCTGCCTCTTATCATGCTTTTGATCAACTGTCCTGATATCTCCTTATGTAACTTGGTGTCAAATTTTATTTGATAGCGCTCCTGTGAAGCGCCTTGAGATGTTCTACTATGTCAAGGATGCTATATTACTGATAACTGGAGATAGTTAAATATACACTGCAACTTGAAATGAAACTTAAATTTAAGGCTTGCGGCGTGGTTGAGATTTGAGGTTTCTGGTGACTTTGCTGTTTCTCTGTGTTTTGGAGCTTATTTTTTTCTTTTGCTGCAGAAATCGAGTATCCTGACTCGAGCCGGGGAACAGCACAAGCGGAGCCAGTCGATGAAATCCTATCCATCCAGTGAGCTGAGGAACATGTGTGATGAGCTGGTGACAACTGAGGTTGCTGAGAACGGAGAGGACATGTTGCAGCAGATGCTTGAGCGCAGGTTGGTGCATGGATCGTCAGTCCCTCGGCTTTACCCGGTCAGTGAATTCCTTTAGTGGCCACTTCCTCACTATATGACCTGCAGGTTATTTTAACATGCTGACCAGTGGCCTGCCAGTTAGTGCCCTGTTGATCAGTGCTCTGACGTCTGTTATTGCATTTTAATGAATCAGCAGCTGCTGATACTGTAGTTCATTCTGGTTGTGTTACTGAACTAATAATCCAGTGACCTGAACTAATGATATGGGGACACAAGTTCAGATCCTACCACAGCATCTCGGGAATTTATATTGAATCAATTATATAAATCTGGAATAAAAAGCCAATATCAATAATGGCAGCCATGACACTATCAGATTGTTGTTAAAGCCCACCTGGTTCATTGATGTCCATCAGAAAAGGAAACCTGTTGTTACATGGTGTGGCCTGATTGTGACTCCGACCCATGTCAATATGGTCAATTCTTAACTGCCTTCTGACATGTCCTAGCAACCCACTCCAGTTGTATTCAAGGGCAACTGGGGCAATAAATGCCAGCCTTGCTTGTAACACCCACATTCCATGAATGAATGACAAAAAAAAAACACTGGTGATATTCAGGGAATGAGCTTCCCTGTTTTGTGCCTACATGTCAGTAAGAGACTGAATAGTAGGGTTGAACAGACTTGATCCTCTCCCTACCCTCTTCTCATTCCAGGGAATTGTGCAAGAGAATTATGTAACTTTAATCAACGCTATTGATGGTTGGGGGCTCTGTACCTCTCCGATGCTCAGACTTTTTATAGTAACTGGCAAAACCCAATTGGCCTCAAGCTTACAGTGTACAGGTCTCTTCCCTGAAAGTGCAGTAAATGGAGTAGCCCTCGATCTGGTGAAGTGGGCACTGCGTTGCTGGGCGATGCGTACTGTGTTGCTGGAACATTGGGTGCAGGAACACTGAGTGATGATGTGAGAAATGCCAGTGAGCCTTCATTCTGCGTGATGTGAAACTGACTTCAGTACCAAGTAGTTACCCAATGGGCTATCTGGTAGACCCAGGATGTTTAAGGCAGAACCTAGGTAAATTTTATTGTGGCTAAAATCATTTTAAAATAATATTTGAAGAAATGTTATTTAATTTCTGAATCTGTAGTGGACTGAAGGAATTGGTTACATCTTGGGCTACGTTGGGATTTGTGCAGGACCTGTGTGTGATGCAGGGAAGTGTTTTGGTGTATTGGAGCTCCAACTGGTTTTTGAATTTTAACTGACTGAAAGCTTGTTATTTTAAATGTGCACATTGAGATACCTTTTATCCATCATTTTGTCCACATTCATATTCAAACACACATACATTTTAGGTGGTTTGCAACTGTCCTGTTCACTGTTTTGCACTTGTGTTCACTCAATTACTGCTGGCCTTCCTATTGTACAGACATGCCCCCTATCCAAATCTATACCCTGACCAGTCTCCAAGTGAAGAATGGACAATGGAGGAACGCTTTCGACCTTTAACCTTTCATGGCCTTATTCTGAGATCACAGCTGGTTACATTGCTTGTGCGCGGGGTTTGCTACTCGGAGACCCATTCGGTAAGTGCCTGAAAGCACCTTTACCTTTCTCATTATTTCTTAAAATCCAGCATATGTATATTATTATTCATGGTAGTGAATTTTTGTGCTGATCCAGAAGATGAATATTTTGCAGAGTAACGGGATGACTCTTGGTGTCAAATGTCAAAACGTGCCCATGGCAGGTACAGCATGGGTTAGATACAGGGTGAACTCATTCATTTTGTCTGGCAGGGTTTGTGGGGAGCGAAACAAAGTTAAAGCTTCAGGTCTGTTAGCTGCTGAATATCCTATTTCATATTCATTTGGAAGTCTATGGAGACAGCCCTACTTATTTTGTGAGTCTTAATACATATTGAGTACCCACATAATTTCCCATTTGAAGCACAAACAGTCATCTTTCTAATTGACTTGAATAATGGGCCATTACTTCCAAGCTCCTGGCCGTCATATCTGGGAGGTACCCCAAAGATGCAGTGGGAACCCTTGTAAGTTCCCAGGTAAGGATTGCATGGCGATTGCCTGGGCAGTGCAAACTTTCCATGGGCAATTGCACTGCACTGGGAACCATCTGAAAATTGAAATTTAAATCGCAAACTTCAGATGGTCCTGACTGTCATACAGCAAGAGCTACCTGGAAAATGTTAGAAGAATTAAAACCACTTATAGCTTCCGGGCAACTATTTTACTATCTTACCCCTCACAGGACACACACACAACCCCCCTGTCCCCTCAACTCCATGACTGACCAATACCCAACACTCTTCCCTACCCCTCCCAGCTCGAGTGGCTGACATCCACCAACTCCCCACCCCCTTGGCAGACCCACCCCTGCCCCGACTGGGTGATGGCGCGCGCGCGCCCCCCCCCCCCCCCCCACCAAATTCTAACAACTTGCCTGACAAACCTACCTTCTCCCTGGCTTGAAAGTGGCTGGACCTTTAAACTCGCCTGTTTCATTGCAGCTAGTGCCGTAAAAAAAATGGGCATAGCCTCCTTGCCTCCGATTCAGCAGCGCTTAGCTGAAGGCCTCAAGAGCATGCTGCACTGCACAGTCCTTCCTTAGTCTGAGTTGGAAGGTTGGGCGAGACAGGATCGAAAAAATTTAAAGGTAAGTAAGTCAGAGTGGAGTGGCAGTCTCACACTGATTGCCAATCCACTTAAGTTCAGGCCTAATATTTTAAGAAAACTGGGCTAAATTTTGTGGTGACAATCACTGCAGAAGGTCCAGGGAAAACCACTGCGAGGAAAACTTCATAAAATGGGGAGAAAAGAATCTCTTCACTGGTATATTTCCATTGTTTTGGATACAAAATGAATTTACCAGGAGAACTGAGATAATAATAAGGGACAGGCAATGCATCCGTGAGAACTGGTGTTTGAGAAATATACCTCCTAGACCAAGTGGGAGTGAAGGGACATGTAAGTAGCATCAAAGCAGCAATCAAAAAGCCTTTAAATCAAATAGACGGGGTATGGACAGGTAGGTAACTGGATCTCAGATAGCTCTGTTCGTAGTGAAGATGATTGGGCAACAAGAAGGTGCAGACACAGAAGCAGAGACATACATAGCTGGAAACCAGCCAAAGACAGACAGACGGCCATAAAAAGATGGCAGATTTGCAGTAAGATATTTGGGTGGTAGAAGTGTTAGAAATAAAATTATGTAATTGTTGACAGTTATTGCATTGTGAAGCTATGATGTAATTATTAGAAATATGCCTGAATTCAAAGTATGTTAAATGTATTTAGTTGGAGCATGTAAAGGTAGTGGTGTAGCCTAATATATGAATTCCTGGGAGGTAAGTGAAGTTGATCTTGTGGAATCGCCAAAAATGAAGGTAAAAGACTTAGTCTTATTGGATTTAACATCTCCAGCTGGTGCAGAGCTGAAATCAGAAAAGCCAAGAGAATGCTGAACTATGTAGCCAACATTGACCGTTGGAGGGAATCCTGATCAAACTGTACAGGAGTCTGGTCACACTGCACCTCATCTAATTCTGGTCACTGAGATCCAAGGGATACATTGAAGTACTGGGAAAAATGCAGACAAGAACTGAGAGGCTGATCACCAGGGTCCCAGGTCAGAGTTGAGGATAAACTTGTATTTTGAGCCATGGAAGGAGGGTTTTGAGAGAGTTACAAGATAATAAACAGCATGGGAAAACTAAATATGGAATATCACTTTAATTAAAAAGAGAATAAGACAAGAAGACACAGTCTCAAACTAGGAATAGGTAAATTTAGGACCCACGCCGGGAAGATTTTCATAACCAAATGAACTCCTGGACAGTGTGGGGGAGTGGGAAACCCTGGGTTCATTAGAGGAGCAATTAGATGTAGCATTCGGGCTGAAATTGAATCATTTTGAGTGAATGGCCTAAGATATTCACCGAATATCCTCTCTCAAGAGTAGTTACCTTGTGTTGGTCGTTTCGCATTTATCACTTGCTCTTAAGCCACGCTCTCACTGTGTTTCAGAGTTCGATGCAACCGCGACTGTCCTATTCGGAGATGACTGAAGATTATCCACGATACCCTGACGTTCATGACCTCGACCTGACCCTCCTCAACCCACGTATGATTGTGGTAAGTGCTTGTTGGGGTCTCAGGTACAAGTGGATTGGGGGGCCAGAAGTTGCTTACGACCTGGTTGATTAGTTTTGTGTGGACAGTGCACAGAGAGCTTGGTCTAACTTTGCATCGTTTATGTAATGTTTTAGGGAGAGGTGTGGGTTTGTGCAGGGCAATAATTGTTGTTGAATGCTTCCCTTCCCATTGCTGGCCTTGTTGCTGCTGGTTTTCATGAATGTCTGTTAATAGCCACTGGGGGGCCCTAGAGTCTTCATTTAGCATCTCAGCATAAACCCAAAGTGGCTGCATTGTACTAGGGATTAATCATTTGGCATTCCTGCAGGTGTTTGTAGTTAACTAAATTCATTTTTATTTTAAATTTTATTTGCTCTTCCTTATTTGTTGAACGTTTATGCTGTAAAACTGGTTTAGCTGTACATTCACATATTCAGATCTGACTGGAACATATGTTGAGTTCTGTTTTCCTCTGCCTAAACTGCTAACTACTCCACAATAATCCCTGACTGGAAAGATAAATCCTCACCACCTCCACTATCAACTCCCTCCTTCAACTCCTCTTTCCTTCACCCCCACCTGCAAGGAACTCATCGACGACTTTGTCACTAAAATTCTGCCACTTTCCTTCCTTCCCCTAGCCCACAAAGCCAAACTTCCACTCCCTCCCGCCTCTCTCCCACCCTAGCCCTGAACCAGCGTCTTTCTCTCCCATCTTCCTTTATGCCTTGTTCATGAGACCCACATCCTGTTCTCTTGACCCTCTTCGCATGAAACTGCTGACTGTCCAACTTCCCTTCTTGGCACCCCATGTTATCTGATACTGATAATAGTTCCCTCTCCTCAGGTACTGTTCCCCTCACCTTCAAATTTGTCATCAGTAGTCCCCCTCAAAAAAAAAAATTTTACCTTTGATTCTTCTGTCCTTGCAAACTATTGTACCATCACCAAGCTCCCTTTCCCCTCCAAAGTCCATGAATGTGTTCTGACAAAAAGGTCATTGACCGGAAACATTAATCTCCTCTCCACAGATGCTACCGGACCTGAGTATTTCCAGCATTTTCTGATTATTTAGTTCAGATTTTCAGCATCTGAATTATTTTGTTTTTCCTTAAATGCTTTTGTTGCCTCCCAATTCCATACTCATTTTTCCTGCAACTCCTTGTCTGAACCTCTTCAATCAGGTTTCAACTCCTGCCACAGCCCTCATCAAAGTCAATCTTCATGGCTGTGACTATGGTAAACTAATCCTCCTCATCCTTCTTGGCCTATCTACAGCCTTCAACATGGTTGACAACACCATCCTCCCCCACTGCTTCTCCTTCATCGTCCAGCTGGGTGGAACTGCACTCACCTGGTTCCAATCCTATTTATTAATTCATAGCCAGAGAATCACCTGTAATGTCTTCTCTACATGCTCCCGCACCATTACCTCTGGAGTCCCTGGAGGATCCATACTTGACTCTCTCCACCTTCCCATCTACATGCTTGCCCTTGGTGATGTCATCTAAAAATATATCAGTATCTACATGCTGCTGATAATACCTAGCTGTACCTCACCACCAACTCTATTGACCTTCCGATTTGTTCAGATTTGCTGGTCCAGTATCAGTCATGTACAATGCACAGTGACAGGCCAGACCTGCTGACCCAGGATTAGGGTTTAGCCTCAAGTTGTCTTCAGTTCCATGCTGTTTCTTCTCAAACTAAGCATGTTAGTTCCCACATAGCCCTGAGTTTTGAATAAGATCCTTTGTGGCATGGGGAGTTGAGATCCCCTCGCTGTGCTACAAGTGGAACTGAAATGCGGTCACTATTGTAATGTAGGAAACATGGCAGCCAATTTGCACTCAAGATCGAACAAATAGCAATGACCAGATAATCTCTTTTAAATTATGTTAATTGGGGGATAAATATTGCCATCGGGAAGAACTCCCCTTCTCTTTGAATAGTGCCATTGGATCTTTATGTCCACCTGAGAAAGCAGACATTTCATCCAAAAGACCTCTATTAGCACAATAGTCCCTTAGTACTGCACTGGGAGTGTTAGCCTAGAATATGTGCTCAGATTTCTGGAGCGGGTCTTGAACTCTCAATCTTCTGACTCAAAGGCAAGAGTGTCAACCACTGAGATACTGCAGACATTAATGTTTGTTTAAAGGTAAGCACTTGTCTGCTTTAGTTTTGGAGTCTGGGAAGCAGATTTGTGTTGTGCTCTACCAGTTTACAGAAGAGGATAACTATGGTTTTCTTGGCAAGTTGCTGTCTCCTGATTAAAGTCTGGCATGTCACCATGTGTTGAAACAGTTGTCTTTTCTCTGCTGCAGGATATCACTCCGTACATGAACCCCTGTCCTTACACAGTCTCGCCAAACACACATGTTTCTCAGGTCTTTAATCTGTTCCGCACCATGGGACTGAGGCACCTGACAGTGGTCAACGCTGTGGGAGAGGTGAGTGGGATTCTTTTGGAGGAGTGGGTGGGGGTCAGCTTCGGTGGGTTGGGCAGCGGGTCAAGGCAACAAGATCAGTACAGAGGGGTGGTGGGCAACAGGGGCAATAGGGGTCAGCTAATGGGTGTCAGGCAGGGTATCAGTGTATGCAGTCAGAGAGTTCAGTACATGTCCCTTCTGTTACTGACCTGTGCTCATTCCCCAATTTGGTGTTTGCCTGAAAATGTTTTCCACTGTTTCTAAAATCCCAGAACAGCAGCTGCTGCTATTCTGCTTGCTTAGAAATATTAGTAAAAATAGAAAGACACAATGAGAACATATGAGATCCCAGAGATTGAAGAGTAATCTGTGTTTCTGATGTGTCTGCTTTGCACAGTTGTTAACAAATATTTTGAGTTTGGATTGAGAGTTGGAACCTGATTAATGCTGAGCATGTTACCGCAGTTATTCCAGCTAGTCAGGCAGATATATTTAGTGGTTACCTTGCACTATTAATGAAACCCTGGGGGCTCTGTCTCAGGGATCCTGTTTTCTGGGTTTTTTTTAATGTTGACCTGTTTGTACCAACACTCGTGAATTTCTTTGGTGGGTCGGGGAGAATTTGAAATGGGAAACCTGCAAGCTTTTAATTACCAGTTCAGCTGCAATCCCTATTTGCTGTCGGCTGTCTTACTCAAGAGCATAATCCAGCTCAACCTGATGTTGCAGCAGGATTCTGGAGTAAGATCAGAGCCAGATATTCAAATAGTCTGTGGATCACAATAGCTGCAGATGCTAGAAGGATGGCAGATTTCCTTCCCAAAAGGCATTAGTGAACCAGATGGATTTTTACAACAATCAATGATGGTTTCATGGTCACCATTACCAAGACTCGATTTACTAATTGAATTTAAATTCCACCAACTGCCATGGTGGGATTTGAGCCTGGGCTTCTGGATTACCAGTCCATTGACATTACCACTATGCCACCATCTTCCCCCAGTGAGTTCAGCACATGTTCCTTCAGTTTCTGACCTGCCTATTGGCAAAGCACTATCATACCTAATGAAAATCACTTCAGAGTGTGGAATGGATGTGATTTAGTGACAGGTTTGACAAAATAAAAATAGGGAGGAGGAGAAGAGGAAGGGCATTTTCAGGGACTGAATGTGAATGTGGACTCTGATGAAATCCTTTCACCTGAATCTATTTTTATTTTACTTTTGCGTTAGATTGTTGGAATCATCACACGACACAACTTAAGCCACGATTTTCTATTGATGAAACTGAGGCAGCACAACATGACGATGTGATCCTCTTCTTCACAGTGCAACATTCCAGAATCTTTTACTCTACACTGCAACGGCTTTGATTTTCAGGGGCCATCTGATAAGGCAGGACATTCCTTGGTGCCAGTGCCGCCCTCATTCACCTGCTAAACAGGCATCAAATTAACAAGCGACAGCCACTGAAGGACCTTAGCCCCTGACATTAGTCTATGATTCACAGCACTACTCGCACCTGTTTAAAGTAGATGGTGCTGATTTTGTTAATTGTGGAATTAACTGCAGTGTTTGTATATCTGTGTTCATGTGAGACAGGGAAGCAGTGAAAGGGAAGGGTTTATTTTATATTAGCTAAGCTTCTGAAGTTGGGCCTCCAGCAATGAGGATTTTGCAGTACATGAAGCCAGTTGAACATTTTATTCAGTTTTGCAGTTGGCTGACTTTGCACAGCGTTCACAGTCAATCAGATCAGTATCAAAATGGTCTTGAAAAGGCACAAAACATAAAAACACTTAACGAGGCAAAATCAGAGGTGTTTACTAACCAAATCAGAAATAGATAACAGACTAATACTAACTATTCTTTTGTTTCTATGGCATTTTGTTCAAACACTAAAACTGCAGACAGAATCACTGGATATTGCAATTCTGCAGGTAAATTTGTTCATGGGCACAAATCTGAGGTTTGGTTTGAACAATACAGACATAAAATATTGGGAATATATTGTCCTCAACTGAAATGATCGAAGTTAAGAACTTCACCTCAAACAATGACCTATCTGTTGAAGGACCTGCTGTGTATTTCCAGCATTCCCAGTTTGTTCCATTTCAGAGTGGCACACTCTCCTGGTGGGAGGAGTTTCTGTTGCCGTTAGTAACCACTACAGTTCAATCCAGCTTTGTAGTGATATCCTTGCTGTGATCTCCATGGTAACGTGGTTTGGGTTACAATTTGGGATGTACAGCTCCCCCAATCACTGCAAATAATGTATTGCATGACACTAACACAATAAAAAATATCACTGACCTGTGATCACATTCAAGAAAATAATCAGTGGCAGGTATGAAAGAAATTGAATTGGGTTCAGTATAATGATGTACCAAATTAATCCTTTGATTTCTTGGTAGCTGTAATTTTAGCAGAGTTGTCAGTACAACAACCCAGGCTGAGGAGGAGGGATTAAGGTGATTGAAGACATGTATCTGTTGACAAAAGCTGCTGGAATCAGTGAGAAAAGGAGGCTGCTAGTTGAGGATTCTTGTGAAATAATTTAGAAACTGACAAGATGCCTTTCCCTGGTCTTTTCCACACTCTTAGCCATAGCGTTGTGGGACTCACCTGCTCACCTGGGCTTCTGAATTATAAGACAAATGAAATTTGCATATCCAGTGAGGGCAGGATGAATCTGTCATCTTGTTTTCTGTAACTTTGTAGTTCAGATACTTGAAGAAAAACAATTCCTTGTTTTAAAATTGATTTTAAAGAAGCAAACTGTATGTGAAATGTTACACTACACAAAGGGAACCCAGATTAGCAACTCATAAGTGAAAGGGAAAGGCTCCAATATGGAGCCTTCATTCATAGGGCTTTGTTGAATTCCTTTTTTTCATAATTCTGTATTTTATACAATTGAATGTTTACCTTTGAGTTTGTGTGCTTGGAACTTACCTTAAAGCGCATTTAAAAGAACAGTGATTTATTAGAAATCTTATTTTTGTTTTTCAGCATTTCATGCACCTGATTGGCCTAAGGAGACAGTAATGGCTAATGTGTAGTTTCCAAGTTTTGATCATTGTTACAACATTATATATTACTGAGCATCCCTTGTTGACCTGAACCCTGGCAATTTAAAATATTGTACACACCAGCAGTATTTGTTCTTTGTGTTTCAGAAATGCTCCTGGTATGTGATGAGCTAAAGCCCCATCCTCTGTAAGAGGTAAAAGCAAAATTTTCCCCAGTTTTGGCACAATAACTCTAAATGATCTCGGAGATATTTATTGTAAAGTGCTTTTTTCAGTCCTGTTTTTACCTGTGGGATATTGCAGAACACTTGCCTGTTGCCTGTTGTGTGAATCTTGGCACAATTTCTAAGGCAAGAGGCAAGTTTAGTTTGAATTCAATTTTGAGACATTTGAGGCAGAGTTGGCCTGGACTCGGTACCATGGGGCCCCAGGACCGTGCACCAAGAACACTAGAATTCCAGGTTCCCGTTAATTCAGATATTTGGGGCCATTGATACAGATCACCCCTCTGATTAGGATTTATTCATCACAGGCAACAGTGCTAAAAGCAGCTCTTTCCAAACCTCCAGGCCCACAACTTTCAAGGAGGGGAAAACACAAGGAGTTCACCAGGTGTACAAACCTGACCTGGACTGCAGTCTTTGGCCCATGTTGCAATTGTCTGTAAAACTTGGAATATTCAGTATGGTGGATGATACCATAGTTGCTGTGATTTGAGTATTATCACATTGTCATATTTGCACTTATTATTTGATATGAGCTAATTATTTTACATTGAGAAGCTTCTGAAGCCAAATATAATTCTCATTTTATTTTTTTATTCCATGTTTTTAAAATTTCTGTTTCTGTAATTTTTTTAAAGATTAGGTTACATTATAATAAACATTCCCATTTGTGATCCTGCAAATGTTGATCCAGCACTCTTGTTCATATTTTTTCATGGGATGTAGGTGTTCCTGGCTATGCCAGCATTTGTTGCCCAAGCATATTTCCTCAGCATTTTCTTAGGGATTGTGTGGCATTGTTAAATTGATGATTTTAGAGTTGGTTTGTCTCTGTAGGCTGGTACTTCCTTCAACTTCTTGCACCCTCCAGATTAATACCGGGGCTTAGAAGGTTACATTGAGGGCAGATTGCATAAACTGAGTTTGTATTTCCCTCAAGTTCAGATGACCTAATCAAGATGTTTACAGCCAATGAAGTACTTTTGAAGTGTAGCTACTGTTGTAATGGTAGGAAATGCAGCAGCCAGTTTGTGCACAGCAAACACCCACAAACAGTAATGTGATAATTTATTTTGTGATGTTGATTAAGGGATAATTATTGGCCTTGACACAATAACTCCCCTGCTCCTCTTCAAAATAGTGCTGTGGGATCTTTTACATCCATCCTAGCAGGCAGATGGAGCCTTAGTTTAACATCTCAGCCAAAAGACAGCACTTCTGATATTGCAACACTCCAGTGTCAGCCTAAATCTTTGTGTCCCAGCCCTCGAGTAGGCCTTGAGCCCAGAAACCTGTTAATCAGAGACGAGAGTGTTATCAACTGAGTCACGGCTGATATAGTTACCGGAGTTGTAAAAGTTTGTATCCCAACTCATTTAAGACAAAGGGCAACATTCAATTATCTTTTTGATTACTGTTTGTACCTGACTAGTTTTCAATGATTTGTGAACTTGGACTCTCAAATTTTTTTGATCCTCTGCATTTCTTACCCACTATTTAGAGAATATTCAAGTTTACCTTTTCTGGATTTGAAATGAATGACCTCATGTTTTCCCACATTGAAATCTATTTGCCATAGTCTTGCTTAATCAATTTGTAACCTTTAACTTTCTTCTCCCACCCGCAGTACTTCCTGTTCCTGATTTTTGTTGTAATCTGCAAATGTGGATATACAACTCTATTCCTTAATCCAAGCTAATAATAAACATGGTGAAAAACTGAAGCCTCAGAATAGATCCATGGGGAGCACCCCTTACATTCTGCCAATCAGAATACCTACCCTATATCTCCATTCCCTGTCTCCTGTCTCCCAACCAATATATAGTCTCATATCACAAGGGTCACTCCCTTTTGTACGTTCAACCTTTCCTGACGGCTGTAACACCTGCGCCTCATCCAATTGGAGCTGAGCGAATGCCAATGATTGGTGGGTAACGTGGCGCAGATAAGTGGCGCGAACCGGAAGTGGGTGATCGTATGCGGAGAGCGCGAGGCTGTTAACGAACCCGGCGCGTGAAGGCGGCCTGACACTGACCCGCGGGACGATGTGGACCTGATAGACACGGGCAGCCGTTCGGGAGCGAGGCAGGAGTGTGTTGCCTCCATGGCCGAGGAGCCCGGTACATTGAGCTTCTTCGTTATTTATTGTGATGCGGTCCGGGTGTAGAGGGACCGGAAGTGAGGAGATTGGGGGGTGCGGGATGGTGTCCTGTGGGGTGAGGGACGGTGTCCCAGGGGATTGGGGGCGGGGGGATGGAGGATGGTGTTCCAGGGGATTGGGGGCGGGGGGGATGGAGGATGGTGTTCCAGGGGATTTGGGGGGTGGGGGGGAATGGAGGATGGTGTTCTTGGGGATGGGGGATGGTGTTCCAGGGGATTGGGCGGGGGATGGAGGATGGTGTCCCAGGGGATTGGGGGGAGTTGGGGGGGGGGGGATGGGGAATGGCGTCCCAGGGGATTGGGGGGGGTGGGGTGGAGGATGGTGTCCCAGGGGATGGGGGGGGGCGGGATTTGGAGGATGGTGTCCTTGGGGGGGGGCGGGGGGGGGAGAATGGTGTCGCAGGGGATTGGTGGGGGGGGGGGAATGGTGTCCCAGGGGATTGGGGGGTGGGGGGGATGGTGTCCCGGGGGATTGGGGGGGGGGGTTGCTGAGGGCATTGGGGCATGGTCCCGGGGAGGGGTGTGGGATAGGGGTGCTCCCGGGCAGGGGTGTGGGATAGGGGTGCTCCCAGGGAGGGGTGTAGTGGAGGCGGGGTCCCGGCGAGGGGGTGGCCCCAGGGAGGGGTATGGGTGAGGTGGGTTCCCGGGGAGGGATGATGGGGCATCCCGGGAACAGGGATGGATGATGGGGCAGGCTGGGGGCTGTGGTCCAGTATCTAATGGGATTTCTGTTTGGGTCAGTGAGGAACCCAACTCCCAAGTTATGCTTTGCTGCTGTGGAAATGATTTAAGTTTTGCTGCAAATGATGCCGCATTATTTCCATTTATGACTGTGATGGGAGGTTAAGCAGCAGAGCTTTAACCTCACAGTCCACTCATTGCTCGGGTGTGTTCACGTTGCAGGGAGTTTGAATTCCCAATGGGGAGACAGCGAATCCCCGTGTTAACTTGCTCCCCAAGCTCATCCCTGGGTCCCCAGGACCTGCTTCCCTGGGTGAACACCACACACTCACTGGCATGGAGAATCACAGTCATAACCACCTCAGTTTTCTGCAATGAAGTTAATAAGCACCAAATTGTGTTGTGAAATTTCATTTTCTATGCTTTTGAGGTGAGATTAAGGTATTGGATCATTCATTTTTAGAAAATAATGGGCCAAAATATTTGGGTTCAGGTGAAATGTAACAATGACTGGCACGGCTTTTAAGTTGTGAAGAAGGAACCAGAGGATTCTCCGTGTCTCAGCCTGTGGTCCAAGTGCTGAACTTTAAAATGGACAAAATGAGTGCTGGTCCCCCAGGGGCTGGATGGAGTTAATTGAAGAAACTGAAACTGGAAAGTGAACTCGGTTCAAACACCTGAAACCATAGTTCTGAAATGATTCTCGGACGCTTATTTACTTTAAATTTTATTCTGCAGTGGGTTCCATACACAGTGTCTACATGTACTGAAGGTAAAATACCAACTCCACTGATGGCTTTGTTTAATCTGCACCAGAGCTCACAGCAAGTGACTGACTGTCAGTGTCACAGCAACAAAAAACAAATACAATACAAATAAATAGTTTCATAATTAATATAAATAGAATTAAATATTGTTTAAATAGCAGCTGGCACTGTATGTACATTAAAGATTTAATCCAAGAGTCGAGCTTGTAAACAGTCTACAGGTGGGACACTACTTGTCATCAGTCAGAGTTTGTGGAGCAAAAATCAGAGGAGTGAATTAAATGTGGGAAGGTTGATGAAAAGGCAGTGCCGGCAGTGTTGCTCCCGGAGTCAGACCTTAGGAAAAAGAGAGAAGACAATGAGCTGAGCAACACCCATCCACAGTGCAAGACCCAACTTTTGAACTAAGCCCCAAGATCTAACTCTTGGTTGAAAAGTTTGAGATTAAAAGTGATGAATTGAGTTGAGGCCCTTCATTGTAAAGCGAGGCCGTGGCCTTCCTTTCTTATTGGTCTACCTCTAAAAGACTACATACACAGTAAACCTCAGCTGAAAAGGGCCCTTGTTAACCATATATGGACAGCGTCTTGGAAATATTTCTTCCATGGCTGAGCAAAGAGGCCCATTAAAAAAGAATCTTTACAATAAATATTTAATTGGGCTGGCAGTGCATGGTAAGATGAGCATAGATGTGAGCTCGGAACTGGTGTTAGAGTGAAAGGGTTAGGGATGGCAGTGTGGAGAGGGCGTGTGGGGAAAGGGAGCTGGTATTAGGGTTAGGCACAGGGCTGGGAGTTAATGATGTAGTTAGGGATAATTTGGCTTCTGTTTCCTCCAGGATAGCAGATTAGGGGGTGATATAATTGGGGCCCTTAAAATGATTGAAGGAGTTGGTAGGGCATATAGAGAAGAATTATTTCCTCTGGCAAGGGAGTCCAGAATGATGGGGCATAATCTTAGACTTACAGCTAGGCTGTTTATGGCTGAGAAACTAGGAACTGTGGAAGAGCTGAGAGATTTAGGGGTCAAAATACAGGAATCATTAAAAGGTAGTGGACAGGAACAAAAAAATCGTTAAAACGGCTATTGGAATATTGGCCTTTATCTTACTGGGACTGGAGTACAAAGTGGAAGTAATGTTAAAGCTTTTTGGAACTCTGGTTAGACCTCATCTGGAGTACTGTTTTGGTTCTAGGTACTGCACCTCGAGAAAGATATATTGTCTTTTGAGGGAGTGCAGTGCAGATTCACCAGAATGATATCTGACCTAAAAGGTTTAAATTCGGAAGACAGGTTGCTTAGACTAAGCACTCATTCCCTCGAATATGGAAGATTAAGGGGTGATCTGATTGAGGTGCTTAAGACGATTAAAGGATTTGATAGGGTAGAGAGAAACGCTATTCTTTGGCGGGAGAGTCCAGAACAAGAGGGCATAGCCTTAAGATTAGAACTAAGATAGTGTAAATCTGTAACCTTCTTAAAAAGCGTCAGAAGCTGGGGTTGTCAATTGAAATTTTCAAAACTAAAATCAACAGGTTTTCCTAGGCAATGAAATGAAGGGGTATGGAACCTAAGCGGGTAAATGAAGTCGCGACACAGGGTTGAGGAGAGGAAGGCGAAGAATGGATTGAGGACAGGAGGAAGAGCTGGTTGGATGTGTCCAAGGTGCTGAAATTGAAAACTTGAGGTAGATTTGCGGGTTTGGTCTTTCTTGAATCCTTGGAAAGTCTGAGAAATAAATGCCATAGAGATCGTGCACTGAAAACAATCGGTTTTAAACCTTTTAATAAGAGTCGAAGAGACCAGCACTCACCGGGGCATAATTAGTCAGGAGCTAAGTTGGAAACTGAAGAATCATTAAGGGTGCATTGAATGTGCAGGCATTAGCTTCACTATAGTGAAGTGCACAAGTGCACACACTATATAAGTGCACAATCCTTACCAAACACACCATCACTGACCTTTTAGCCGCAGCTATTTGGTAGTGAAAAGGGCATGTGCCGGCAGGAGAGTTCAGATCCCAGCCTATGGGTTATCTACTTCCCAGCGCAGTGGGTTATTTTAGAAACAATCCCTGTCCATAGTAATCTTATTCCAGGTCGGTTTAGTGGTTTTAAACCATTCCGTCGCTGTGTGGGGCGGAATGTGCCTTTTTGACCCACTGCACTGTTTATGTGAACCATTCCACCTGTAAAACACATCGGCAATGATCTCAGTGCCGCTCTTACCTTTAAACAAGCCGCTAACAGCCCAGGCCGCTCATGGCACCGATTCGGTCCAGTTTCACGCCGAAGCAGCCCCGTGATGGCCCCTTTTTGCTCCTGCCTTTAAACCGCAGAGGATTGTTGCTAAGGTCTTTCAGGAGACGGGCCAGGACTGCTTCCTGACGGAAAGGTCGGCCACCAATCTCTCGGGATTCGCGCTCCCAGGGAAGCTCCAAATCGGACTGGTCAGCGTTGAGTTCGGGAATGGAATCGACTGGCGACATTTCTTGTGCCTCATTGTTCAGCTCGTCTGAGGGGAAGTGGTGCCCATATTCATCTTCCAAAAGCCTGGATAAGATCTGAAAGTGAGAGAATTGGTAGGATTTAGACACCAGATCTAATTGTTTGTGGGCATAGCTCAGAAAAGTGCTGGAATTTACATCAAACATAATCCATATGTACGGCGATCTGATTGGAACTTACAGCTATGAAACTCTCTGAAACATCAGCCAAGTCTATGCAGAAAGGAAGCAAAGATGCCGTTTAGTGGTTAGTTAGTGACAGCTAAAAACCTACTCCTTCGCTGTCTATGGTTGGTTAGCTCGACCCCAAACAGGAGGTAATACTCCGGTGTTTCAATTCAATGGACGGGGGATTTCTGATAATCCCCTTGCTAGTTGTCAAATAAATAGTTGAAGCGTAGCGTTACCTAATTATCAACAGCAGACAATGGAGGATGAACTATATAACTCGCCTCGACCGTGTCCACTCCTAGCGGATCAGCAATAGCCAGAGTGGTCTGAGACCACTGAAGCCATTGGTGTGATTTGCTGGCCAGCGCTGACTATTTCAGCTGTAGCCTGGACACCACAAACACACGGATCGTCCTTCCAGTAACCTGGCGTTTGGACCTCTTACCTGCAGGCTGTCATCTGATCTTGGTCTAGCTTGGGCATGGACCAGAAGTACAAGCAAGAGTCCGCAGTAGAAACTCATTTGTCCGCTCATCTTCTCTCCTTGAGTTTCTGATTTGGGTTGGACTGTTCACCGCGAATTAGTTTCTTCACTTGCTCCCTCTTTCCCTGCTGCTTCTGTGCTCAGACTCTGGGTCTTTTATTTCCATGCTGGCTGACGTCATCCCACCGTGAACGAATATTCCAAATATTAATTTATTAATCTCATTCCGTCACTTCCCTGCGATAAAGATAATAGTAAATACGGGAAATGTCACTAGGTGATAGGATGTGTTTGTGGATGGAGTAGTTTAACTTATATGGTAAAGTCAGTTACAGATATGATGCCACTGTGGCAGGGAGTTGTGCAGTTTTAAACAGTTGCGCATCAATTCAGTCTGCATACCCTAGGTCTTTGGGTTGCAGTGCCGAAGGGGAATCAAAATGAATGTAACATCGAGTTGTCCAATTTTGTCTTGACCCAACAGTTGTCGCTTCAGAAAGGATTTTTAAGAGTAAATTACAATTTAACATTAAAATAAACTACTCAGTGTAGAATTAACCGGGAAAAACTGAGAACGGGGGTGCGTAAAGAATGCGAAGATTTTCCCCTTTTGCTTTAGTAATATATTCATAAAATAAACAATACTTCCAGTCACTCACTGTTCCATTAGCTTTTCATTGTGTTGTAATATAGTATAAGAAGTTTCCAAGACTCAACTGATTTCAGGTGCTGTCTATGTTCCGATAATAGGCAATGCACTTTCTGCGCGATATATCAAAACAACACGTAGTATACCCAATAAACACCTTCCACTGCCTGATGAAGTAATGTGAATGGCACAGATAGAAGCGACAGAGATTCAATCTGTGAGAACTATTTTCTCCTTCAGGCGGATACAAAGAAAGTAATATTTTACCAGCTACCAGGAATGCTTGTTCAGAAAGAATCAAATCCCAACACTGGCCTGTGACATTCAGTACCGGGACTTACGTGGGTCATTGATACTTTAAGCATTTTTAGCGTGAGCTTTATATATGCATATCTTTACAAATGCCACCAATACATTACAACAGTGACTACAAAAATACTCCTTTACTGGCTGTGAAGCGCCTTTGTGCATCCTGAGGTCATGAAAGGCAAGATCTTTCACTCTTTAATACATTGCATGTACAAATATTAAACCTGTTCACTGTTCGTGGCGCACTTGCTTATTGGCTAACGGAAGAACGACTTAAACTCGGTGCCCATTAATGAAATGGTAACCTGTTGGAACCTGCGAGGAGACAGAAAATTGGGTAACATGCCAGATTTTATTCAGTTTGCACAGACGATGTATTTTGAGAGGTTAATAAAGTGGCATGACTTTGAGATGTGACAGTGAACATCCTTACAAAAACTGTAACCTTTTAAAGAAATGACACAGCAAGCCACAGCCTATGGCTGCATGGAATGCTTTAGGAGTTGTGTCATAACATAGCAGATTGCACTGTGCAATGCAGAAAGTTCTAGGGATCTGTCAGCTATCTGACAGGAGATAATTGGATGGTCGGACCAGACAACGCTTGTCTCCATTATCTCAAGATATTGTTAACCACTATCAGATACGGCGGTCAAATAAACTTCGAGTTATTTAGAATTGTACTTGTTTGCTCCATAGATTTTACTTATTTAACATTAGTGAAATGGAACGATGCAATAGTTATGCCGAGCTTTTTAATAATGGCTAATGTTTGTGCACTTTAAGTGAATGTATGGAAAAACATGACATTCTCGCACTATTTCACTGGAGGGTTGGAGACGCGTTACCCTGCACCAATAGGAGAAAGCAATTTATGATTCATTAATGCAAAATGCTGCGGATGCTGGAAATCTGAAATAAAAACAGAAAATCAGAACTGATAAAGGTTATCGATCTGAAACGTTAACCCTGTTTCTCTCTTCACAGATGCTGCCACATCTGCTGAGTACTTCCAGCATTTTTTGTTCTTATGATTCTTAAGATTCATTCTGGTAATTTAGTTCCGCAACGCACAATATTCCTACTCTAATACACATTTGTTAGCCTCTTTTCTCACTGATTTAAATAATCATCAGCTGACATACTTGTCAATGTTTTTAGTAGTTTTCCAGAATGAAAGACTTTGTAACGCTGCTGCACCTCGGACCCGAAAGTTTCAGGCTGGGTGTCCAAAGGGTGAAAGATTTGTTGGACAATGGGTTTTTATCAGACAACATGTAGGGCATCCGGGACAAAACTCATGACCACGTTTGCTTCCATTTGTATGAAAACAGGATGGGGAATGTGGCCTTTCTGTAGCTTGTGCTTTTTAAAACCATGTACAGAACATTCCCCTCTTCCCTCACTTGGCCCGGAAACACGTTGGCTGAAGGGTGGAGTGGAAGGATAGTCGGGTGAAGGTTGAAACTGCAAATAGGGTGCGATTGGCTGCCACCTGACGTTTCGGATCTCACACAAGTTCCAGCTTTTATCCAATGGATGAAAAATTTATTTGGCGGCGTACTAGGGGCAACCCATAAGACCGACTGGAAATGTTTTTAATGGTTTACAGTTGAATAACTGAACATTACTATTTTACTGTTCTGCATTTTCGCTGCTTGGTTTCCTTGAGCGCCCCACATGGTGTAAGCACTGAAATCTATGGGCAATTTTCCGAAGAGTTTCTCCCGATCATTCGCCCAGGGAAAGATTAGTGGAAACCCCGGGAAAATGTGTAGACGCAATTTTTATGTTTGTGCCCCCGGAGCTCCCTTGGGCCTTTCGCCGAAGTAATCGTGGTTGATCGGAAGAACTCACGGATATTACTCCCTGGGTCTGCAATACATTCCTTGCGAAAAATTCATAACTGACTTTAGTAATAAATGAACCACCTCCCTCCCCCTCCCGGCAACTTTTGTTTCTAATCACGTTCCTTTAGATTTGAAGCTGTTTTCAAAACTACCAGTCGGGCCTATCTAGTTATTGAACTCTGGGATACAGCTTTCTTTTGTGTTGGACATGTCAGTGCGTACACTTCTAGACGACCTTGTCTTTTGGATCATTTTTGTGAGTCATTCAGTTGCGGTCCTTCGACATAGACCGGAATCCGTCAACCTGCATTGTATTAGGTTTGGTCAGTAAATAAACCCTCTAAAGGAAGAGAATTTTAATGTTGAGCGACGGTGTAAAATGGACGCTATTGGAATGAGTCTCCCATTGTACACCTCGCTCCATTCCCCTTTCAGATGAAGGGAAAATCGGGCGGCAAATTCGATGTTGCCCGTTTGATAAACATGGCCCAAATTTAAAATTACCCGCCTTAAAATGAGTGCGTCCCTTATTTAAAACTAATTCCAACGTGGTTTAAAGCAGTTGCATTCTCCTGATTGTGGGTTCTCGGATCTGGATTGGAGGTATCACCAACTGGACACGGGTAATATGCATCAGCCTCTTACGCGCCTTTAAAAACTGTCTTAGTGTCATCAATGTCATGCGCTATCCTTGTTATGGTCCTGAAATGTTAACTCTTGTATTTTTCTCCACATATGCTGCCAGACCTGCTGAGTATTTCGAGCATGTTCTCTTTTTATTTCAGATTTCCAGCAAGCGCTGTATTTTGCTTGTTGAGGTCTTGGCTTCCGCCTCGACAAGCATTTTTCAGCATTTGATGGGATCTGTCCGCCCTGGCACACTTAGTGGGGAACAATTGAAAATATGAGCTAATGCTTGAGGGCAGGACGTTCGCAGCTGAACTCGCCACCTCCCTGCCCTAAATCGAGACTGTGCCCACTCTGCCCTCAGCCCAGTTTCTATTTTGGATTATACATAGATTCTTCATGTAATTATTAAAGGAATTGAATTAATCTATTTGGGCGAGAAAAATGCCAAGCTTTCTGAATCATCTATTTCATTTTACTTCATGTAACAATCGTTGAACTAGCCGTAATGCTCTGTTCCCTCTTAAAACCTGTGTCAATAAACGTCCTTTGTCCAACCCTGTAAGTATTTGCTTAGCTTGCGGGTCTAACGCGCACTGTGACCCATCACCATGCTTATGAGTATCCTAACCAGATTACTGAGAAACCCACACTCTCTCCTTTCTACTCCCACACTACTCATATGGCATTATCTTGCAGGATTAACTGAGTGCAGATTCCAGTGACAGGTCTCCCTCCTAGTACGAGTAATGAACAGGATCAACTGATCACTCATCACAGCGTCTCTCGGCAGGATTCGGCCTTGCCTAGGAAACGGATCAGATAACCAATTCGGTCATGACTTAGTTCCAATATTCCAACAACGAACACGCAATCTTGATACCAACTGGATCCCGATACCCAGCTGATCACCTTCCCCCTCCACATAGACAGGCACAACATCCAGACAGTGACTAGTTGGCTATTAGTCAGCTAATAAGTTGAGTCCTCCAATGGCATGCAACAGATACCAGAGACTCCTCGTGTAGTTCCTGGTGAGCACACAGCTTGAATGTGGTGTTACCATCTTCTTGACCACAAGCATGTATATTTGCCACGTAGAATCCAACTATGGCTTAACCAGTGGGAAGTATAGGAGCCTCAGTACATTCCACTGCTGCTCTGCAACCTAATTATAGTAGATAGCGACCTTGGATGCGTGTGTATGGCCTAATAACCAGCCTTCCTGCGCCCGTTGTGCCAAGCTACAGAGTTTCTGCAATAGTTCTATGACATCAGCATGGTGGAAGGACCCCTTAATATTCCAGATGTGTCAGCCAAATGTTACGCGCCAGGTTTGCCCACCAACATTGGCTTAATCCAGGTTTTACTGTGAGAGGCTTTGGTAAAGAACCAGTTCGTAGTCCCTGTCATGGATTATTTTTACATTAAAAGGCAGAGTTATTGACTTGGCGAGAAAATGGGTATTTTGATTAACATAAAAGTCTTTCCATTAAAGTTCTGCATCATTGGTGTCCAACCTTACATATGCCTTGGTGTGTAATGTGATGGCCCTTACGACTCTCCGCTGGGCTCAGTTGGTAGCGCTCTCGCTTCTGAATCATAAGATCCCGGGTCCCACTACCGGGCTTGACTACAAAACTCCAGGCTGACCCTCCAGTGCAGTACTCCCTTAGTACTTTTACATACTGCATGCAGTGGCACGCCAATCACCCCTAATTTAGGTTTAGGCTGATAGTTAGCCCCCCCCCCCCCCCCCCCCCGCCCAGGTACTCCAATTGTAATTTCAGAAGAGCACCATAGATCTGACTTTTCAAATATATGGTGTTGTAGGCGTTATTTCATCGCTTTTTCAAAGGCCTGTCAGGAACAGATGAAGCTGAAGTAAGGTATAGAGGCTTCGTGGTGTTTGAGGATCTGACTAGACACAAAAGCTAGATTAATGTTATAATCCCTTGTATGTTCTTGGAGTTTTAACAGTGTGGAACATTTCTTTCTAACTGGTAGGTCCAAGATCATTGATTGCAACAGTGAATATGCTCCTGAATATGATTCTATATCTTTATTGGTCTCAATTTTTGGTTCATAAAATCTTTGTATTCGTTTTCTTTCTCGGCATTATGACCATTTATATACGAAACAGAAATGGACTACCTAGTGCCTGCGAAAAATCGGTTACCAGCTTTAAGTAACATTTCTAATATTGCAAGAAAGTAAGCATGGGTCTGGAAGTGACAGAGAATAACTTTGGGAATGCCTTGCGGATGTGCTGCGCATCTCCAGTTTTTGCTAATGTCCCATGTAAACACGGTTCCCAAACAAATTTCGCGATTTGGCGCCCACAACAGAAGAGCATTGTGCCTTAATGTTGCTGGAAGAGGCTGTTTGAGTTCTCCGGTAACCCCGTCTATGGGCCTGAAACATTCAACTTCCCTTCTCCACAGTTACCGTAGACAAAAAAAAAATCGCTGGTAGTGGAAGCAATGTTGGATTAAAGAACCATTCATATCTAATGCTGCATTTTCGTTTTATTTGACTGTAATAACGAGGAATGTTAAAGCAATAAAAAACACACATCAATTACTCTGGAATGAATACATTATCACTTTTAACATGAACATTGGTGCTAACGATGGGTTGTCTAATTATGTGACTTATATTGCTTTGTGCTTCTATTACACACACCCAGCAATGGGTAACATGGAGGCGAACCATTGCTCTTTAACACACCACCCTTACCAGGCGACAGAGCTTTTCAATTTCTTAAACAGTCTGCTAATTAAAGCATTATTAAGGGAAAATATAAGATTTTGCTTATTTTACAACTCTGAAGACGTCCTGAAACAAAATTCACCAGCGGTAGAAGAGTATGAAATAAAATAATGTATTCTTAATAGAGTATCCGTATTAATTTTATAACAAAGAACCCATTTTAAATTCCACATCAGTTGCACCAGATTGGCATTACAGTAATAACTTGAACATGGAACATTGACGTAAGTTTACAAGTAAATACATTTCTCTTAAATTAATATAAATAGCCCCCCATTCAAGAATTATGAAATTCAATAACATTCACACGATCCCATTAAGCACGGTTACAATTAAATGAAGCTTGTAAACATTCTACAGTGAGTCACTAGAATTTAACACTTGGACTTTGTGGAAACACAAGTCGAAAGAGCTTTAGTTGAAGCAAACTTTGAAACGTGGATAGAGCCATTGGCGGGTTGACCTTGATGTCCTGCACTTTCAGTGATGCCCTGGTAAGAAAAAACGAAAGTGAGTTTGATATGTGTAAAGGCAGACTTTCAGAGATATCCAAGGGATAGTTTGAACATTCAATCTTGAAAAGCGATTTTAGTGACACGGAAAGGATTTGATTCTTATACACAATATATAAATCTTCCTCGAAACGCCCTTTTAAATCAATATGTTTACATTGTATTGTTGATATTCCATAATCGGATTACACAGTTACTGGACAGTAAAAAAATAATCTTTTAAATTAATTTGGTTAAAGATCCTTTGGTTCAATCATTTTTATCTGATAAATAAGAGCATGTCTTTTGACAGTAGTAGAATTCATTCAACAAACGTCTGCAATTTAATAAATATTTCTGTTGAATTACTAGTGTATCTGTTGGGAGATTCTCCAAGATTTTCTGACTTCTTTGATTTGTAGATTAATGAAAATCTGGATACAAACTCAATCACTGGAATCCAAACAGCTACTGTCTTTCTATGTTATTCCTGCCCTGGCTCCATACTGTCCAATAGTTGGCGCAGAACTATCCAGCTAGTCTTATTGCTAAACCTATCATAAAGTCGACCCAAATAGCATTTTGTAGCTGCTATTTTCATTCTCAACTAAAGTAAAAGCAGTTGGAGAAGATGGGGATTCCAAAATGCCACAGTGGTAGGCAATGATCGGTGTTACTGTTTAGTTGGAAATCTCATACCTTAAGTTAAATGGTCAGCATCCCAGGTCGCTCATTGCACCAATTCTGTCCAATTTCACTCCAAAGCATCCTCCTGTTGACACCTTCTTGCTTCTAGTCTTAAATCTCATGGGGCCGTTGGTGATGTCACTGAGGAGTCGTATCAATGAACCAACAGGAAGCCTGTTTCTGCTTTCGAGGTCCTGTAAGTTTTCGTCCCAACTACGTTCCAACTCAGGCTGGCCATTTTGCACGTCGGGAGAGATGCCAACTTGAGATGCCTCGTCTGCTCCGTTGTCCAAATCTTCATGGGACAGATAGCGCTCAACCTCTCCCTCTAATAGTTTTGACAAAGTCTGCAAATAACGGGGGCGGGGAGAGTTAAACTTACAAATCTTCGAAGTATTTCTTTAAGTAGCGTAAGTATAGTGGAGGAAAATATGACGTTGTTAGGTGGAACATAGAACTACAATGACATGTTGCAACAATGTCAAAAAAGGAACTGGGTTTGTTGAAGCATTTCTTGTCCTACATTCAATGTAGTGTACTCAGTAACTTGTCATTGCTTAATGTGCATCTCTAATGACCTATTAGGGGGAATTTGTTAGTCATGAGCTTTTGATCGATTCAGAGAAATGTATTCTTCACTCGGAAATGTTGCATTTCGAAATTGTCACAAACCAATTCTGCGTTTCAAATTCGGTTAAGTGGGTATTAGTCTTAGTTGATGGTCAAACTACATGCTCATTGTGTGGTTGGTCACTGGGGATGTCCCACAGTTAATATATAAGCGCATGGGGTTTCATGGCACGGTGCTCAAAGATGACCGTCAACGCAAATTTTCGCCTCAAACAGACCTTCAATCCTACTCTAATGAGCGATAAAGACGATCTCTAGCAAAAGGACACGCGGTCTTGGTGCATTCAGTAAATGTATTACCCCAGGTGTGGGAACCTAGTTCATGTTTAGAGACTGAAGGTGCAAATCTTGTTGCAGGGAAGGGATTCTGGAGCTAGTGAAGTTAGTCATGGGTTCGCACTGAGGCTGAGATCATCCCTTGTAGCCTTTAGTATTCGCTAATATATGACGAGGACTGGACACAGATTGTAGGCAAAATTCTGGAAATGACATTTTTTTTAACTGAAAACACTAAATCGGTGTCCGTGACCAGTGTTTTGGAAATTGGATGGTTTGTGCATCGAGAGATCCACAGTTCTATTATGAGCAGTTTTCATTCTGTAGTCTCAAAGGACACAACTAAAGACAGGGTAAGCGTGTTCTCGTACACATAGGTTATACGGACAGATTCGTGCCGAATACTGACAACACTGATCAGTAACTGGCAGCCTTCTCACAGTAGGTTGGGCGCTACGTTGCTACGTGTTTTGGTCAGCTTTTGAGCCGGTCACTGTCAGTCCGTGTAAATGTAAACTCCTTCAAGTTCTAAGCTGATTGATCACTATGGTGCTGACCAATGAGACACAGTTGAAGATACTCCTGTAGCTAACATTTAAAATACTTCATTGAAATGAGCAGATCCGCTGGTTAGTTGGATTGCCAATAAATAATTGTTGCACCATCCATTTACTTTAGCTCAAGGTTGAACGCCAAGGAAAGCGATGATTATAGCCCATGGTAAAGCAGGAGTGCTTCCTCTTACCTGGAGGCTGTTCTGTGGTCTGGGTCTGGCTTGGGACTGGATAAGGAAGAGTAGCAGGAGTCCCCAGTAGTAAACTGTGTTTGCGGTCATCTTTGTGCAGTCTGCTTTCTCGTAGATCTTTCGCGTTTTCTCTTTCCTTCTTTTCGCCTTTGCTTGATCTTTGGGATCGTCTTCTCTGTCTCAGATTCGGATTCGGAGACTTTTATCCTTCTCAGGCTGACGTCATGTCGGCAAGGATTAATTAAATTAGGCATCTTCCGTCATTGAGATAAGGGACCGAGGCAGGATTGAGAGAAATTCCCTTGTAAGTTTTCTTTATTCAAAAGGTTAACAGTCAGGAGTGGTCCTGTTTTATTCACATTCATAGTATCATAATATTCGAAGATTGCAGGGAAATGCACTGATTTTAAGATGGGCATTTTATGTGGATCTGGGAGAAAACATTGGCTAGCTTTTGAACAATAGCAGTCTTGGCTCAGTTGGTAGCACACTTGTCCCTGATTCAGGAAGTTGTTGGTTCGTGCCCTATTCCAGAACTTGAGCACGAAAATCTAGACTGACAGTGCAGTACTGAGGAAGTGCCGACTTTTGAATGGGACCTTTAACCAAGGGATAGTCAGCTCTCTGAAGGTATTGTAAAAGATCCACATAGCATTATTTCAAAGAAGGCCAGGGGAGATATTTCCCATTGTCCTGGACAGTATTCCTCTCTAAATCTACATCACAAAAGCAGATTATCTGGCCTTTATCACATTGCTGTTTGTGGGAACTTGCTGTGTGCAAATTGGCTGCTGTAACCCCTGTAAAGCACTTTGGGATGCACTGAGCAAAACCTTCTAAATCATTTCCTTTGTGCGTGGCCTGTTCATTTGAATGGGCAATGCTTTTAATTTTTTATGCCGCCATGCACACAAGCATATTAAAGGAAACAACTTGTGAGTGGCCTGCACGTACCTTTCAGGTTGTTGTGCAGCCACATCTTACAGGGAACATTGGTCCTGAGGTCATAAAAGGTGCAATAGAAATGCAAGCCTTTTTCAAAAACATGTTGAGCAGCAGACCCTATTACAACAAAACAAATCCAGGATTTATTTCTGCAGTATCTCTGGATATATAATGACTTTGATACAAGGGCATCCATTGAAATGTTCTGTTGGAATGTGGTATTGTTAGGAATATAAGTAATTATTATTGATATTGAATTGAGTGCACTCACTAATGTAAAAGCAAAATACTGCAGATACTGGAAACCTGAAATAAAAACAGAAAATACTGGGAAAACTCAGCAGGTCTGGCAGCATCTGTGGAGGGAAAAACAGTTGATGTTTTGAGTCTTCCTTCAGAGCTGAAGAGAGGTAGAAATGTGATGGATTTTATACTGTGGAAGAGAGGGATAGAGCAGGGATAGGTGGGAGCTCAGGGGAGACCTTGACAAAGATGTTATGGACACAAGATAAAGGGAGTGTTAATGGTAGCGTTAAAGACTAAAGAAGGTACTAATAGTGGCATAAAGGTCAGATAGCAGAATGTATTAATAGCAGAACAAGGGTCAGTGCCCTCTGAAAGCAAAACATAAGAACAAATTACAGGTAAACCTGTGCGGGGAGAGGGTTGGGAAAGAAAACAAAGGATCAAAATGGATGACAACTCATGATCTGAAGTTGTTGAACTCAATGTTAAGCCTGGAAGGCTGTAAAATGCCTAATTGGAAGATGAGGTGTTGTTCCTCCAGTTACCGTTGGGGTTCAGTGGAACAATGAGCAGGCAAGGACAGAAATGTGGACATGAGAGCAAGGTGGTGAATTGAAATGGGAAGCGACAGGAAGGTTGGGGTCATGCTTGTGGACTGAGCAAAGGTGTTCTGCAAAGTGGTCACTCAGTCTGCAGTTTAGTGGGTTTCCTCCTGACTGTGGTTGACAGGACCCTCAACCATGTCCTACCCACCTCCGACACTTCTCCCACCCCTTCCCCTCCCTTCCAGAACCATGATAGGGTTCTCCTTGCTCTCACTTTTCACCCACCAGCCTCTGCGTTCAAAGGATCATCCTCAGCCATTTCCACCAATTCCAACATGATGCCACCACCAAACACATCTTCCCCTCACCTCCCCTGTCAGCATTTCATAGGGACCATTCCCCCTGTGACACCCTGGTCCACTCCTCCATCACCACAACACCTCATCCCCTTCCCAAGGCACCTTACCATGCAATTACAGAAGGTGTAACACCTGCCGCTTTACCTCCTCCCTCTTCACCATCCAAGGCCCCAAACACTCCTTTCAGGTGAAGCAACAATTCACTTGTACCTCTTTCAATTTAGTCTACTGTATTTGCTGCTCACAATGCGGTCTCCTCTACACTGGGGAGACTAAACGCAGACTAGGTGACTGCTTTCCGGAACACCTTTGCTCAGTCCACAAGCATGACCCTGTCCTTCCTGTCGCTTGCCATTTCAATTCACCATTTTGCTCTCACACCCACATTTCTGACCTTGGCCTGCTGCAATGTTCCAGTGAAGCCCAACGCAAAATGGAGGAACAGCGCCTCATCTTCCAACTTTACAGCTTTCCGAACTTAACATCAAGCTCAACAACTTCAGACCATGAATTCTGCCCTCCACTTTGATCATTTCTTTTTAATTTTTTCCCAACCCCTTCTCCCACAGGGTCACCTGTAACTTGTGCTTATGTTTCGCTTTCAGAGAGCACTGACCCTTGTCCTGCTATCAACACTTTCTGCTGCCTGACCTTTATACCACTATTAGCACCTTCTTTAGTCTTTAACACTACCATTAACACTTCCTTTGACTTGTCTCCATGGCATCTTTGTCAAATCTCTCCTGAGCTCCCACCTATTCCTGACCTATTTTTCTTCACCTGCTCCATCCCCTCTCTTCCACAGTATAAAATCCGTCACATTTCTGCCTCTCTTCAGCTCTGAAGAAGAGACATATGGACTCGAAACATTAACTCTGTTTCTCTCTCCACAGATGCTGCCAGACCTGCTGAGTTTTTCCAGTATTTTTGTTTTTATTACATTCACTGATGAACTGGTTTGCTGAAAATTTTGGGGTTTTGACCCATTACATTTAAATGGAACCTGATTTGTGAGAGGGAAGTGAGAGAGAGAGAGATAGGATTAGATAGACATTGAGATAAACAAAGAGGGAGAGAAAGGAGAAAGGACGGAGAGAGAAATAGACAAGGAGAGAAAAAAGGAAAGAGAAAATGAAATCATAGTGATAGGAGATAAGATGAAAGATAAAATGGAATCTGGAAATCAGTGATAATATATTTGGTTAAAGTTTTCCAAATTTCTTCAGGGACTGGTTTGTGATATTTGTCAGGAAATGTGAATATAACCTAAGCTCCATTTAAATATTGATGTGTAACTGAGAAATGTGACATTGCTCATTGTTTAAACAGTACTCATTTGAAATGAATCCCAAATAATTTGGATATCTAGAACATACTTTATTTCCCTTTTATTAACTCATTTGTAAATACATAAAAGAGAGGTATAGTGTTAGATAGCTCAGATTGTGCACAACAACTAAAAGTTAGATTGTGACTGAACTATTCAGTGGTATTGCACAGCCAGGTCCAGCCCGCTCTGCCGAAATCAGCAAATGGCAAGCAAGAACATAAAGAAGAAACATCCACCAGTATAGACTCAATATATATTTGTGGATTCTATTACTTATCAATTGTACTGGTTTTCATATAATAGTATATATCTCCTGATATTGCTGATAGGTCTGTTCGTAACCTTGGTGTCATATTTGACCCGAGATGAACTTCCAAGCACATATCTGCACTATTAGTAAGACTGTCTACTTCCACCTGCGTAACATCGTCTGACTCTGTCTCTGCCTCAGATCATCTACTGTTGAAACCTTCCATTCCTTTATTACTTCTAGGCTTGACTATTTCAATTCGCTCCTTGTCGGTCTCCCATTTTCCACCCTCCATAAATTTAAGCTCATCCAAAACTCTGCTACCCATATCCTAACTCTGCTACCCATGTCCTGACTCACACCAGGTCCCGTTCACCCATAACCCTGTGGATTCTATTATTTATCAATTGTACTGGTTTGCATATAATAATAAATATCTTCTCATAGTGCTGATATGTCTATTTGTAACCTAGGTGTCATATTTGACCCCGAGATGAACTTCCAACCACATATCTGTACTATTGCTAAGACTGTCTACTGGTGGTGGCATCAATGAGCCCTGTGCTCATTGACCTATATTGGCTCCTTGTTGAGCAATTGTCATCCTTGTTTTCAAACCCTCCTTGGCCTTACGCTCCCTATCTGTCTCTGTAACCTCTTCCAGGCGTACAACTATCCAAGATTCTGCACTCCTCCAATTCTGGTTTCTTGCACATCCTCAATTTAGTCACTCCACTGTTAGCAGCCTTCAGCTGCCAATGCCCTAAACTCTGGAATTTCCTCCTGAAACCTCTCCACTTCTGTATCCTCCCTTTAGATGCTCCTTAAAACCCACCTCTTTGATGAAGCATTTGGTTATTTGCCCTACTATCTCTTTATGTGGGCCAGTGTCAAATTTTGTTTCGTAATGTTCTTGTGAAGCATTTTGGGATGTTTTGTTATGTTAAAAGTGCTATATAAATACAAATTGTTGGATAGAGGGTGTTTATTTTGGTGTAAGGGTGAAAACAGGCACTAAGTGAGTGGGTGCTGTGCTAGTAAGAAATTCCTATTTAAAAGTCTGATTTTAGCATTCAAGTTTGGGGCTAATTGCTGATTACCATGATTTGTACTTGTCTGAAGGTGCTAAAACAGACACCTGCAGGTTTAGCACTCAAGCTCTGATTAGAAGCATTTTCATGAAACAGTATATATAGTTTCATTCACCCACCTCCACTGAAGATGAGGAGTGCGTTGGCTGACTTACAACAGTATGTTTCAGGATGGCGCAGGGACCAAGGGAGAGGGTGCACAGATTCTTTCTTATGACACTGGAGGTCCTGGTAGAAGAGATCCAGGGGAGGAGGAATGTTCTACACCCGCAGGGAGGAAGAAGTCCACCTTGCTCCTTGTCCATCTATCAACTTTTTGCTGCTCTCTTGGCCCCAAGTCCTCCTCTCATTCCTACTCTAGATCTAGGAAGGATCCCAAGCAAGATTCCCATGAACAAACACCCCCTTTCTCCTTCTGACTCCTATAAGGTGTCCAATAAAGTAGAATAGAACAGTACTCACTGACCAGGAAATTCAGCTCCATGATGCTGTTGGTGCCCTGGTGATTTATCCACCTTCAAGATGTCAGTCCCTCCAGTACTTCCTCTCTCGTTATGCTTATTGTTTCTAATATTTCACACTCCTCCTCATTAACTAGGATGTCCGCATCATCCCTCTACTTAGTGAAGACAGAGTCAAGGTACTCATTGAGAACCCTGCCCACATCTTCAGCATCAACGAGTAAATTGCCACATACATCTCTGTTAGGCCCTTCCCTTTCCTTAGTTATTTTCTTGCTCTGTACTGGTAAAACATCTTTGGGTTTCCTTTGATTTTACCTGTCAATATTTTTTCATATCCTCTCTCTGCTTTCCTAATTTCCTTTTTTACTTCACCCATGTACTTTCTATACTAGGCTTTCTACAGTATTAAGGTTTTTTGTGACCGCCATAAGCTTCCTTTTTCTGCTTTATCTTACCCTGTATGGCTTCTGGATAACCAGAGGGCTCCAGATTTGGCACTACCACCCCTTTTCTTTGTGGGGATATGTCTACACTGTGCACATACAATCTTGCTTTTGATTGCCTCCCACCAATTTGACACTGTTTTCCCTTCTAATAGCCATATCCTGTCCACTTGCGCCAGTTCACCTCTCAGCTTTGTAACACTTGTCTTTGTCTATAGCGGTGCTAAATCTAACTAATCTAATTATGGTCACTATCTCGAAAATGGTCCCCCACTGCTACTTCATCCACTTGCCCAGCTTCATTTCCTAAGACTAAATCTAGAATTGCACCCCTTCTCGCTGGGCTTGTTATGTGCTAGCTAAAAATGTTCTCTTTAATGCAGTTCAAGAGTTTGTGCTCTCTGTGCGCTTCACACTTTTTGTATCCCAGTTGATATTAGAGTAGCTGAAGTCTCCAACTATTATTGCCCTATTGTTTTTGCACTCAGAAATTTGCCTACATATATGCTCTTCTAACTCCCTTCCTCTATTTGGGGTCTATAGTACACTCCTTGTAGAGTGGCTGCCCCCTTTTCATTTCTGAGCTCAACACATATGGCCTTATTTGATGCTTCATTTAATATATCAGCCCTTCTCACAGCTGTAATCGTTTCTTTAGCCAATAATGCTACACCCCCACCTTTTTTATCCCCAGTCTCTATACTGCCTGAAAACCCTATATTCAGGGATGTTGAGCTGCCATTTTTGCACCTCTTTAAACCAAGTTTCCGTTATCACGTTGACATCATGCTTTCATGTGTATATTTGTGCCCTCAGCTCATTGGCTTTATTTGCTGTACTCCTTGCATCTACATATATACCTTTTAACACTGCCAAATCCCTGTGCTATACACTTTTTAATCTGTGTCTTTCAGAGTCACTCATTAATTTTCAATCTCATGTTCCCTGCTCTGAATTTGCTCTCAGGCTCTCATCCCCCTGTTAATCAAATTTAAAGCCCCTGCAACAGCATTGGCAAATCTTCCTGCGAGGATATTCGTCCCAGTCCTATTCAGGTGTAGGCCGCCTGGCTTGTCCAGATCCCATCTTCCCCAGAATTAGTCCCAATGCCTCAGAAATCTGATGCCCTCCCTCCTATACCAGGTTTCCAGCCACGTGTTTAATTGCTCAATTCTCCTATTTCTGTACTCATTTGTACATGGGACTGGGAGTAATCCTGAGATTACTGCTTTAGAGGCTCTGCTTCTCAATCTCCTTCCTAGCTCCCTGAAATCTACTCTCACGACCTCATCCCCTTTCCTACCTAAGTCATTGGTACCAACGTGGACCACGCCTTCTGGCTGATCACCTTCCCCCGAAGAATCTCCTGCAGCTGCTCTGTGACATCCTTGACCCTGGCACCAGGGAGGCAACAACCAACCTGGAGTCACGTCAATGACCACAGAAACATCTGTCTGTTCACCTAACGAACTCCCTATCACTATTATTCTTTCTTTCTTCTTCCTCCCCTCCTGTATGGCAGAGCTGCCTGTAGTGCCACAAACATAGCACTGACTGCACTCCTCCAAGGAATTAATGCCTTCACCAGTATCCAAAACAGAAAACCGATTGACAAGCTGGACCCCAGGGGAATCCTGAACTGCCTGCTAGTTCTCTTGGACTGCCTTACAGTCACCCATTCCCTTTCTGCCTCCAGTCCCCTAAGCTGTGGTGTGACCACTCTCCGAATGTGCTATCCACATAGCTCTCAGCCTCATGGATAAGTCATAGTGACTCAAGCCACCACTCAAGCTCCAAAAACTGGAGCTGAAGTTTGTGCAGCTGGTGACGCTGCACATGGGTAATCTAGGACAATGTTAGCATCCAGAACTTCCCACAAATTACAGGACACACATTCCACATGACCGAGCTGTCCTGTCATGGCCTCAATTTACTTCCCTTCTGTTAACTTTGTTTTTCTTTGATTGACTTGTATTATTTTATTTTACCTGGCCTTGACTTAACTTTATTTCCCTATTGCTTGTATTCCTTACTTAAATCTGAGTAGCTATGTCTTTTAAAAATAATGCATTTTTCTCATTTTTAGCATTTAAAGACATTCCCTAACAGCAGTTTCTCACCAACCAATGACTTTATGTTTCTCCTGTGATGTCACTCTTGGAATTTTTCAAACACAGCCCTCTTGTGCAGCTTTTCAACTCCTGGACCGGAATTCTACAGCCCCGTAGGGGTGGGGATGGGGCCGTAAAATGCGGCGAACCATTCTAAACTCCATTGACTTTGGTGGGAACGTTAAATCCCATTGCTGTAAAATTCCACCCCTGGTCTCCTGGAGGCTGAGAAAGATAGAGAAAGAAAGAGCAAGAAAAGAGCACCTCCCTTCCCTCCTCACCAAATTCCCTTACTCACCAACCTGCAGTAATTACACTCAGAACCAGCTGCATTCCACACCAGTGCACTTAACCTCTCTTATATAGACTACTGAGATTCAGATGACTATTATGTGGCAGTTGCAGAACCAAATTAGTCCTGATACTTAATTTCCTTACCTCATCTATTCTCCAACAGAGAGCTTGATTTGCTTGATGAGCACTGCCCAAGCCTAAACTTAGAACAGTAAATTTAAGTTAAATGCTAAATTTCAAGCAAGCAGTACTAGGTTTTATAAAAGTGATTAACCCTTAACATTTAAAATCTCACTACCTTACTCACTCCAAATATCTTTCTTACTCGAAATATCTTAAACCCAGGTTCGGGCTGATACGTAGCAAGCGTTGGGCAATAACCATCTCTAATGGGAGAGTACCAAATCACCTCCACTTGATATTCAATGGAATTACCATTGCTGAATCCCCATCATCAGCACCATTGACCAGAAACTCAACTGGACCAGACACATGATTGATGTGACTGCTATGGCAAGCCAGAAGCTGGGTATTCTGCAGAAAGTGGCTCATCCCCTGACCCTCGAAAGCCTCTCCACCAACAAGGCTTAAGACAGTAATGTGACTCTACTTGCCTGGATAGGTGCAGCTGCAAAAAACACTCAAGAAATTCAACACCATCTAGGACAAAGCAATCCACTTAATTGGCATAAAAGCAAAATATTGTGGATGCTGGAAATCCGAAATAAAAACAGAAAATGCTGGAAAAACTCAGCAGGTCTAACAGCATCTGTGGAGAAAAAAATCAGAGTTAACGTTTCGAGTCCTTATGACTCTTCTTCAGAGCTGTTAGACCTGTTGAGTTTTTCCAGCATTTTCTGTTTTTGTTCCACTTAATTGGCAGTCCATCCAACAGCTCAAACATCCGCTCCCTCCATCATTGGCATACCATGGGTACAGTGATTACTATCTACAGGATGCATTGCCCAGAACTAGGGGTGTATAATCTGAAAATTAAAGCTAGTCCATTTAGGAGCAAAATAAAAAAGTATTTTGTCCCAAGAAGGGTAGTGGAAATGAAAAACTCTCCCCCTCACAAGAACACAAGGATTAGGAGCAGGAGTAGGCCATTCAGTCTCTCGAGCCTGCTCCACCATTCAATAAGATTATAGAATTACAGATTTGTTGCAGCAGAGAAGGAGGCTATTCGTCCCATCATAACTGCACCAGCTCTCCAAGTGAGCAATTCACTTAGGGAAAAATTTTCCCCCTGTTGGCGGGGGGAAGTGTGGGCACGGGCAGGCAGGCTTCTGATCGGCGCCCCCAATTGGGGACGCACCACCATTTTACATGGGCGGGCCAATTAAGGCTTGCCCAGCGTGACGTCCGCTCGGAAGCGCTATGTGCTCCTTGTACGGGCGGGGGGTGGTGGGGGGGGGGGGGTGCGGGGTTCCCTTAGCTGGGAGCGCGTGAAAGAGTGCACAGATCTCCCTGAGGCTAAGTGCTGCCTCAGGGAGATCGGCTCGGAATTAAAATTTTTAATACAAATGATAAAAAAATTTCCCTGACATGTCCCCTCATGTGACACTGTCACATGAATTGGGACATGTCCATAACTTTTATTGAAAGATTGGATAAAAATTTAAATACCCTCATGAAACCTCATCCCGCCCGTGGATGAGGTTTCATGCATTTTCCAAAGCTCGCCAGGGCTCCCAGCCTGCCTGCCAACCTTAAGGTTGGATGGGCAGGTCCATTAATTACTTTAATTAGTTTTTCAATGGCCTTAATAGGCTGTTGGCAGGTTGGCAGGCATGCAGCTCACTCGGCTGCGCCCCCGCTGACCTGAAAATGGAAATGATGCAGGGTGATGCTGGGAGTTCCTCCTGACCTCATCCTGCATCATTTTACTCATCGACAAGTGGGCCCTGCCCCTGCTCGCCGACTGGAAGATCCTGCCCTTAGTGTCATTCTCCCACCTTCTCCTGGTAATCCTGAATGTTAATGTTAATCAGGGATTGAGCCAATTGTGGTCTCAACTCCACTTTCGTGTCTGTCCCCCATAACCCTTGACTCCCTTGTCGATCAAAAATCTATCTAACTCAGCCTTGAATATATTCAATGTCTCAGCCTCCACTGTCCTCTGGGCAAGAGAATTCACAGACTAATTACCCTCTTAGAGAAAAAAATTCTCCTCATCTCATTCTTAAATGGGAGACCCCTAATTTTTAAACTGTGTCCCCTAGTTCTAGACTCCCCCACAAGGTGAAGCATCCTCTCAGCTTCCACCCTGTCAAGTCCCTTCAGGATCTTATATGTTTCAATAAGGTCACCTTTCATTTTTCTAAACTCCAATGGGTGTAGGCTCAACCTTGCCTCATAAGATAAACCATTCATCCCCAGAACCAGTCAAGTGAACATTCTCTGAACTGCTTCTAATGTAAATATATCCTTTCTTAAATAAGGAGACCAAAACTTGTACACAGTACTCTAGATGCGGTCTAATGAAAGACCTGCACAGTTGTAGCAACACTTCCCTACTTTTATACTTGATTCCCTTCGCAATAAATGCCAACATTCCATTTGCCTTCCTAATCACTTGATGTACCTGGATACTATCACTCATGTACCAGGACACTCGGAACCCTTTGTATCATAGGGCTTTGCAGACTCTCCATTCAAATAGTATCCTGCTTTTCTGTTCTTCCTGCCTAAATGGACAAGTTCACAATTTCTCACATCACATTCCATTTGTCAAATTTTTGCCCACTCACTTCACCTATCTAAATCCCTTTGTTGACTCTTTATGTCCACTTGACAACTTACTTCCCTAACTATCTTCGTGTCATCAGCAAATTTAGCTATCATACATTCGGTACATTCATCCAAATCATTGGTGTAGATTGTTAATAGTTGAGGCCTCAGTCCTGATCCTTGTAACACTCCACTAGTAACAGCGTACCAACTCAAAAATGACCATTTTTTCCTATTCTCTGCTTCCTGTTCACTAAACAATCCTCTATCCATGCTAATGTTACCCCTACACTAAAAGCTCTTACTTTGTGTGATGTGGCACTTTATTGAATACCTTTTGGAAATCCAAGTACACCACACCTACAGGTTCCCCTTTATCCACTTGCTTGTTACTTCCTCAATGAACTCTAATAAATTAGTGAAATATGATTTCCCTTTCATAAAACCATGTTGACTCTGCCTAATTGTATTATGATATTCTAAATGTCCTGCTATTACCCTCTCAATAATGGATTCAAGCATTTTCCTTATGACAGATATTAGGCTAACTGGCCTATAGTTTCCTGCTTTCTGTCTCCCTCCTTTCTTGAATAGACATTAGCGATTTTCCAATCTGTTGGCACCTTTCCAGAATCTAGGGAATTTTGGAAGATCGTAACTCTTGCATCTACTATCATTGCAATCACTTGCTTTAAGACCTTAGGATGCAGTTAATCAGGTCCAGGGGACTTAACAGCCTTTATTTCTAATAATGTTCCCCTGGTGACTGTAATTGTTTTAATTTCCTCCCTCCCTTTTACCTCTTGATTTTCAAGTATTCAAAGGGTCAGTTGAAACTTTAGATTCAGATTGATGCATTTTGTTGAGCAAGGGTGTCAAGGGATCTGGAGCAAAGGCAGGTACAGATCAGCAATGAACTAATTGAATGAAGGGCTGAATGTTTGATTCGTGCGCCCATGTTCCTAGGAATAGTTAATATTTTTATATTATCCTTATTCTATGAGAACAGTTTAAGTTAAAGGTGTGGATCATTGTCCTTTAAATCCGTGACAAAACATTCAACTCTATCATCTACTTCTCAAAAAAATTTTAATTCCAAGTTATGTATCATGACCTTTCTTGAAACCATCCCATTACAGTACTGTTTGAAGGTAGGTGCAACAAAATATTCTCCAATTAGAACTTGAATTTTAACAACATTTTCTAGTTCAAATATAAATGTGGATCTCAAATTCGATTACATACTTTTCAGTAGAAGCTAGGATGTATTTAGAGTAATATATTAACCGTGTCTCTGGATAATCTGCTCCTGCTAGCTTTTTATACTCAGTTGAAGGTATCCTTGATACAATGCCACTGTGTCTTACACTTTGCTATTTCCAATCTTGGGTAAAAACAGCTCCTGTTTTAAAGATCTTTATTGGGATTTGGTAAATGCAATCAAATAGTAATGTACAATAAAAAACAGCATAAACACATCATTGAATGTATTTCACTATATATGACAAACCAATTAAAACCACTACTTTCCAAGCACACCTAAAATTGCATCCCATCGACCCAGCAGTGGTGTCATAAAGGCAGCCAAAGAATAATACAATTTCTTCTATATTGCAGCAAGTAATAGAAGATAAGTTTTGACCTTCATTCAGCTGTTTTTCCTCAATTCCCAAGTTAAAGGCACACACTGATACATGACTGCTGGATTTTGCATTAAACTATTGAATACAATACACCATTTGTCAGAATACATTTGCAGATAACACTTTGTCTTCCCTTAGGATAACCGTAAGTTAACAGAGCAAACTCAAAATTGCAGTAGATCACAAGAGTTTAGCACCTTCGATCATTGTCATTAATATATATGAAAGGATTCATTTATTTCCAATTGTTCTTACTTATTGAATTGTCAGGAGTTCAATGCTCTGCCTGTTCTAAGTTTATTGTTCATGTTTCGAGAACAATAAATCTGGCACACTTTTAATTTAATCTTATTTGTCTTCACTAGTGAGGTTTACAGGACTACCAGTATTACTTTCATTGCTCATAACTAGATAAGGAAGATTACATTATTGAAAGATTATTCAGCAATAATTCACAAGCTCATGCATTATTTTTATTTTCACTGCTTCAAACTATTAGCATCAAGGGCTGATAACTGGAATGCTGCTAGAACAGAATGAAACAGCACAGAAGAAGGCCGTTAGGCCCATCATGCCTGTGCTGGTTCTTTGAAAGATCTACCGAATTAGTCCCAGTACCCTGCTATTTTCCATAGCTCTGCAAATATTTGCTTTTCAAATGTTTATCCAATCCCTTTTAAACCTTTCCTTTGAACCTACTATTTCCTGTTTATGATAACCTTTTTGAATCCTGCTGCACAGTGCACCTAGACATAGGTAGGCATCTTTCTGATCAACTAATAATCTTTGGCAGTAAGACTGAGTAACTCAGGGTGACTTGCCTTAAGATTTTCTTTCCCTTCTCATGTGGATCCAATTAGCCACAGTCTGATTCCTGCTTCCTTTCAGCCAATGCACCTGCCAACCTGGACAGATGGAATAATCTTTCATGTGACTTCGACTTCTGCACTGAGGAAAATAAACTTTCTTGTAAACCATTGTTTTTAAACCTTTGGTACAACACGTCTAATCACCTCTCTCTCTGTCTATTTCCCCCTCTGTCAACCTTTCTTGCTAAAATAACAAATACACACATGGTAGTTTTATTGTGAAATTTTTCTCAAAAAGCTTTTTAAAATTCACTCATCAGATTTTTTTTCAGATCCTTTGGAAAAACGATCAAGTCCACAAGTTCTACTGTGTTTCAAGCTGCATTAAAAGAGTTATACTGATAGGGAATGCTTCACATAAGGCATATGCAGACTGTAACTGCCTAGGCATTCTTCAACAGGCCATAGAATGTCACAGGGAATGATATTAAGGTCAAACTGAATACCTTTACTAAGAATTAATGAATCTACTCAAAGGCAAATAAGGCAATTTTACAGGTAAGTTTAATCATGCAACTTTGAAATAGATATTTTAATGTCATTATTATGTTCTAAAATATATTTTCAACATCAAAAATAGCTGCTTCATTGTTGGAGGAATTGTGAATGGAGATCAATATTGTAAAATCATTAGCAAACAAGTCCACTCCTGGCCTAGGAAAGGTCTTTGCTGAAGCAGCTGAAAATGATTGGGAGGAGCTATTGTGATGCTTCACCTCAGAACCATAATCAGCTTCTATATCAGATATGAACACAACCAATGGAGGACCTTCTTTTTGACCCCAAGAAACCAAGATTTTGCTAGAGCTCCCTGGGGTCTTCTTGGTTAATTGCTATCTTGATATTGAGGACAGCTACTATCATTTTGTCTTTGCCTCTTGAGTTGTAGAAGAATTTGGTATTGTGGTTATGGTGCTAGACTAGCAATTCAGAGTTCACATCTCACCATGATATATTGTAAAGTTGAATTTAATAACTGGGGTGGGTATATTTGTAGATTGACACCTGCAAAAATGACCTTGAGACCCAATTGTTTTACAGCAACTTGCAAACCCACATTGCACAGAAGGATGAGAACAGTGCATGGGAACCTCATCACATCATCCTGACTTGGGCATTTATCACCACCATTCTTTCATCATCGCTGGACCAAAATCCTAGAACTCCTAACCTAACAGCATTGTGGAGCCTTCACAACATGGACAACAGTGATTCAAGAAGGCACACCACCATCTTTTCTTAGGTAACTAGAGATGGGCAATGAATGCCAGCCTTGCCAGTGACATCAAGATTCTGAGAGCTAATATATTTTTAAAAAGTAAGTTTAATCATATTGTTATATTTTTTAATGCTTTTATTTTGTTATGAGCCTTAAGTTAGTCCATACTGTTCACACTGGAGCAGAAGAAATGGCAGCAAAAATGTAAGTGTCGGAGCCATCTGATTGGTTCATCTTCTCTGGCAAACAATTTGTATTTGACTGAATGATAACTAATAAATTCAAACCACTATAAAAATAAACCTGGGTATCAGTCAAACGGGTGGATGAAATTTGAATTGAATTTGAAAGCAATTAATCTATTTGCATATGATCCAATCAGTTGGAAAAAATTGAATCCAGTCTAATAATAGAAAGTTGATTTTTTTAACAATAAGAATTAAAATATCTAGAAGCTAGAATTAAGTAATTTCATTAAAATGATGCAGAGGGCCGAATTACCTAGCAATTCAAATTAAACAACTTTGGGCGGGATTTTCTGGCCCCGACTGAGGTGGGCATCATGGCGGGCGGGAGCAGAAAATATCACGAGATTGGAAAAATTGGTTTACCGTCGTCATAAAAGCAGTCCAGGATTGTCCAGTCCAACTGTCAATGCCGGGCCACGTTTCCCACCTTGGCACATCAGGAACGTTATTTTAATACATTTGCATCTCATTATAAGGGCTGCTCAACGGAATGCTGGATCAGGAGAGCACATCGGTGTCCAATTAGACCGGCGTGTTTCACAGCAGTTTATAAGCCAAGTGCACCTGGTGACCTGCACTTTGCTTGTGAATTCGAGGCTCATTCGTCTACCTTGCATCACGCAGCCCTCACGGCAACTCAGATTCAGCGCAAGGCTTCACAGGCAGCACCACATTCCTTTCAGGGGGGTTGTCAGAGGCAAGTCTACTTACCAGACCACCGGTAAGGTGGGAGTGGCTTTTAATGTACTGCAGGGTAAGGCCTCCACTGGGGAAGGGGGGAAACTGGCCTGAGACATGGGAATATGCTGCAGGTCAAGGGCTCCACTGGGGGGTAACAGTGGGGAAGGTTGCACTCAGGCATGACTGGGTGAGGGGGTACGCAGTTGGGAAGCGTCATCAGCGTTAGGATGGGGAGGGAGTCAGTTACAGAATGACATGAGTGACTTTGGGCCAGAATGGAAGGATTGCTGAGTGAAGAAGTGCTTCAGTGTTGAGATTGCAAAGACTGTCCTTGTCTCAGTCCAGGCAGGGGGAGGGCATGTCAGTTCAGTCTCAGTCATACGCAGGATGCTGTGCACAGGGCATTGTCGTAATATCATGTGCATTGGTCTGGGGGGTTTCTGGCATCATACTAGGCCGCAGATGGCACACTCAGTTGGAGGGCATCTGCAGCTGTTAGATGGGCAAAAGGTATTGTGCAGGTATTTGAGGGTGTCAGAAGGGGTTGGAGTTTTTAATCAGACTGTGTAAGTGTCCTCAAGATGGGGAGGGGCGAGGTCCACACGAGGCAATGCACATCTACCTCACCATGTTCCAGGGGTAACAAAGTGATATCCCCCACAATCACGATGGGATCAAGGAATACAGGGGAGGATTGAGAGGGGAGGAAACCTGAATGTTAAGCTCCTACAGGATTCTGGGAGGGATTTCCACCCTTACACAGGGAGGGTTCAAGCTGGTCTGGTAGTGAGACCTCAGCACCACCATCTTCCAACCTGCAGCGACGGCATTGTACAACATTAAAATGAGAATGGAGTGCTTGCTGCCAAGGAGATTTTATAGCGACATGGGTGCTGCCAATGGCACCCTGCTCTTGTGGGAATCCGGAAATCGCTGCAAAGCCCACTGCTCTGGCGTCCTGGCTTACTTGTTCTCTGTTGCAGTCAACGTAATTGTGGGCCTTGGCAAAAAGGGCATCTGTCACCTCATGTATGCCTTTGTGAATGGGCACTCGAGAGATCCCGCAGATTGACATTGGAGCCACATTCACTGATGGAGTAATTGATAGAAATAGGACCTTTGCAGGCTAATGTTGACTCAAAAACAAAAATACCTGGAAAAACTCAGCAGGTCTGGCATGTCTGTTTCTCATTAATGCCGCAGAGAGGAGACCATCAGGAAGATGGAGCCTGGATTTATTGCTGCTTGCATAATTGCATACAGGCAGGAGAGAAGAAGAAGATTGTAATGGAGGTGCCAGGCTCACCAAAGGGAGGAGCTAAACCCCCAAGAACAAGGGGCAGCAGGGAACTTCTACAAGAGTGGTTCTTTCCAGGGCTCTACTAGGGTCCTCTGTGGGATCTCTCAAGCGTCCATTCACAAGTGCATACATGAAGTGACAGGTGCTCTTTTTTGCCAAGGCCCACAATTACGTTGACTTCGTCAGAACAAGCAAGCCAGGATGCCAGAGCAGCGGCTTTGCAGCGATTCCCGGATTCCCACAGGTGCAGGGTGCCATTGACTGCACTCGTGTGGCTTTAAAAGCTCCTTGGCAGCAAGCACTCCAACAAATAAACAGGAAAGGCTTCCACTCGCCCAATGTACAACTGGTCTGCGACCATAAGAAACTTATCATGCAGGTTTGCGCCAGGAAGCGTCCCAGACTCATACATCTTGAGTAGATTGCAGATCTCGGATATCTTCGAGGGACCAGACAGGATCCAGGGTTGGCTCCTTGGTGACAAGGTTTAGCCATAAAGGACGTGGCCAATGATGCCCAGACAGCAGCCACAGAATACTGTAAAGAGAATGTACAACGATGCCGTCAACTGAGCATTAATGGAACAGACCATAGGCATCTTAAAGATGCATTTACGATGCCTGGGTAGATCTGGCAGAGCACTCCAGTACAATCCCCAGAGAATCTCACGGATCATCGTGACTTGTTGAGCACTGCACAACCTGGCGCTGAAAAGGGGGAGGACTTGCCAGATGCTATGATGGAAGAGCTGCATGTCTTCTCTGATGAGGAGGACATTGAAGGGGTTGAGGGTGTTGAGTTTGAGGAAGCCAAGGCTGCAGGGAAAAGGCCTCATCACGGGCCAGATGAGGTAAGCATGCACGTGAAGCCCTCATAGTCACCAGATTCCACAAGGAGGATGACGAGTTGCAGTGAGTACCCTCTTGGACAAGTGCCCTCCATCATGGACCAACAGTAATATCAGCATTGCTGTTCCTCTCATTTCAACCATGCACTTCAATATGAGAGTGAATAATTACAATCCGGCCCACATTGTCATGATCCTTTGAAGGATGATGAAGCCTCGGGAACATACGTTCTTGCTGAGATGAGGTGCTAACCGGAGGAGGGAGTCCCAATATCAGATGTCAGAGGTGCTGCCTTTTCAAGTGTCTCTCCAGCATCCCAGTTGCAACAGCAGCCTACAGGAGCCAGAGCTGTTCCATTATCCTCAGTAGGCTTGTAGCTGATGCCTTCAATCTGACAAAGCTCCTCAAGGAGATCCATCTCCAGCAATAGGACAACGCCTATGTAATTTCGATGGTGAAACTAATAGGTAGCGCTTGGGCCAAGCAGCTGAGGACATTCTGCAGATATGCATCTAATCAGAGAATCCTCTGTGTCACCTTCTTCTCTATCACATTCACATCAGCACTCTCAGTTAAGAATGCTGGCCTGCTTTTATCCTCACCTTACTATGCATGTAGACCACCTGAAGATGATGACATTCAACTACATGTGCCCGACATTAAAATATACCTCCTCTTTAAGACACATATTGTGTCTTCATGGCCAGTCTGGCCCTTGTGAATTCCAAAATGCTCAGATACCATGAGGCCTTCAAGGTGACAAGTCATTGCTCATAAAGAGCAGACTTCAACTTCAGTACATACCGCTCTTTTTCCATTGCTCTCCTCAACATTGTCTAAAGCTACGATGTGCGCTCCCAAAGCATGCTCAAGGCTCTGTTAACTACCAAAAATCACCATTTGCAATTAGCATCACATGTCTCGGTGAGTGCTTAGGTGATGGGATGCACAGTGCTGCATACTAACATTGTGACGAGAGCCTTGTGGCTGTAATACAGACAATTACAGGTTGAGAAATGGTCAAGGTTGTAGATTCGAGCACCAGGACAATAATGTGGTTGAGAGGGGCAGAGATTCGGCAACTTGAGGTGGCAACGTGCTCACACTTACTTGCCAGCTTAGCAGATGCACGCTTTGAAAGTTGGAAACGCATTTGGCAGACAGGAGCGCACACGAGCTCTGAGTATGGTCTCATAGCATGAAAGCCCTGCCAGATGACAGACAGCACATGGAATTGCATGATATATGACCCTTCTTCATGCGTAGGCACATCTCTTCTTGTACGCCACATGTTCACCTTTCAAGAATGCAGACGAGATGAGGAACACCTTTGCACAGCCAAGAACAAAGGTGACATGACCCTGCAAAGCATGTGAATGAGGTTCCTTCCACAAGCACACAACATTAAGGTCAAAGTATTACTGATGTCGAGAATGACCTGACAAAGGGGCACATATTGTGGTGATATGAAGGCACACAACATAGACGAGAGGCCCATTGTAATGACATCTGCGATAAGTGGGGGGAGGCACCTGATTGACAGCAACACAACTCATCATAAAAATAAGGGACACAGAAGAGGAGATCTGAAATAGATGTGATTCTATTTACATTTCTGAATGTTACATACATATTGTGAACACCTCTGTTACCGTTGTGCTCCTAAATTTTCCTAACTTTTCTCGCCCTAAGGCTACATCTGGGTGCATCCCCGACACCCACAGTGGAGGTAGAGGCAGGCTGCTGACTACTAAGCCCTGTTGTCTGTGATGACTTTGGCGGGCATCCTCTGGAGGGCCAAGACCTGAAGGGCCCTGGCCTGCTTTGAGTGTCCTGCTGGGAGGCAAGTAGACCCTCCTCAGCCTGTGGAGCTGGAGGTGATGGGGTCACAGAAAGAGAGGATTGGAATGGGCTGGACACTCCTGGAGTCACCTGGGCAGACGGCCCCAGGGTATCCATGTGCTGGTCCTCTTCCCTATGGGTGCTTAAGGGCCCCTGGCTGACTCCTTGAGAAGGAGCAGCTGGAGTGGGATCGAGGTGCCCCACCCCACCTCTCGCATGGTCACTGATGGATGCCACCAATGGCTACAACGATGGAGTGCAGCTTCTGCACCAATGCAGGACTGATGTCCTGGACCAACGTCACCATTGCAGCCGCCATCCTACCAGTCTTGACCTCAATGCATTGGCATGCCAGTGCTATTACCTCGGACTGAACGCAGACGGATTCCTCCATCATCCGTTGCAATCTCAGGAATGTAGCTGACATCCCTTCTTGATGTTCCTGTGATTTTAGCTGCAGCTCCACCAACTGATTTAGGACCAAGTCCAGAGGCTCGTCACCTGACTCGGACTTAGCAGAATCCTGGCCCCCAAGTGCCGGCAACCTCAGATGTCCCTTCCTTTGCCTGCTATGGATCACATTGTGTGCTGTGCTCACCAGATTGTGAACCTGAGCCTGCTCTAGAGCTAAGTCCCACTGAGGTGTGTGCTTCTGTGCTGGTGGAGGGTGTAGATGAACGCTGTGACGTGTCTTCTGCTGTGGTGTTTTCAGGATTCTCATCCGAGGTGTCATCATCAGGGCCCGAGGTAAGGGCCTGGCTGGTTGAGGCTGTTGGGCGCTTGGCTGAGGTTCTTATGAAAGGAAGTAGAGATAATTAATGCATGGCAGGCAACTCTAAACAAGACAATGCACTGACAGTACGGTTGTCTGAGGGATGAGCTGATGCAGGATCCTCACGTGGGTATTTGCCGCTGACCTCACCATCGTCGCTGGTCCACGTCCTTTCTGGCCAGCTCAATGGCTCGGTTTTCGAACTGAGAGAGGACCTTGAGTTCCAGCATGCCACCCCTGGTCTGGGACCTCTCCCTGCGATTGTGTGTGATCTTGACAAACATAAAGACAGCTGGAGAGAGTGTGAGCAAGATGCATGCCAGGGCAGATGATAAGGATGCCTGGCATGTCTGGGTGGTGAGGCGAGCCATGGATGGGATGAGGATGCGATCTCCAAAGGAGATGAGCCCAGATGGAGATGTGAGGGTGTGTGTGAGAGTGAATGGTAATGTCCCTTGAGCTGGCAGTAAATGAGATGCCAGTGAATGTGTGATGGGCTTGTGAGTGTGTGAGTTGAGAGTGATGAGATGGTTGACTTACTCTGGCGGCACGGGTGAGACCATTCATCCTCTTTCTGCACTGGGTACGCGACCTCTTCTGTGCAGCGTTTGGCACTGACCACCACTGCCACCACCTCCCAAGCCAGATTGGTGAGCTTGCTGGACCTCCTACAGCCAGAGGATGGGTAAAGGACATTATAGCAGGCCTGGACTGTGTCCTAAAGGCATTCCAGTGAGGCATCACTGAATTTGGGGGCCGTTATCTTCTCGGTTTTCGGGGCCATGTCTTCAGTGGAGCAGTCCTGGGCTGCAGACTTTGAGAATACTGTGTGCGGCTGCACTTTAAATATGGCGCCTGGAGTGAGGAAGCAGTGAGCTCATGAAGGGGTGGGCGAATCAGAGGCCGCCCGCCAATGATCCAGTGTGTTTCCTGTGCATGCATATTTAATGAGATGGAAGAGGGCAAGATAACAAGCTGTTTTGCATATAAGTATGTGATGTTGAGCTGTTGGACATCAATATGTGACACAGGAAGAATGAAGGATATATGTTAGATGTACAATGTTTATAAAAGATATTAGATATTGTTATGATTCCTGTAAAGACTGAACTTTTAGAAAGATATTCAAATTTCAGTGGCTGACTGGAAGGACAAGATTTAAAGTTTTAAGTCGTTTCCTGTAATAGGCAAACTAAGAGCAAAATTGTCTAAACACTATTCTGAAGGCAATTTATACTCTAAATTACAGAAAAGATCCTCCATTTAACTTCTAAAATGACAGAAAATCCCCTTCCATGGTCATACTTTACCCTGTCCCTTAAGTGGACACTTCATTCTCCAGGAACCAGTCCAAAGCTATTCTCAACTTCCAATTGCATGCTTCCTCTTTCCTTTTCCAGCTGGGCAACTCCTAATCCCAGATCTGACTTTCATAGTGAGGGACGAATTGGAGATTATTCTCTCTAGCTAAACTAGGCAAATCTTCCAGTCTAATTTAAATCCTCACTAACTTGGTCTCTTCAATCAGAGCATAAGCTTTCATCCGTGTTTCACGTGGTGACTGACAGGGCCAGCATTTTCTCTGCTTAAAGTGCAAGATTAACTGCCCCTATCTTTCTGTTCTGTCTCTCTCTCTCTTTCAGATTCTTGCAGACTGACTGTACCTGTGAGGTTCCGGGATAGCTTACCAAAACCCTGTAAGCCAATGCTACAATGGTTTTCTATGGCCTGTTCTCCCCTCAGAGTCCTTTTTTAACGGCAACATGAATTACATGGGCCGTGTATCCAGGCAAAAATGCTGATTAACTATCTTCTAGACCCTCAACTCCATTCAATCTTGGAATTAAATTGATAGTTTAAAGTTAATTGTTTACAAAACCTGACATTCCTAACATCTCCCTGTGACTTGGAGACTAACCATCAGCATGGCTTCCCTGGTCATTGTTTACTGGTGAGAATATCTCGCACCTTTTTTCCAGTAAGATGACCTGGGCCCCCCTTAAACTTTTAACAACCAAGCCATCTAAGCTTGTTGTCGGGCAGAATTCAGAACAAGTCACATGACCTCTTCATTCCTCCATTTTACCCTAGATTAAAAAGACAATCCCAAAACCAAAACATAACAATCTTACAAACTTTGTATTTGTAACAATATTTTTTCTTTACACCATGAAATAACAGTAGTATCTATTTAATTACAAGACTGTAGAAAGTATTCAGTATTGAAAGGATCTCATTACTTATCCCATTATTGTGCCTAACCTAAAAAGCTCCTTGGTCTCATAATGCTGGCAAGCTTTTACTGATCCTTAAATAAGGTGAAGAAACGTCCATTAAAATAGAAACAGATGTTGATATCCGTGTAAATAATGGAACAATTCAATAGAAGTGAAGATTCCCCTGATATATTTCAGGAGAGCTTCTTGAGTTTTGATAGAGTGTAGGTTGATGCTGTTATCTGTGTCCTTAGGATTTCACTAAGTGGAATGTTCAGGGGTTAGGCATCGAATGTGCATCACTACTCAATTGCTCTGTTAGTGATATAATTACAGTACATTTGCTCAGAAACACTAGAAAAGTGTAGTGCCTATTTTATTTCAAAGGTCAGAGTGAACACAAATATCATAAAGCCCAGATCATATTCAGTCAGCATTCTTGCAAAATGTAATTTTGGCTCTGCTGTATGTGGTTGAATGTCACAAAAAAATGCAGTTTACTAACAATCAATTTAATGGATAATTTTATTCAATCTTTAAAGGCTGTTTCAAATAGACTATTATCTATTTTTGAAATGACATATTGCAATTACACAGTTGCTTTCAACAAATGTACAAACTTCAGCTTCGAGCCATAATGTGTAGGTGTGTCATGGAATGGTGCAATGTACAGTCCACAATGTTCCTGATCTAATTCAGCCTGTCCAGGAAATTTAAAAAGAATACCTTTTATTTACAACGATATTGGAATAATATTAGATACTGTTATTTGTCTTGAAGTTTTATTTAATTTTTAAGACTCTGCACTCATAAAGGTTGTTAATAATCCAAATTCTTCTGCTTTTCCATCTTTCTTAAAGGACCTTTTTCCAAATTTCTACATTTCACAACTTTCACTCTAATGTTGCATTTACATTAAAATTCTCCTATGTTTTGATCAATCAACTAAGTTGGTTTAGAGAGATAAATATTGGCCAAGATACATTAGGGATAGAAGGATATGCTAATAGAATTAAATGAACGGGGTGAGAGGAGGCTCGTGTGAAGCATAAACACCAACAAAGGCCAGTTGGGCCATATGACTTGTTTCTGTGGTGAAAATTCTATGTAATGCTATGTGCTTGTCTTTCAAATCAATTATACATGTACTTATTACCTTGCCTACAGTATCAAAAGCAGAATATCAAATGTTCTAATATTACAAGAAATGTCCTCCATATCCTTTATGAATAATGTGAACAACAGGGAACCTGGAGCAGATTTCATGATAACTGTATCAGCCACTCCTCCTAGACCAAGCTTTCTACATTTATCATCAGTTTCTGTTTTAACTTTCTAAGCCAGTTTTAAATCCATTTCTTTAATTTGCCATCAATCACTGGGCTTTAACGATCTTTAAGAGCCTCCTGTGTGGAATTGTTATTGCTTTTTGAAAATCTTAGATTGTATTTGTGGACTTTCCCATCAATTAATAGAGTTCCCGCCTCAAAAATCCCAATAAATTTGTGAGCTTTCCATATGTATTATTCCTTATGATCTGTGCTCTATTTAGATACATATTGCTAGCACCACATAAGAATGATGTTGAGCTAAAGCTAGCCTGTCTATAATTATTGTGATCATGCCACACTTCTTCATTGAATATTGAGGTAGCACTCATGATTCACATGTCCTCAGGTGTACTGTGTTTATAGAGCTCCTAAAAATATTAGACAGTTTTGTGTGCTTTCAAGTATTTTCTTAAGGATTCTAGGACATATGCCATCTAATCCAGGTACCACATATATTTAATTCCTTGGGTTCCTACAGAATACTTGCTTTACTTATGATTATTGGACTAAAGTGACTGGACCTAGTGTTTGTTAACAATCTTCATTTGAAAAAAATTATGCTAAGAGTGAGCTGGGTGCAGGCAAAGAGTTCTGTTGATTTCAAAATCATACGAACAAGGAGCAGGAGTAGGCCATTCGGCCCCTCGAGCCTGCTCCGCTATTTAGTAAGATAATGGTTGATCTGATAGTAACCTCAAATCTGCATCGTGTCTACCCCCAATAACCTTTCACCCCCAAGAATCTATTCACCTCTGCCTTAAATAATTTCAAAGACTCTGCTTCCACTGCCTTAATCGATTTAATGAAGATGCAGATGATTATTTCTGTCCGATGGCAGTTAACTACTGCAGTTTGCTGTAGTCTGTTTGAAAATCATTAACAATGTAATTAAACTTAAATCAACTTGTTTGTTTTAAAATTATTTATTAGATGAAACCTTTACTATTTATGATGAAAATAGACAAAATAATTATCTGACTCCATGACATTGCTGAAACAGGGGATGAATAAATCATTTTATTTAAATCATGTTTGAAAAGTCTCCAAGGGTTAAGGAGGTGACAATCTATGCATCTTAAGCAGGTAGAGGATAAAGGCACTGTCATTTTTTCATTAATCTTCAATTACTACAATGCTGAAATATATTATTGTATTGCCTTTTGAAAACCTTAAGATTGTATTTGTGGACTTTCCCATCAATTAATAGAGTCCCTCCTCAAAAATCCCAATAAATTTGTGAGCTTTATTATTATATTGGATATTATTTCCACAAAAAAACTGAGCGTGCCTTCATCTTTTAAATTATCAAGTCATATTGCAGTGATGCCTTGTGCACTTTGACAGAAGCTGACTGTTATGTTGTGTTGTGTAAAGTGTTGTGGTTTTGTCGAGCTCCTGCCTCAGATTTAATAAAATAATATATCAGCAAAAAGAGATGCAAAGGGGAGAAAAGTGACACTGGCTGCGGAGGTATAAAAACAAAAGTGATGGAATCACTCAATACATCTGTAAGTTACAGGCTTTAATTTGATTGAGGGGTTCAGATGGTTTATATAGAGGACACCTCATGCGTTATCCTGGGTGATCAAAGCCACAACACATGAGCACACATTCCAGGATCTGCAAAATATTCATTTTATAGAATGGCAAATTAATGTTAGTTTTAAAATGCAAAAAGACTTTGATCTAAATGCTGGATTTGTCTTATTGGTGTGCTACATCAGGCAGGAATATTGTAACTACATTTGATGATTTGGTTGGTTGTACTGGTGGTTGAATCAGGGACATTTGGATTTTATTATTTTTGAGGTTTTGGATATGCTTCGTTATTTATTTATGAAGTGTTTCGTGTTTGGATGATTGTGTTTATAGTTCAATCGATAGTGTTCTCCTATTTTGTCAACTATTGATTATGAAGAACATGGCGGAATAGCCTTCCGATAAATTTTGAAGATAATACATAATGAAGGGTTACCATTCTTCAGCCATTATTACAGAGATTAGTTTTCCACTGATTAACTAGGCAGCTTGCCTGGAGTGCAAGGCTGAGATCAGCAATAGCTAGACTCTCAGCACACAGTAGGTAACAACTGAAGAAGAACAACAGTTGTGATTTTTATTTGTAGCCAAACAGAGTGAATTTTGAAGAGTATAGTGTTAACCAGTAGAATAAAGATTTTAATTTGTCTATTAAGTACTCTAGCCAATACTGCCTCTAACCCAGGAGGATACAGGCTCCCTGAGACCTTTCTTTGGTAGCCTACAGAAAACAGGAGAGCTGCATTCCATGAGACAGAAGGGGCCTGACTAAGCCTGCAGTACCTGATGTGAATAGCTTCACTGGGGAAGACACCAGCTCTCTGAGGACCTTTCTCAGAAGACTAAGAGCAACAGAAGAGGCTGTTCTTCAGAAGAATAAAGAGATTTCAGGGAGACCACAGGCAGTTGACTCAGAGCAGCTTCCATTTAGCTCAGGAAAGGTTGAGGAAAGCATAAACACCAGCACATACCAATTTGGTCTTTTGGTCTTTTACTGTATTGTCAATTCTATGTACCCATTTCCTAAGTTTCTTTCACAGAAGGTTAAGAGCAATTTATTAAGGCTTGGAGAAGTGAACATAAATGTTTGAATAGTGCTTGTTTCGAGAAGTCACTGTGGTAATTATACCTATTCCATACTGCACCAAATCTAGTTGCTTCTGCCTCTTGCATATTTACTTGTGATCCGTAGATCTCACAAGAGGAGACATACAATGGGAGCAATTTTAACTTGACCTATCAGTCAGGAAATTGACGGGAATGGATGCAATTCTGGCTTAATGTCCCATCTGATATTGTTGTGTGCTGACTTCAACGAAGAGTAAAGATAAAACCAGTGTTGCATCCAATCCTGTTGATCTGCTGCCAGAAGTTAGATTAAAATTGCCCCCACATGTCTGCAATTGCCTGCATTTAGCTACCCCCATGTTCTGAGAGTTTAGAATTAAGCTGGGGAATGCTGGCACTTAGGGACATTAACTTTTGCTGAGAGTCCATTGAGGATCCAATTGAAATGCTTCAACAAACATTTCAATAGTTTGTGCCTCTCAGTGACCTATGTATGAGCACCTGCACACGTGAAAGGGCCATATCATGGTTAATTGGCTCTTATACAGTTCTGTTTCTAATTGTCAAAGATGCTTTTGAATAAATCACCAACTATGACAAAGTGGACTAACCACTTCACAACACTCTGTGCAGCTCATTTATGTGGATGGTGCTCCAAAGAGTGCCACTCTCCTCTGCTGCATCTCCTCCGTCAGCATCTTGTCAGATGCATCAGTTAACTGTATGACTATGATGGGCTTTTGCTTCATTTTTCCATTCGCATTGAAATTTCTTCCTCTAAATACACCCTTGCTGTAGGATGCTTTTGTAAGGCTCTAAATGTCTGCAGTAGCAGTGACTGGTCCACCTCCCAAAGAGTGAATTTCCAATGATGCACATTAATCTTCCAAGGAGTTTGTTATAAAAATGCAAATTGTCCTGATCTTGAAGTTTTGTCAGAGTCAGGCATCCTCTACTCTGGTCCACTCCAATGAATTACTTTTACCATCTTCATAACATACACATTTGTACAATATACTTTAAAGGCTACTGTACAGAGAGGGTACTGAGGCTCCAAAAAACCAATCAAAAAGAGGACCACCAGCCTACAACAGGCACTAAACCCTGATTTTAAACATAAGCAGCCTTCCTTGGGCATGCGGCTTATCCATTTATAGGCACATCTGAAAATTGCAATATGATTATTCATGGTAACAGCATGAATAATCCCTTCAGCTGTGGGTCGATGTGTGAATCGAGAAACACATGCATTCTTTACTTCTGTCACGTCGTTCATGTTCTTCCCACTGCCCAACTGGGATCGCTACCGTCTAGAAGGACAAGGGCAGCAGTTGCGTGGGAACACCACCACCTGGAAGTTCCCCTCCATGCCACTCACCGTCCTGACTTGGAAATATATTGCCGTTCCTTCACTGTCGCTGGGTCAAAATCCTGGAACTCCCTCCCTAACAGCACTGTGGGTATACCTACACTATAGAGACTGCAGTGGTTCGAGGAGTCAGCTCACCACCACCTTCTCAAGGGCAATTAGGGATGGGCATTAAATGGTGGCCTAGCCAGCGACGCCCACATCCCATGAATGAATTTAAAAAAAGTTTACATGGTAAAGGCTTCCCAAAGGACTGGGGTTATGGATTGTGCACACATGTCCCTTGGTACTCTCTTGCATATTGCCATGATCCATATGAAGAGTAATGGATTTCACTATTTGTTTTTTCATCTTGTTTGTAACCATCTGCACTTCATTTTGCAAGTTCATGCCCACTTCCCAGGTAGCTGTCACAATGGCACTGTTTTAAGACAGCCACTATGCCACCAATATTTGAATCTGTAAAAGAAGTCTCAGGATGCCCTCTGGGCAATCAAGGCATTTTACTGCCCCCGTGGCTCCTGACATCACTATAGTGTCCTAGGACATGAACTGAACTCTGGTATAATGAGCCTGAGTCTCTAATGTATCCATTGCAGCACACCATTGGCATATTGAAGTAGTGCTTCTTGTCTAGATTGATCAATCAAGATAGTCTTACTAGATATTAAGCTGTATGTTTCAGAACTTCACCTGGCAAAGAGGGATCAGTCTGGAGATCCTGGGAATGGAAGGCATCCAGCAAGAGGACCGGGCGCAATCTAGAGATGCTGAGGAAGAGAAGCTGTTGACAGCTATGTGAGAGATTTATGAAGCTCCCAATCAGGAGACTTCTTAATCTGGAAATATTTCCACAATATCATCATCTCTACCTATATCTTCTCATGTCCTCTGTCCAATGCAACTGACAGTTATCATTAATGCCACCTGCTGAAATAGATTCCAAGCCTTGGCTTGCACAACTAACTGTATGGTGACTATATTTTAATATCAAATATTGTTTGTGTGTACATACTGTTTGCTACCATGGTGCCTTCTCTTGGTGACCATGGGTGATTTAAGTTCTAGTTTCTGCTAGGTACTACCAAAGTGGCTGGACTGTTTGTCAACATTAGTTTCTCAGGATTACTTCCTAAGCATTGAATCCTGAGATGGACCAGCTCCTGGCTTTATCAATTCCAATAGCGCAGGGGCTGCCCAGCCCTACGTGTTTTCATAGAAGTCTAATAGAAAATTTAAGGTGGAAATTGAACTCTTGGGCAGGAAGTCATTGGGACTGGGAATAAATATTTAACTAGACCCTAAGCTTTAATTGCCTACCGAATGTCTTAAACTGTAGAAGGCGGCAAACATTATCAGTGGCACACTGTGAAGTTTACTGTACTTATAAATGTTAACTATCTACACAATTTTGTACAAAATAGCAAATATGATTTCTGCATCAAACTATAATATAGATAATCTTCTACTGCAGAGGAGGTGGGGGTGTTGTGGTATTGTCATCGGGCTAGTAATCCAGAGACCCATAGTAATGCTCTGGAGACCCAGGTTTGAATCCCAACATGATAGATGATGAAATTTCAATTCAATAAAAAATTGTTGTAAAAACCCATCTGGTTTGTTAATGTCCTTTAGGGAAGGAAACCTGGTTTGGCCTACATGTGACTCCAGTCCCACAGCAATGTGGTTGACTCTGAAATGGCCATGCAAGCCACTCAGTTCTCAAAGGCATTTAGAGATGGGCAATAAATGCCGGCCTAGCCGGCGACACCCCCATCCCATTAATGAATAATAAAAAATATTATCACCATCCATGGAACTCTTGAATGCTTATGATGGTTTCTTCAATTTGAACAAGACAGGTTGAGAAATACTTCCAAAAATGTTTAACAATTTGTCCCATTGAGAAGACAAAGAATCTTTCAATCAAATATATGTGTATAAGTAAAAGAAATGCTTGTTGCTGTTGTTGGAGAATCAATCCCACGTTTGTATTTCAATTAAATGATTTATTCCTTCCCTGGACACCTACTCCACGTAAAAGAACTTATTTATATCAAACTAAACTATGACACCTTTTCATATGTGTTAATTATGACAGCAAAAAAGAGACAAATATATTGAATAAAAATGCATCATTCTAATTGGGCTAATCATGTGAATCTCAGATCCTCACTACCAAGGAATTTACTTCACTGTCTCACTTGTTTGTAATCTTGATGGCCCCATCTTCCCACAACTAATGTTTTCCAGGCATATTTAATTTTGGATAAAGGATGGCTTTTGTCCCCGGTTTTAAGTTACAGAATTCTTTGAGCTGTTGTAGGCCTTTCAATCCTGCAGAAGGGTACGATTTCCCATTGCTGGGTGAGCTCCAAGTTGCAGACATTCCCAACACCTGGAGTTTAAACCTATTATTTTAATGTTGGTGAGACTAGAATTTGCACAGGGGTCAGAGTTATGATGCTACATTTGTGCAATTTATGAACTGTTGAGCTCTGCTCTGCACCCAAGTTGTGAAATCTACACGATTGGTATATTTTCTGAAATAGCTCAACAGAATAGAATTTTATTTGAGATTTGGAATAAGGTGCTGTTAAAGTAAGAGAATCCTTGATGTCACTTTCAGGAGGAATCCTTCACATCATAGGATATTCTAAACTTTGATTTGAAAAATAGGGACATAGGATTAGGAGTAGGCCATTCAGCCCTGGAGCTATTCCACTATTCAATTAGATCATGCCTAATCTGTACCCAAACTCTATTTACCTGGTTTGGTTCCAAAAATCTATCAATCTCATTTTTGAAATTTCAATTATCTCCAACCTCAGCAAGTTTTTGGAGGGAGAGTTCCAGATGTCCAATACACATTGTGTGGAAAAAGTGCTTAATTATATAACCCTTGAACTGCCTAGCTCTTATTTTAAGATTTGCTCTGGGCTCGCATTAGGTTCTCTCTATCTATCCAATCAACTCATTTAATCATCTTAACCACGTCAATTAGATCACCCCTTAATCTTCTATGCTCAGATGGCATTGCCCCTGTGAATTAATCGCATGGTAATTTGAAAGAATTTGCAGAAATGAAATTTCATTACATGCTAATTAATGCACAGCCTCTGAACTCCTTATGACGTTACCCTGTCCCTTTTAAAGATACAATCACAGCCTTATGTAAGGTAGTGCCATGTATTAGCGACACTCATCCATTCTACACTCACTGTATCATGCCAAACTGTTACATTTTCAAGAATGGGATATGCCTGAAATATGCGAGGAGAGAACATTAACATTTTCAGTGGGATCTAAATTTTGATTGTTCTTTCTCTGCAGTTCACTGAGCAGCATTATGGTAATTTAGTCTTTTCACTGAAGATCATTACAGGAATTGGAACGATACTTACGGGGTCTTCTGTACACAACGCCGCACAATCTGTCATCGAAATATGACAGCTGTGCTCTGATTAATTATGCATACCATTACAAGACTCTCACTGGAATAACGGTCTTTCTATACTTCGTGTGTCTCTAAAGTGCACCACCAATCCAAATCCACAGAAACCTAACTCCATAAAATTCCCCCAAGGATTTTCAGTTGGGTTGAGGATTGGGAAGAAATGGATTTTCTAGTTCCTCCGCCGGCGGGATCGGAAAAACAGAGTTTAATGGCTCGCCGTATCCGCCGCGGCGGGACTGGAAAATCCTGGCCTCAATTTAGCTTGTGTGTCCTGGTTTATTCCCTCTGAAATAATTCTAAGGTAAAGAGGTGAGTGTTCTGAAGCAGAATTAGAATATTAGAGTAAACAGCTTTGTTCGCTTTATATCTCACTTCGGGGTGAGGGGAATGGAAGAGATCAATGAATAAAGTGCTTTGCAGGAAAATAAGCATTACTCTGATTCTACTGTAAATTCACAGTTAATGAATGGTTATAAATGATATGATCAGAATACATTGTCCATTTGCTTTACTGAACATGCACATGTTTCTATATTCTGATGGATTAAGTTCATTCGGCAATTAAGAGTCAACCACATTGCTCTGGGTCAGGAGTCACATGTAGGCCAGACCAGGTAAGGACGGCAGATTTCCTTCCCTAAAGGACATTAGTGAACCAGATGAGGTTTTTACAAGAATCTGGGAGTTTCATGCTCACCATTACTGAGACTGTTTTTTATGCCAGATTTATAAATGTTAAACTCCATAAACTGCCTTGGTGCAGTTTGTATTCCTGACTCCAGAGTATTAAACCAGGCCTCTGATTAGGAACTCAGTATCATTACCACTACAGTACACTACTGTTCCCCTTGACTGAGGATGGAGAGGATGGCACTGTTGCTTTTGTAATCTGAACCCTGCTCAAAAATATTAGCTGGAGATTGAGGGGCATGCAATCTCCATAATTCACTGATGTAACTTCCTCATTCAGAAAAGATGCCAAAGCAGTAGAAGTGGTGATTCACCAGCAACCACCCACCCCAGATGACAGCTGGATCTTTCAAATCAAAAGTCTATTCCTTTTAACAATCATTACAATTTATATTCAATTCGTAAATCTACAAAATAGAGAGCTAGGGTCTCCAATGTAAAGAGATGCTGTTCCTCGAGCAGCAGAATCCACGCAATTCTCACATTCATATATCTACTGTCACCCACGCTCCTGTCTCCTTTGTTTTGCTTGTGAATGCAAAGCGAAGTTCATCACTGAATGATTTGAGACTTTGTGCTGCTCCATGTGATATTACTTCCGCAGCAAAGTGCAGAACAGCAAAATGACATAACTTAACAGTCCCTCCGATCTGAGAAGAGAAACTCGGTTTAGAGCGTGTATACGGGGACGAAGGGATCATTGGGTCGTTGATGGCCACTACTCATCCCTGTCCCCACCCTCCCGTTTGCCACCTCGACTCCCCGCCCAATTCCCACCGCCCCCTCCCCTCCCCTCCTGGTTGTTCCTCTCTCGATCGTCTTCCTTTCACCTTTAAGCACAACCATAAGCAGTCGCTGGCGATGCAGCAACCCAGAATGCAAACCTCTTCATCGGCGAAATGCGTGGGGAAGCCCAGCAAGTTTCCGCAGCTCACCAGCCTCATTTAAATGAAGTCCGATCCAATATCGAATGCAAATCGGGCCCACCTGCTCAAGTGCAGGGATCATTGCAATGCAGGCACGCCGGGGCAAACGAATTCAGTTTCCAGAATCTATCTCATTTTAAAAATATATATCGTAGCCATCCATGATCAATACAGTGCTTCTGAGCATTAAATTTGAGACTTACCAATGATGGCACCAATAAGGTTAGAGAACACCACTACATAATAAGGGAGAATTCAGCCAAATATGAGAAACATCAGCACTGCTAATCATAGCAAAACATCAAGGAGCTTAGCTGAGCTTGCCCAGTTCCATAAAACAATGCCATTACAAACTGAAAGTAACAATATTAAAATAAAGCATATTTTCTCTGTGGAAATTACCTTGCCATCCAGGGGGCTCTAGATTTGGCTGTCCCGCTATTTTTCTTTGTGGGAACATGTTTATCCTGAACCCCTTGAATCTCCTTGAATGTCCCCCATTGTTCTGACACCAATTTACCTTCAAGCAGCTGTTTCTAGTCCACTTTTGAGAAATCGCGTCTCAATCTAGTAAAATTGGCCTTCTCCCAATTTAGAACCTTTACTCCTATTTTACCTTTGTCCTTTTCCAAAACCATGTTAAATCTAACTGAATTGTGATCACTACCACAAAACTGCTCTCCCACTGATACTCCTTCCATCTGCCCAGCTTCATTTCCTAAAACTAAATCCAGAATTGCATCCACTCCCCACCCCTTTGTTGCGCTTGACTCACACCGACTAAAATGGTTTCCCTGAATGTAATTTATCTGTACATTTTACACTGACTGTATCCCAATTAATGTTAGGGTAATTGAAAGCCCAAATATTAATGCCTTATTGTTTTTGCATTTGTCAGAAATTTGCCTACAGACTTACCCTTCTTTGTCCCTTTGACTGTTTGGATGTCTATAGTACACTCCCAGCAGTCCGACTGCTCCTTTTCTTTCCTTAGTTTAACCCATATAGCCTCATTTGATAATCCCTCCACCATATTCCTTCGCATTGCTGTAATTGTTTCTTTAATCAATATTGCAGCCCACTTTCTTTTTTTTTATAACCCTCTCCATCTCATCTGAAAATACTGTAATCGGGAACATTAAGCTGCCATTCCTGCCCCTTTCCAAGCCATGATTCAGTAATAGCTAAAAAAAAATCGTACTTCCACGTGTCAATTTGTACCTTCAGTGCATCTGCTTTATTTGCTTTACTCCTTGCATTTGTTAAACTTCTGACAGACAGATGGTGAAGTAGGAAACCAGATGCCAATCTTATACTTAATACTAGATTTATTTACAGAATGCAGCATTACAAATGACTGCCTCCCCCCCTAACCAAAACACTGTGTCTAGAAGTCTCTCTTTATACTCCTTTGAATAAACTAAAGATAAATTAACTAATAAACTAATTAGCAGCCCCGTAAAGAGGCACTGTAACAAAAATCAAAAACTTCAACAGAATCTTATTGAATTAAATTAAAATAATGTACCCGGGCCGATGATGCATTTCAGCCCCTGCAACACCCTCCTGCCGTAGAAGGCCACACTCCATACCAGCGGTCACTGTGTGCTCCCTCTCCAGGGACACCTAGGCGTGGATGTAACCATTAAAGAGAGGCAGACAGTCAAGCTGAATGACCGCCCCCGCCCCATCATAAAAAGTGGGAATTTTATATCTGAATTGTAGTCAATGCTATACTGAAGAGTCAACCGGTATTTAGTGTTCAAATGGGGCTTGACCGCACAACCTTCTGTCTGACTCAGAGATGGAAATGTTACCCACTGATTAAAGCCGACACCTCAGTGTATCTTTATATGTACTCAAGATATTTAAACAATGCCCTCCACTTGTATATCCTTAATCTTAATTTCATTTCCAGCTCTGCTTTTTTCTCCCTTTTGAATATATCCTCGGTTTCCTATTTTCCTACTTAGCTAGTTTAAACCCTCCCCAGCATCACTAGCAAACCTGTCGGTGAGGATATTGTTCCCAGCCCTGTTGAGGTATAACTCATCTAGCCTGTACAGGTCTCACCTTCCTCACAACTCGTCCCAATGCCCCAAGAGTCTAATGGCCTCTCTCCTGCACTACCTCTCCAGTAGTGCTATTACCTTAGCTCTGGCTGCACTCTTCAGAGGAACCCTCTCCCCACCAGTATTCAGAACAGAATGCCGATTAGACAGCAAGGTGCTCTCAGGGGTTTCCAGAACTATCTGCTTGCTCTTGATTTGTAGTCACCCACTCCCTCTCTGTACTCTCTTAAACCGCGGAATGACCTCCTGAAACGTGCTGTCCATGAAGCACACCCTCGCGGAGGCACCCTGTCTGTTTAGCTACTTGAAAACTGAGAAAGAAGTATTTGTATAGGCATCATTATTGCCTCCTTGTATTGTCCGACTGAAAAATGGGATACACAAAATGGATGTGTGTAACAATCATCTTGCTATCTGCTATTTCGCTATATATTTTTGTTGAGTTTTTCTTGTCCTGGTAGCGTTCCTAGACTGGCAGAACAGGCTGACGAATAGCAGGCGTTTGCTAATATTGGTCGGTAATTAGCCACTGGGAGTTTTCGGGAAGTAACCTGGTCTGGCTGCCCCTTGAGTGTTTCCTTTCCTTTATCTGCAATAAGCACTTCACATTCATACTGGACTTTCCTGGTAACGGAGCTAACATCAAAAATCAGTATGTGGGCAGTCCTGGTTTTAAATTGCCTGCAGGTCCCGGCACATTTTATGGATGTAGTAGAGCACTTGAAAAGGCTTATTTCATTTTTATACGTGAAGACACTGATCAATGTCACTAAATTAAAGGTATAAATGGATGCTGCTGTCACTTTTTATATGTGTTGTTTTTTCATATTACTAGTTTGATAGGCAATCGTCCTCTATGACACTGTCCCTTAATTACTTTTATTAAAACTGAAATTATTGATATTATTACACATTAGTGGTTGGATCGTGACGTCAGGAGGTAGTGATGTGATTTCGTTTTGGTATGGGTGAGTGGCTGTAAGGGTCAGGAGTCTTGCATGTGCCTCCTAATAGCGACCATTATTTCTAGGAAGAGACAAGCCGTGTCAGAGGTTGTTCAGGTACAGTGCCCAGTGACACCAGCAATTTTGTCCCAGCGTGTCGGCATCAATTGTTAAATATGGATACAATTACTGACAATAATTCAGCTACTGGGGAATGGATTTGATACACTATCAAACTCATTTTTAAGTAAATATCGATTTTAGTTTGTGATTTTTCTTTGAAAAAAGACTGATTCCAAGCACCAATTTAATTATACTTTGAGCTTTCCAGAAATCCCTTATGTGCATATGTTTCCTCATTGAAAATCTCTGTATTTTTAAAAAGAACCAGAAATCTAATTATTATGTACCTTATGTTGTTAGGTATTCGCTCCTTTTGTTTCAGTAGAAGTGGCGAGCGATTGACTGAAAAGAATGTGTTATACAGATGTGTAAGTTATTGGATATGAGCACAATGTTTCTCTGTAAAGTCATCTGCTTTTCTCTGGATTTAACCAAATCTAGTTTCTTGTTTCAAACAAAGATAGTAAAGATCTGAAGAGAAGCCAAACCATTTACTGGTCAGAATTTTATTGTATTTTACAGAGCTAAGTATAAGTATTACATGGGAATACAAAACACTGCTGGTGAATTTCCTCCGTAGTTTTCTGCTCCACCGCTGAAACTCTAGTCGAGCTTATGACAGAAGTCCCGAGGTAAAAACAGAAAATGCTGGAAATAGTTCTGATGAAAGGTCACAGACCTAAAACGTCAACTTTGTTTATCTCTCCATAAATGTTGCCACAAATGCTGAGTATTTTCAGCATTTTCTGTCCTTATTTGAGATTTCCAGCATCCCCAGTATATTGCTTAGTCTTGAGGGTATTCGCCCCCAATGCACACATTCAACTAGAAGGGGCAACACATAGTGATCAAGAGGATTCTTTTCCAATTTCCTCTCCTTATCTCAGAGGTGTTAATATTATTTGCAACACTGTCTGAGATCAATTAGCTCATAATATAATTGAAGATTATGGGGTAGAAATCTGCCTCGGGCAGTGGCATGAAACCGGCGGTATCGGGTTGACCTCCATTAACAGTAATGGGAGTGAATAACAGGCGCCGCATAATACGGTTGGCCGATTGGATACTGACCGTTTTATGCCACTGCCCGAGGCAAATTTCTACCCTAACTCACTTGTGATTGTCCCAAGATGTATCACTTGCTGGGATAAGCTGGCTTGAATAATTGGGGTAATAAGCCAAACATTTTTAGTCATTCAAATGTGAATTTTAGAAGCTCAAAAGAAACTCAGAGCTTCAAATGTTAAATGGATTTAGAAGTCTTGTCACAGTGTTTAAACATGGTACCATACTTTTAAGTTGGTGACAGAAGTTGTCATAGAACTGCATTAGCTGCTATTAACACGTCCAAGAAAAACTGCCTTCCACCATTTAAAATGAAATTCATCCAAAATTACTTGCAGCATTTTAAAAGACGAAGGGTCTGATTATAGCCATGACATTCTAGTTCTGATTTTCTTGTGACAGTTTTCACCCACATGCTAGGTATGCCAAAAAGAAAAGGAGTCTGATTATCAAATTCTCTTCAGAGCATATTGAATAAAACAAGAGGGCAGAAAAACACACTGTTCGGACATAATGGCATTTGAAATCACAGCTTCACGCTCAATTTTTCAAGTAAAGAAGATACTTGCATCAGGTATTTGTTCAGCCACTTATGAATGCTGAGATTTTCTGAATCAAACATAAAATATATTTTTTTAAATTTGTTGATCACTTCCCTTATTCAACACAGACTATCAAGCTTCTGGAAAGTTCTAATTGAATCACCCTGGGTGGGGGACCTCCCCCTGGAATAGATATATCCAGACAACACAGCTCTGTGGAATTCATGCCTGCCATTGTTCAAAGCTTACTCAAAACAGAGTCATTGGACTCCCAGACTCTATGGGCAGAATTTTCTGCCTACCGGGCAGGCGGGCCCGACCCAATTTCCAGGGGTGGGGAGCCGATCCACACTGGAGAAGCGGGCCCTACCGCCATTTTACATGGGCGGGCCAATTAAGGCCCGCCCAGTATGACGTCCAGCAGGAAGCGCTATGCGTTCTTTTGCGCATGTGCAGAAAAGAGCGCACATCTCCCCGAGGCTGCGTGCTGCCTTAGGGAGATTACTGACAGTTTTAAAAACGTTAAAAATAAAAAAAACCTTAATATGTGCCACTTATGTGACAATGTCATATGAGATGGGACATGTTCATAAATTACACTAAAACTTTATTAAACTTTTTAAATCCCTACATGAAACCTCATCCCGCCAGTGGATGAGGTTTTATGTTTTTTCTAATTCCCACCCGAGCTCCTGGCCTGCCCGCCAACCTTAAGGTTGGACGGGCAGGTCTTTTAATTGTTTCAATGATCCTGTCAATGGCCTCAATTGTCCATTGACAGGTCAGTGGGCCCGCAGCTGATTTTGCTGCGGGCCCAGCTTCCTGAAAATTTAAATGGGGCGGACCCCCGACGTCATCCCACATCATTTTACACGTCGGCGAGCGGGCCCCGCCCCCTGCTCGCCGACGGCAAAATTCAGCCCCACATCTCCAGGTTTGCAATTTAACAAAAGAAAGCTGACAAAACCAGTTATCCACAAGTTAAGTTTGAAAGACCACCATCTATCTCCTATTGTGTAGTGATAGCTTTGGACTTCCACACCATTCTGGTTGGACAATGGCAATGTTAGTCATGTGATCAAAACCGGCTTAAAACCGGATAACGAGTTTTATCTAAAGACTCAGAGAGACCAGGCAGTCTGCAGAAAAACACTGAAGAGACAACAACTGCAGAAAAAGGCAGTGTCATCTTTGCCATTTAAGAACCATCAGTCGTCAGCCAACCAGACTCTGAAACTAGCTGCAAGTCCTCAAGTAACCAAAGTATTTAACCTGTTCCAGTTTCAAAGTTAACCCAAGAACCAACCTCCTAAATATTCGACTACAAGAAACCTCATAACCTAGTGTGAACCCTTTGCTTTACAAGACTCTCACTTCAACTTCGAAATATTCAATGCATTCCAGAAACTACAGACCTGCCACATGGGGGACCAGAAATCATAACTCAGAGACTGAATTAACTGTAATCCGTAAAAGTACACTGTCTTTATCTGTATCCAAACTTTGTGTGTGTGTGTGTTGCATTAATTCAGGATGAGTGTGTGAAAATAAATAACCCTCTTTATTTCAAACTCACAAACACCTGCTGCTGAATTATTTAATTGGAGTACACACTCCAAGGGTAAGAAAACACACACCTCTTTCCATAAAAATACATACTGGTTGGGGCAGTATGAGAGGACATACATTCTGTCCGTGACCACTGTAAGACACCAAATACTGTAATATATTGACCATATGTAATCAACTGAATACTGCAATATACTGACTACAATATAATGTACTGACTACTGTGAGACGCTTATTGCATTTGCTAAATAAATACAAGCATCTATGAAATTGAAGCAGCAGGTAATGTGTATGTAACCAACTATGGGTAGGCTTTATTGCCACATCCAGCAACCATCTTGTGTGGTGCAGATCCTAATGAAATCTGAGTGGCAAGCTGACTTCAGAATTAGGATAGTTAATAAAATAGTGCAATGTAAAGTAATTCTGTGGGAATTACTATTTTAATGAAGAAGTAGTAATGGTTCGAGTAATTTCTGTTTGAATTGTAGTTTGATTTAGTTTAATTTGTTATTGTACAGCTCAGGCAGGACAACTGCATACCAGCCTTTGAGTTAATTGAACATTCGTGAGAATATTAAAGGACTGAAACTTACTTTTTATCAGAGGATTGATGCTTTTAATTTTCATTTACTTTCTTTGTGTGAACCATTCTTAATCCCTAAAATATCTGACCTTCACACAGGGTTTTTACTTGGAGCAGTGCACGTGAACCAGAGACTCATCTTTGCGGGCATTTAATCAGTGAGAGAAACAGTATATGAACTATTTTATGATTCCTTTCAAATGGCAAGATGCTGCACTGTCATGGGAAACAGAGAACACTAGGTACAAAGAATACTAGATGGGTGGGAGTGGATTATAAGGCAAACATCCAACTGAGGGGGTTCAGATATTGTCACAATCAGTGAGAACAAACCTCGAGCAATTTCTTAGTCATCTGAAACCTGAGACAGGATTACTGCCAGTAATCTTCTTCCACCTCCAGTATCATTTTTATATCATAAGCATGCGTATCATTTTTCTTAACCACCTCCTCCACTGGGCTATAATTTAAGATCTCACGTAATATTGACTCGATAACAAAAGGTGATGGAGGAATTCAAAGCTATTAGGGAATGGCAAGGAATTCATTATCTTAGTACATTAGAATATGTTACTTCCCCAATTATTAGAATGTTTATTACAATAAGAACTCCTTTTCCTATGATCTTCATTTCGTTAGTTAGTATTCTCTCTCTTTCCCTCAGCCTATGTACTTTGGATTGACTGGAAGGGCATCTCCACATCGTCCATCATCGCCAGTATATTGCCAGTATGGAGTGTTGAAATGGTTGCTCCAGTCAATTTTCTGTCCCTTCTTTTGGTCAGTTTCACCAGCTGCTTGGAGAAAACCTGAGTATGAATGCCAGCTGAGGCTGAACTTGGAACTCTGCTCTTTCAATCCATGGCACAGGATCTGCTCTTTCAATCTCAAGGGCAACTAGGGATGGGCAATAAATGCTGGCCCAGCCAGCGATGCCCATATCCCGTGAATGAATTTTTAAAAAAAGCACCCAAATCCATTGTTCCATTCGGCTACCTACAGTATTCCATTGAGTTCTTGCATTAAGAACATAAGTAATAAGAGCAAGAATAGACATACAGCCCCTCGTGCCTGCTCCAATATTCAATACAATCATGGCTGAGCTTGTCTTAACTCCACTTTACCGCCTGGCCCCTATATCCCTTGATTCCCTGAGAAACACGAAACCTATCTATCTCAGCTTTGAATAAACTCAGTGATGGAATATCCACAACCCTCTAGACAGACAATTCCAAAGATTTGTCACCCTCTGAATGAAAGCATTCCTCCTCATCTTAGTCCTTAATCATTGACCCCTTGTCCTGAAATTGTGCACCTGTATTTTAGATTCCCCAGCCAGGGGAAACAACCTTTCAGCATCTACCCTGACAACCCCCTTCAGAATCTTTTATGTGTATTTTTTTTATAATGAGATCGCCTCTAATTCTTCTAAAGTCCAGACAGCATCAGTCAATTTACTCTGCCTTTCATCATAGGACAACCTTCTCATCCCTGGAACCAATCTCGTGAACCTTTGCTGTATTGCCTCCCTATCGCAAGTATACCCTTCCTTATATATGGAGACCAAAACTGTGCACAGCACTCCAGATGTGATCTCATCAAAGTCCTCTATAATTGTAGCAAATTTAATTATTCTTGTACTTAAATCCCCTTGCGATAAAACAAGCATGCTATTGAATGACCCACCGTAAGACTAGAGTTGCAATAAAATGATAGATATGCCAACATAATGGCTGGAGTTTGGAAAGACTGAAAGTTTCCTCTCACTAAAACTGAAGGAAGGATAAACATCTTTAGGAAATTACACCTTTAGGAAATTCAGGTTGAGTACCGGTAGTCGAAAATTGAACTGACAATTTTTATATTCAGACCCAAGGCACTGGACAGATGGCGAGTAATTGTGTTGTGTAATTGAGGAATCAAGTGTGTATGTCCCAGTGTGTTCCACGGGCCAGATTTTGCCAACTCTGTTTGTCAGCACTGGGGATTTTGGGATAGAAAGGAGATATAACAATTGACCGATGGGTTACAGAGTAGTGATAGAGTTTACAAGCTAGCTGGAGATAAGCAGGCTTGTCATCATTTCTGTAACACATCCTGCCGTAGGAATGTCAGCATCATGCGCATTAAAATACTTTGTTGAGGCTAATGTTAAAGTTCCCAATGTTGTTGACTCCAAAAATAGAAGTTTTGTTCTATTTCAAATCTTTTGGTGCTGCTGTAGTTCAGAAGAATGCTTCTGTGTGTTACAGAATTGTCTTTTTTGGGCAGTAGTTTAGCTACACCGCCATATATACTGCAACACTGTTGTACTAGACACTGTTCCGACCCTAAGCACATTCGTATCTGTATGGACAGATGTCGCCAGCTATAATCCTTAATACACTGTTAACTAACAGAATTCCTACTAAGGCTTAAAGGCCATCAGAAACCCTATTAGCAAGAATGGGCAGCAGAGTGTACTTTGCATTTAGCTCATAGCTGTTTGCCCATACGATTTGAAGAGGAAAAGCAATATATTAAATGTAAAACTGGATACCAAAATAAATCATCATATCCAGGTTCCTCTCCAGGTCACACACCATCCCGGTGGATACACAAAGCCATTCCTCCATCATTGCTGGGTAAATATCCTTGAATTCCTTACATGATACAATCGAGGGAGCAGTCCATGTACAAATGCAGCAAGACTAGGACAATATTCAGGCTTGGGCTGACAAGTGGCAAGTAACATTCGCACCACATAAAATGCCAGGCAATGACCATCTCCAACAAGAGAGAATCTAACCATCACCCCTTTACATTCAATGGCATTACCATTGCTGAGCCCCCACTATCAACATCCTGGGGGGTTATCATTGACCAGAAAGTGAGCTGGACTAGCCATATAAATATTATGGCTGCAAGAGCAGGTCAGAGGCTTGGAATCCTGTGGCGAGTAACTCACCTTCTGACTCCCAAAAGCCTGTTCACCATCTACAAGACACAAGTCGGTAGTGCGATAGAATACTCTCCACTTGACACTATCCAGGACAAAGCAGCCCTCTTGATTGGCACCCCTTCCACAAACATTCACTCCCTCCACCACCGATGAACTGTGGCAGCAGTGTGTACAAGATACACTGTAGAAACTCACCAGTGCTCCTTAGGCAGCACCTTCCGAACCCACAACCGCTACCATCTAGAAGACAAGGACAGCAGATAGATGGGAATACCACCACCTGGAAGTTCCCTTCCAAACCACTCACCATCCTGACTTGGAAATATATTGCTGTTCCTTCACCGTTGCTGGGTCAAAATCCTGGAACTCTTTCCCTAAAGCACTGTGTGTACCTACACCACGTGGACTGCAGCGGTTCAAGAAGGCAGTTCACCACTACCTTCTCAAGGGCAATTAGGGATAGGCAATAAATGCTGGCCTAGTCAGCGACACCCACATCTCATAAATGAATAAAAAGAAAATCACCACCATGAGGACTGCAGTAGCTTAAGAAGAATATCCACCACCTCCTTTACAGAACAACTAGGAATGCCAATAATTGCAGTACAGTATTGGCAGTGTGACCCATAGCCCCAGAACAAACAAGAAGAATGATAACTAACACAGTGAGCCCCAACGTGTTGTATTGACGGTGGGGGGGTGGGGGGTGAGGAGTGGCTGGACAGATCTGTGCCCTCCCCACCCATGTGGTAAGCATACAACTTTGGCCGTGCCCATACAGTGAGAGACAAGTACACACATGTATCCATGACATCTTTGTCAATCTCTCCTGAGCTCCCACCTACCCCATACCTTCTATTTTGCGTCATCTGCTCCAACCCCTCTTAAACAGTATAAAATCCATCACATTTCTACTTCTGTTTAGCTCTGAAGAAGATTGGAGGCTACCCTTGTTCTCGCAGTAAGATTGCAAGTCTTTGCAGAATGGCTTTTGTTCCAAGACAATGAAAATTCAAAACCACCACTAATCTGAATAAGCTGCCAGCAGGCAATACTGAACCCAGCAGTAAAGGCTTAGATGCTTTCTTAACAGTCAGCTTGATTTAATTTGAATTCTGACTAAAACATTGCAGTGGGCCTCAAGCTATCAATGCGACCATTTTAAGTGACAGTGCTAACAGCTTATTCATCACCAGCCATTTCCTGAACACTTTTGCTTCGGAAGATGAAATTGTATCTGGACTCTGAAAGAATCGCTTCCCAGATTGTTTTCTCTGCAGCCAGTGGGGGGTGGGCGTCTTAGGTTTCATGACTCCGCAACCATTCTGAGACTAATGGAGCTTCGGAAGACCTGCCTCCATTTCACTCCTAATAAGGAAGCAACTTCTTGAGGACAGGAAGGAAGGAGGACATTGGCGATGAAATAAAAAGGGGTAATCCTCATAGGAAAGTTAAAGGCCGACTTGTTTGGAGCTGGCTCCCTTAGACCTCCTATTAATTTGTTTTAGACTGAAATTGGTTGAAGCCTGTCCACTGTTTTGGGGAAGGTGAGTGGTGTGGGAGACAGGGAAATTGCAGGAGAGAAGATACCTAAAAAACATGGGATCATGCCCTCAAAAAAGTCTTAGCTTTCTTTGGAATCTGTTTTCTAACATATTTGCATAAATTACTAGTTAACGTGTACATATATTTGTTCATGGCTGATTGAGATCCCTCTTTGATTTCTTTTTCTGACATGGTTTATTGGCCAGTGCCCGAGTATGATATGAAAACGCACACACAGAAAATTAGAGAAAAGAAATGATGCTAGTGGAAAGTAATCAGAAATGTTCTTTTAAAATTTATTTTCTGGAACAAGAATGCTTTTGCATTAAATCCATTTTGAAGTGGAGTGAAGACAATCCAAGTGAACATTCTGCCCTACAGCTGTCAGTGACTTCACTGATTGTCCCTTACCAGGCAGGGCTGGATAGTGCATGGGGAAGCCAGGAATAAGTGCATCGCATCTGTCAATAGCTTTTTAACTCAGACACTGCATTTTTCATCTGACTTCCAGCTTTCCTGACCAATTAGTGTGAGTGAGCACGATGACATCTTACATAAGTTGATTTCAACTGAACTATTTTTAAAGGGACACTGAAAGATGACAACTGATGGATCTAGTGTTATGGAGTCCCAACACGACAAGGCTGCACCTCATTTCACAAATATCCTCCCTAGACCTGATGCAGTGACCTGTAAGGGCCTGCAGGGAGATTCTCTCCCTACCTACAGGAGGAAGAAGCTTGCCACGGAGAGCAAGAAGATAAGACTGCAGATTTCTGTGGAGGTGAACAACCGGAGAGTGGTGCCACACATCTGAATACAGTTCTGGAAGCAGTTTAATGATCTAATCAGAGCAGGAAAAGTGAGGACAATGGCACATTCAACACATTGTGCTGTGTGCATCACAACAGTTTACTCCTGCACATCACTCCTCACACCACCTTCCCTTACAGGTGCATCCATCTCTCTCTGTATATGCAATTCCTCACATCCTCTTCTGTCCAACCATCACTGACACTCACGCAATATCACGCCTCTCCCTCATAGTCACCCTTAACAAATGTTGTCCATCCACTCGTTTAATACATTCCACATCTGTTCAATACATTCTATTGCACTTATTCATAGGTCTCTTCCTGCCCTCCTTTTGGGAGAAGAGAGCTCAGAACACCAGAAAGAGGTAGAGGATCAGAAGTGGCCTGCCAGCCAGCTCAATACTGACAGCAGCAGAGGATGAGATGCTGGAGATAAGTGGAGTCTTGGCATGCCTGGCCACCAGAGATGGAGAGGTGGGGGCCTCTTGGTGACAGAATTAAACATGAGAACTTCATGGCATAAAATACACACTCATTGAATTAATGTAAGCAGCCAGTGAAATATAATAAAATGCATAATGATCAATTTTTAAAATTCTTACCGTGACTGTTTTAATCCCTGCCTTCAATCTCCCACAAGGCCATCAAGATACCCGTGGGAGGTGGTCTAGGTGTACCTAGAGAGGACTCCTCACAGGCCTCATACTCTGAGAATGCACTATGAGAAGACTCACACTTCTGAGAGTGTACCATCACAGATACACATCACAGGCACCATCAGAGGTTTCACAGTTTGAGAAAGTATCATCACAGGCCTCACATTCTGAAAGTGCACCATCAGAGGACTTTAACTCTCAGAATGCACCATCACAGGTTTCATATTGTGAGAATGCACCATCAGTGGACTGCTGCAGATTATGCACAATTTCAGACACTCACACTTTGGTGACTTTGTCAATACATTGAGTTTTCACCTGGGCCTGAACTTTACCCCCTCTGGGGCAGGCTTTTAGGTGGCAGGGGAACGCGAAATTGCAGGGATGGGATTCCCTCCGAGTTCCCACTCGCCCTGACCTCGCAGCGATTTTATGCTGGAGCGGGCATGGCCTCGGCTGGGAAGCCTGCCCTTGCCCCAGTTAAGGCCTGTTTCCTGCCCAGCCTCAATTTTTAAGCTGGGGGGCAGGGTGGGGTGGGCAGATGGATGGTCCGTGGGGGAAGCCCAAAATTAATCCAAGTTAGATCTATGGTGGGAAGGGGGGGAGAGCGCCTCCATCAGAAGCCCCCTTTTGATTGGAGGCTCCTCCTATGAAGGCCCTGTGACTTATGGGCCTCCCTCTCCACCCACCACCTCCCGAAACCCCATTCATCCCCTTCACGCCAGCGCCACACACCCGCCCCCCCACACTTTCTGTACCCTCCCTGCCCTGGGATCCCTGACACTTATGTTTTCCTCGAGTTCCCGGACTTGGTCTCAGGCCTCCTGGTGCAGTTCTTTGTCTGGCCATTGCGGCACTGTTGCTGGAGAGCTTCTGGCCAGTCAGATTGGTGGGTAGCTCCCAAAGGCGGGACTTCTTCCCGAGCGAGGGACGGAAGTCTGTCCTAATGCCAATCAATGCTCATTAGAGTGTAAAATGGCAGCGGGGCTGTTGGAGTTGGTGGGGATGTGCTCCTCACTGACTCTTCGGATGGTAGGAGGTGAGCTCCTGCCATCCAAAAAATTCAGGCCCTGGTGTCTCACGAATCACAAGTGAACATGAGCAGATGATGGAGACAGGGACAACAATGGAGAGTCTGTGTTGGAGGATGCAAGATGTTCCAATTTCTGTTCAGTTGGACACAGATGCTGAACCTAGGGTGCCGTTGATAAAGGAGAGACTTCTGGAGCAACAGCAAAGAATGTGTGCAGTACTGACAAGCTTTCCAGCCACACTATGCATGTTTGTAGAAAAATTGGAAGAGTCCATCTCAAGCTTGAGTGACATGATGTCGCAGGACTTTATGATTATGTCCATGGAAAGAGTAGCCACCTACGTTAAACAGCAGTCAGACAAGTGCATGCCAGCCCTCACCAAAGGTTGCACATTCTGAATCCCACCATAAATAGGATTGATTAGACCCTAGATTTGCCATTCAGTCCCAAAGATGTGCTGTCCAACTCATTGCTAGCAAGTAAGTGCAGGTGGGCCATGAGAGGGAATATGGTGAAAGGGAACATGGAAGTGGGGCTCTGCTCAAGGGCTTACCATTTCTCACCCCCACCCCCCCACCTCAGTCAGTGCATCACATGCTGCCTCGTGTTCCGATTTGTGAAGGCACAAGTAGAACAATCTTTGGCGGGGTTCTCAAGGGCTCCAAAACCCATGGGATGTCAGCCAAGGGCATCTCAGCAGTCAGTGCAGGAATCTAAGCGGCCTGCCTGTACCTCTGTGCAAGCCACAAGGGCTGCACAATCCAGCAGAAAAGGGTAAAGATTTGCAGCTGAACAAGGTTGTGCACATGGGTGTGTCACACAAAGTCGGATTTTGTTATGATTCTATTTAACTTATGAGCCATGTAATTATTATTTGTTTGCACAACTTTCCTACCTTGTCAATTTTTTCCTGCTGCTTGGCAAGTGTCCTTCTCATTTATGATCACTGGTAAGACAAGATTAAAGCAGAGCAATGGGTATTCGTGAAAGGGATGTTTTGTTGATTACAGGACAGCTTTGTGTTTGGGGAAGGGTTGGAGGCTAAGTGGGTTTAGCATGTGGCTCCTAGATGGGTGCACTGGTGCAAAATAATTGAAATTCCTCATTACTAAGGCAGCAACGTGTGCCACTGCTTATGCAATGGCCGAATCATATTCCTCCTCCTTCTCCACTCAAGAGGCACTGCACTTTGTGCCTTGTTCCTTCTGAAGATCAAGTCTTCGCTACTGTCCTATGTCATGCAAAGCGCAGCAAAACACAATCATGTTAGAGACCTTAGCTGGTGTGGATTAAAGGGTGCCTCTAGATTTGTCGAAGCACCTGAAGTGCAACATCAGCATGCAGATTGCTTGTTTAATGGCACATCTTTTTGTCGTATGGCTCTTGGGCCTTACTGCTTGGACTCTCCATGGGTGTCAGCAGCCATGTTTTAAGTGGGTAGCCTTTGCCTCCAAGCAGCCAGTCAACAAGCCTGTTCCAAGGCACAAAGAGTTCAGGGAGGATTGACTGGAGCAGAACAAATGCATCACAGCATTTCCCTGGGAATCTTGTGCACACCTGCATAATCATCTTTTTGTCATTATAAACTAGCTGTATATTGATGGAGTGGAAGTCGTTACGATTAACAAACACTTCTTGGTGATCTGCGGTGCCTTGATTGCTAGATGTGTGCAGTCGATGATGCCCTGCACCTGTGGGAAGCCTTCCAGTGACGCATACCTGAGTGCCCACTCAGTCTGACTGACAAAATCAGTGGCAAATTGTACATAATTTCTTAACCATAATTTCAAACATGGTATTGGTCACCTCTGTGATGCATTTGTGGGCAGCTGATTTTGAAATACTGTAAACATCTTCTGCAAATCCCTGGAAAGAACCAGAGGCAAAGAGATTGAGGGTAGTGGTCATCTTGACAACCACTGGTAAAGCATGCCCACCAGGTCCACTTGGGATGAAGTCTTCTTCCAGTAGGCTACAAATGTTTGTTTTGACCGGAGAGCGACCCTGAGACAGTAGTGGTTCGACATGTTCAGGAAGCTGATATGCTGCCCATAGACCCTATGTTACAGATATTATCTCATGGTGAGCCTCATCTCTCTGTTCAGCCACTTTTTCCTTTCAAGTGGCAAGTCTGTGAGGAGAAGGCTGCTGCAGCTCCTGCTGGTGGTTTTCTGCTGCTGTTACCCTTCCTACTGCTGCTGGTGCTGTTGCTATTGGTGCTTCTAGTCATCTTAGTCCTCATATGAAGTCCAAGCTAAAACAGCATTAGCAGTACCCATGCTATCTCTCACAGATGGCAAGTGGGGATTAGACACAAGCCTCCACTACCACTGTGGTAGTGAAAGTCACTTCCACAGTAATAGAAATCACCTGTAAAGTAGTGAAAGTAAACACTCAGAACAAATGTGCTAAGTGAAAGCTTTTCACACAATTAGACAAGGAAGCAGGTGTGAGACCTCAGTACTTATGGGAATCTTTGTCTGTTATTTCTTCAGCCCCTCAATTGCCAATTTGCTCTCATCTTGCTTTTGCTGGCAAGTTCCGAGAAGCCCAGAAAATCCTTGTATCCACAGCTAAAGTTGAAAACCCCTGTTAAAAAAAATTCTTAGTTGCCCATTAACAAAGACAGCTCTCCCAAAGGAATTTATTGCATGCAAGCCTAATGGGCTGTAGTTAAATGCAGAAGTTGACAGATTGGAGCTGACCTCCTGCTGCACTGTTAATTTGAGTGTTTTTAACCCCCTCCCAAATTCACTTGCTTTTAAAAGTTAAAATTCCACTCTGACAGATCAACCAGAACACAATACACCTAAAATAAGGTGAAAAGGAACAAGAATGGAGAAACTCTTAATACTCCAACAATAACATTCAATTGTAATGTCGCAGTGCTTATTCCATTGTTATTCCCAGTTCAGCAGATCTACAAACCTTCAGATGGTACCTTTTTCTTACAAAGGGCGGATTTTTTTTTTTGACCTGATTTTTCTCCTTCTGGAATCCCCTGGGCCATGGACCACCCAACAGACAGCAAAGGACAGGGACCGCTGGTCCTACTCTGCTCCGATTGCAAATGTGCCCCTCCAGGCATATGTTACTGACAGTTGAGTGGCTTCTAGACCGCTAATGTTAGCGCTGGCCTAAATGCTGGTGGTCAGTTTGCTCCGCTGATCAGCTGCCCAAACATGCCCTCCTCTCCCTATCCCCTTCACCATGTGAAATAACACAGGATACTAACTGGAATTATACATTTCTAATGTTTAGTCTTATGTATAAAAATGACAAAGACAAGAAAGCATTGTCATATTTGATTGTGAATGTTTTCTTATATTTATGAATTTACTGGAATGCTCAAAAGATTCAGTGGGAGAGGAAAGGTGAATATATTTCAGTATGAAATGAGTGCGGAGCTGAGTGTGGAGACAAAGTCAAGGCATACTGGCACTGTGCTCCAAACAAACTACTATTGTTTTAGTATGACTAATAAAAATTACAGAAAAACTGAAACAGGCTCCACAGTCCAAACTAATTAACAATTTTATTGTAAATCATAACAAATAAATTGCTTACATTATCATGTTGAAACATCCATTGTGCTTCATGCAATGAATTGCTTTTTGGAAATATATTGGCTTTTTTTAAGCAACTGGTTTATGTAATGCACTAGGTTCTTTTGCAGTGTAATTAAGTCAATCTACTTCTTATCTCCATTACAGTAATGAAAACTATGCAATGTTGCAGACTCCAAAATCATATTGAAAACTAAGATAGCAATGTTACATGAAAGTTGTCTTTGATCAGTGGCATTCTCTGGCTAAACTGTCAGGGTTTACCGCAAAAAAAAATTACGTATATTGAGGAAAAGAACAGAGGTTTTAATGTGCCAATGAATTGTGTTTTTGCTTTTCTTTAATTAAAAAATGTATTTGGAGATAACTTTGCTAATTATTCCTATATTTATATGCATGCATAAAGCTGTTCAGAGTTTCGGTGTTTATACTGTGCTTTTCACACAAAATGTCCTCAATCCTGAAGCAAGTGTCCTGCTGTTTTGCAGAGATAAAAAAAAAGCGACAAAGAGGGAATGGCTTGAGTGTAAAGCAGACTTATTTGGTGACACTCTAATATTACAGACTGCATGCTGTTCACATAGAAAGTGGGAGCTGTCCATGGTGCCAAGTAAAATATCTAACCATTGGAGGAGAAATGAAAGTTTCCCTCTGTCTCAGATATTCTGGGGTTAGATAACCCATAAGGAAGGTGTGCAAAATATTTGCTAGTAACTGTGCTAAAGGAGAAGAAGCAAATGCTAAGAGTAGTACTTCTTACAGAAAATACTATCCTTTGGCCACTCCTCCTCCCTAAGTAGTAGTCGAATGTTGTATATTCAGGAGTTCTGTGAAAAACTATTATTTGTATTCTGCATCATTCTAGGTGGAGATGAGTAAAGTCTAAACAAGACCAAAATCACCAAGAACATTTGAGTTTGTAGCATCTGCAGGAAAAATTCGATATCCAATTTTGAATCTAGACTCTGCAGTGTGATTCCCCAAGTGGGAATATTCAACATTCAGTGTGGAATAGCAGGTTGGTGTTTGAAAGTTGTGGAAGGTGGCGTTATGGCAGCAATTTCTCACATGACCAGATCCTGATCTTAAATAAAATCAGAAAACTTTGGGGTTCCACAATAGGTCAGTAATCAACAGGGAAAAAATAGCTTAAAGCTTCAGATGGAAACATTCATTAGAACTGGCATGGTCAGGCAAGCGAAGCCCCTTTATAGTACTGTTTTAAACAATGGGCGGAATTCTCCCATCCCACCTGTTGAGGGCTTCATGGCAGGCGGGAGCAGAAAAGCAGGCAAAAAGTCGCAATTCCGCCGTCGTAAAAATAGGTTGCAATTCTCATGATGGTGTGTTCATGGCGGGTTGCTCATCCCGCCTACTACGCGAGAACACCATTTGCATTCATTAGATGTCATGAATGCTCATTAAAACAGCTGCTCGCTGGAATCTTGCCAGGCCTTCCAATCTTGCATCACACCAACGGGAATTTATGTCAGCCTTAAATCCATTTGAAAAGGGGTGGCATGCACAAATCAGACCTCAGTTCACTGGTGCAGCGCCAGTCTTGTTGCGATGAACACTACTCTGCTGGGGGTGTAGAGTTGGCCTGTTCCTGCTCTTTGCCTACGTTGTCCGAGGAACACCACTGTGCTGTGGTACTCATGTATACCTCCACTTTCAGAAACAAGCATTTCAACCAGGGGTGGGCTGTGAGGCGAGGGTGGGGTTGATGAACACGAGGGGGGCAATGGTGAGGGAAGGCTGTGGAATGGCAGTTAGGAGGAAGGGTGAACATGACGGGGGCAACAGGGAGGGAAGGCTGTGGAACGGCAGTCAGGAGGAAGGATGAACACGAGCGGCGCCATTCTGGGTAACCCTCTAACCTCACATGGCCACAGGAGTGAGCAGGAGTCTGCTTAGAAAGAAAGGAGGAAGACCTTGTAGTGATGAAAGCCACTGAAAGTCAATGGCTTCATTAGCACAGTTAAAGGGCTACTCAGTAGCTTCACATCGCAGTTGCTGCATCTCAAGAGTAACACATAGGAATGTAGAATTTGGGAATGCAAGCAATAGTGAAGGAGGCACAGCTGTATCATATATGGCATTCCATCAATGAAGGCCCATCATGGGTTCACCAGAATTGACACTCTTAATGGGCCAAAGGACATCCACTCATTGACCATGAGCAACTGATTGGTCATTAATATGCCACATCAGAGATTGGAGCACAGAGCTAGGTTGGGTCACTCATCTCACTGAAACTTTAACACCCCATGCAGGGCTCAAGGTGTGACATATCTGCGATGCCATCTTGGTCACCTCGATGTGCTAGTGTCTCAGGGACAAGGCAACATCAGCCACTATGCATGTAGGGCAGGGAAAACTATGGACATTTTTCAAATGTGTCATCTTCTGAGCTTCACCTTCTTGCCCCTTGAATCATTAATGTCTTCAATGTTTCCTTTCAGAGAGAAGACAAAAGCAAATATGGATTCAGGGCTCAATGCTGCCTTTGTAAGGGTCCTAATGAAGGAGGGAAAGGCAACTCCGCACACAGCTCCTGCAAGAGGGACATGGTCAAACAGAGCAGCATGAACAAAAGAGTCAGGAGAAGAGACCCAGGCAACTGGGGCGACTCGCCAGACCTAGGGTTTATCGTAGAAAAGTCTCCTACTTACAAATGAGTGAGAGGCAATGCCATGCACATCTGTGCTTGTCCCAAGATCTTGTACATTACATATGCCACATTTTTCGTGAAGACGTGATGCCACGTTGAGTTGGACGGTATCCCCTGCCAGTGGCTTTGAAGGTGACCACAGCGCTAAATTTCTTTGCCTCTGGGTATTTCCAAGGATCAACAGGAGACCTGTGTGGCATCTCAGTCCGCAACACATCAATGCATAAAAGAAGCCACAGGTGCCCTTTACAGGAAGGCCCATCATTATGTCAGGTTGGCTCTGGACGAAGATAGCCAGGCTGTTAGATTCACTGACTTCACCGCCATCTCAGGCCTCCCAAGAATGCAGGGTGCAATTTACGGATATGTGGGCATACGGGCATATGGGCTCCATGGCAGCTGGCCCTAATGTTTATAAACTGCAAGGGCTATCATTCCGTCAGTGTACAACTGGTGTGTGATCACCGGAAGCACATACTGCACGTTGTGCACAGTACCCTGGGAGTTTCCATGACTACTGCAAGCTGAGTCACTCCCAGGTGCCTGAGATTTTTGAGGGCCATTATGTTTGCAGGGGTGGCTGCTTGGGGATAAGGGGTACCCACTGAAAAGCTGGCTGATGACACTGGTACATCGCCCTCCGAGTCATTCTGAGGAGAAGTACAATGCTGCTCACAGCTCCACATGCTCCCTTATAGAGCAGACCATAGGGCTCCTGAAGATGCACTTCAGATGCTTAGACCACTCAGGTGGCTCATCACAATACACTCCCAACAGGGTTTCCCAGAAGTACGGTTCTGTCCTCCGACAGGATTTCCGACTGTCTCTTCTGCCCTGCTCACCTTCATTGCTTTCCATTTCTCTCCTGGTGTTTGACAAGGTGTTTACTAAAACCCGCTTTCACAGCCATATCTCCTTTCTCAGTGACTGTCTCCGTCTCCGACTCACCCCACGTGGATTTCAACTGAAATTCCATCCCTCTTGTTTCAAACCCACCCAGGATTACAGGTATCTCCGAGTCATAAAACGTTTCTCGGACTGCTGTTCCCGTCGCATTCTGAGATCCACACTCAGTGCCATGCGCCGCCATATGAACACACTCGACCTCTCCCTCCAGCAGCACCGCCGCACCCTTTTTCAAAGCTGCGCGTGCCCCCAGTTTCATTTTATTCTTCGCCTCATCCGTTGCCTCAACAAGAAACTTTTTCTCTTTCTCTCAAGTGCTAAGGAACGCAAGCTCCAACAACTCATCGACTCCAACACCCATCTGGGACCCTCCACCCCTGCTTGTCCCTCCGTCCTCACCCCATCTTCCAATCCCAGCCCCAGCCGCGTATTCACTATACCCCCTGACCTTCCCCTCTCCGATGCTGAACGTTCAGTGCTCAGCAAAGGACTTAGTTTCATACCCTTACGCCCTCATCTCAATGAATTTCGGGCTCGGCATGATGCTGAACTCTTCTTCCGCCGTCTTCGTCTCCGTGCTCACTTCTTTGGGCAGGAGTCCTCTCCCCGTTCAACGGATCCTTTTACCCACCTCCAATATTCTCCCTCCACTTGGACCCCTCCCTCTGGATTCTTACCTTCTCTTGATCTTTTCATTGAGAACTGTCGGCGTGACATTAGCCGTCTCAATTTCTCTGCTCCTCTCACCCATTCTAATCTGTCTCTCTCTCAACTCACTGCACTCCGTTCTCTCAGGTCCAACCCCAACATTGTCATCAAACCCACTGACAAGGGTGGTACTGTTGTTGTCTGGTGTATTGACCTCTACCTCGCAGAGGCTGAGCGTCAACTCGCAGACATTTCCTCCTACCTCTCCCTGGACCATGACCCCACCACAGAACATCAAGCCATTGTTTCCAGGACTGTCACTGACCTCATCTCCTCTGGAGATCTTCCTCTCTCAGCTTCCAACTTGATAGTCGCCCAACCTCGGACGGCCCGCTTCTACCTCCTACCCAAAATCCACAAACAGAACTGTCCTGGCAGACCGATCGTGTCAGCCTGTTCCTGCCCCACGGAACTCATTTCTCGTTATCTTGACTCCCTTCTCTCTCCCCTTGTCCAGTCCCTTCCCACCTACATCCGTGATTCCTCTGACACCTTACGTCACATCAACAATTTCCAGTTCCCTGGCCCCCAACCGCTTCCTCTTCACCATGGATGTGCAATCCCTCTACACCTCCATCCCCCACCAGGATGGTCTGAGGGCCCTTAGCTTCTTCCTTGAACAGAGGCCCCAACAATCCCCATCCACCACTACTCTCCTCCGTCTGGCTGAACTTGTTCTCACACTGAACAATTTCTCCTCTCACTTCCTCCAAATAAAAGGTGTGGCTATGGGTACCCGCATGGGCCCCAGCTATGCCTGTCTCTTTATGGGGTATGTGGAACATTCCTTGTTCCAGTCCTACTCCGGCCCCCTCCCACAACTCTTTCTCCGGTACATCGATGATTACTTCGGTGCTGCTTCATGCTCTCGTCGGGACCTGGAAAAATTTATTAATTTTGCTTCCAATCTCCACCCCTCCATCATCTTCACATGGTCCATCTCTGACACTTCTCTTCCTTTCCTTGACCTCTCTGTCTCAATTTCTGATGATAGACTGTCCACCAATATCCATTACAAGCCTACCGACTCCCACAGCTACCTCGACTACAGCTCCTCACACCCCGCTTCCTGTAAAGACTCCATCCCATTCTCTCAGTTCCTTCGCCTCCGTCGCATCTGTTCTGATGACGCTACCTTCAAAAACAGCTCCTCTGACATGTTCTCCTTCTTCCTTAACCGAGGTTTTCCATCCACGGTCGTTGACAGGGCCCTCAACCGTGTCCGGCCCATATCCCGCGCATCCTCCCTCACGCCTTCTCCTCCTTCCCAGAAACATGATAGGGTCCCCCTTGTCCTCACTTATCACCCCACCAGCCTCCGCATTCAAAGGATCATCCTCCACCATTTCCGCCAACTCCAGCATGATGCCACCACCAAACACATCTTCCCTTTACCCCCCCTGATGGCATTCCGTAGGGATCGTTCCCTCCAGGACACCCTGGTCCACTCCTCCATCACCCCCTACTCCTCAACCCCCACTTATGGCACCTCCCCATGCCCACGCAGAAGATGCAACACCTGCCCCTTCACTTCCTCTCTCCTCACCGTCCAAGGGCCCAAACACTCCTTTCAAGTGAAGCAGCATTTCACTTGCATTTCCCCTAACTTAGTCTACTGCATTCGTTGCTCCCAATGCGGTCTCCTCTACATTGGAGAGACCAAACGCAAACTGGGCGACCGTTTTGCGGAACACCTGCGGTCTGTCCGCAAGAAAGACCCAAACCTCCCTGTCGCTTGCCATTTTAACACTCCACCCTGTTCTCTTGCCCACATGTCTGTCCTTGGCTTGCTGCATTGTTCCAGTGAAGCCCAACGCAAACTGGAGGAACAGCACCTCGTCTTCCGACTAGGCACTTTACAGCCTTCCGGGCTGAATATTGAATTCAACAACTTTAGATCTTAAACTCCCCCTCCCCCCATCCCCACCCCGTTTTTCCCCCCTCCTTTTTTTTCAATAATTTATATAGATTCTTCTTTCCCCACCTATTTCCATTATTTTTAAATCTAAAACTAAAACCTTGTTAGTCTTTCCACCCCACCCCCACTAGAGCTGTACTTTGAATATCCTGTCTTCCATTCTTAATTAGCACTTTTCTTAGACAAATATCACCACCTTCAACACCTCTTTGACCCTTTTGTCTGTGACATCTTTTGATTATCTGCTCATCTCCACAATCACCACACCCTCAATGTCTCTCTCTCTTCCCCCCCCCCCCCCACCTTAAACCAGTTTATATTTCTCCCTTCTTCTAACTATGCTTCAGTTCTGCCGAAGGGCCATGAAGGCTCGAAACGTTAACTGATTTCTTCTCCGCCGATGCTGCCGGACCTGCTGAGTTTTTCCAGGTAATTCTGTTTTTGTTTTCCCAGATCATCGCAGTGTGTTGCGCCCTTCACAATCTGGCAGTGCAAAGAGGTGAACCCCTGCCAGGGGATGAACTGAAGGAAGATGAGAGCTCATCAGAGGATGAAGACCTAGGGGCCCAGGAAGCACATGAGGCTGCTGAGGGTCAGAATGAGCGCGATCACGCCATGGAGGAAGGAAGATGTGGGAGACGTGCCCGTGATACATTAATTGCCAACAGGTTCCAGGAAGAGTGAGGTTAAGTGAGGGAATATGGCCACATCTCTCCTAGCCCTCAATGCCATTTTCTTTCAACTCAGGGGATGTCCACCCACTTGCAGCAATAAAGAATCCCGTATTCACGCTTGCGCGTTCTAACCTCATGAATCACCAGGCCATATCTTTGTTTTGGTTCGTGGGGCACTGTGAGCGAGCTCACTCTGGGAACTGAGAGTCCAGTTTGGAACAAGAGCAATGCAAGAGAAGACTTGAAATCTTCACCGCCATCTAATGATGCAAACACTACTGCGACTGAGATGTGGACATGCCTAGGGATCTCCTCCTCCCGTGCCTGTTTTTTCTTCTGCCACTACCACTAAGGAGACACAAAAACTGCTAGAACATCAATGCTGATGAGCTGCCCTCACTCAATGGTGCTCCTTGAAGTAGAAGGAGCTTCCTCTTTGGACGAAGCCTGGGGACTCGCACTGGTGCTGGACTGGCTTGGGAGCCTCAATCTGCTGTTGCCTAGAAAATAGAAAACAGAATTTCAGTTAATGAGCTTGAGCTATATAAGACTGCATGTGACTAACTGTGAATGTCAGGATTTGATGAAGTGATGGAGCTGTGATCCATACTAGGTTGGTGGGAGAGGCCGATCTCCCCTTCTTTACAGAAGCGATTCCTGTCCTCCCCAGCCAGCTCGGCTGCAGCCACGCCGACCTGCTCCGCGATGGCCTTCCAGGCCAGAGAGGTGAGACTGCTGCGCTTCCTGCATCATCGCTGGGATAGAGCGTGGCCTTCCCGCCTGCACCCCTGTGATCAAGGCCTTGAGGCCCTGGTGTGTGAAGCAGGGTGCTGCCTTCTTCTTCAGGATCTCAGTCTTCCTCTTCTGGCTGCTAGGCATCTCTGGTGGGCTAGAGAGAGTGAGATTGTGTGTTGGACTGGCTTTTAAAAATGGCACCCTGACCTTCCAACCCACCAGCTGACGACAGTCACATGAATCAACTCCCAATCCTCCAGGTGATTTGGACCAATACATACCTTTGCATAATTAATGAGGCTCCAAGCGTAGAAACAGGCATGAGTTACTGCCATTCCGAACAGTGGGATGGGCACTGCCGAAAACGTCTGCCACTGCACTTAGTCTCATTTATGGCAAATTACACCAATGAATGAATGAGTGAAGGAGAACAATTGGCAGAGATTAAGGATTCATATCTGAAATATCGCAATATCTATCTGTATTTAAAGCTTCATTATCAAGCCTTTCTTTCTACATTTTCAACAACATGTAATCACTGTGGAGCTGCAATCAACAAGACAAGATGCTGAACACCATAGCCTGAACAAAGTAATACAAGTCATAGGGAGTTACACCTAAGTTACAGTGTGCTGGTAGAACCAGACCTTGAACATGTCATATAAAGCATACGTTCCACATATTCCTACTTCAGTGGGGAAATGTTTCTTAATCTCTGGCCTTACTAGAGGTTCCAGTTTTATAGTTATATTCTCTAGTTTTTCAATTTCTGTCCAAAGTAACTAGCCCCCTTTTACCTACAGTATCCATGTTACTTACCTTGACGTCGTGGGTACTGAGTTTCTGTGGTAGATTTTTTACTTGCCCATCTTAACATTTTTTTTAATGACTTGCATTTTTATTGGATCATATATTTAATTTAAAAACCTATTGCTTCTGAAGCATTTTGAAATTTAAGCACTAAAAAAATCCTCAGGCAAATGGACAATGAACTTCCTAGTGTCTTATAAAGTAATTTTCTTTGTAATTGCAATGTATATTTATAAAACACTGTCTAAGTCAAAAAAGTCACTAGCAGTGCACTAAAGCATAAATTTTCATGTCTGCATTCCTGGTGAATGCCTGGAATTAGTACCCATAGCCTATACTCATTTTTAATTTTAATAAGTAGAAAATGTATTCTTAAATTGTTTAAACTATAATGGGAACTGACTGATGATGAGGGAAGCAGTTGGAAGCAAAAAATATTGGCACAGTGAATGGGATGGGGAAACAGGCTGACAGGCAGGAACTTTTTCCAATGGTTCAATAAGAGGGCTGCACAATCCCACAAATAACCTGGCTCACCTCAAAACCACCTTTCCCAGCAACCCCCAATGCTTCCAGACTTTTACCTCCCATCATCCCAATGAATGCTCTCAAATAACTTCCCCCCCACCCACCTCCCAGGCCTGTTGGACCCCAGAAGCTTCCTCTCCAAACTCCTTCCCACTCCCAAATTCCTCTCAGTCACAAATCCCAAGACCACATTCCCAGTACTCCTAGAGTCTGAGAGTTCCTTCACACATGCTCCCAGATCCTGGAACTGCTTTGATTATATTGCTTGACATTAAACTCCTGTCCTTATAAAATTACAAAATTGACACATGCAACACCACGTCTGCTAGCTTTATATTAAATGTTTGCTCCCCCACTCCTTTGAGTGCACATTACAGAACTCAACCTAGCGGCATATTGTGTTCTGCAACATAAGGGAGAAAATCTTTTTTCTCATATGCTGTCATCCCTGTTGAAGATACTTGAACAAAAATGTACTGGCCATGCCTATATTAGCTGTTGTTGCAATGTGGTGAGTTTGATTCAGGCCACTGTCCGAGTGATCTGGTGTATGGTCTGCACACTTCATGTAGTTTGTTACATGTTGGCTGTCCAGTGATTCATATTCTGCTAGAATGTTTTAAACGGTATCACCATCACTACTTGAGAGAGAACAACATTTTTCAGTGGCTGGTGTTGATGTGTGATGTTAGATGGGGAACAAGACATCATGTCACATGCTGTGAAACCAATCACAGGCCTGTGAATCATTGCACAACAATTTCAAAAGCTCATGCAAAATATTCACTTCCCTGATCAATAAAATACATTTACTTATTAAAAATCTGATAAGCTTATTTTCAGAATTTATAAAATGACTTTACTTATTTATAAATGAGCACTGTCAGTCCAGTTGACAATCTGCTCTTTACACCTAGATAGGTCAGTGGCTGAGATTGTGACCCTTTACCAATGCACAGCACCAGAGCTGCAGGAAAGCAATTTATCTTGAATTTCAGTATGAATTTTGATCTTAGGCAGATCATGGGGAGATGCAAGGCTTCTCCACAGGGAAATCAACATGTGATTCAACAGCAAAAAAACTCTCGTGCAGGTTCTGTGGTTAGCACAAAGAAAGATGGCTGTGGTTTTCTGTGGCCAATTGTCTCAATTCCACGATGTTGTTGGAGTTCCTCACAAAGTCCAAGACCCAACAATTTTCAGCTGTTTTATCAATGACCTTCTCTACCTCAGAAGCTCAAAATTGAGGATGTTCACTAATTGTAAATATTGAGTTCCATTTGCAACTCCTCAAATAATAAAGCAGTCCACACCTGCATGCATCAGGACCTGGACAACATTCAGATTAGAACTGATGAGTGGCAAGTACATTCATGCCACACAAGTGCCAGGTAACAAACAACTCCAACAAGAGAAAGTATAACCATCTCCCTTTGACTTTCAACGGTTTTACCATCATTGAATCTTCCACCATCAACGTCCTAGTGGCTACCATTGACAAGAAACTTAACTAGACGAGTCATATAAACACTGTGGCTACAACAGCAGGTCAGAAACTGGGAATTCTACAGCAAATAACTCACTTTCTGACTCCTCAACAACTTTCCATCATCTGCAAGGCACAAGTCAGGAGTGTGATGGGATACTCGCCAATTACCCAGATGAGTGCAAGCTGCAACAACATTCAAGAAGTTTGACACCATCCAGGACAAAATAGCCTCCTTGATTGGTACCCTATCCGTTAACTCAAAAGTTTATACCCTGCACCACTGGCGTTGCAGCATGTACGATCGAACAAGATGCTTTGCAGCAACTCGTCAAGGCTTCTTCAGCAACACCTTCCAAACCCACGAATTCTCCTAGCTAGAAGGACAGGGGCAGCAGACACATGGGAACATCATCACCAACAAATCACACATCATCCTGACTTGGAAATATATCACTGTTCCTTCACTGTCACTGGGTCTAAATTCTAGAACTCCCTTCCTAACAGCACTGTGGGTATGCCTATACCACATGGATTGTAGAGCGTCAGGAAGGCAACTCACCAGCATTCCTCTCAGGGGCATTGGGATTGGGCAGTAAATACTGATCTTGCCATTGACACCCACATCCCATGAACAAATAAAAACAATTGGCTGAGGCATTGGCACAGGTCACCAACTTCCTCTTCAACAACAATTTGCAGTTATATAGTGCCTTTAATGTAGTAAAACATTCCAAGGAACTTCACAGGAGCTTAATCAGATGAAATTCGACACTGAGCCACATGGTGATATTAGGACAGGTTATCAAAAAGGCAAGTACCCTTGGTATGAGGGCCACTTTCATCCAGTATGGAGACTGGTATGATGGCCGATATCCCACAGTACATTAGCCAATCTTTTGTATACTGGGACTGTGATATTCCACTTCACTCAAAGTGCATACTCCATAGCTTGTTCCTCTAAAGAATATATCATATCTATCCTAGTAATCTCTCCTCAACCTGCATCCTCTGTGGTCTGATGGTTTACCAGAGGCTACTGGAGTTACAGACAAATACAGATGTACACTACACAACACACACCCATACAAATGGAGATTTACACCTACACACACCCGGACAAATAGAGATGTACACCTACACACACCCATACAAATAGAGATGCACACCTACACACACTCACAAAACACAGATGTACACACACACACACTCGTACAAACACAGGTGTTTACCTACACACACACACTAACACACAGAAACATAAATGTGCAATTACAAACACACACTCACTCAAATACAGATGTACATCTATACCCACCCATACAAATACAAATGTACACGTACATATACTCACACAAATACAGAAGAATGCCTAGACACATATTCTCCCACACCCCACACATACAGCCATTGTGAAGAGGACTATTTTTGTCACAGCGTTAACAAAACAAATGCTGAAGTGTATTTTTAGACTGAAGATTATTTGTTGGACAATGACATTTACATATCAGCCAAAAATATAATATAAACAAGATGCTTGCTCTCACCAGTCTCTTCTCAAATGTATATTTAGTGTATGACGTATGGATGTTTTGACATTGCCTTAAATGAGCCTTGGCTCTGGGACTGTGATATTCCCTTTCACCCAAAGTGCATAATTCGGAAGCTTTTTCCTCTAAAGACTATATCATATCAATCCATCCTTGTAATCTTTCCTCAATCTGAATCCTCTGTGGTGTGATAGTTTACCAGGGATACAGGAGTTACACACACCAACACAGATGCACACTAACACACATAAACACAGATGTACACCTACACAAACAAACACAAACACAGATGTACACCAATACACACACTCCCACACTCTACACATACAGCCATCTGCAGAGGACTATTTTTGCTATAACATTAACAAAATAAATACTTAGTGTATTTTTAGACTGAAGATTGTTTGTTGGCCAATTACATTTACACATCAGCCAAAAATATAATACGAACAAGATGTTTGCTCTCTGCTTAAAAGTATGTTAAGTATCTTATATATCAATGTGTTGACATTGCCTTAAATGAGCCTTAACTCGGCATTTTGCGTTAATATAGCCACTTGCACCCTCAGATGGACAGGTTTCACTTGCCTTCTCAACTCCCAATTTACTAATGAGTCCTGGTGTGTTTTGTCACCCAGCGCCTGACTTCTGAATGGAGATTTCCAGTCTGGGGTCACTGGACTATATGAGGTCTATGAGGAGATCCCAAGAGTCTTCAAACTCATCAAAGATTTGCCCCATCTATCAACTGTTTGAAATTGTTTTGTGTTTCATGACTTACAGTCATCTTACTTTTGTTCCTCTCTAGTAAAAACCAATTTAAATTATTATAGCACTGCTTATTTTGTTTAAGTGACATAATTTTGGAAGCCAGGACAAGAAATATTTGGGAATGGGAGTATTTTTAGGGGGTTGTCAAATCCATCCCAACCAATTGACCTTTTCTAAGGCCTGAGGAACTGTCAGGTAGTGGGAAACAGCAAGCAACCAATGCACTTTAAAACATACTGCCCACATTTGCAATCTGCCTTCTGACCCAGTGCTAGGAGGTGCAGGTTTACTTCATGAAGCCGCTTTGACAACCAGCCTCCTGCCAACATACTTTCTCCTACTGGGGTAGCATTTGGAAGGAGCACCAGTTTAGGTGTTAGAAAACAAGCTCATACATTGGGCATCCCTGCCAATGCCAGCTGCCCCACAGCCATTTAACCTGGGGTGTTAATTGGCTGGAGGCAAAACCTCTGGCCCTTACTCGGGAGGAAGTCCTGCCTCAGAGTACTGCTGGCCATCTTATTGACCAGCAGGTAGTCCCAGCAGCGCCACTGGGACCATTGGTTGGCATGACAAGCAGTTCCACCAGTCTAAGTGCTGGAGCCCACAGTACCAGGTAGATATGGAGTCTCGTATTGGGCACGGGAAGGGAGGCCTGGGAGGTGAGAGGAGAGAAGGATGGGGGTTATGATGGCAAGGTCAGACAGGGAGGAAGCACCTTGTGGAGGTGGGGAGTGGCGGCAGACCTTGGGAGGGGCTCCCGATTTAGAAAGTGGGCCAGTGATGGAGATGCCCCATCCTTTCCTTCTTGAGGCCTGAACAGGGTGATCTTCCGGCTTCATCCCTCCCCATCCCTGAACTCCACCCACCGACTGAAAAATTGCGGCTTGGTGGGAAGTGGTCCTTGAGGGCCTTAATTGGGGTGAGGACAGGCAGGCTGCCCTAGGCCATGACTGTGTGGAAATGGTTTAATCAGTAACTTAGGCATGTCAATTAATGATGATTCTTCCAGATTACAAATCCCCTTCATCTATCTCTTCTTCCTCAGCCCTCTGGGGTTCTTGGTTCTCCAATTCCCTGATATCTCCTGATGGATGACAAAGTTGTGCAAGTAACTTTACCTTTTCGTTCTCGTGCTTCTATTCAGTGAGGATGTTTTTGATGGTGGTTTGGAAGGATTGGAGTTATGGAAACTGAACCTTCGTGTCCAGGGGCAGAGTAATCCGTGGAAGATGTCTGTGGATGGTGACTGCCTCCCTGATGAAGCTCTGGTGGCAATGCCAGATATCTGCAGACATACCTAGGTCTGTAAATGTGGCTGCTCAGGTAAGTTTGGCTGGTTGCAGATTGTCTCATCAGCAAGCTCTTTTTGCGTCATCTCATGAACTCAACTTCCTTATCTAAATCTAGGCGTTATTGGAATCACCTAATACATTTCCCCGTGCTGAGCTATTTTGCAATCGCAAGTGAAATAAAACGATTTTGAAAAGAATCAGGAAAAAATACTGTAATGGAAATGAGGCAACAATATAAATGTAGAGAAACATTTCCAATTAGCAAAATTATTTACTAAACGTCCAGCGTACCTTTAAGAAACCAAATCTGAAATCCAGACCATCAAATCAGTAATCTATCTGTTTCCATGGGCAAGAAATGAGAGAAACGACAGTTCCAAAAAATCAAATCCTCCGTGGGAACAATTTCCATGCAATTATATGGAATTAAAAGGTATAATGTGATTTATACTGGAGTGCAGCATAGCCTCAGTGAATGCTTAACAAAATGTTGCTGTGAAACCCATAGCAACTGAGTCAGGTGAGTCCTCCACGCCAAATTATCTGATCAGTATTTTTGACCAGTGAGACTATGTGCTATGCGTGGAGACTTGAAAAATATACTCTGATGTTTTATTCTAGTTTAATGTGGCATTTTCTTTTGGATGTGGTCATCTTGTCAGAACTCTGTTGAGTTTTCCCAGTGGCAGGATCCTATTTAGGTTCTTGAGGCCATGAAACAAAACATTCTGTTTGATGTGGTAACAACTTTCTCTATGACATTGCTTGTGCCTTTGTGTCCTCAATGTAGCATGCTTCCTCTGATGATTGACTTGTTATGGTGTTTTTGACACCATCACTGCTACTTTGGGATCATTGCTGGTTTGAGGTTTCTGCTGGCCTGGGTTCACTGCTAGTTTGGGGTCTTTCTAATTTGGAGTCATGCTGGTTGGTGTCATTGATGGTTTTGCGTTATGTAACAGAGCTAAGACCTCACTATATTTTTATGACCCTGTGGGCTGGAGAGACCAAATTCAAAGGGAATGATAGAAAAGCCATCTACATTTCATAAGCTAGGCCTGGCCACTGGAGTCTCCTAGACTGCTAGGACAAAGGACCCTGCAACCTCCTTTCAAATTCTTAATGGTTGGAACAGTAACAACCTCAGGAACCCAAACAAAGGAATATATGGCCTTTGTCAAAGCCAAAGTGGAGAAGCGGGAATGATGTGACATGACTACCCTAGCTGGATGAACCTGTAATATTGCCTTGTGGAGCTGCAAAGCTCAGTCTGCCATTTTTCCATCTACCAAGCAGCAGCTCAGAAAAAGGACTCTGTCCAGATCTGAATGCCTGGCCTCCAATTTACACTGTTTCTATTGGGACTTTTGAACTTCTATACCATTGCCTATAAGATTAATTCATCATTGCATGCCTATCTCACCATGGAAGTCATCTCTATTGGAAAAGTGAATTATCCCGCATCAGTTTCCAACATGCCAACGTCTGTGAAGGAATACACAATTGGACTTTGATTTTGGACTCAGGACTCATGTGAAACAATAATTCTTTGCTCTGTGGTCTTCCCTATCCCTCCTTTATTGTATGAATGCATACGGGGCTATGGAGCAACCCCCCCCTCCCTGCATTTTGAGTGTGCATAAATAAACTAACCCTCTTGAGTTTACCCTATCTCAAGTTTGCTGTGGGGTTATTAATTAAAGTTGGATAACACCCAAAACTGAGCAGTTGGGAAACCAAAATCAGAACACCTTTCTGTTTACGTACGGGTAGTGGGAGGAGAAATCAGGGCTGTTTAAATTAAACCTCCTCCTGTCCGTAACAGCTTTTACTGGTTTGAAACTGTTGCTGGTTTTGGGTCATTGCTAGCCATGTGGGGTCTCTCCTAAAGTCATGCCATGCCTGACATTGGTTTCCTAAATGTATTCTACTCTGCACACCAGGGCTCTTGGGATTGGGGACAATATGTACATTTAAAAACAATTTATTTTATTCATTTTTGGGAAGTGGACATTACTGGCAAGGCCAGAATTTAATACTCATCCCTAGTTGACGTAGAGAAGATGGTGATTGCTTCCTTCTTGAACTGCTGCTATCAGTGTGGTAAAGGTGTACCCAAAGTGCTATTAGGGAGCTCCAGGACTTTTAATCCAGCGACAATGAAGTATTGGTGGAAATATATCTCCTAGTCATGGTGCTGTATGACTTGGAGGGAACTTGCAGGTGGTAGTGTTCCCATTCGCCTTTGACATTCCTGGTGGCAGAGGTCATGGATTTGGGAACTGTTGAAGAAGCCTTGGCAAGTTGCTGTAACATTATGCAGATGGTAAACCCCGCAATCACGTTGTGCCATTTATGAAGGGATCAAATATTTAAAATAGTTGATGGGGTAAGGACCAGCCAGGCTAAATATAGAAAGTACAGAGGGGAAATGAAAAAATAAATGAGAGGCAAAGAGAGTGTATAAGAAGTTTCTTTACACAGGAAAGTCTATGGAGGCCAGTTTAATCCAATCACTAACTCGCTATATTTGAATGGTCCAATTACAAAAGATGTCATTGAATCATCTGTGCCTGCCCAAGCCAGATCAAACTCTCAAGATCTTAGGCTTCCCATGTTCTGGCACCTATCAACTCATAAATAGCCCAATGCCAGCACATGACCAAATGGTGGCCATGGCAACCAAGTTATTTTGTCTTGGCCTAGCTGTATCTGAGTCTCTGGAAGGTGCTTATCTTTCAGTTCCCACGCACTTTTTTTGTTTTCACATTTTGCTAGTAGGGTTGCCAACCCTCCAGGATTGCCCTGGAGTCTACTGTGTGCAATCCTGAAGAAAAATCACTGGGATATTAAAAAGATTATTTTTTTCGCATTTTATTTGGACATTTCTCTTTACCAGATATAAAAATACTGAAAATGGGGGAAAAGAAGGCCATTTGGCTGACAGTCAAGCATCACCCAATTGAGTCTTTTTGCTTTCCAATTGTCATTGGAAGACAGTGTGTCACAAGGGTGGATGTGTTAGCTGAATAATGGCTGGGGCTTGGGAGGAAATCATGTGATGAAACCTCTAGAAATACATTTAAGCACAGTTGGCAACCCCAATTATTGGTTTACTGCTGGAGTTTACTTTTTAACCAATTGATCTCTTTTACACATTTCGGACCAATAAAACATTTGGTCAGTGAAGGCCTAAGACTCAGTTTCCCATCATACCACCTCTTATCTGCTTTACCCAAGGTATATTGCAAACTGGATTAAAAATATAGTTCAGTATCACAATGAAATTAAAGAAGCGTACTGTCAGTCATACTATTTAAGTTAGTTTTCATTAATTAGCAACAGAACCCAAAGTAGATATTTCTAGGATTCTCACACACTGCACTTTAGGAAGGATGTAAAGACTTTATAGAGGGTGCAGTAAAGACTTAAAGAATTGTTCCAGGGATGAGGGATTTCATTTACGAGGATAGATTAGAGAAGTTGGAACTGTTCTCCTTAGAGAAGAGAAAGTTGAGGAGATTTGATGGAAGTGTTCAAAATCATGAAAGGTCTGGACAAAGCAGTTAAGGAGAAACTGACCCCATTGGCGGAAGGGTTGAGAACCAGAAGACACTGATTTAAGGTGAATGGCAAAAAAATCAAAGGCAGCATGAGGAAAAACATTTTCACACAATAAGAGGTTAGGATTCAGAATGCACTGCCTGAGAGTGTGGTGGTGGCAGATACAATCAGGGCTTTCAAAAAGGGCACAATTATCTGAAGAGAAAAAGATTGCAGGGCTATGGGGAAAAGGCAAGTGAATGGAACTAGCTGAGTTCTTGCAGAGAGCTGGCACAGATGCAATGGGCCAAATGGCCTCCTTCGGTGCTGGGATCATTCTTTGATTCTATGATAGATTTTTGGATATAAAGGGATATGAGGATGGGGTGGGAAAGTGGAGTGGATTACTAAGATCATTCATGAACTCATTGAACCAGAGCAAGCTTGAGGGGCGATGTGGCCTACTCCTCCTATTTCTTAAATCTATTTATAATATTATTTGTTCCTGTTGTATGTTCTATTGTTTGAGGTTTTGTGGATACACTTCTCGATGTATTCTGTAACTTTGTTCTATCAGTATTTTAAAAAGTCAAAAATAAAAAGTTTAAATAAAGAACTATAATGAGCTGGAAAACATAGGAAAAATAAATCATTTTGGAATTGTGGACTTTCATGATCACTGAATGCAGATGTGTATGATAATTAGAAAGAAATCCACTTAAAATACTACGGAATGCTTAGTTCATCTGTTTTTCATTGAATTATAGCACCTTACACCCCAGAAGGCAGCCACTGTGCCTTTCTATTCAATTAGACCCACTCCTCTGCTCTTCCCCATGGCACTGCAAATTTTAAATTCTTTTTCTAGAGACTTTTTCTGATACTAAGTTGTTGAGCTGAAGATCTCCTTGTTTACATCACCACTTTGGAAATTGTCTTTATCCTCAGTGTTCTGTGCTTTACCTCTAGCCATAAGCCAGATCACAGAAACTGCTGTTTGATATGGTTGGGTTGTATTGGGATGTTGCTGGATATTTTTGGTGTCCTACCCCTCGACTTTGCTCCCTTATTAAGTGTAAAGTGCCAGTGATGTGTAGATGACACCTAATGAATTCCTATCTCAGATTCCAGCACAAGGCTGGCTTGGACCAGTTGGAATAATTTCCTGTAAATTGCCAAACACCCTTTCCCATGACTGCTCATCACAAGTTTCTGACTAGATGGAAAGCCAGTTTTGTTCAGTGACATAATACCTAATACTCATACCATCTGTATCTGGCATTCCCTTTATATCAGACACTGGACTTCCTGATTCAGGGCCACTTGAATCAACACCTTCCTTGGAATGTGGTTTGGACACATATCAGAAATTCCATGTCTGATAAAGATGTGTGAAGATGACATCCTGGATTTTTAACCTACTGACAATTGCTTGAGGGACAGTTTCCTTTTCTCACCCAATGTGTTTGATCTGAGCTATTTGTAGAAGCAGACAAGGTTTATAGAGTGTGCCTGAATAATTTTACTGGCAATCTCAGTACTCATCTTTTCAATTGTTGATGTTAATGGACTTGTTGCAGTAGAATTGGTTTTTGAATCTGCTTTTGAGATTTGAACCACTGAACAAAAAGGGGGAACATGTGTCTTTGCAATAGCGCAAAACTGATGGGAGTGGATCTGTTATCCTTCATAAACCTGACTGGTAGTACTTTCCATTGCAGTCATTTTACCGCTTGTTCTACCCGCACCGAAGTTGAAAGTTTCACCCACAGGGTCAGGTTCTGTGCAGAAGATGGTAACAGACTTCAGGAGGATAGTGAAATGGCTAGCACTGGCAGTTGATACTTAATGCAGCGAAGTGTGAAGTGAATACATTCTGGTAGGAAGAACAAAGAGTGGCAATATAAAATAAATAGTACAATTTTTAAAAAGGTGTAGGAGCAGAGCAACCTAGGGGTGTATGTAAACAAATCTTTGAAGATGCAGGACAAATTGAGACGGCACTTAAAACATTTTTACAGGTCTATAGGGAAAGTACATACGAAGTAGGAACAGAAGTAGGCAATCGGCCCCTCGAGCCTGCTCTGCCATCAGTAATATCATGGCTGATCTGTTTGTGTTTCGAGTTCTACATTCCCATCTACTCCCAATAATCTTTAATTCCCTTACCTAGCAAGAGTTTATTTACCTCTGCCTTAAAAATACTCAGTGACCCTGCTTCCACTGCTTTCTGAGGCAGAGAGTTCCAAAGTTCCACAACCCTCTGAGAGAAAAAAATGCTCCTCATCTCTGTCCTATAATGGCGACCCCTAATTTTAAAACAGTGCCCCCTAGTTCAGGGTTCACCCACAAGAGAAGGGGAATGGGATTACTTGAATAGTTTTACCAAAGAGCTGGCATAAACACAATGTGGTGAATTGTCTTGTTCTGCGCTGCATCATGCTATGTACTTTAACAAGATCAGTTTCAAATAAGCAGTAAAATTCTTGGTACTGTAATAAAACTTTAATCATACTCTGGTACAATTAGTTCACACTTATTTTCTTTTTGATCCTGAAACTCAGTACACTGAAACTCAGTAACACCCCTCAATATGCTGCTGATACCAGAAGGTAATTGTTGAAGACCAGATGTATGTTGAGCATCTCCAAAACATTCTTAATTAAGATGGCTGGGAATCATGTTGAAAAATATTCAAAGTTGTTTTTTTTTAGAACCCCACAGCTGCAGATATTTTGAATTTTTAAAAACACTGTCACTAAATAAGAATTTTTTTTAGGAACAGCAGAAGGTGATTTGGGAAAACAGGATTATTTCTTTTAGACAGTTAATTCTGACCAATCGCCTAATTACTAATGTTGATTTTATGACACTGATATTGAATCCTTCAATAAATAAATAATTTATTGGGACAATTTTTTTTCAGTCTTCTTCACAGCCTTGAGGTCGCTCTGATATAAAAGTTTGATGTGAATTCTCATTTTCTGTCCAGTCTAGCTTAGAATCATGGACTCCAAATTTCTTTTTGGGGCTGAGGGAGAATCCTGGTGGATCTCTGGGTTGGATGCTGGGAAATGGAGCATTTTCCTCAGGGGAGGGGGTGCACAGAAGGAATTTCTGTCTCTATTCCCCGTCCCCCCACCCCACATTAAAGGGTCTGGGGAAGCTGCTGTGAATCCCACCAAGGATTGAAAAAAGGTCTGAAGAAGCTTACTGAAAGCAGGATATTCAGGACGCCTCTCCACCGTTGAAGTGGCAGATCAGTGGGTACAGGACATTTACAAATAGAGCTAGTATTGCTGCTATAGTGCTGAGACCAAAGTATCGGATGCAATCTTGGTCTGGGTAGTCTGTGAGCTGAGTTCCTGATAAATCCTCATTGATCAGAGACTGCAGTGGCCTAAGTCACTGATTGTTCCAAGGTGTCTCAGGTTGGAGATCAAGATTGGTGCATGACCTATGGCTGGGGTGTGGTGTGGCACTCCCTCAAAACCATACCTATGGCACAGACCACGGTACTTAGACTTCATAACATGTTCCAGCACAGAAGGAGTCTAGGCAACATGTTGCTTCTCTGAAAGAACTCATCAATTAATTCTGTTTCCAGCTTTCTCACAGGCTGTCTAATTTCTCTGAAATTTCAAGTGACATCTCTGTAATAATTTTATACATGAATCACTCCAGTCATATAGTTGGTAATATTTCATCTGAGACAGTTGGAAATAAATGAGTTCACAAAGATCATGATTTGATGAGGTTTGTGCTGTAGCAATGATTACTGTAACTATAACACAGAGCCCTCTGATGAATGTGTGCTTGTACAGCATGGCACTGTGTCTTCCTGGGAGGCTTTCTATCAATATGTTCATTTACAGCAGTTTCAAACTTTATTTTCATTTTGAAATACATTTAACTTTGACTTACTGAAATACTTGTCATAAAACAATTTGAAGAAAAAGGATCAAGAACCTAAATCATCTCCACTAACTCTGTGATTGTAAAACTCTATCTAAATTAATACTTCATCATTGTATTTTTGATAATTTTCTTTCATTATTATTTCTAGTTTATTTTTCTCCATAATCTAGATCTCTCCCCAGGAAATGCAATTTTATGACAGGAAATCTGGATTAATTTACACAAAATGTTATGATATCCTTACAAACATTGTGACAGGTGGAGTGAATGAAATGGTTTCCAAGGTCTACAAGAAGCAAATTTGTTAGTCAAATCTTCCTGATGAATGATCTATGTTCACCTGAAATACATTGTCAAAGGTTCTGAAATGCAGTGATGCAAAATGCATTCTGAAGACAAGGGATACAACTTAGGAACCATTATTCCTGCCAGCTAATTTTCATGAAAAAGTAGAGTAAAAAAAATGAAGTAATGTTTGCAGAAGGGACAATAGCTGTTTGTCTATGTTTATCATCCCTCCAAGGACTTTTAACTCTCAATACATTAACTAACATTAGAAACATATAAGTAAAAATAAAATCACTTCATTGCTTATTAATGATTGTATTCCATCAATTATTGCATGAAATGAGACTCTTAAGCCCTAATATATTTGCTCTTTAAAGGTTTGCAAATCTATCATGAAGCATTCAAAAGTTAAAACTTTATAATGAGTCCATAGTGAATCATTGTTTCGTTTCCAGATTAGAAAAGTTCATTTATTGTTGTGTGGATTATTTTGCCCTATTTAACCATTAACTGTTATAATGGTTAAAGTTTGCAGGATAAATATATCAATCAGAGGCAGTGGACAAGGCCTTCTAGGTTGGCGGCTACCAGCACAGGATAGAGATGTCAATCAGAAGTGGTGGGCAAGGCCTTCTAGATTGGTAGCTACCTGCAACTTGTGCATTTCACACATTCTAGTGTCACGATCCTTGGCTTCACCTCCTATGGGCCCCTTTTGTCAAAATTCACTGTGTTGCCCAGGGTGCCTCTTTGGTAAATCAGAAATCTCACAATTGCCATTGAGCCATTTTCAACAAAAATTCCAGCTGGATGAACAACTTTTTTTTAACATTTATGCTGATTAAGTGGCTCATTAGTGTTTGATAAGTATTAAAGGATAATTATTGCAGGTGTGTATGATTGGCTTCCTTTTTCCACTGTTAACAATACTGTGTGTGAAAGCCAAGTATTCCCACCCATGAATTGTGAAGTACAGGTCATATTTGACTAATGCAGTTGAATTTTTTGAGGAGGTCACTAGTAGGGTGGATGGGAGAGTGTCTCTGCAGATTGACAGTATGGATTTCCAGAAAATATTTGATAAGGTTCTGCGCAAGATATGATTGGGAAATTAAAAATAGACAAATTTGGAGGTAACCTAACCAGAACATGGTAATCATATTGTCTAATGAAATGTTGACTTTTATCTAAAGGGCTGGAAAACACTGAGGTTGAAGTAATGCTCCAGTTGTACAGAGCCCACCTGGAATACTGTGTTTAGTTTTGGGGACCACAACTCAGAAAGGATTATATTGGCCTCAGAGAGAGTGCAGCAGAGTTTCACCAGAATAATACCTGGGTTAAGCTATGACAACAAATTGCATTAACTTGGGTTGTATCCCCTTGAATTAGAAAGTTGAGGGGTGATCTAATCGAGGTGCTTACATTTACAAATAATTTTCTAGAGTAGATAGAGAGAAGCTGTTTCCTCTGGAGGAGGAACCCAGAGCAAAGGGACTTTACCTTAAGATTGGAGTTAGGCCATTTAGGAGCAAAGTCAGGAAGCACTTCATCCACAGAAAGGGTCGTGGGACCTGAAATTCTCTCTCCCAAAAGGATGTTGATGCTGGGGGTCAATTGGGGCTTTCAAGGATGAAATTAGTGGATTTGTTGCTGGATAAAGTTATCAAGGGATGTGGAGCAAAGGTGAATAAATGGGGCAGAATTTTATGTTTGCTGGGTGGGCGGGCCCGACCCAATCGGCGGCGGACGCGTAGCCAATCTCTGCTGGCAAAACGGGCCATGCCGCCATTTTAATTAAGGCCTGCCCAGCGCATTGCAGACACCCGTGTACAGCGGGAATTTCAAATGTGCGGCCGGCATGTACAGACTGCCGGTTCCAATGGGGAACCTGCAATCTGTATAAAGAAAGGCCAGGCAGCCTCGTTTAGGCTGTTCACCATGGCCAGCGACCAGTGCAGGGGGTCTGCACAGTGGGCTCTAGAAGAGGGCAGGTCAGAGGAGGAGGGGGGCAGGCTGCAGGGTAGGCCAGCGGAGGGCCAATGTGCCCCTCGCTTCTCTGATGCCTGCCTTGCTGCCCTCCTCGAAGAGGTTGCAGAATGCCGGGAGGTCTTGTTTCCCAAGGATGGGAGGAGGAGGGCCCCCCACATTACCAAGCAGGCCTGGCAGGAGGTGGTGGAGGTCATGAGCTCACAAGATGCTGTGCGGCGCACAGGGACCCAGTGCCGCAAACGCTTCAATAATTTGTTGCGCTCTGGAAGGGTGAGTACCAAGTCGGCCTTATCCATTTAACGCAGCAGACAGCCTTAGCCTTTGAGGCCCTCCCCCCCGCCCGCCCCCACGTCTTAGTGTCGTTACTGCATTCGGCATTTGGCGTACGCTGGGTGGGCAAACAGATAGTGACCGTGCTTACATCAGGCTCAGTAGTTGAGGAGAAGATGAGTTCTCCCTGCAGCATATGTTGGTGTTTGTCGCATTTGAGTAGTCTGGGGGCAACCTGCAGGGGAGGCAGCTAGGCACATACTCAGAACTCCAACACATGTCTTATTGATGGTGATGAGATGGTGGAAGGGGAGCCTCAAGGTGTCGTAGCCAAGAGCCATCTGCTGGCCTCGGCACCGCACCTAGTTGCACCTCCTTGCCATGGGTGTTAAGACCTGTGTGTTATTCAAAGTAATGGATGCCAAAAGTGTCCAAGGTGGCCGTTGGGGGAGATGGTTGGGAGCAGCCGTACTATCTTCTGGTGACTGATCACCAGTAGTGTGGACAGGAGCTGCTGGAGGCCTCAGATGGGCCACTGTGGTTGGGGTGCAGCGTGCGCGTGCAGAGTACATGAGCGATCAGCCCCAATAAATGCTCTTCTCTGTTCTGCAGGCAAAAACAGTACACAACAGCCAGGAGTGTTTGCGGACTGGTGGTGGGCACGCTGTGCTGCAGCATGTCACCAACTTTGAGGAGCAGGCCATGGAGCTGGGGAGGAGGCAAGCGGCCAGGTCGGTAGGTGTTGGTAAGGCTGGGATGCAGTGGCCAGGTATTTGAGGCCCACAGTCCCATCCACTCTGTCTTCCCACCATCCAAAGTACTGATGATTGCTGCAATTGTTAATGCAGCAACACTGCTCATTCACAGACTGATACAGTCAGACGTGTGGGTCATACACAAATGTCCCTCGGCCCCTTGAGGATGCGCATCTCTAGCACCTTCCAAAGTTGCCTTATCCCATTTCTGACCACTATCCCCATGGCCTAACATTCCATGGCATCGCTGCTGCACATCCAAATACTTATTGCATCTTAGGAGGGTTTGTACCTCCACAACCCTTTCAGCCAGTGCGTCCCACATTACACTGCCCAAAAGGTCCTCAGCACCTCACCTGTCAACCTCATGGCACCTCAACTTAAATAAATGCCACCACGTTAGTCATCCCTGCACCAAGGGGAAATGTTGCCTTCTGTCCACCCGTTCTATGCCCCTCATAATGGTATGAAGGTCAATAATGTGACCTGTCAATCTTCTGTGCTCCACGGCAAATGTCGCAAGTGTATGCAATGTTTCCTCATAACTCCAACTCTCCAGGCCAGCATGCATCCTGGTCAGGAACCTCTGCACTCTCTCCACTCCAATGCCATCCCTCCCATGAAGCGCAGGTCACAACTGAACGCCGAAGTGTAGATGTGGCCTCGACAGTGTTTTCTGCACTTGCAACATGACCTCCCTTTTCCTACATTCTATTCCTCAGCTAATAAAGGCAAGTCTGGCTTTTACCTTGTTAAACGCCTTATGTTCCTGTTCTGCTACCTTAACTGGTCTGCCCAGCAAGGTTCCTGTAATCGTCCTGACTTTCCACGGTCCTACCATTTCTCATGTAGTCCCGTACCTTGTTTGTCTTGTCCAAGTGCTTAACCGCACACTTATCCACATAACATTCCATGTGGTATTCCTTAGGCCATCTGACCAGCCTGCCTGTATGCTCATGTAATGTTTGGGCCTCCTCTTGACTATTTACCATCCCACCAATGTTGGTCTCCTTAGGTTCTTGAAGGTTGAGCGCATTATGAGCCTGGGGGGTAAAGGGATGAAAGGTGTTACTGACTGAACGCTAACTGATGCACTGTCCTTGTTAATTTCAGCATCACCACCGCATGGCCGCCAGCACGAAGTCCAGAGCCCCCTCTCCACACCTGAGGGGCGTCACTTGCAATTTGCGTCACATCATTTCAGCGAGCCAGGCACCAGCGCAGCGACTACCACATCGGTGGGGATTATAATGTCGGCTAGTAACCCGGGGCACAGCGGAGAGGGCACTTCACAATCGCTGGAGGAGATGGCACAGACAGAGAGTGCCGATGGCGCCAGCAGCCGGAGGACTGCAGGGGACCAGGCACATGCTGAGTCGGGCAGTGATGATGTGCCTCTGGAGATGTCTGCCATGCAGCAGCTGCAGGACAAGCGGCCGGGTGCGCGGGAGCATCTGGCAGGGTTGCATGAGGATGTGCTTCACTTGGTCTCTGTGGTGGTGGAATCCAGGCAGAGTGTCAGTGATAGCATGAACCTCAGGATAGAGCTTCAGGCTTCCTCCATTGAGAGATTGGCAACTGTCATGGAGAGGGGCTTCCAACAGATTGATAATCATCTGATTGGTTTGCGCTCTGACCTCCAAGCCCTCACAGCGCTAATGGCCACAGGTGGTCATTGGAAATGTGGGAGATGTTCTGGGCACCAAGTGTCCCAGCTCGGTGCCCATCCATCTGCGATGAGCAAGGAGGTCCAATGTGACCTCACGTCAGCGCAGCAGCTGCCTGTCATTGCTGCGAGCTCCTGTCAGGGCGCTCCAGATGAGGGCAGCAGCTCCTCCGCCCCTCTGCCGGTGACCGTTGCATCCATTGAGGCTGCGACAACTGGGGAGGTGCCAGTTCTGGAACTGGCCTCTCCCAGGCGGGGCCAGCACAGGCTCCATGGGCCAGAGGACGGCCGCCAAGGTCATCAAGGCCAACAGGACAGCAGAGTCAGCAGGCCGGCCTTACAAGCTACTCCGAGCGATGGGGCGGTACCAAGATGTAGCACCCGCAAACGTAAGCATAAGGCACGCTAGGCACTCCACGGGTTTGTCACTGGTGATTTTGTGTTGGCCCTAGATTAGGGAATGTTTGATTCTCAACATCAGAGCGACGTTTGTTCATTTTTTTGGTGGCAATAAAGTCCACATTTCTGACCATGGCTGAGGGTGTTTCCTTTGTGCTGCATTTGTCTGTTTCACAGACATATCATGAGTGTTTGAGTGGACATTGATGTTTATGTACTAAGCCCTTAGTTGCAGCTGATGAGGTGGAAGATGTAGCACCTAAGTGCCACGTGTGGAAGCGCCAGGCAATGCTGGTCCTGCAGATCCATGTGTGTGGAGCTAGCTGAAAGTTCATTGGATTAAAGTGTCCCGGATGTCCCTACCTCCTTTGTGTAGTTGCAGGTCGGCGTACTGCCCCTCATCATTGCCCTGTGCTTCCTCATCCTCTGAGCCACTGCTGGATTCATCATGTGCAGCCTCATCCACTGCGTCAAGGTCTTCATCGTCAACTGCATCCCCCCTTTCCAGCGCAAGATTGTGCAGAGCGCAGCATGCTACCACTATCACAGAGACGCGATCTGGGGGTTAGTGGAGTGCGCCACCTGAGCAGTCCAGGCAACGGAAGCGCATCTTGAGATGATCGATGGCTGTCTCCACCACAGCTCTTGTGGTGCCGTGGCTCCTATTGTAGCGCTCCTCAGCTTCTGTTCTTGGATGGCGGAGAGGCGTCATGAGCCACCTTCTGAGGGAATAGCCCTTGTCACCCAGCAGCCATCCATCCAGCCGAGCCAGAGCAGTGAAGAGCCCCAGCACCTGGGAGTGTCTGAGGATGTAGGCGTCGTGAGAGCTGCCTGGGTACCTTGCACAAACTTGAAGAATCTGCATCCTGTGATCACACACTATCTGCACGTTCATGGAGTGGAAGCCCTTCCTGTTGACGAAGGCACCATGCTCACCTGCTGGCGCCTTGATGGCCACATGTGTGCAGTCTATTGCACCCTGGACACGGGGGAAGACTGCAATGGCCGCGAAGCCTCTGGCTCGCTGTGCCTGACTTGCCTGGTCGCAGCGGAAGTGGAAGAAGGTCAATGCACGTCTGAACAGAGCATCTGTAACCTGCTTGACACAAGTGTGGACAGCTGATTGGGAGTCACTGCAAAGATCACCCACCGAGCCCTGGAAGGAGCCAGCTGCATAGAAGTGGAGGGCAACTGTGCCCTTCAGAGCCGCTGGCATGGGGTGCCCACTCACACAGTTAGGGGAGATCTCAGGGCCAATCATCTGACAGATATAGTTCACTGTCCCCCTTGACAGTCGGAGCCTCCTTTGGCACTGCTCCTCAGTCATATTGAGGTAGCTGCTTCATCACCTGTATACCCTGGCAGCGGGATAGTGGCGTCCTCTGAGGCCCCTTCCACCTTGGACAACCTCTTGGCCCTGCGCCCCTTGTGCCTGCGCCTGGCCTCCCAAAGGTGGCTCCCCTGGAGGCTGATTGTCCACTCCTGGCCTCCTCCTTATTCTAGCCCTCCCTTCCTCCTCAGAGGAGCTGCCTCCACTGGAGATGTCAGAACCCATACACCAAGGTAAATGGAGGCCTCTGGATAGCTGCAGGCCCGATAAAGATTACAGTCTGCAGACTGCTGAGTTGAAGCTTCAAAGTACAGAGAAAGCTGTTGGAAATCGATCTGAACTGCTGACAATCACACAGGCAAGTTTAAAACACTTTCTGTAATAAATACTTCACATAAAACATTAACAACCCCTCTGAGCCCACATATCCTGCCCATGGATGAGGTTTGTTAAAAAGTCACTTATCCGCCTGCCCGTTGCGCCCGTGCGCCAAGCCGAAGATCGCATGGGTGCCTCAAAATCGGCGTCCCGACGTTGGGACGCTCGCCCAATGTCAGCACGTGACATTTTAAGCACTGACATGCGGGCTCCGCCACCCGCACGTCATATATAAAATCCTGCCCATGGAGTTTGGAGACAGAGCAGCCAAGACCTAACGGAATGGTAGAATAGGCTTAAGGGCTTAATGACCGATTCCTGTTCCTATGTCCCACAGTTTAGAAAGCATTAATTATGAAAAACCGGATTTTCCCTTTTTTATGATCAAAGAAAAGAATCTAGCCCTTAATTTCAAAAACTGATATATTGGGCCTAATTTTTGCTTTTTAAAATTTGTTTAATTAATTTAATGAATTTAACATTCTAATTTTTTAAATCGAGTTGGGAGTGCAGAGTCAGGGAAATTCCGGATTCCACAAACGTGACTCGGGAGAAAGTGCCCCGGATGTTCAAATTTTCGTTCTGTGTTGGATGTAGGGGGTGGTTGGTAGTGGAAGGTGTTAACAGGAGTCTGGTCCACTGCCCCCGAAAAGAGTCTGGAGGCAGCCACAGGGACTGCCAAGTGCAAAAGCAGGTTGTGTGAATGGCCTACCTTGGTGCTCCAGGACTTGTAAGAAAAAGAATAAAACAAAAAATAGCCCTCTAGCCCTCACCCCCTTCCCACACACACCCTATGCCCCATCCATGCCAACACATGCCCCCACCTACCCCATCCATGCCAACCTATGCCCCTCTACCCAGCCACATGGCCCTTAATATCTCCTCTGCCCCTCTACCCACCACCCGTGGCTCTTTTACCCCATGCCAACTTAATGCCAGCTCATGATTACCCATGCACCCCATCCATCACTGTTTGCCCTTGCACCCTTCATGCCAACTCACCCAGTATCCACCATGGGCAGATCTCAGGAGCCATGACAATATTAAATAAAATAAAGTTGTCTATTACAGACTTTATTAAAAGAAAACTGTCACTCATAAAATCCCATTCAATGCATTTAAATTCCTTCAACTATTTAACCCACTATGAAAGCAAGCATTTCATTTAAGTACATAGTCCCTCCTAAAAACAAGCTTTTGTATTCATAACCCTATATCAAAGACTTTCTATCCACTTGGAGCCATCAATCAAACTGGGAACTGACAGGCATCCCACTGTGATAATGATAAGTTGTGGAATCAGTAATGTAGCACAAATCCTATAATGATAACCCTCAGGCTTATGTCAATAGAGTAAAATTGCAAGCACTGATTTGTTTAAACTGTGGACTGTTTTCTTTGAATTTAAAGGGCAGGAGATTTAAATGCATTGAAAGCTTGACAGTTCCACAGAGTTTATCCACTTTTTATGCACATTCATGTGTCCTCTTACCAGTCCCAAATGACACCTTACCTTTCCCAAAGGGATACCTAGACCAATCCAAAAGGGCACCCTACCTCTCCAAATAACTCTGGCAGCTTTGGTTATTTTCCTCAAAGGTCTAAAGCCCACGAGTATTGTTTTGGATATCCCACTGATGAAAATTGGATCTGTTTGAAGGCAGCTGCACTTTTCGATGTGCAGTTGTCTCCCTGAACCATGGATGTACAAACTACAACCCAGCCCCATTACCCCCACCCTGGCGAAAATTGTGGGGTTTGGGGCGGGATTTCTGGATTCGGGGTTCCGGTGGCATTTTGGCTAAGCCTAGACCCTTTCTGTCTCTGTGAAAATTCAGCCCATTATTTTGAGATGGACTGAGATTATGTTTCTACTAACCTCCAAACCCTCAGCCTACACACCCAGCCTTCTCTCTACCTCCTCAACAGTGAAATTAAAACTCATCATCCAATCTTCTATTCAATGACTCCTCACTCCCTCTAGGTTTCTCTGCCTGTTGAAGCCTCTGGCCTTTTAAAACCCAAGCTTGGTATCATTGAATAATTAGCTCCTGATTTATCTCATCTTTTGCCCTCCTGCTTTCATCCTTAAATTTGCCAAACACGATTCATCTTGGCCCTTCACCTGTTATTTATTAAATAACAGTATTATGTGTTGAATATTGAAGCTCTGCAATAAAATACAGCAACTGATATTAGCTAAAGCACTCTGTGAGTACCGTAATACCATGAACCCCTGAACCATTGCAAGCAGAGTGAGATGTCAATTCAAGATACTAAAAAGTCTGGTTTCTATGTCACATTAAGTGAATTTCCTGGAACTGAAAGTAGACTTCTATCCTATCAAAGACACTAATTAGTTAATATTCAAGTTACAGTTGGAGTATGAGTTTCAATTAGATATAACCAGCACAATCATTAGTCATTTTTGCACCATTAAAAATTGCCTCTGGTGATTTATTTTCACATCTTCTCTCATTAATCTGATGTGGAGAATTGAGCTGTTAGAATGGTTTGACAGCAGGAAACCTTTCTTCTTCATTGAGTGACTGAAAATTAAAAAGAATACGACAACTGTTATTATGTTAGCCACGTTATTCTCTAGTAAAAGTATTTTTCTTTGAAAAGCTTTTTTGCTGGTATAACTGAGCAGTTCCCAACTGTGAGATATGAAAAGTCATCAACATCCTTGTGACACAGACAGTAAATGCAAGCAAAGCTCTCAGTTCCCTAGCAAGAGATGGACACCCACCTCGGCTGCACCAGCTGGAAGCATGTTGAGCATTTCTTTATTCTCTGTTTCTTTTGAAAAATTAGGTTTTTAATGAGCTTGATTTTGGTAACATTTATATCTGTGAGTTTTGATGTGCTTTGCTGCAGAATGTAATATGTTCAAATATTTCTGTGCAAAATGGTCCTTATTTGGACAAGGAAGGGGACAAAATTCACAGGTGTAGAATGGGTGTTATGGTAACTAAAGCCAGAATTTTCCAGCCCCATTGGCATGGGCATCATGGCGGGTGGGTGGGGGACAACATGGCAAGACGGCCAAAACTCGGTTTCATGCCATCATGAAACTAGTTTGCCATTGTCCGCTCCATCCGTAGATGGTGGGCTGCATTTCCCGTCGCTGCACTTCAGGAACCTAATTTCAATACTTTAGCATCTCATTATAAGCCCTGCTTGCCGGAATCATCCCCCCCCGCTGGATCATTTAGGCACAATCACATCGATGTATTTCACAACTGTACATAAGGGACATACACCTGGCAAGCTGCACTTCGCTCAGGGCTTCAAGGTTTGTTTGCCTACTTTGTTTTGGACAGTACTTACAGTCATCACCTACAGGCTTTGCAGGCAGCACCACATCATTTTTAGGGGGGCTCACAGGTCTCTTCCTACCAGACTAGCCCTAAGACGGGGGTGGCATTTCAATGGCTGCAGGGCTAGGGGTTGCTTGAGAAAGGGGAGAAGTGTCCTCAGACAAGGGAAGACGCTGCAGGGCTGGGGAAAGGGGGTATCCCATGGTGCGTGTGGGGGCACATGTTGATTTGTGCAAGTGGCCTCAAGATGGTGAGGGCTGAGGAGACAGTATCCAGAGGAGATGAGGCCAGAGGGAGATGTGAGGGTGTATGTGAGAGAATGAGTGGTAATGTCCCTTGAGCGGGCAGTGAGAGAGATGCCAGTGAATATGATAGCCTTGTAAATGTGTGAGTCTAGAGTCATGAGATGGTCGCCTTACCCTGGCAGCATGAATAAGATCATTCATCCGTTTTCTGCACAGGATGGCCAACCTCTTGTGTGCAGTATTGGCATTGACCACCTCTGCCACCACCTCCCAAGCTGGAGTGGTGTGACTGATGGGCCTCCTGCAGCAAGAGTGGGTTAGAGGACATCGCAGCAGGTCACCACAGCATCCAGAAGGCTTCTCAAGGATGGGTCACTGAATAGGGAGGCTGCACCCTTGTTGGCTTTTGGGGCCATGTCTTCACCAGAGCAGTCCAGGTCTGCAAGCATGAGAAGTGTGCACACGGCAGTTTATGTGTGGCACCCTGTGTGAGGAAGCAGTGAGGTAATGGTGTGGCAGGCAAATCGGAGACCGCCTGCCTGCAAGACAGTGTGTTTCCTGTGCCTGCATAACTGATGAGGCGGGAATGGGATGATACGGCATGAAAACCTGCCATTGCAGCCGGCGGGTGAAACGACTTTTTTCCCACCCAGTACTGCACTTTGTGCAAATCTGCGACCAGTCCGCTCTAAGCTAGCAGCACAAGGGGCATTTGGGACAATGTAGATGGAAATTTATTTTGTATCCAACCCATGCTGCACCTGCCCTGGGAATGTTTGATGGGACAGTGTAGATGAAGATATGTTCTGTATCTATCCAGTGCTGTATCTGCCCTGGAAATGTTTGATGGTATGGTATGGAGGGAGCTGTCTACATTAGTCCAAAGTTGCTAATTTTCTCAACTGTAAATGTGTTAATATCTTCTGATCAGAGAGGGAATATAATAAGTCCTAATTTGAATAAGCAATTTAATGCAAAAGCACTCCACTAAAATACTGGTAGGCTTATTTTAAACTGAACCATATTTTAATAATTGGTCTAATTGGTGTTTTTGCTATTCCATATTAATAAAGCAGTGATGTGTTTAATTAACTCCAGTAATTTATCCAAATGTCAGATTACCAAGATAACCATTCAACTTGAAATAGTAGCCAGGTGGAAATACCTCTGCTCACAAAATAATTTCATCAATAAATTTTGAAAAAATATCCTGAGAATGGCAAAGGTTAAGTCTCTGGTTAATTAAAACTGACATGTTCAGAGACCATAAAAGTCCTTGAGCTCTTTTCAATTTTCTCTGACGGAAGCTTTTATTCAATGGTGTTTATTCATTCTTGATTGTTATCCAGGCAAAAGATTGGATACATAGCAAGAGAGAGTGGCAGTACTCCTGAGAAGGTAATCCTCTTTGGAATGATAAGAGGAAAATGTTCGAGGACTGACAGAGGAGATGATGAATTGATGGCATGACTGACAGTGTGCGGTGTGTAGCGAAGGTGTTGCCCATATCTCAAGAAATTGAGGTTATTTTACAAACCTTTATTTATCTCTAACAGTGTTTCAGATGAGACTGAAATATCGGAAAGTAGGAAGTGTGAAATGTGCTTTTTCATTCTTCAAGTATTATTTATTGACTAAGAGTATTGTACAGAAAGCCTAAAGAACAAAACATTCAGTAATGAAAAATGTCAGATCGATCAATGATTACTGGAAGCCATAAGCAGATGCTTCCCATTATTTATCCAAATGAAAGTCCTCAGGGGCTCTGAAGGATGTCAGGGGAGCCTTTTCAAAAGAATGTAAGCTTGTAATTTTTGAGTTTGATACATTCATGTCTATTCTGTGCCATCTTCTCTCTCAAACATAAAATTAGTAAGTTAAAGGAACATTTAAATAGACACAAACTTAACCTGCTGTCTACCCTGAAGATCAATGAGCTACCACGCATCACATTGTTAGGCTTTGCTACTGCTCCTTTAATTTTGTAAAGCATTTCAAATTTGCACCAATGCTATCACCTGTCAGTTATAACTTGAACAAGTCTGGCCCATAATGATAGACCTGGAGATTGCATGAGAGCTTTCCATGGACCAGCAGTAAATCAGCCTCAAGTTGCCTGGCAACACTATGCATTACCAACTGATTTACCTGATAAATGGTACAATTGCATATTGTCAGCTTCTCTCTGCTGTGCCACCTTCTCCACATCTGCTCTCAGTTCTTATGGGAAATGCTCCTGCCTGATGTGTGCTCTCTGTCAGGTATTGGTCCTCTCATGGGAAAGGATGCCATCAAAGGGGAGGGTGCCATAATAGGGGAAGCTGCTCTGACACAAAGCTCTGACAGCATCACCTTACAACGACAGCGATCAAAAGGAATGTGACAGTCCTGCAATGTTCCAGCACTTACTCAGCCTTCCTTTCTTGCATCCATATTTAGTTTAGCTATCCCAGGGTTTTGACAGCATTCCTTTTTTGCCCCATTTAGTTTTTATAAAAATAATTTTTCTATCAATTTTCAGCCACGTGTCTCTGGTGAGCCCAGGCACTAGACTTAACCTGAGTCAACAGCTCACTAGATATATTTAGGTAGGTCTGATCCCAGAAGGTTCACTCTTGTCATTTTAAGTAGAAATGCAGAGAAATGGCAACATGGAAACAGGTTGACCTAACTCGGCTGTTTCAGTGTTAATCCTCCACTCAAACCCTTGGTCCTAATCACAATTACCTGCCTGTTCCCATTTCCCTTCAACTTCTTCTTTTTCCTCCAACTCTCCTTTCCTATCTAATCCTAAATACTGATATAGTTTCTGCCTCAGCCACTAACACTGGGACTGAATACGATAGCCTCACAACTTTTTGTGTGGAGAAGTTTCTCTTGCCCTCTGTTCTATGGCCACTCATTCTAGACCTTCAACTACTGGAAACAGCCTGCTTCTATCTACTCCAGCCTTTCATCATTTCAAACACTTCAGCTCAAAATCGGTGCATAATTTTTGACATGTTTTACAAAGTTCTACCATGTGCTTTTCAATGAAATAGAAAGGACACAATATCTACTGGTGAGCTCATCTTATTTGAGAAAGAGTGGGGTCAGAAAAACTGGCACAAATCATGAGCGGACTGACATTAACACTGCAGCAAGAGGATCGAGACTGTAAAACTGGGGGAGAATTAAACATTAGAGACACTAATCAGATAGGATTAGTGACAGTTTTATTATCTAACAGAATGTTAGAAATGCAATTTCCATTAATGATTCAGTCAGTGATGATGGTGTGGGAGAGAAGAGAGAGAGTGAAAGACACTTAACAGCACTGATGACTGAAAGACACTCAGAAAAATAACACCGTTAGCCTCATTGCTGTATTTTCTATTATTAGTATTCATAGGAAAATGCTACTAAAGGCACTGTTCTTCTGAAAGTCGCCTACATCATAACCTGCAAGTTTAGGATCATAGAGACCTCTTTGTTATCACTACAAATGACTCATTTTGATGTCCATGAAGTTGGGCTGACTCATCTACACAAATAGAAATTGCAGCAAATATTGCTGCAAATATTCACTACAGTCTCTTTTACTATACTTATATTTCTATAATTTTAAAAAATTTAGCATTGTGTAAATGTTGTTGGAAAGAAATACACTGATTCTTGTTAGTAATAAGCCCTTCCTTATAACACATGTGCTGGTTTATAAAATGTTACTTTCTCTATACCTCCTTTCTATACCACTAAACCTTCTCTACAATGCATTTTCCTTATAATTTCCAATGAAAGAAAAATACTTCAATTTATGTCACACCTTATCAGCCCCTCAGGATGTCCCAATCACTGTAAAATGAATAGATTAATTTTGAAATGCAGCCACTGTTATTTTGTAGGCACTGCACTCAATGTTCACCTTCTCCATCACCAATGCACTGCGGCTGCTATATGTGTCACATACAAGATTCAACACAGATAAATGTGAGGTAGCACATTTTGGTAGGAAGAATAAGGAGGTCACATTACTTAAAAGGTAAAAATCTTGGTGAGGTAGAGGAACAAAGGGATCGTGCAGTACAAATATACCAATCACTAGAAGTTGCACCAGAGGCTAGGAAGGCCAAAAAATAGCAATCCAAGCACTAGGCTTTATTTCTAGATGGATAGAATTTTGAAAAGTAAGGAAGTTATATCAAGCCTTCGTTAGACCACACTTAGAGTACTGCGTGCAGTTCTGGTCACCATATTACAAAAAAATATATAGAGGCACTGGAGAGGGTGCAGAAAAGATTTACAAATAAAGCAGAAATATGTGGGTATACATATCAGGAAAGGATTGACAGGCTGGCACTCTTTTTCTCCTGAAAAAAGAAGGCTGAAGGCTGACCTAATAGAGGTTTTTAAAAAGATGAAAGGTGTTGATTGAGTGAATACAGAATGTTTCCTCCTGTGGGGAAGAGCATAACTAGAGTCCATCAATACAGGATAGTCACCAAGAAATCCAAAAGAGAATTCAAAAGAAACTTCTTTACCCAAAGAATGTGAGAATGTTGAACTCGCTACTATAGTGAGTGGTTGAAGTGAATAGTATGGATGCATTTTAGAATAAGAGGGTGAGGGCAGAAGGTGTAACACCTGCCCCTTTACCTCCTTCCTCTTCATCGTCAAAGGCTCCAAACACTCCTTCCAGGTGAAGCAGCAATTTACTTGCACTTCTTTCAAGTTAGTCTACTGTATTCGTTGCTCACAATGGGGTCTCCTCTACATTGGGGAGACTAACTGAGACTGGGTGACCGCTTTGCAGAACTATAGAACCTTCACTCAGTCCACAAGCATGACCCTGACCTTTCTGTCGCTTGCCATTTCAATTCACAATCTTGCTCTCATGCTCACATTTCTGTCTTTGGCCTGCTACAATGTTCCCGTGAAGCCCAACGCAAGCTGGAGGAACAACACCTCATCTTCTGATTAGGCACTTTACAACCTTCTGGACTCAAAATTGAGTTCAACAACTTCAGACCATGAACTCTGTCCACCAAAAATATTTTTTTCCTCTCAGTGCCAGTCTGCACTTTGTTCTCATGTTTTTGCTTTCAGACAGTGCTGACCCTTTTTCTGCTATTAACATATTCTTTTATTTTGCTTTCAGACAGTGCTGATCTTTATTCTGCTATTATCACCTACTCTGGATCAAAGCTTTTGTCTTTAATACTATTATTACCACTCCCTTTGTCTTGTGTTCCATGACATCTTTGTCATTTAATCTCTCTTGCCCTCCAACCTATCCCTGACCTTCTATTTTGCACCACCTGCACCACACCCCCTCCCCAACTGCCTTTCAACAGCGTAAAACCCATCACATTTCTACTTCTCTCCAACTCTGAAGAAGATTCATATTGGACTCGAAACTTTAACTCTGTTTCTCTCTCCACAGATGATGCCAGAGCTGCTGAGTTTTTCCAGCATTTTCTGTTTTTATTTAAGAATATGAGGGAGAAGGGAGTAGAGAATTACAATGATAGATTTTGATGAGAAAAGATGGGAGGAGGCTCAAGGGGAGCATAAGTGCTCTGGTTCTGGTTCTGCAGAATGACCTGCTTCTGTACCATATATCATTTGTAATCCTTTGTAATTGCAGTAATCCAGCAAGGTTACTTCAATTGCATTCTCTCCCCTCTGGCCTCCACTATAAAGAGGAACAAGGGCAGCAATGTCATAGGAACATTATCATCTCTGAGTTCTCCTCCAAGTCAAATACCAACCTGACTTAAGTCATTTATTGCCATTCCTTCATTGTCGCTGGGTCAAAATCCTTGAAATCCTTACATAATAATGTTGTGGGAGTACTGTCACAATGTGACTGCAGCGATTTAAAGAAAAGGCCAAGTACCATTGTTTTAGAGCAATTGAGGATGGACAATAAACATGGCATTTCCAACGTTACCCACATCCTGAAAGTAAATGGAAGAAAAGGCAGCAAGGCCCCACATACAGCAAATGAATGAACATTTAAGGAACTTGGCCAAAATACCAGCACTCCCTGCATTTCTTTGAATAGTGCCACAGGATCTTTTATATCCATCTGAGCAGGCAGATGGGGCTTCAGTTTAACATCTCATCCAAGTGACTGCAATTCCAACAATGCAACATTCACACAGCACTTCGGTAAAGTGCCAGTCTTAATTATATGTGTGAACCTACAACTTTGTGATTCAGAGAAAAGTATTAACAACTGAGTGAAGCTGACAAAGGAAGTTTTCTGAAGAGGCTATTGTGCGTGTAAATAGTTTGTAGGCTACAGAAGGTTTAAGAGGCATTAAAATGTGCTAGTAGCCACCTGAATTAAGTGATCTTATAAAGAACATGTCCAATTTATTTTGTACTCTTAGTATATTGGTTCTCCATTAAATGAAGAGTTACTTTTCTCCATTTAATAAGCAGCATAAGAGGGAAGCAAACCCAACACGTTACACATTGGCCAGAATTTTTAGCTCGGCATGCTGGCACACACCCAACACACCCGAGCATGAAATAAAGTAAAATAACGTAGGCCGAGTGTGCTGATCCCAATGAGCACTCGCGATATTTTGGTAGGCGGGCGCGTGATGAAGATAGAGGCGTGCCTGCCATTAATTAAGTTGCCAGTTAAGGCCCTTGAGACACCAATTGTCTCGGACTTTACGTAGCCCGTGTGATTTTCAGGCTGTCGCACGAGCTAAACGGCAGGCACAATTTCAAAAACCTCACCCACGGGTTGGGTAAGAGGGGTCAGTAGGCTTGTAAATGTGAGTAGTTTGTAGTTTATGATATAACTTACTGCCGGTTGCTTGTGTGAACAGGACATCTTCATTTCACTCCACAGCTGCATTGACAGAAATAAGACGCTTCAGTTCAGGACTCAGTATTGTTTCCCAGGCCCCCTGAGGATTCATACCACTTGGGGCCTTCCAGGTATCAGACAGCATTCCCTTATCCTGGAAATGAGGATTGTGGTCTTTGCTGGAGGCACCTCCTCTCAGGAGGGAGAGGGCCAGAACAGGGAGGAGGCCAGGTGTCCCTATTCAGCCTCCAGGAGAGCGACCTGTGGGAAGAGAGGCGCAGGCACAGGGGGCGCAGGGTCAACAGGAAGTCTAAGACGGAAGGGGCTGCAGAAGTTGCCACTGTCCTGCAGCCAGGATTTACAGGCGGTGATGCAGCTACCTCAATATGTCTGAGGTGCAATGACAAAGGAGGCTCCGCCTCTCAAGGGAGACAGTGACCTCCATTTGTCAGAGGATCGGCCTTGAGATCAGCTCCAACTGTGTGGGTGGACACCCCATGCCAGTGGAGCTGAAAGTCACAGTGGCTCTCAACTTCTATTCCTCCGGCTCCTTCCAGGGCTCAGCAGGGGATCTGTGTGGTGTCTCCCAATCAGCTGTCCACAGTTGTGTCAAGCTGGTGACAGACGCTTTGTTCAGGCATGCAATGATTTTCATTCACTACTGTACAGACAAGGCCAGCCAGGCTGAGTGAGTCACAGGCTTTGCAGTGATTGCTGGGTTCCCCCGCGTCCAGGGTGCAATCGACTGCACACATGTGGCCATTGAGGCGCCAGCTGATGAGCCGTGTGCCTTCGTCAACGGGAAGGGATTCCACTCCATGAACATGCAGATAGTGTGTGACCACAGGATGCACATTCTGCAAGTCTGTGCAAGGTACCCTGGCAGCTCCCATGACACTTACTTCCTGAGACACTCCCAGGTGCTGAGGCTCTTCAGTGCTCCAGCCCGACTGGATGGATGGCTGGTGGGTGACAGGGGCTATCCCCTGAAAAGGTGGCTCATGATGCCCCTCCACTAACCAAGAACAGAGGCCGAGCAGCGGTACAACAGGAGCCATGCCTCCATTAGGGCGGTGGTAGAGAGAACCATAGGTCTTCTCAAGATGCACTTCTGATGCCTGGGCCATTCAGGGAGCACACTCCAAAACCCCCCAGATCGTGTGTCAGGCAGTGGTTGTATGCTGCGCTCCCCATAATCTGGCACTGGAAAGGGGGGATGTAGTGGAGGAAGAAGATCTTGACGCAGCTGCACAGGCAGCAGACAGTGAGTCCGAGGACGAGCGTGGTCAGGAGAACGCTGAGGGCATAGACGCTGACGTGGGAAACCTCCAGGGAGGCAGGGACACCTGGGATGCTTTGATCCAACTCTCCTTCAGCTAGCCTACCAAGTAAGAGCCACCACCACATGCCAGGGCTGCAGGCTCCATGCTCGATCCCTGACAGGACCAGTTCCTTAGGTCAGCAACATACACTATGTGCCATTTCAATAAAATTTAAGGAGAAACACGTCCATTATAACATCATGGCTTACCCTGCACCTGCAGAACAAATGAAGCACCCAGAGGCCAGTTGCACAAAAACGCATTTAATTAACTGGTACCTGGCAAACATTCTACAAGTTAATATTGACAGCTGTTTTCCATCACACCAATAAACACTGAACGAAAAAATGTGGGAAACAAATATCATCCGTGATCAGGCCATGTTGTGATTAAGGTGCTTTAAGTTTTCGCTTGCGGTTGCTACGTCTAGGTGCTACCCCTCACTGGCACCAGCATTGGAGACAGCCTGCTCGCTTTGTTGGCATTGATGACTTTGCCAGGCTTCCTCTGGCCCGTGGAGCCTGTGCTGGCCCCGCCTGGGAGAGAGCAGCCAGTGCCATGGCTGGCATCTCCCCAGTCGCCGCATCCTCATCGGATGCCACGGTCACTGGCAGAGGGGCGGAGGTGCTGCTGCTCTCATCTGGAGTCCCTGAGAGGAGCCCACAGAGATGACAGGCAGCTCGTGCACCAACATGAGGTCACTCTGGACCTCCCTGCTCACCATTGATGGATGGGCACCTAGCTGGGATACTGGGTACCCAATCTATCTCCCACACTGACATTGACCACCTGAGGTCATTGCAGGTGTGAGGGCTTGCAGGTCCAAGAACATCCACAGGAACCCCTGATTCAGTTCCTGGAGGATCCTCTCCATGAGAGTCGCCGCTCTCTCCACGGAGAAGGCATTGCACTCGGCCATGAGGGTCAGTGCATTGCTCACACTCTGCAAGGACTCTATCACAACGGAGATCGCGGCACTCATTCCCTCATGTATCTCCGCCAGATCCTCCTGCGCACCCTGCTGGATGTCATGGACGACTCCAGAGGCACATCATCAGCCATTGACTGAGCACTGTCCTGGTCCCTAGCCATCCTCCGAATGCCAGCGCCCTGGGCACTCTCTGCCTCTGCCTGCACCCCAAGCGAGTGTGAAGTGCCCTCAGCAATGGGCACCGAGATAGCTGGTGATCTAATGCCCACCGAGATAGTGGTATCTGCGCTGGTGCCTGCTTGAGAGAGTGGGTGTGATGCAGGTGCGTTCTGACGTTCTGATCAGTGTGGTCCTCAGGAGTCAGGGGTAGGCCTTCAGGCTCCTCATCCCAAAGGGCTGGTGGTGAGCCTAAAAGAAAGAACAAGGACATGTCATTAGTTGAAGTCGTCACACCGTTACTGTGCATGCCTGGCAGCCTCATGAGACAGAGATATGCGTCAGGGTGCCCTCGTCTTTCCATTATCAATGGGGATTCCAGGTTCGAAGCTCACATCAATATAGAGACTACAGTGGAACGGGTGCAATTACCAACATTCTCACCTCAGTGCACTACACTTTTACCTCCCTGTGGCACCCCAACCTCACCGCGGCCACTTGACCTAGGCACATGGTGCCTCTCCAGCTCCCAGGGCCTCCTGCTCATAACGAGTGAGGATTAGTAGATGTGGCGGTCCCCCACCAGTACGCAACCTCTTTGCATTGTTATGGGATGTTTTCTCCTGAAAGGAAAGAGGAGCATTGATTAGTCCACTCTCTACCTGCAGTGCCATTGCAGCCTGGCAGCCCCACCTGAGGAAGACCTCGCAGGGCTCAGGCCATTTGTGACTCTGGAGCCGCAAGGCACTCAGTCCAAGCAGCCAGGGCTCACCCCCTTGCCCAGATGCTGCTTTATTGACATTTGCCACTCACACTCTAACACATTCTGAGGTCCATGGTTGGGGGGATGGACAGCTCTTAACTGCTCTGCAAAGTGACCCATGCCAACATGGTACTCACCCTTCCCGATCGCAGGAGATCATTGAAGCACTTCCAGCACAGCACCCATGTGCGCCTCACCACATCGTGGCTGCTGATCCTGGATGCCACCTCCTCCCAGGCCCTTTTGGTGAGGTGGGGGGGCTTCCTCCTCCCGTCCCTGAGGACAAGGGTTTCTGTCCGCGCTGCCGCCTCCTCCAGGAGGGCAGCGAGGCACTCATCGGAGAAACGTGGGGCCAAATGCCCCACCGACCTCCCATCCCGCCTGCCGTGTCCACCCGCAACGCTCTCCATCATGACTTCCACGTGCTTCGGTGGCAGCCTTCCAAGGGCTGCTGAGGCCACATTTGAATCGGCCAACAGGTCTCCATTGGACTCAGCGGACATTGAGCACCCGTCCCTGCCCGCCTGCCCCTTCGCGCTCATTCCACAGCCACTTCTTATGCTGGGCGGGCCTTAATTGGCCCACCCGCATAAAATCGCGGTGTGCTGCCGATCACGTGAGGCAGTTGGCTTCCTAACCATCCTGCCCGCCCCTGCTGATCCCATACGCCAAGGGCAAAATTCTGTCCATCATAACTAATGGAGACCTGAGCACCCAGTTAGAACAACTTGCAATAATGGTTTGAATCACCTGCCAATTCTTTTAACAAATATGTAAGTCTTATAAGGAACACTCAATCTGCGGAATTTTATGCCACGTTGCAACGGGAGCAGGGCCGTAAAATGTGGCAAGCCGTTCAAAAGTCCATTGACTTTGGCAGGGCCGTAAAATCCCACCAGCATAACATTTCACCCAATATTTCAATCCAACTTTGGAATGGTCTTGAAATAAAATATAGAAAGGCCTGCTCTATAACATAACCCTTCATGTTATTGTGAATTATAGGAAGAATTGAGGCCTATAAGCCTATAAAGTTGCTTTTAGAATGAGTTATTTTGATGTGTCACACTCTTAAAAGCCACCAATTAGATTTACAAATCTTCAATAGGAATTGCTTGTCTCTTATCATACCCAGACATTGTGCATTGAACACCGGATATGTGTGTGGTTGCTCCTCATTCGGCCTCACAGCTGGACCTCCAGGTAAGTGTGAGAGACCTGGGGGGAGCAGCCTTTCCAAGTCTCCTCTCCATTCCTGTGGATGCTGCAGCCTGTAAAATCCAAGTAGTTATGAGCTTTTATGAAACACACCGTGTTCCCTTTCAACAGAAACCCTTCATCTGACATAACGGCCATCCCATCACAACCACTCTCCTTAATTGATGGGGGAGCCTGAAGGCTTAATTGGCTTGCTCTGGTAAAAAGCAACTAGAAGGCCCACCTGAAAATCATTCCACCATTGTCCAAAACTAAGGAAATTCCACACTTGATGTCTGAATCAGGCAGGCCTGTAGTTCTCCAGGTCAACACTGACTAATTATTTCTGTGTTGTGTTCATGTAGGAGGCTCTGGGACTCCCCAGCACATAGATTGAATTTCTGGGGGCAATGAGGAGTTACTGAAATAATTATGAATTTCAGATAAGGCTGATATACTGAGGAAGTTAAAGAAAGTGAAGACACCAGTTCCAGATGGGCATTATTTAGAATTAAACTGATAATTAAGCAAATTAGTCACATTTTTGACAAAAATCTTAGTGGTTTATTAGAAATGAGAGTTCTGTCTAGGGATTGGAAAGGAGGGGGAGGTGATGGCGTAGTGGTATTGACACTGGACTAGTAATCCAGACACCCAGGGATCAAAGCCGCGACAGCAGACGGTGGAATTTGAGTTCAATAAAAATCTGGAATTAAAGTCTAATGATGACCACGAAACCATTGTCGATTGTTGTAAAAACCCATCTCATTCACCTTTAGGGAAGGAAATCTGCCGTCCTTACCTGGTCTGGCTTACATGTGACTCCAGATCTGCAGCAATGTGGTTGACTCTTAACTGCCCAAAGCCACTCATTTGTACCAAAACACTACAAAGGAATGAAATCGGACGGATCACCTGGCATCGACCTGAGCACCGGAAATGACAACAGCAAACTCAGCCCTGTCGACTCTGCAAAGTCCTCCTTGCTAATATCTGGGGGCTAGTGCCAAAATTGGGAGACCCGTCTCACAGACTAGTCAAGCAACAGCCTGACATAGTCACCATTACATACCTTATCGATAATGTCCCAGACACCACCATCACCATCCCTGGGTATGTCCTGTCCCATTGGCAGGGCAGACCCAGCAGAGGTAGTGGCAGAGTGGTATACAGTCAGAAGGGAGTTGCCCTGGGAGTCCTCAACATCAACTCTGGACCCCATGAAGTCTTATGGCATCAGGTCAAACATGGGCAAGGAAACCTCCTGCTGATTACCACGTACCGCCCTCCCTCAGCTGATGAATCAGTGCTCCCCCAGGTGGTATTGAGGGTGGTATTAAGCACTGAGGGTGGCAAGGGTGCAGAATATTCTCTGGGTGGGGGACTTCAATGTCCATCACCAAGAGTGGCTCGGTAGCACCACTACTGACTGAGCTGGCCGAGTCCTAAAGGACATAACTGCCAGACTGGGTCTGTAGCAAATGGTGAGGGAACCAACAAGACGGAAAAACATACTTGACCTCATCCTCACCAACCTGCCTGCCATTGACGTGTCTGCCCATGACAGTATCGGTAGGAGTGACCACTGCACAGTCATTGTGGAGACATTGAGAATACCCTCCATCGTGTTGTGTGGCACTACCACTGTGCTAAATGGGATCAATTTCGGACAACTCAAGACTGGGTATCCATGAAGCACTGTGGGCTTTCAGCAGCAGTAGAATTGTACTCGAACACAACCTGTAACCTCATGGCCTGGCATATCCCCCACTCTACCATTACCATCAAGCCAGGGGATCAACCCTGGTTCAATGAAGAGCACAGGAGGGCATGCCAGGAGCAGCACCAGGCATACTTAAAAATGAGATGTCAACCTGGTGAAGCTTTAACACAGGACTACTTGCATGCCAAACAGCCTAAGCAGCAAGTGATAGACAGAGCTACGCGATTCCACAACCAATGGATCAGATCTAAGCTTTGCAGTCCTGCCACATCCAGTTGTGAATGATGTTGGACAATAAAACAACTCACTGGGGGAGGAGGCTCCACAAATATCCCCATCCTCAATGATGGAGGAGTCCAGCACATCAGTGCAAAAGACAAGGCTGAAGCATTTTGCTAAAATCTTCAGCTAGAAGTGCAGAATGTATGATCCATCTCGGCCTCCTCCAGAGGTCCCCAGCATCATAGATGCTAGTCTTCAGCCAATTCAATTCACTCCATGTGATATCAAGAAATGGCTGAAGGCATTGGATAGTGCAAAGGCGATGGGTCCTGACAATATTCCAGCAATAGTACTCAAGACTTGTGCTCCAGAACTTGCCGTGCCCTTAGCCAAGCTGTTCCAGTACAGCTACAACACTGACATCTACCTGGCTATGTGGAAAATTGCCCAGTTATGTCCTGTACACAAAAAGCAGGACAAATCCAACCCGGTCAATTATTGCCCCATCAGCCTACTCTCGATCATCAGTGAAGTAATGGAAGGGGTTATTATCAACAGTGCTATCAAGCGACACTTGCTTAACAATAACTTGCTCACTGACGCCCAGTTTGGGTTTCACCAGGGGTACTCAGCTCCTGACATCATTACAGCCTTGGTTCAAACATGGACAAAACAGCTGAACTCACAAGGTGAAGTGAGAGTGACTGCCCTTGACATCAAGGCAGCATTTGACTGAGTGGGGCATCAAGGAGCCCTAGCAAAACTGGAGTCAGTGGGTATCAGGGGGAAAACTCTCCACTGGTTGGAGTTATACCCAGCATAAAGGAAAATGGTTGTGGTTGTTGGAGGTCAGTCATCTCAGCTCCAGGACATCACTGCAGGAGTTCCTCAGGGTAGTGTCCTAGGCCCAGCCATCTTCAGCTGCTTCATCAATAACCTTCCTTCCATCGTAAGGTCAGAAGTGGGGATGTTTGCTGATGATTGCACAATGTTCAGCACCATTCGTGACTCCTCATATACTGAAGCAGTCGATGTCCAAATGCAGCAAGACCTGAACAATATCCAGACTTAAGATGACAAGTGGCAAGTAACATTCGCGCCACACAAGTGCCAGGCAATGACTATCTCTAACAATAGAGAATCTAACCACCACCCCTTGACATTCAACGGCATTACCATCACTGAATCCCCCAATATTAACATCCTGGAGGTTACCATTGACAGAAACTAAACTGGACTAGCCATATAAATACTGTGGCTACAAAAGCAGGTCAGAGACTAGGAATCCTGCAACAAGTAACTCACCTCCTGACTCCCCAAAGCCTGTCCACCATCTACAAGGCACAAGTCAAGAGTGAGATGGAATAATCCCCACTTGCCTGGATGAGTGCAGCTCCCACAACACTCAAGAAGCTTGACACCATCCAGGACAAAGCAGCCCACTTGATTGGCACCACATCCACAAACATTCACTCCCTCCACCACCAACGCACAGTAGTAGCAGTGTGTACCATCTAGAAGATGCACTGCAGGAATTCACCAACGCTTCTTAGACAGCATCTTCCAAACCCACAACCACTACCATCTAGAAGGACAAGGGCAGCAGATAGATTGGAACACCACAACCTGGAAGTTCCCTTCCAAATCACTCACCATCCTGACTTGGAAATATGTCACCGTTTCTTCACTGTCGCTGGGTCAAAATCCTGGAACTCCCTTCCTAACAGCACTGTGGTACACACCTACTCCACATGGACTGCAGCGGTTCAAGAAGATGGCTCACCACCACATTCTCAACGGCAACTAGAGTTGAGCAATAAATGCTGGCCCAGTCAGCGAAGCCCACATTCTATGAATGAATTAAAAAAAGGTGACATAAATGCCAATCTTTAAAAGGGCAGGGGACAATGTAAGGAACATCAGAATAGTGAGCCTTACGTCTGTTGTCAATTTGGTATTAGGAGTTGTCACAAAACAGGGCCTAAGGAAACACTCTGGTGGGTATGGAATGGTGAGCTGGAATCATCATGATAAGTGTTCTTGCTAAATAAATTTACTGGAAGAAATGAGGGACCATGTGGACAACCACAAGCCTGTGGATTCAATCTATTTTGTTTTCTGCCAGGCTTTTGAAACTGATTCGCATTAAGGATTAAGGTAGGATGACATAGACTACAAGACAAGTTTCTAAAGTGGTTGAGAAATTGACTAAAGCAGAGAATGCAAAGGGCGGTTGTGGATTAAACTCTTTTAACAGGGCCTGTGTCATTAGTGACTAAGGATCAATGCTGGGGCCATTGCTCTTTACAGCATTTGGAAATGGTGTGTAGCTGAGGACAGATCTAAGTTCTCTAAATTTGAGGATAACACCTACTTTGGTGCTAGATGGGGGTTGGCAGTGGGCAGGGGATGTTTCTGGATAATTTGAATAGTAAGATGATGAGTAGAAAAAAAGCATTTAATATGGAGAAATGCAAGACAACAAAACTGGAAAAAGAAATAAGCAGTGAGAGAGTTAAATGCATGGCTTAAAGATTGGTGTGGGAGAAAAGGGTTTTGATACCTGAGGCACTGGCATCATTGGAGGAAATGGGAACTGTACCGTTGGCACAGTCTTCACCTCAACTGTGCTGTGACCAGTGTTCTGGCAAGTCGTATAGAGAAGTAGAGAGGGCTTTAAACTAAATAGTGGGGGTGAGAGAAGATGTGATAAACTAAAAAGAGAGAAAAAGGTAATAGAGCAGGATAGCAATAAGGGAAATGGTTACCAAAGTGCATCAGAAAGGGACAGAGAAACAAACATAACAGTGCAGCAGCAGTTAAGCTAGAGATTGCAAAAATAATAAGTCAGAATTAAAGGCACCCTACCTGAATGCACATAGCGTTTGCATCAAGGTAGATGAATTGACAGCACAAAAAGAAGTAAACAGGTATGTTGTAATTCCCATTATGAGATTTGCTGCAGGGTGACCAAGGCTGGGAACTGAAAGTTCAAGTGTATTCAGCATTTAGAAAGGATAGGCAAAAAGGCAAAGGAGGTGGAGTCGCACTGTTAATAAAGAATGTGATCAGGATCTTAGATCGGACAGCCAAGATGTAAAATCAGTTTGGGTGGAACTGAAAAGTGGCAAGGGGGAGAAAACTTTGGTAGGAGTTGTTAATAGGCCACAAAATAGTTGTGGTAATGTAGGGCACAGCATAAATCAAGAAATTATAGGTGCATGTAACAAGGATAATACAGTGATCACTGAGGACTTCATTCCACATATAGACTGGGTAAACCAAATTAGCACTAATGCTGAGGAGGACGAATTCCTGGAATGTATACACGATGGTTTTCTAGAACAGTATGTTGAGGAACCAATTAGAGAACAGGCTATTTTAGATCTATTATCTTGCAATGTGAAAGACCCAATTAATAATCTCATTGTAAAGGAGCCTTTAGGGATGAGTGACCATAATACGAAAGAATTTTACGTGAAGTTTGAAAGTGATGTGATTCAATCTGAAACTTGGGTCTTTAATGTAAACAAAGGAAACTACGAATGTATGAGGGGCAATTTGGCTGAGGTAGATTGGGGAACTACATTAAAAGGTATGATGGTCAACAATGGCTAGCATTTAAAGAATTAATACATGGTTTACAACAGATTTGCATTCCTTTAAGATACAAAAAACCCACAGGGAAAAATTTTCCCCCCATTGGGGGGGAAGTGCAGGAGCGGGCATGACTCCGATTGGCGCCCCCAATCGGGGACATGCTGCCATTTTACGTGGGCAGGCCAATTAAGGCCCAGCCAGCGTTATGTCCGCTCGGAAGCGCTATGCACTCCCTGTGCGGCCGGGGGGGTGGGGTGGTGGGGGGGGGGCGGTGGATTCCCTCAGCTGGGAGTATGCTCTTTCGCACATGCACGCGAAAGAGCACACAGATCTCCCTGAGGCTAAGTGCTGCGTCAGGGAGATCAGCTTAGAATTAAAATTTTTAATATAAATGATAAAAAAATTTCCCTGACATGTCCCCTCATGTGACACTGTCACATGAGTTGGGACATGTCCATAACTTTTACTGAAAGATTGGATAAAAATTTAAATACCCTCATGAAACCTCATTCTGCCCATGGATGGGGTTTCATGCTTTTTCCGAAGCCCGCCAGGGCTCCCGGCCTGCCCGCCAACTTTAAGGTTGGATGGGCAGGTCGATTAGTGACCTTAATTAGTTTTTCAATAGCCTCAAAAGGCCGTTGACAGGTCAGCGGGCGCGCAGCTGACTCGGCTGTGCCCCTGCCGACCTGAAAATGAAAATGATGTGGGGTGATATCGGGAGTTCCAGCTGACGCCATCTCGCGTCATTTTACGTGTCGGTGAGCGGGCCCCGCCAACCGGAAGATCCTGCCTATAGGAAAAGAGATCCAACTATGTCTAACAAGAGAATTTGAGAATTATATCAAATCAAAGGAAGAAGCACATAAAGTTGCCAAAAAAGTAGTAAATCTGGGGATTGGGAGCTTTTTAAAATTCAGCAAAAGAGAACAAAGAAATTGATAGAGAGAATAGAATATGAAATTAAACTAGCAAGGAACATCAAAACAGACTGTTAAAGCTTTTATAGGTGTAGAGTCAAAGAGTCATAGAGTATTACAGCACGGAAAGAGGCCCTTCGGCCCATCATGTCCACGCCGGCTATCAAGCCCCTATCTATTCTAATCCCATTTTCCAGCATTTGGCCCATAGCCTTGGATGCTATGGTGTTTCAAGTGTTCATCTACATACTTCTTAAATGTTGTGAGAGCTCCCGGCTCTACTACCCTTTCAGACAGTGAGTTCCAGATACCCCCCTCTGGGTGAAAATATTTTTCCTCATATTTGCTCTAAACCTCCTGCCCCTTACCTTAAATCTATGCCCCTTGGTTGCTGACCCCTCCACTAAGGGGAAAAGTTTGTAAAAAGGGAAAAGGCTATTAAGGACAAATGGGGACCCATTACAGCAGAGACAGGAGAATTTATAATGGGTAATAAGGAGATGGCAGAAAAACTAAACAATTGCTTTATGTCTGTCTTCACAGAGGAAGATACAAGAAACCTCCCTGAAATATTGGGGAACCAAGGGACTAGTGAGATTGAGAATCTGAAAGAAATTAGTATTAGTAAAAGAGTAGTGTTGGAGAAATTAATGGGGCTGAAAGTCGATAAATCTCCTGGACCTGATGATCTACATCCCAGAGTGTTGAAAGAAGTGGCTGTAGAGATAGTGGATGCATTGTTGATCATCTTTCAAAATTCTACAGATTCTGGAACAGCGTCTGCAAATTGGAAGGTAGGAAATGTGACCCCATTATGTAAAAACGAGGGAGAGAGAAAACAGGGAACTTCAGACCTGTTAGCCTGACATCAGTAGTAGGGAAAATGCTAGAATCTATTCTAAAGGATTTGATAGCTGGGCATTTAGAAAATAATGGTGAGATTGAGCAGAGTCAACATGTATTTATGAAAGGGAAATCATGTTTAGCAAACCTGTTGGAGTTTTTTGAGGATGTTACTAGCAGAATAGTTAAGCGAAAATCAGTGGATGTCGTTTATTTGAATTTTCAGAAGGCTTTCAATAATGTGCCACACAGGAGGTAAGTAAGAAAAATTAGAGCTCATGGGACTGGGGAAATGTACTGGCATGGATTGAGGATTGATTAACAGACAGAAAACAGACAGCTGGGATAAAGGAGATCATTCTCAGGTTGGCAGAGGGGTACCGTAAGGATCAGTGCTTGGGCCCCAGCTATTCACAATCTGTATCAATGATTTGGATATGGGGACCAAATGTAATATTTCCAAGTTTGCTGATGACGCAAAACTAGGTAGCAATGTGAGGTTCACCAGACTAATCCCGGAGATGGCAGGGTTGTCCTATGAGGAAAGATTGAGGAGACTAGGCCTGTATTTTCCAGAGTTTAGAAGAAGAATGATAAGTGATTTAATTGAAGTGTACAAGATTCTTTCAGGGCTTGACAGGATAGATACAGGAAGGATGTTTCCTCTGCTTGGGGTGTGGCAGGGGTGGGGGTGGGGTGGGGGGGGCGCGGGGGGTGGTGTGGTCTAGAACCAAGGGGACATGGTCTCAGAATAAGAGGCAGGCCATTTAAGACCGAGAAAATGAAGAATTTCTTCAGTGAGAGGGTGGTAAATCTTTGGAATTCTCTACCCCAGAGGGCTTTGGAGGCTCAGTCACTGAGAATGTTCAAAGCAGAAGTCAATAGATTTCTAGATACCAACCACATTAAGGGATATGGGGATAGTGCAGGAAAATGGCATTGAGGTAGATCAGCCATGATCTAGTTAAATAGTGGCGCAGGCTCAAGGGGCTGAATGGCTTACTCCTGGTCCTAGGTGAGAACAGAAACTAACTAAGTTCCACACTAAAGGACTGGACAGGAAAGGTCTCTGAGGTAATGGTTGATAGCTTATTGAAACCAACATGACAGTGTGTGGCAGCAATAAAGGAGACACTGCACCTTGAAATGAATAGTTCAAACCACAGAGCTTGGCTGAGAACCCAGATATCCATTATTTCTATTGAAACAGCTGTGCCCCAGGGAAAACATTGCTTGATTGACAGCTCTGGCTCCCTGATCTCTGTGGTCAATTTCATAATGGTTATTTACACAAGATTAAATGGTTCCAAGGTTTTGTGGTTTCTGTTATTGATACTTTTAAGGGTCTGGATGATTGACACTTTTATTGCCCTGCAGTGAAATTATTTTTTTTAACATAATGGTAAGTAATGAATGAATTAATGACTTTTTTAAAGCTTAATTTCACATCCTACTGTCATATGGTTCATTGGTTCTATACAGTGTATAGTGTGTCACTGAGCATGGAAGTGCCATATCTTGGCATAGGGAGCATGAGGTAGCATGGTGGGTGGAGGGGCATAGGGTGGCATAGGGGTATGAGGGGCCATGTGGGGTGTTGGGGGGTGGGGGGCATGAAGTGGCATGAATAGGGCATGGGGATTGTGTGGAAGATGAGGACTGGAGGACCTTTCTGTTTTTAGTATAACTGGAACAAACTCCCACAGCACTGAGGCTGCCCCCAACCTCTTTCCCTGGTCAGCTGACCTGACTGCAGCCCACACCCTCCACCCAGCAATGCAGTTCCTGCCTTTGTTGGAACTTTGTCCTGAGGCAGGCTGGCCGAGCTGGAAATTTTCCCGACTCCTTCTACCTGCCTCGGTGATGAAAATCCAGGCTTTTATCTCTTACAAGCAAAGCTCCATCTTGTAACACCCTATCCCTCACTTACCCTCCATTGCAACATGCTGCTCTTTTCAAGTTGTAAGGTCTCTGATTGGCCCTCCAGCTTTGGAAATCAGCCCACCAATTGGACGGTGAGCCCGAGCTTTGGCCATTAATTGGTCGCCCCTGTGAAAATCACATCGAGTGACTTTCCCCCAGGGTGGCTTCAGGACCTGGAAACAGCCCCAATCTCTGTTTCCAGCTCCCGGAGGATGTTTCATTGTGTGACATATTGTGCTTCAGAAGATCTGCTAAGTTTCCAAAGTCTTTATTTGCTTTGTGCTTTTACATTTACAGTCCAGCAGAAATAAAATTGAACCCCCTTTTGAGAGATCAGGTACTCTTTTGGATCTTTAATCTCAGTTTGTATTTCTATTTTTATTTCTTCATAAATTTAAATCTACTGCTGGTGGATTAATAAAGAAAGAATGTTTATCACCAGCCCATTCCACACATTTGTTGGAATTAAAATCTATTTCGTACTGTGTCAGCATTTCAATATGTGCAGCTTGAGAAATCGGACACCGGGTGGCAGGATCAGTTCAGGCAATGCTGGAGACCATTCAGCCGTATTTGAGATATTGTGCAGAGCTGTAAGAGCTCTTTACTCCAGCTCTTGCTCCTAGGTTCTCATTTTTTATTTTAGACCAATTTCAAACGCTTTAATTTCTTAAAGTGTTTTAGCTTAAATGTTCTTTCTGGCGAGTGGTACAAATGAACCTGATGGTCCAAAAATTCCATGGGTCCCAATGCTGGGAATCACGCCTGCCTGAGATCTCCAGACCTGACCCTGCCAGAGTACTTGGCGGGGGGGCCGGGGAGGGGGGAGGGGGGGGAGAGACGAGACCCTAATTAGCATAGAGTCGGCAGGCACCCACATCACTGGGGCTACATCTTCAGTCCTACCTTGTCCCACAGGACTGGTCGTCTTGTAAGTGGACTGTTAATAAATAATTTAAAATTGACCTGGAATCTTCAGGAGCCCAGGATGGGATCATGGCACAAACAGTCGTCCTGAAAATCTGCAGTGGCGGGAGTTAGCAAACCCCAGCTTAAATGCTGAGATGTGTCAGTCCACATCCTTTGACTCTGTCAAGGTTGCAGCGAGGTCCCCCAACTTAAATGCTGTTGGCATCCTCATGGTACACCTGGGGTGCCCCTGCCCCCATTTTAAAAAGTTGTAAAATCCAACTGAAATTTCAGTTCCATTTTCCCCCACCATAACCGTTGTAGCAGCTCACTTTGTAAGGGTTCCCCCATAAAATGATGATGGGCTCAGGCCACAATACAGATCCCACTTCGCCCGGGTTGTGAAAAGGTGGGATTGGGGATTATTTGGCAGGTTCCACTGAAGAATGGGTGCATGGGAGCTCCTGGTGTAGGGGGCCATCTTTTTCCAACATCATGCCCATGTTTCTGATGGTAAGAAACTCAAATCCCAACAAGCCATTAGGAAATCTGCAGCCCAAGGCAGGGGCCCAGGATATCCAGGTGCTGATCTTGTTTTCAGCTCTATTGGTGGGATCCTGACAAACTTACAGTGGGAAGGTGGATAATTTTCCCAGCCAGTGTTTTCTGTAGTATGTAGCATGATCATTCCCTCCAGTATGTAGGATTTATGTGATGATATTTTCATTATTCTCACAACATATGGCTACCCTGTGTGTGTAGAATTATATTAATGACTTTAAGTGACGTTTACTGATTCCAACAGTTGAATGCAAATGTCCATTTCTTGGGCCTCTGCACTTAATACTTTTTATTTTTGATACTATGAAAGAATTCTGGTAGTGATGGGCGAGCAGACTCTAGGCAGGTTGGCGGCCACCACCTCATCGTCATGGCAGAGGCCCGGTTCATTTTGAGTGCTGCAGCCTGAGTCGGAGTACCCGGAGACCAGCCTTGGGCTGGAGAACATAGTACTATTGTGGGGGGCCCCTCAGTGTTTTTTGTGAGGGCAGTGGATTTGCAGAGTCTAGAGACATATAGATTACTTCTCCTGCCACCACCAATAAAAGGGGAGTGTACCTTAGTGATCCTCTTCAGTAGGATGACCTTTTGATACTGGGCAGAGTGTCAATGACACACAGCACATGACACACACCCCAGCCAGTTCAAGTCAAAAATATTGTGAGGGGCCCATCATTTCAGCACCAGGACATCGATGCAGGAATACCAAAGGGAAATAGGTCCCGTCATCTTTAACTGTTTCATTAATGATCTTCCCTCCATCAGAACATCAAAAATGGGGCTGTTCACTGATGGCTGCACAGTGTTTAGCTCCATTTGCAACTCCTCAGAAACTGAAGTATTCGATTGTTACGATATAAAATAAAGTAGTTTGGTGAGGAGGGTGGGATCGCCAATGAAATTTGCTTGGAGAAAAATCCATGTGACCTCATACTAAATCTGCCTAGGGACAAGCCCAATTGACCTGGTTGCCATGGGGACAGGGACCCAGGTCAAAAATGATTGAAAGTTTTAACACCTGGACACAAAAAAGGAGGCAGCTGTTCTTGCTGTATACAGACTCAGACTCTCAGAGTCATCCAGGGAGATTTGGGGAGGAAAACCCTCAACAGGTGCTGCTAAGCCAGGCAGAAGAAAATAACTGTTTTCAGGTTAACCTCCAAGCAGAGTGCAGGTGAGGATGGATTCCCTGTTCAAAGAAACAAAACTTCAAGGAGTCATCGGTTGGCGCCTTGCTACAGGAAGTCCATTCAAGTATGTTCAGAAGATTAAGTGAAGGGGACTTTGTTTACAAAGTCACTGGAAAATTCACCCTACTGGGGCAAGGAGAATAGATCCTGTTAAAGCTGGGAGGAGCTTGGGGACTCTAAACACAGGACCATGGTCCTCATGGCGAAAATGGCAGATGAGCCTGGAAATCCTAAGTACTGCCCTGAACACGGCACTTCCTATTTTTGCGGGGTGGGACTGGAGTTAAGTCAGGGTTCATGCATGCATGGTTTACAGAGGCAGCTGGCCATTTAAATCACCAGCTGCCTCCACTAAAGTGGGATTTTGGTAGGCCAGAAGTGTGAACAGTATGTCCTGTCCCACCGACAGGACAGACCCACCAGAGGTGGCAGCACAGTGGTATACAGTTGGGAGGGAGTTGCCCTGGGAGTTCGACTCTGGACCCCACGAAGTCTCATGGCATCAGGTCAAACATGGGCAAGGAAACCTCCTGCTGATTACCACCTACCAACTCCCTCTCAGCTGCCAAATCAGTACTCCTCCATTTTGAATACCACTTGGAGGAAGAACTGAGGGTGGCAAGGGCACAGAATGTAGTCTCAGTGGGGGATTTCAATGCCCATCACCAAGAGTGGCTCAGTAGCACCACTGCTGACTGGGCTGGCCGAGTCCTAAAGGAAATAGTTGCTGGACTGGATCTGTAGCAGGTAGTGAGGTAACCAACAAGAGTGAAAAACCCACTTGACCCTGTCCTCATTAATCTACCTGATTGCACAATGTTCAGCACGTTTCATGACTCCTCAGATACTGAAGCAGCCTGTGCCCATAGGTAGCAAGAACTGGACAACATTCAGGCTTGGGCTGATAAGTGGCAAGTAACATTCGTGCCACACAAGTGCCAGGCAATGACCATCTCCAACAAGAGAGAATCCAACCATCTCCCCTTGACATTCAATGACATTACTATCACTGAATCCCCCACTATCAACATCCTGGCATTACCATTGACCAAAAACTGAACTGGGCCAGCCATATAAATACTGTGGCTACAAGAATAGGTCAGAGGCTGGAAATTCTGTGGTGAGTAACTCACCTCCTGACACTCAAAAGCCTGTCCATCATCTACAAGTGATTGAATACTGTCACTTGCCTGGATGAGTATAGCTCCAACAGCACTCAAGAAGCTCAACACCACCCAGGACAAAGCAGCCCGCTTGATTGGCACCCCATCCACCAGCTTCAACTTTCACTCCCTCCACCACCAAAGCACAATAGCAGCAGTGTGTATCATCTACAAGATGCACTGCAGGAACTCACAAAGGCTCCTTCAACAGCATCTTCCAAACCCTTGACCTCTGTCACCTAGAAGGACAAGAGCAGCAGATGCATGGGAACACCACTACCTGCCAATTCCCCTCAAAGCCACACACCATCCTAACTTGGAACTATATTGCCATTCTGTCGCTGGGTCAAAATCCTGGACTCCCTCCCTAACAACACTGTGGACATACCCACATCACATGGACTGCAGCAGTTCAAGAAGGCAGTTCACCAACATCCTCGCAAAGGGCAATTAGGGATGGGCAATAAACGCTGGCCTATCCAGCTATGCCCACATCCTGTGAAATTATTTTTAAAAACCATGGCTGCAGTGTGTACGATCTACAAAATGCTCTGTAGCAACTTGCCAGGACTTCTTCAACAGTACCTTCCAAATTCATGACTTCTACCACCTCAAAGGTCAAGGGCAGGAGGCGCGTTGGAACAGCACCACCTTCAAGTTCCCTTCAAAGTTACGTATGATCCTTACTTTGAACTATATCGACATTCCTTCATCATCTCTGGGTCAAAATCCTGGACTCCCTATCTAACAGCAATGTTGGAGGGCCTCCACTACACAGTTTGCAGCGGTTCACCACCACCTTTTCAAGGGCAATTGGAGATGTACAATAAACTTGCCAGTGACATCCGTATCTTGTAAATGAATTTTTAAAAAACTACAGGCAAGTTAGCCTAAGGTCAGTGGGGGAAACTTTTACAGACAATAATCTAGGATAACACCAGCACTTAGAAATGAAAGCCAACACTGATTTGTAAAAGGCAAAACATGTTTGACTAACTTGATTGAGTTATTTGATGAAGTTTGGAGAGTGTTTATGAGGTAGTGGGGTTGGTGTTCTGTTATGGACTTTGAAAAGACATTTGATAAAGTGCCACATAGTATACTTGCTAGCAAAATTGAAGTTCACAGATTTAAAGGAGCAGTAGCTGCATGGATATGGATATGGACAGAAAGCAAAGAGTACCGTTGGATGATTGTTTTTCAGAGGTAAGTATACAGTGGCGTCCTCCAAAAGTCATTGTTGGGACGACTGCTCTTTTTAATTTATACTTATGACCTGGACTTGGATATACAAGGCATAATTTCAAAGTTTGCAATGGCACTAAACTTAGTAAACAGTTGAGGGGAATAGTACCAGATTCCAGAAGGACATAGGAGGACTGCTGAAATGGACAGACAAAATTTAATGCAGAGCTGTGTAAAGTGATTCTTTTCAGTAGGAAGAATGAGGAGAAGCAATATAAACTAAATGGTACAAGTTTTCAGAAGATACAGGAACAGAGACCCCTGGGGGTTTATGTACACAAGTCTTTGAAGGTGGCAGATCAAGTTGAGAGGGCTCTTAAAAAGGCATGCATGGCTTTATAAATAGAGGCACAGAGTACAAAAGCAAGGAATTTATGTTAAATCTCTATAAAACACTGGTTAGGCCCCAGCTGAAGTATTGTGTCTAATTTTGAGCAATACACCACACCACCCCTTGTACAGGGTGCAGTAGAGATTTACTAGAATGGTACCAGGGGTTAACGGCTTCAGTTATATGCAGAGGTTAGAAAAACTGGGATTGTTCTCCTCAGAGCAGAGAAGGTTAAGGAGAGAAACTGTTTCCGGCAGCAGATAGTTTGACAACCAGAAGACACACATTTAAGATAATTGGCAAAAGAACCAGAGGGGAAATGAGAATTTTTTCTAAACAGTAAGTTGTTGTGATCTGGAATGCACTACCTGAAGGATGATGGAAGCATTTCAGTTCTAACTTTCAAAAGAACATTGCATAAATAGTTGAAAAGGAAAGATTTATAGGTCTATTGAGAAAGAACAGGGGTATGGGATTAATTAGATAGGTCTTAAGACCCAACACAGGCATGATGCCTCCTTTGGCACTGTAAAATTCTATGGTCCTTCAATTAGGCTTATTGAAGAAAAGTAAATGTAGGAGATGGAAACATTATCAAGTGTAAAACACTCATGATCTATGCAATTCTGATTCATAGAAGACAATGTTGACATTTTTTTCCCTTTCTTGTTTCAAAGTTTACTTTGATAATATGAGGTCAGGATGTGCCAGTGATTGGTTTCATCTGGAATACCACTGAATTCCATCCTTTCTTCTTCAGGGTCCAATTGGGAGGGAGCACCTAAATCATTCATCCTCAATAAACCAGAGTAACACAAAACTGTCTGCTCCACTTAAGTTTTCAGTGGATTTCCCATGCATAAATGTAACATGAGATCAAAAGAGTTAATTTGTTTTCAGGAGAAATTAGATTGGAACAAATTTATGCTCTCATTTCAAAGCAGTTTGAATTAGATCTAAGATTGATTGCTATGCAATCTCCAGTGTAACTACACTCCCCTCACAATCATAGACATCAAAATAATATGGTTTCACTAAAGGATTCAATGATTCAGTATGAATGGGGCTGCTTCTCTAATACCTGACCCTGATATTTATTTGATACCACAGGATAATCTCAATCCTCATACATGACATTACTTCAGAAATGATAATAGTGGCTGCAACAAATCATTAATTTTTGAGTCGAGCATTGTTAGTTGCAGCTTCTTCCAATTGCTCTCATTATTTTCGATACATAAATGTACAAAAATTAGTCATCGTGCCCCAGGTGCAAATAAAAAGCAAATGTTTCTTTAATTTCTCTGTTTGCTTCTTAGCAAAAGCTGGCTGAAGGATGTGAAAGTAAAATGCTGGTTTGAGGAATGAATCGAGTGCAATGGTTTTGTCCCTCTAACAGCCTCTTATTGTTATGAAAATGAGCAAGCTGCTTCAGCAACAAGATTAGAAAACATGTTATTTGCATGGATAATTCATCCTGTTCTGATGTATGCCTCTTCAGAGAATATGGTGCATCAAGATAAATTTTAATTTGGAAAATTATATAAAATTGTCCTATCTCCATGATTACAGCAATTACTGCCCAGAGAATAAACCCATCTCAGATTAGATCAGAGCTGTGTATTTACAAACAGAATTATTTATTATTAACAGTTCATGTAACTGAGTAACCACGACAACTGCTTCCTCTACCATTGGATGTCTAGTTCAAGCAGCAGCTGATCCTAATCGAACAGATTTTTTTATGGACAGTCAATGTCTGAATGATTAGAAGCCCATCACTGTGTTTAACAGTCACCAGATCAAGCTCATGGGTAACCCATTCCCACTATTAGAGTCTCTATGCACCAGAGTACTCTCTCCCTGTAAGGTCACCATGTATCTGACTACACAGTCTCTTCCAATAGAGTCTGTTCTGGGCAAATCAGAGATAATTGAACCAGTAATTGAGAATTCAGAGCTATTCTCCATGAGAGAATGCGTATCTGTGGATGATTTCTGAGTAAAGCTATGCTAGAATTCCTGCAATCATGTAACATGGACAAAGAGATGGCTGAGACTTGCTGTGAAATGTTTAGATTAGTGCTGATTACAGACAGTACGTACAGAGCTTTCACTGTGATGGCTGAGGGTACTCACTGCTCAGTTTGTGGGCTGTGCTTACTTAGCATTCAAGGCACAACTTGTACATACTGTATAGACCATGCAGTTTAGTGCCACTTGAGAGGTATGCAGTCACTGTCAATTCCAAAATAACCCAGAATTCTATTTGCAAAGTTGCTTTCTTTTATTTTGTTTAAACAAATTAAATACGTTTGAAGAAAGTCAATGCGAACACATAAAAAATTAACACAGTTACAACATGATTGTCAGCAATTATCAAACAAAAGCAGTACTGAGTGGGAATTTCACATTATTCAGTACTCAGTGAGATACCACATACATAACCAGAGGGTTTATAGAAAAGGAAAAAAATTAGTTTTGAAAATGAAACACAATAAATCTGAACAATATAATCATGGCACATGCTGAGTATCAAATATCTCCAAGTAAAAGGGCGAGTGTAAACACAAGAGACTTACTGAACACAGAACAGATAGAACAGAATTTAGTTCAGCTTCACAAAATATGTGGTTTCATATTAAATAACTGTATAATCAGCTGTTCACTTACAAAGATAATTGCCTTTATAATCCCTTTTCTAATTGAAAGCATCTGTTTTCACAAGTGAACTATAAAGAATTCTAATGCAGACTTTGCTGGTGTTAGACAGATTATAGAATGGGACAAATTATAAGTTAGTGACTAAAATTTAAGTCTTAACCTTTGAGATGTTCAATTCTTGTCTTCCCTGCTTAATTATTGGTGTAAAGAAATTAGGAGAAAGCAATCCAAGTGTAGGATTTTTTAATTCATGGAAACCATATCTGGTCATTTGACTATAGTTTACAGAAGACTTCTCAACTCAAATTTTGTTCCATCAAATGGAGAAGTACTTTGAATAAACAATCCGCTTAGCAACTTTGTCATTTTTTTTGCTTAAATCTGCAGCCTATTATACTCATTCCAGACAGCAGAAATTAGCACTGCCACCTACAGTCCAGTTCACACCTGATGTGTTATGTCCTGCTTTTCATCCAGTGATTAACTCAATATTAAATGAGACAGACAATATACTTAAATGCTACAATTTTAAAGGAGATCTAGGAAGAGAGGTGGGTACTTACGCACACAAAATCTTTAAAAGTTGGCAGGTCAAATCGATAAAGGCCAGAATTTTCTAGCCCCTCATGCCAGAGGGATCTTTTGGTCCTGTCAATGGGAATGGAGATGTCAATGGCTTGCTAGCCCCAGTGGGGTGGGGGTGGTGTGTGTGGGGCAGGGGGAAGGTGGCTGGAAAATTCCGGCCAAAGTCAATTAAAAAGCATGTGGGATCCCTGACTTCATAAACATAGAGTACCAAAGCAAGAGACTGCTAAATGAGGAGAGGTTATTTCTACCAGCAGAAGGTTCAGTAACCAGAGGACACAGATTTACGATAATTGGAAAAGAACCAGAGGGAAGATGAGAATATCTTTGTGCATAAATTATGATCTGGAATCCATTGCCTGAAATGACCTGGCACAGGCATGATGGATCAAATGGCCTCTTTCTGTGCTAAATGATTTGTTAATTCTATGACCAAGGTGCATTGCTAATTGACCTTTACGTGGGAAAAATGTTGATCTGAAAATAGCCACACTGTGTTTATTATGTAGCCCCTGGTTTTAAAGTAGTTATAGTGAAGGCTTGCTCCAAGTTGGGTTTGAGCCTTCAACATTTAATCCAGGATAGGTTTGACCCTAGCCTTACCCTATTAATATTTGTCTTGAATTATTGTCCTATAGCTACACTTGCACTAAGCAATGAATGTCCACCAGGTTCTCTCCCTCAACTGCCTTAAATTCAGCAGAAGAGCTGTGAATACCCTAGATTAAACGTCATTTACATTGTTGTTCCAGGGTTTCTGTATCTCTTCAGTTGTAGTTGTGGGATGGTGAAGTGAGAGTCTCACACAAACATTCTCTCCTAAATGATTAAACACCATGGATGCCCCCCAACCTCTGTCTGAACATTTAATCTAGTTCCAAACAGATTTACAGAAACATGCTTGGGTGTCACTGCATTGGGGTAATACTCCATGAGGAATCAGACACAGACTGAGTGAGAACTCCTGCAGGTATTCATAGCTCCTACTTATAGCAAAACTGAAGGTGCAGTGTAAACAAAGTTAAGCTAAAAGACAAACATAATCCACTATGAGTAAATGTATCCTGCTATACCTGTACACTATTCCACAGCTCTCTTCACATCAACATTAGTTCAAATCCCTTCCACCTCTCACATTGCAAAATGAGCTTAATAGATCAGGAATAAAATGTTATTGCACCAGACTAAATTTGTTCTTGCAAAAAAATGAGTTAGCCCAATGTAGGAAACATTCAGCTACATGGTATGTTAGTAACATGTACTTATAACATGGTCCATGTGAGATGGTAAAATCTATCAATTATATATAATACAAGTATCAACAAAGTGTACTGATGGTGGAAGGTGTGTGTTGACACAGGTAATAGCGTGGTAGTATTTGATAACCTGGTACTGGACTGTCAACCCAGACATCATGAGTTCAAATCCCACTGTGATATGTTGTGAAATTGAATTCAATAAATCAGAAAAGTGACCTCTGAAGCTGCCAGATTGTTATAAAAACCCAACTGATTAATTGATGTTCTTCAAGAAATGGAACCTACAGCCTCTACTCAGTCTAGCCTACATGTAACGCCAGTCCCATTTTACTGGGGTCATTTTGACTCTGGGAAATAGTATGAAACGAGTGATATTGATTCAGCCGCATGTTATGCATCCTCCTGTTTTTAATCTCCAATGAAGTCAGTGCTATATAACAGGCAGCTGATTAGCTATTATCCACTTTATTCTAATGTGGAAAATAAAAACTCCCCCAACCCAAAGTGAATATTAATTCCCTCAGGGCAACTACAGCCAGTCAATAGATACCACTTCATCCACATACCAAGTACAATTCAGCGTCAATAAAATCTAAAAACGCTATGGCAGAGATTGTAATTGTGGCTGTTTTCCTTCATTAACTTAAGTTTACAAACCCAGGGAGGAGTTCTGATTTCTCTAGGTGTCTGTTTTCATGCTCAGTTTGTGTCACATCATGTTTGGTGGTGGAAAGTTCTGATTCAATCAAAGATGTATTTTTGAGGTAGAGTTCTTGTTCCTGGTCTGAGTTTCTGCCATGCAGCGCAAGTCCATTCTCAGAATTCGGACTGTAAGGTTGTGAATGTTCACTGGATTGTAGTGATGATAAAGCTAACTGGCTGTCAGCTTTCTGCAGACAGTCACTCTTAGCTCCTGCATGCCCATTGGCACTGACCTCCATAATGGAAAGTGGTGTGGTTCTGTTGCTTGGTGTCTGCACAAAGGAACTTGCACCTGACTGTAAAAAAAAAATTACGATTAAAGCACCGAGAACTGTAGTTCCCCATTTCTTTTCAGGTTCCCATCACCTTCCTGTATTTTCTTTAGGCCCAGTATAACCATTACGGTCTATCTTAGCTCAGATTTGGAAATGGGAAGTTTTAGACATTGGAGGGGAGTATTTGTAGATTGGTCAGAGACATCTTTTAAATCTCCTTTCTAAGACCTCAACTGGATTTTGGTAACATTCTTAGCAGGAATCAGGTTATTTATTCTAACACTAAAAATTCTTACTCATTTGTTTAAGGAACACAAGATGGATACTGAAAATATATATTCAACATAGTACAAAAAGACTCAAATTCTGGGGTCCCTTCATCCCCTATAATTAGATCTTTAGGCTGCCTCTCGCAGTTTCCCAGGCTTTATGCCCTGTAGTTTCAGCTGTGGCTCAGCTGGTAGCATTCCCACCTTTGAGTCAGTAGATTGTGGGTTTAACTCCCAGTCCAAGACTTAAGCACATAAATCAAAACTAATGCTTCAGTGCAGTATTGAGGGAGTGCTGTATTGTTGGAATGAATGAGTTTCAGATGTGATATTAAACCTGGGCCCAGTCTGCCTCCATCAGGTAGATGTAAAAGATGCCATGGCACAACTTTGAAGAGGAACAGGGGAATTATTCTTGGTGCGCTGGCCAAGATTATCTGGTCATTATTCATTGCTGTTTGTGGAAGCTTGCTATATACAAATTTGCTACAATGATTACACTTCGGAAACACTTCATTGGCTAGAAAGCAATTTGGAATATCCTTTGGCTGTGAGAAGTGTTAGATAAATACACCTTTTTTGTTGTTTGGCTCCAGGGGGCAGTGGGAGCTTGAATCTCCTGGAGCCCGAGCAAGCATTCACAGACCCTGGCCTCACACAGGTTGAAGGGGGTCACAGAATGCACCTAAACAGAGGCAGAGGCAATCTCCAAGGCCAGTTCCTTCTAAGCTTCCTCTTCCTCATTTCAGCAGGACTGCTCCACAAACAGGTAGGGGAGAGGTGGTCTGCCTCAAATATGGTAGTGACCCTGGGATGGAAATGAGTCAGGTTCAAGGACCCATATCTGTGGCAGTTGAAAGTGTACTAGATGATGAGCCCCAATTCTGAGAGCAAGAAATCTGAGCCTGTATCTCATACATCACACCATGACAGGAGTTCTAATATAGGCCAGCACTGCCATCTGCTGGAATTATCTGGAACAATTTAGAGGGGTTTCTTTCACTGGCGGCTGGAGATAAATCATTTTTGCAAGGTGTCTTATTGCACTTACTCCTGCCTTGCTTTTGGAGGACTCCAGGTATCATCAGGCTCTGGCTAAACTGGTAATGTGAGGGTAGCAAAAAATGGCAAATGCCAGGAATCTGAAATAAAAACAGATTAAGTAGAATGGGCCTAAATTTAATGGAGTTTAGAAGAATAAGAGGTGATTTTATTGAAATATATAAAATTCTTAGCTTTATAGAGTGAATGCTGTGAAGCTGTTTCCCCTGGCTGAGGAATTTAGAACTCGGGGACCATAACGTCAGGATAAGGGGCTAATCATTTAAGGCTGAAATGAGGAAGAATTTCTTCACTCAGAGTGTTGTGAATCTTTTGGAATTCTCTCCCTAGACACTGTGAAGGTTCAGTCAATGCCTTTTTTCAAGACTGAGATTGATTGTTCTTTACCATTAAGGGAATCAACGAAAATGGGGTTAGGGTGAGAAGTAACAGTGAATGTAGAAGCTCAGTCACAATCATATTGAATGGCAAAACTGGCTTATTGGGCCATATAGCCTAGTCGTGCTCCTATTTCTTATGTTCTTAGAAAATGCTGGACTCACTGAACATGTCGGTCAGCATCTGTGGAGAGAAGAGACAAGTTAACATTTCAGAATGTTTCATTAGGAGACTCCACACCTGAAACATTAACTTGTCACTTGATAGTTCACTGACCTGCTGAGTATTTCCAGTCTTCTCTGTTTTTATTTTGGTAATGTTCATGGTGTTATAATTATGCCACCAACTGAATGAAATGCTTGCTGTTTAATTTTTGCAGATGGTGAATCCAATATTGAAATGTTACCTGATATAGGGAGTTAAATGATTTGTTTTTATAGTTGGATTTACCTTTACTCGCTCTCACCTGTTGTACTGATGACAAACTGTCTCCATTCTCATTTTTCTTCTTGATACGCGGATTCCAGTGACAGACAAGGCTGTCATTCTGAACACTGTAATTCTTGTTCCCAATCAGCCAATAGGTTTTCATTTTCCCCTTTCCCTGTCAGAGAAGCAGACTGAAGCTTATCAAAAAGAAGCTGCAAGAAAACAATTTGAAGCTCATATGAATAACCTTACCAATATTCTACTCCTATTCCAGTGTAAGATACTGGAGGATATTTTATATACTTCTGTTTTTATGGCAGAGTTCTCTCCTCTGGCAATTTTGTTGATAGCTTAGTCTGAAAATCTCACTATCACTCAGTATTTTGTCTCATCCAAGTGGAAATTTTTCTTCCTCAAAACTCGCCACTGAATGTTGGTTTATTTGAATGTGGAAAGCATCATAACCAAGGGACTTCCCATTCTTGTCCTATTTCCAGCAGCAGACTCTACATAGTAATTACTTAACTTGGTCTAATGCTGTTAACAAGGGTTAAGGAAATGGAGTTAAGCTCCTCTGGTACAGTCCTGGATTTCGTAATACTATGGGGACAATCCTGGGCTTCAAGGTCAAATAAAGATGAGGAAAGAACTTTACCTCTTTCTTTTACATGGCTTAATACACTTCCTGATTATCATTTAAAAACCAACTAAAGCTACAGCGTGTCTGTCACCTGTACAGTCTGTCATATTTTTACTCTCTCATACTGACAGCTTGAGTCAGTACGTATGAGTTGCTATGCTCACTGTACTGTGAGCTTTGAGTGACCATACAATCCCATTGTGCCATTGTATGATATTTATCCTCAGTCCTTTGAGAATTGGTATGTGGAATGCATTGGTGGTTTCAGCAAATTAAAATGACATGACTGAAAAAGGAACATTTGGAGTAAATGTGACAACAAACCCCCAGATCTTTTCACTTGAAGCAAAGCTGTTGGATTTTACCTTAAGTTCAGTTTCACCTCGCAGTTCAATTTCATAGGCATCATCCTGTGCCAGGGCAGCAAATGTAACTGAACTAATGTGAATTTTCTGAGCTGCAAGAGAGGAAACAGCACATTACATGATGCACCGTACAGCTGCATAAACTACTGGGTACAGATAGCAGTTCATTGGACAATAACAGATGAAACCAGGTCTCAGTGAAGAGCTTTACTCGGGGTGGGAGGAATGTGGTGGGGCTGGGGGTCAGTGGAGCACAGTGTAAGGTTTGCTTACAGTTATTCTCCGTTTCAAATCCTCAATGGAGCCCAGGAACCCAACTAAAAGATATAAAACTGTCTTGGAAATCACAGTTTAAAAATAAGGGGTCTCCCATTTAAGACGGACATGAGAAGAAATTTTTTCTCTCAGAGAGTTGTGAATCTTTAGAACTCTCTTCCTAGGAGAGCAATGGAGGCAGAGTTAATGAACATTTTAAGGCAGAAGTAGATTGTTGACTAACAAGGAATCAAAGATTATCAGAGGTTGGCAAAACGTGGAGTTGAAGCTACAATCAGGTCAGCTATAACCTTATTGAATGGCTGAACAGGCTCAAGAGGCCAAATGGCCTACTCCTGCTCCTAATTCATATGTGCGTATGTTCGTAAATGTTACTGGTTTGGGTAACACTATGACTAATGTGTGCAATACTGCCCACAAGCAGTGGTGACTTACGCAGACTGGTGGATTCCATGCGAGATGCAGTATTCACCGTATCTCCAAATAGACAATAACGAGGCATCTTATGTCCCACAACTCCAGCCACACAGGGACCTAGAATACACAGTGATACCCACATCTCAACTTCGGTGTTATTCATTCAGCTACCCCAGGGACAGCCAGATGCTATATACATGTAAGTCTTTCCTTTTCATGGTTGTGCCTTGATCCTTTCTGGTATCCCTTCAATATTAGTACCTGTCTGTTTGATACTGCAATTATGCTGCTTTTAAGAAATAAGTATTACAAAATAATTATGTTTATAGTGAAAATATTGCAGACCATAATACCGAAAAACATACTGGAAATGTCAAAAGATAGTTTAAAAGAACTTGTATTTAAAGGGGTATAATAATTTTTTGTTGTTATATTCAGTTACATGTGGAGGTAAATGTAGTTAGCCTTACTAAGCCTAGAGTCTAGATTCACAGAGCCCAGATTGCAGAAGTTGATACATAACACTTGACACAACTAATTCATGCATCCTTATATTCTGATGGATCACAATTAATCCTTATGATACTAAAAATCTTATGGAAATCGCTCATTCCTTGTCTACAAGCTGTACTTCCTGTCGTTACATTGTCCAACTCAGTGGGATTACCTTCACTTGGTTCCACGCTTACCTGGAGTCAAGACATCTCTAACAATGGCTTCTCTTCCATTCTCCAATCAATGCCTGCAGCCTATTCTTGGCCTCTCCTCTTCCTCAACTGCATGCTGTCAACTAGCAATATTATCCACAGAGATGGGGTTAACTTTCATATGTATGCTGATGACAACCAGGATGGCCTCACCATTACTTCTACCGAACCCTCACTGCCTCCCTTTTGTGAGCCTGCTTCCTGATATCAAGTCCTGGAACAGCTGCAAATTGTTCCACACAAACATTGGGAAGACCAAAACCAATGCCTTCATCCCTACCAAAACCTTTTGCCCTCAGCCATTGTAAAGACCCCCTACTTCTATCTCCATAATGTGGCCTTTCTCTGCACCACCATCCAGCCAACCAATGCCTAAGCCCATCTGCAGCTGAAATCCTCACCTGTTTCTCAAATATGCTGAACTGACCAGCCTCCCGCCTAGGATGTCCAATTCTGGTTAAATACGTTCCTAGAACTTTCAACACCTGACCTCGTGCCTTCAATTCTTACCATTGATCGTCCACAGTGTCCTGCCATCCCAGCCAATTGGCAAGGGAAAAGACTTCATTGTCTGTTTTTTTTCTGTTAATCAAACAGCCTTTTCTCCTTGCATCTCCAATATTTTTACAACTAATAAACAGAAGTCTTCAAAGAAAATTTTAAAATTTTATCCCCCTATGATTTTTTTCTCATGGGTTGCTCACAGCAGTATCTTTGAGATTAATCTGCAAATTCCCTGGAGACTCCAAGTCAGTTCTGGAGGATCAGCAACTCACTCCCACCTTTCAACCTCTGTAAATATCATCTGGTGCCCGTATTCTTGCCCATACAAAGTCCTATTCAGAAGAATAGAGGGGAAAGTAGGACAGAAGTGGTGAAGGGATGGATCATAAAGAGGCCTAGTGAACAATGGATAGAAAAGAAAAGGAAGGAATGTAGTTAGGGGGAGTTGGTGGCGTAATGGTATTGTCACTGGACTAGTATTCCAGAGACTCAGGGTAATGCTCTGGGGACCTGGGTTCAAATCCCAATAAAAATCTGGAATTATAAGTCTGATGATGACCACAAAACCATTGTCAATTGTTGTAAAAACCATCTGGTTCACTAATCCCCTTTAGGGAAGGAAATCTGCTGCCCTTACCAGGTCTGGCCTACATGTGACACAAAACCCACAACAATGTGGTTGACTCTTAAAATTCTCTTTTAACAAGGGCAATTAGGGATGGGCAATAAATGCTGGCCTAGCCAGTGACACCCACACTTCCTGAATGAATATGAATATTAATATTGGCAGAGCAAGCCAAAGGCTTTGCAGCGATCGCGGGGTTCCCCCGTGTCCAGGTGCAATTGACTGCACACATGTGGCCATCAAGGCACCAGCGGGTGAGCTGTGTGCCTTTGTCAACAGGAAAGGATTCCACTCCATGAACATGCAGACAGTGTGTGACCACGGGATGCAGATTCTGCAAGTCTGTGCACGGTACCCTAGCAGTTCCCATGACACTTACATCCTCAGACACTCCTAGCTGCCAAGGCTCTTCAGTGCTCCAGCCCGACTGGATGAATGGCTGCTGGGTGACGAGGGCTATCCCTTCAAAAGGTGGCTTATGACGCCACTCCGCCACCCAAGAGTAGCAGTACAACAGGAGCCATGCCTCCAGGGATGGGCAATAAACGCTGACCTAGCCAGTGATTCCTATACCCCATGAACAAGTGAAAAAAACTTCAGGAAACAAATGTGCAACAGGGCATTAAACTGCCACTCACTTGTCCTTTGTCTCTGGTACCATCCTGCACAGTCACCAATTCCTCTCCTTAAAGACTCCAATCTACTGCAACTGTTGCCACCACCTATACCAACACCACAAAAGACAATTTCTAATCTATGCTAACTGTCCTTCCCCATACATACCTCCTGACATCTGCAGTCCACAGCTCACCCTAACACTTTGTCACCACATAGCCTACTTACTTATACTGTTCTAAATGTGTTTTCAGATTGTAACATTTCAGGCAGACTACATAAAGAACTGAGTGGCTTGCTAGGCTACTTCAGAAGTTATGAAGAGTCAACCACAAAATACTGGACTGGAGCATAGTCCCCACTACTTATCGCATATAGTCACTTATATCAGGCTCACTGGGGAGAATTTTCTCCCTGTCGGGCAGGCCGGTCAGAGTGGGTATGGAGCCGATTGCCACCTGTGATCGGCTGCTCGCTGCCATTTTACGCGAGCGGGCTAATTAAGACCCACCCAGCTTGACACGCGCCCAGTAGCGCTCAGCGCTACCTGTGCGGGCGGGGGGAGAATGGAGAGTCAGGGCCTGCACTCTTTCGCGTGCATGCGGAAATCTCCCTGAGGCACAGAGCTGCCTCAGAGGGGACATTAAGTTCAAAATGAAAGTTTCAAATAAAGAAAGAATAAAATTATTTAGACATGTCCCCTCGTGTGACAGTGTCACATGAGCTGGGACATGTTTGTGAATTGTGTGAAAAATATTTATTAGTTTAACAAAACTTTCATGAAACCTCATCCTGCCCATGAATGAGGTTTCGTGCAAAACACGAAGATCATTTGGGCTCTTCGCCTGCCCGCCAACCTTAACGTCGGCCGGGCAGCGTTGAGAATTAGTTTAATTGGTTTACTTAATGGCCTTAACAGGCCTTTGATAGTTCGGTGGGCGCGCAGCTGACTCCGGCGCACGCCCGCCGAACGAAAGATTGGAATGACGCGCGGTGACGTCGGGACGCATGCCCAACGTCACCACGCGTCATTTTACGCATCGGCATGTAGGGCCCGCCTCCGCACGCCGACATGAAAATTCTCCCCATTGTTTTAATATTAACCAATCCCACATTAACTATAAAAGCACTATTTAACCTGCAGCAGCTCCACACAGTCTCATTCTTTACCATCCTGCTTATTTCCTATCTCCCACTACAAATTAAAATTAACATCTTACCAACTTCATCAATAAAAAGATGTAAGATTGGTTCCAGTCTCTTTCTCTGTCTCTAACAAACAGTTTGCACTCCTGTAACATCAGACCTACTGCCTCTGGTCTCCCAGGAACTCCAGAACATCTGCCTGCCCTTCTTGCCAGCTTGTTAAGCTCATCACCATTGGAAGGGATGATGCACTCGCTGCCTGCCAGCTCTAGGCCCTGACTCTTTCACACTGTTTCCTTCCCTGAAGGAATTTAGTGAACCAGGTGGGTATTTACTTCAATCTGACAGCTTTAGCCATCTGTTTTTCCACTACCAGGCCATCAAATTGTATGAAATTCAGTGACACGAAATGTGATGTTAGGATTTGAATTCATGGGCGGCTAGTCTAGTACCATAACTGCTACTGTACTTAATAAAAACCCCAGGCTGTATCCTTTCCCTCGCCTGCCAGGTAAAAATCCAACCAGCATCCTGCAACTGTCACGAAGAAAGACAGTCAAAGGTAAAAGACAAATTGGCGCCCGCAACCTCACTTAAAAAATGTCATGGATCACCCATTAGTTTACTATGAAAAGAAGATCAGGCAATGTATTCTGAGAGATAAGTAACTCAAACACCCTTCCTACAGAAAAAAAATGATATTTTCATTTATAAAGCACTTTAACATGTTGAGCAGAAATTTTCGGTCGGCGGGTGGGCGCGCGCCTGACCCACTCAAGCGTGAAATGATGCGCATTGATGTTGGCCGAGCTGGAGCCGGCAGCGTGCCCACCGACAATTAAAAGGCCTATTAAGGCCATTAAGTTATCAATTAACTTAAAATTTTCACTGCCCGTCCAACCTAATGGTTGGCAGGCAGGCAAAAGGCCAAGTGGGTGGGATGAGGTTTCCAAAAGCAAATAAAAATAAAATGAAAACTTTACTTTTTCATTAATAACATGTCCCTGCTCATGTGACAGAGTTACATGAGGGGACATGTTTCATTACATTTTTATTTTCTGAATTTTAAAAAATATCTCTTCATCTCCCTGAGCAACACCGTGCCTCAGGCAGATTATGCAGCGTTTATCCGCGAAGTTCGTGCTCGGCCCACTCGCAGCACCCCCCCCCCCCCCCCCAGGCAGTGCTCACCGCTGTCACTCACGTTTCTAATTGGGCGGACCTTAATTGGTCTGCCAGCGTCAAATTGCAGTGCAGTGCTGATTGTGGGCGGAGGTCGGCTTCCCGACCGCTCCCACCGAGCCCACCCACCAAGGGCAAAATTCTGCCCATTGAATTTGTTATGTGAAGTGCTTTGGGATTATTTTTAATGTGGTAGGTGTCAGTTATACTCAATGTAAAAGGTAATATTTGCTATCTAATATTACCCTCCAGAAACTGCACTGCACACATCTGAAGGTATTAGGGCTACAATCCATTTGAAACAATTAGTCAAAGCCACAATCTACAGGGAATAATAGAAATAGAACCAAAGACACAATCTATGGGGAATGATGGGTTAGACTCCAAGACATGATCTATTGGATATTAAATGAGAGAAATAGACACAAAGGCACATTCTCTAGGGCAGGGGTAGGGAACCTATGGCCCATGGGCCAGATCCAGTCCATTGCTCAATTTCATCCGGCCCGCAGCAAGATTTCTAAAAATGTAAACCAATGACAATAGCACCTTCAAAATAATATTTATCATCATTGTAACAAATATGCTTTGGATAAAAACGTCATCTAAATTACTATAATGAATGTTAAATATTAAATTCAGCCATCGCATTAAAACAGCGGGTGAGTTGAATGTTTCTATATTCTCTCTAAAAAAAACTAAATTAAGTTGATTTTGGTGTGTGTGGGGTCCGTGACTGATTTTGTCTATGTGTGAATGACCCATAATAAGAAAAAGGTTCCCCATCCCTGCTCTAGGATCACTGTCAGAGTTGCAGACCTGTGTGAATGCCAACCCGCAGCTGCAGTCTTTCTGTTGGCATATGAGGAATTGGCACTTGTCTTACAGCTGCTACTAGATCCAGGGCCATCTTTGCAATCTCATCAGCATGTTTGGTCCCTTTCCGTTCAGGGAGGCCACTTACCACCATGTAAGCATCTCCAATTGTCTCCACCTTGATCAGGAAAAAAATGAAGTAAATGCAGATTAGGTTATAAAATAAATTGAGCTTTTAGTATAATGCTGGAAACCACAGAGAACACATGGGATAACACAAAGGGGAGAACACCTGGGCAGAGAGCAGAGTGAGGGCAGTTTGGGAAACACTAAGAAATGCACATATGGCCAGACACCACAACATCTTGTTTTCATATAATGTCACCATACCCTAGTCAGCTATGGCTCAATGGCAGCAATCTTATCTTTGATTCAGAAGGTTGTGGCTGTAAGTTCCACACCAGGGACTTGAGCACATATGCCAGGCGGACACATCCAGTGCAGTACTGAGAGTGCTGCACCGGTAGTGTGCTGTTTTTCAGATGAGATGTTTAACTGTGGCCTCCATCTGCCTTCTCAAGTGTATGCAAATGATCCCATGGCACTATTTCAAAGAAAATTTTCCTTTGTTTCCTCACTCAACATAACTAAAACAAATTTGGTTTGTGGAACCTTGCTGTGTGCAAATTGGCCACTGCATTTGCCACATTACAACAGTGACTACACTTAAAAAGTACTTTATTGGCTGTAAAACACTTTCATATATCACCTTTGATAACCTTGGATATCTCAATGAAAGCCTCTCTTTCCTTTTTTTAAAAAAAGTTTGGAAAATCATCTTAAGTCACTGCACAGAGGTGTAATCAAAAATTGGATGCCTAGCCAAAGAAGGAGATATTAGGAGAGATGACCAAAAGCTTGGTCAAAGAGTTGGATTTTAAGGAAAGTTTTAAAAAAAAAGGTAGAGATAGAGAAGTAGGTGGGTTTAGGAATGAAATTCCAGATTGTGGTGTTTAGGCAACTGAAGGAGCAGCTCCCAATTGATTAGGAGGTTTTTTTGAACAAGAGGCCAGATTCGGGGAACAGACTATCGGGGAGTGGAGTTATAAGACTAGAGAAGGTTATAGAGATCAGGAGGGGTAAGGCCATAAATTGTGTTAAACGTGAAGATGAAAATTGTAAATTTGAGTTACTGGAGGACCTTGAGCTAATTTACATTAGTGAAGCCAGGGGATAATGAGCAAACAGGATTTTGTGCAGAATGGGACATGGACAGCAGAGTTTTGAATGAGGTAATGTTGATGGAGAATGGGAGGATAGTCGGGCGACCATTGGAATGATCAAGTCTAGAGGTGAAAATGGCAAGGATGATTGTTGCATTCATGGAAATGGACCAGGGAGACAGCACCAGAGTAGGTAGCAAGGAAATTATAATAAGGAGAGGGCATGTGGGTAAACATTGATGAGGGGTCGAATAGAGGGCATCAATAAATTTCAGCATTTACATGGAGGACTGCCGACATTGGTGGTGAGAGAAAAAGGATCCAGGTGTTATTTTGTAAGGACTTATCAACGTTCATGGCCAAAGCAGAGAAGTTGTAGCCACAAGGAAGGGTATTGGGTTGCATTCATAGAACCATTCAATGTACAATAACCACAAAAACTTACATTTATATAATAACTTTAACATAAACATCTCAGGTGTTTCACAGATCCAAGTATGACACCGAACCATGTAAGTAGATATTAGGTTAGATGACCAAAAACTTGACCATAGATGATTATGATCATTGATCATAACAGCACTGTGGGTGTTACCACACCACTACAGCGTTTCAAGATAATGACTCACCACCATCTTCTCAAGAGCAATTAAGGATGGGCAATAATTGCTAGCCAGCAATGCCCACATCTCATGAACAAATAAATTTTTAAAATATGTTTTAAAGATTACCTTAAAGAAGGAAAGAAAAAGTAGCGAGGCAGAGGGGTGTAGGAAAGGAATTCCGGAGCTTGGGCCTAGGCAACTGAAGGCTTGGCCACTAATGGTGGAGTGATTATAACTGGGAATGCACAACACCAACCTCTGACGTTATACAGATTCTTGGTTAGTCAGCAATGAGGGAAGAGCACAGGCACATTCTGTTGATAAACAGCAAGGAGAGCCACAGTTCATGTTGAAAGAAAGTGAATCCATCACAAATGTTGATTTTTTTTTTTGTTTAAATGCCATTTCTGAATATTTCAGATGGTCTCTTGTTGACTATCTAAGATTCATCCAACAAGAATTTAAATTCATATAGCACCTTTAGTATTCACAGGAACACTATCAGAAGTAGTTTTGACACTCTGCCATTAAGGAGATATTTTGACATGTGACTGAAAGCTTAGTCAAACAGGTAGATTGTAAAGAAGGTTTTAAAGGAGAAAGAGACAGAGAGGTAGAGGGAGGAAATTCCAGAGCTTAGTGCCTAGGCAGCTGGAGGCACAGGGTTGTGGGGCTGCAGGTCACAGAGATAGGGAGGGGTAAGGGCATGGAAAGATTTGAACACAAGAATGAGAATTTTAAAATCCAGCATTGCTGGACTGGGAGTCAGTGTATGTCAGCAACCACAGGGGTGATGGGTGAACAGGACTTGGTGTGAGTCAAGATACGCACAGCAGAGTTTTAGAACTGTAGTCTACAGAGAGTGAAAGGGAAAAGGCTGGCCAGGTAAGCACTAGAATAATAATCCCATAAATAAAAAGCACCTTCTGGACAGAATAAATAGGGAGAAACTGTTCCCATTGGTGGAAGGATCGAAAACCAGAGGGCACAAATTTAAGGTAACTGGCAAAAGAAACAATGATTAAATGAGGAAAAACTTTTTCAGGCAGCGAGTGGTTGGGATCTGGAATGCACTGCCTAAGACTGTGGTGGAGGCAGGTTCAACTGAGACATTCAAGAGGGAATTGGATTATTAGCTGAAAAGGAAGAACATACAGGGCTACAGGGAGAAAGTGGGGGAATGGCACTAGGTTAGTGGTTCCCAACTTTAACATCCTGCCTTTCATCAAAATGCCAAATTTCATGAACCCCCTCCTAAAAATAAATATTTTCCTGGAATTTTCACCCTTACCTGAGTAAGAATTATAAAACCAGTGATCTTGGAAATATAATATTTGTTTATTGACATGTTTATTGACACACTTTATTGCACACTATTAGTAATTACATTATCATTATTCAGCAAAATGCAATAAATGAAGGATAGCTACTTAATACAAATTGGATGCATAAAATCAAACCTAGTTACTTACAGAATTGCTAGACTCCAGGTGTGATTGATGGGGGAGTGGCCCAATCATTTTCATTCTGGCCAGATTATGCCGCCAGTCACCACTAAATGGAGCCTTTAATATTGGGTGTGAGGGCACATCTCTATAGAGATGCAGTAAAGGCATATTCGATTTTCTACTAGCAAGAGAAGCAGCACCTTACCATTCTGATGGACAAAAGTCCTCCCCCAATCCTTCGACAATGTGTGCAGGGACTGAGGGAGGACGCAGAAAAGATCCCAGAGAAGACGTAAGGGCCCTGGGGCACAGACCCATCATTGAGGGACTGGACTGGGGGACAACTTCCAGACTTGGAAGAGATTGGGAGGGGAAGGGCCATGGACCACAGACATGGTGTCTGTTTGTGGCCCAGGACCCTTCCCCTCCTGGCATTTTCTCTAAATGCTGAAGTCCTCCTTCAGGATTTAGAGAGGCTGGGAGAGCAGTGCCCAGGCCAGGGCCACAGAAAACATCATCGAAGTGGCAAGGATTTACAGATGAGGTCAGGCGTGGGGGAACCGGCCTTTGCAAGTGCGGGGCACACGACTCCAGAGACCAAGCAGAAGACTCTCCAGCTTCAAGTTCAGTCATGAAGTGCGAGTCAAGGCGCGTTCTGCTGGGCCAATGATTGCTGTTGTCAGCAACATCAGCCAAGCAGCCTGTTAATCAGCTCTGAAGAAGGGTCATACGGACTTGAAACGTTAACTCTGTTTCTCTCTCCACAGATGCTGCTAGATCTGCTGAGTTTTTCCAGCATTTTCTGTTTTTGTTGTAGCCTGTTAATCAGGATGGTCTACATAGCAGATTGGCTCCTGTGGACAGTGACCATCCTGAATGACAGGTCACTCAGCCAACGAGAGCCCAGGCCCCGATCATTTGGTGGGCGCCAAACCAATAGATGTAATTTTCCTATAATGTTGGTGTACAAACACTTCTGCTTCTGCCATTAGGGATTTTTCCCGCATACCCCTGAAACTAGTGCTACTAGTGAACCACTGGGAACCACTACATTAGGTGAATTGTTCCTTTAGTGAGCCAGCACAGACACAAAGGGTCGAATGGCCTACTGCTCTGCTGGATCCATTTTGTGATTCTGCTGGCCCTGGCTGCAGACTTGCTCTGCACTGACCCAGGAACAAGTTTGGCCATTTTAGTCATTCTATGGTCACATGACTAATAATATCATATAACATATTGATGATTTGCAACTGAGATTTATATACAACTATCACGTACTCACTGGCTAACTGATAGCCCCTCTCATTTTAAGTAAACATACGTAATCCCAGTTGTCATCGTTTTTAAGCTAATAACAAAAAAAGACGTATGGACTCGTTAATTTTTTATCGTTCTTCCTCTAATTTTTCATCATATCTGTGGCACATTGGGAGTTTGTGTCAAGAAACCTGGATGTCAATTCCCTAAAATCAGACCAGACCCCATCTCACCTCACCCTTGTGACTGAAGTCCTAGATCTTCACAAAGTCAGGAGTAGGTTATGGTCAGCCCCGTGAATGGAGATAGTCATCGTGCCTCATGAATGCCCATGAAACATATTGTACAGTGTAAAAACTATCAATGGTCTGACCACAGATCATTGTCTTAACTGTCTTGATATTACTGATCCTGGGATTAGTTACCAACTCATGTTGACTTTGTACCTTGTATACGTCGTATGATTCGATCCTGGTATCAAAACACATGTACAGATTGTTCAACATCTCCACTACCTGCAGAGGTGTACACGAGGCAGCGATGGTGGTGAATCCTACAATGTCCGAGAAATAAATTGACACCTGCCAATAATTTAAAACAAAATATAAATTTGTACAGATGCTAAATTAAGAAGACTGTACCTGTTCCCCAGTTCAACGTTGCACATACGCTGTGAAACAATGGTCTTGAGCTTAGCCTGAACATGGGTAACAGGCCGACCTATATTTACATGATTAGCAATGCCTGCATAGTGAGAAGTGTAAAGGTGCAATTCCCTGCTAGATTTACTACCCAGAATACCAGCTTCAGGTGCGCGGTGCGTTAATACAACTGGATTTACTTATCTCTTTTTAATCTTTGAACACAGTGACCTTACATTCCGACGTGTAATGCAGAGAAGATTTAGACGAATTTTTAAAAACTTTCCCAGATCAGTTATCCCGAGGTATGATTTCAAGGCCGATATCATAGAATGATTGCACAAATGGAGGTCATTCGGCCATCGTGCCTGTGTTGTCTCTTTGAAAGAGCTGTCCAATCCGTCCCACTTCCGACTCTTTCCCCATAGCCCTGCAATGATTTTCTCATTTTCATGTATAGACTCGATTCCCTTTTGAAAGTTACATCGAGTCTGCTTACAACACCTTCTCAGCAGTGCATTTCAAATCTTTAACAATTCACCACGTTAAAAAAAATCATCATCCCTCCGATTCTTTTGCCAGTTCTCTTAAATTTGTGTCCTCTGGTTACCGACCCACTTTCCAGCTGAAATGGTTTCTCTCTGGGCACTCCCAGTACCCTTCATAATTTTGAACACCTCTTTCAAATCTTCTATTTAACCTCTGCTGTAAGGAGAATAATGCCAACTGCTCCATTCTATCCAGATAACTGAGGTCCCTCATCCGTGGTACCATTCTAGTAAATCATCTCTGCATTCACCACCCCCTCCAAAGGTCTTGATAGTCTTCCTAAAGAGCAGTGCCTAGAATTGCACACACTACTCTAACTGAGTCCTAACAAGTGAGTTATAAAGTTTTACCACAGTACTCTTCTTTTGTATCCATGCCTCTATTTATAAATCCAAGTATCCAATTTATTTTAAACAGCCTTAACAACTTGTCCTGATGTATGTATGTGAATATGGTTCATCTTTGGCTTTCCGTTACTGAATTTTAAGTCACTTAATCCAGTGAAAAGAGCGGGTTCACTACTACACTGATAGCCTATGGGGCTGCACCGATTTCCTTCGACTGTACTCTCAGTGTTGCCTCGAGCATTGTCCGTGCGATAGAGCTTAGGATCTGAGGGCAACGATGTACAATGGCACTAGAGATTGAGATTTGAAGGGTTTCCAGTGCACTTATATATGTAGATGTCACTAGCTGAGCTGTAAGAGCAGCATCTTTTGTGTTGTGTCGCCAGAAAAATACCTGAAATTCTCCGTGCCCCACCTGGCATACAATGAGGCATACAAATATGGGGCATCGTTAATAGCTATGGACACAAAATGCACGTCTTTTCAAATGACCTAGCATCCTGCTTTTGGACTACGTGGAGGTAGCCGCTTATTTTTCACTCCATACTCGATATTTTTTTCTTTTTAAATTGATTGATAATTGGCTAATTATTTGTAATTATTTTGCAGGAATGATACCGATGAGCAGCTTTCAGATGCAAATAAACGCGCCTGTTTGGCCACACCTGACAGTAATTTACTGCCCTGAAAAGGTTTGGGCCTGCAATTAGAAAGAGCTTCTCCAGCTCACTTACTCTGCACGAATCCTGCATTCTTCAAAACTGAGCTTGTTTCGGACCGTGTTCCTGAATTGAGACCTTTCTTGTCCCGCTGAATCATGTTTTACTCTGCAGCCTCTGGGAGGGGTTTTAAAATGCCAAATTAATTTATAAAAATAACCAGAATTTACAAACACTTTTAGAAATTTATGTACTCGTCATGAAACGTTTACATGTAATTTGTTGCAAATGCTAATGGTGTTTTGGTTGAGGTGTATGTCCAGGCTTTGTCCAGATATCACCAAAGTTGGAGTTAAATTGCATGAGGTTGTGACCTGCCGCGTTCACTGGAAACCTCTTCATAAGAACACAGAAATGAAAGTAAAGCTGGATCCTGAAAAACAACAACCCCAGTATGGGTCAAGATTCCTGAATATGTCTCCTCCAAGGAATTCAGATACTTAGGTTAAATTCAGATTCTACCAAATTATCCTACTGGATAGGGCAGGCATACTAGTCCACATCCTTCCCAGTTGTGGACTAGACACACTACTCCAGCTGAATCCGACCCAGTGCTTCATACAGGTTTATCATAACTTCCTTGCTCTTGTGCTCCATGTCCCTATTTTTAAAGCCCAGCATCCCGTAATCCTCAACCTGCCTTGCCATCTTCAATGATTTGTGCACATGGTTTCTCTGCTCCTGCACCCCCTTTAGAATTATGCCCTTTACTTAAATTTCCTCTTCTCGTTCTTCTTACCAAAATGAATCACTTCGCACTTATCTGCATTAAATGTCTTTATGTGTCTGTCCATTCCACCAGCCTGTTAATGGTCCTCTTAAAGTCCAACACTACCCTCCTTTCAGTTCACAATACTTTTAAGTTTTCTATCATCTACAAATTGTGCTCTGTACACCCAAGTCTATGTCATTAATAAATATCAAGAAAAGCAAGGATCTGAACACCAACAACTGTGGAACCCCACTACATACCTTCCTTCAGTCCAAAAAACAAACTTTCATCATTACTCCCCCTTTCCTGTCACTTAGCCAATTTTGCATCCATGCTTGCATTGTCCCTTTTATTCAATGGGCTCTAACTTTGCTGACAAGCCTCTTATGTGGCACTTTATCAAATGTCTTTTGGAAGTCCATATATACCACATTACCCTCATTAATCTACTCTGTTACCTCATCAAAAAACTCAATCAAGTTAGTTAACCGCCACTTAACAAATCTGTGCTGGAATTCCTTAATTAATCCAGATTTGTCCAAATGACTGTGAATTTTGACCTAGATTATCATTTCTAAAAGCTTTCCCACCACCAAAATTAAACTGACTGTGCTGTAATTGCTGGGCTTATACTTACACCCTTACTTGAACATTTGCAACTTTAAGTACAGCCAGCGATCTAATACTTCATCTTTATCAATTTTTAGCCCATCCATTGTATCAATTACCTCTTCTTTCACTTTGACTTAGGCAGTACCTTCTTCTAAAGACAGATGCAAAATACTCATTCAGTATCTCAGCAATGCCCCTACCTCCATGTATGAGTTCCCTTTTAGGTCCCTAATTGGACCCACTCATCATTTTACCTTTTACTACATATACTCTATGCCTATAGAAGACTTTTGGATTCCCTTTTATGTTAGCTCCACTCTCTTCTCATCCTCCATCTTTAGAATTCGGGCAGTGTTTTTTCATTCCCCCTCTGAACCTTCTCTATTTAGTCTGGTTTTTGATTTATTATCCACCTGACATCTGTCATATGCACCCTTTTTCTGCTTCATTTTACTCTCTATACCTTTCTCCCTTGTGGGAATGTACCTTGATGTATCCAAACTATTTCTGTTTGTTCTGTTACAGTTTTGCTTGGTACTGTTTGATTCCAATTTACATGGGCCAGATCTGTTATCGCCCCACTGAAGTTGGCGACCCTCCAATTAAGTTTTTTACTTTGTTATTCTTTTTCATAGCCAACCTAAACTTTATGGTGCTATGGTCACTGGCCCACTGCCCCGATTGACACTTGATTCACTCATTCCCCAGAACCCGATCCGGCAATGCCTCCTTTCTCATTGGACTGGAAAAATACAGATGTAGAAAATTATCCTGAACATACTTTAGAAACTCTTCCCCCTCTCCGCCCTTTCCACTATTACTATTACAGTCTATATCGAGATAATTAAAGTCTCCCATTATAACTCTCCGATAATTCTTGCATCTCTCTGGAATTTCCCTGCAAACTTGTTCCTTTGTATCCTTCTCACTAGTTGGGGGTGAGCAAACTGATTTCGACTGGGCTATATTGCTGCAGAAATAGTGAGGTGTGTGAGCCAGGACTAACTGGTGAATACCTGCTATGAATATTCATGAAGCAAACAATGGCTTCGAAAGTGCCAACACTCGCTGTGCAAAAAACGGTATAACTCCAGTCTATCCCTCTTTGTACTGAGGACCATAGACTCGCTTCCTAAACCCCTTTCTGTCTCCATCAGTAAAAACCTTCTCAATCCCAACTCTTTAACCAGGGTTTCGTCTCCAGTGCCTCCCTCTGTTTTGGGGCAGTTTTAGAAAAGTGACGTTGCTGTTGTTTTGCTGTCAAATATTCCTGGGCTGATTCAATCTATTGCTCATTGGAACATTAACAGTGTGTGCCCGCGCTCAGAGGATGAGGCCGACATCTCAACCATGCACACAGCCCCCAATTTCAGCGGGCAAAGCAGGAAAGCCACCCTGAACTTCAATGAGGCTGTGGGAGCGGCTCCGGACTCTTCTCGGAACTCTGTACGCCCAGAGATGGGCTGCAGGAGAGGGTTCGTGTACTGAGATTGAGCCCAAAACCGACTCCAAGGAGTCTACGATCAAATCGCCATTTGACACTGCATTCAGGTCAAATTTAAACCAAAATCTGAACCCTGGGGTCACCTCCGTCCCGCAGCCAGAGAACAGGGTTAGGGCCAAACTTGTCTCGGTCTGTAGCCCAGAAAGCCAGGGGTCTGCCTCCCCCAGGAGATGTCGGAGCCGGAGGGTTGCTGCGGGGCTGCTCACCTTGCTCCGGCCATCCCGAGTGTGGGACAGTCTGGAGGGCGAGCGTTATTTTCCTTCGCGCGTTATTCACGAGGAATTTCAGTGCGCCTCACCGGCCTGGGTCGTGTGGTAGTCGGATTGAAACTTGCCTCACTGGGATCCAACCTGTTTACAGTAACGTGTTACTCCAAGCAAGACCACAGGTGGAATATCCCTGCGAGGAAACCCGCAATTTACCAACTGAAACTTTACTTCCGGAGGAAGTTTCTGAATGTTTCTGCTGCTTGAGAGCCGTTTATAAGAGAGTTTTGAACTGAATGCTCAGAGCAATGTCGCCGAGCCACCCACTGACGTTACCTGTTCGTAGCTCTCCGCTTCCACGTGTTTGTGTCTTCGGAGCTGTTTCGCCACCGACTTGGGTAACATCTGATGCAGGAGATCTTCAGCCAGGCGCCTCTGCCGCTTCAGGTCTTCAGTGCGCTCCTTCAGGCTCCGAGCATAGTTCTGGATCCATTCTGTCATCTGCTTGAAGGACAGGAGCACTATTGGGTAAATGAGACAGGCGGTACTCAGCAAGGTGATTCTAAAGCTCACGGCCGACAGAATATCCCTGGATTTCCTTCTCATTGAATGGTTGCTCATCTGAAGCAAGCAATCCTGGACAACGCTGATCTGCTGAATATCGCCAAGTATCACGTCCCTGTCAGCAGTCTGAGAAACAAAATAAGTAGAAGGTTTAAATAGACAAACTCCTTCGTACTGACTAAAGTGTAGCGAGAGATTCATGTTCTTTCTGCAACATCTCTGCATGTTTTCCGACATGAACAGGGCATGATTCAGGCTAGTTATTATCTGATGCCAAGTTCTCTGCTGGTCACCTTGTCTAGAAGAGGATGCTGTGACCTGTGACCTGTGAATCATGAAGATGGCTTCCTTGACCCTAAGTATCAACCTGAGTGACAGCACATCTGCCCAGTCCTGGTTAGACTTGGCTGGGCTCATGTCTCTCTCTGGGTCCCGGAGGGCGTCCAGCAGGCTGGAGACAGTAGATGAGATTAGAGTGTCCACCTCATCTTCATTAACCGGCCATTCTGCAGTCAGACTCTCCGTGCTTTCATTTACAAACTGATGACAAGTGAATTCTCCTTTCAAACACCCGTACTGGCCACTCTGCATGTCGAATGCCAGCTCATGACAGATAGCGTGGATCCGCTTCATAACATGGACAGTGTGGGAGAGGTTGCCGGTGGTCACCGAGGATTTGTTCTGATCCCACCAGATGGAGCTGCGTTCTTCTTGCAGCCGGCTGATCAGGTGGAAGAGAAGAATGTTTCTGCAGGAGGCCAGAGCCTGGAGCGCATTTTCCGTTTCTCTCCACGCTTTCAGGCTGCTATTCAGGTCAAGGGAGATCGACCCCAGCAAGGCAGCCAAGGACAGAAGACAAGCGGCTCCAATTCGGCGGACAGTGCGGCTTCCTCGAGCTTCAGGAGGGGCTGCACACCTGCAACACAGTGAACAAGATCATCAAATGCTGCCATTTACACCGAGCTCTCCCCGCTCTTACCGCGCACAACCAGAGGGGCTTTGGGTTGCACTGAACCTTCACCCGGCCACCCTGCAAACGTCACTGACAGAAATGTAGACCATGTATCTAGCTTAAATTGAACTTCAAAAAATTATTGAGATATCTGATGCCAGGGGCAAGAAGGGATTGAAAGGTCGGAATCAGAGTAAAGCCATTGGCTGTTCCAGAAACCCTGGTATACCCCCGCCCCGCCCCCTCGTCTGAAATGGGCGCAGGAAGCGCATCTTTCTAAGTTTCTGCATCACTATGTTTGTCTCCACCTCTCTCTGTCCTTTGCCTGTATGTGCTCCTGTTACACACTGTGACTCTGTCACTCTACGTGTCTCTGACACACACAGTGCCATCACTTTGTGTTAAAAAGGATAGAACAGAGTACTTTCTAAATGGTGAAAGGCTAGATCAGCAGAGGTCCAAATAAACCTTTTGGAGAGGGGGGCGGGGGGGGGGGGGGGGGGTGGTGCGGTGGGCCCATGTACATAGAGCATTAAGATACCATCAACAGGTACAGAAAATCATTTTAAAAGGGCTAATGGAATGTTGACTTTTACACTTAGTGGATTGGAATGGGGAAGAAGTATGTTCCACTATACACAACCCTGGTTAGCCCTAGCGTCCTGCGGCATTTTTGGGCACCACGCTTTAGGAAGGATATACAGGTCTTGGAGGGAGTGCAGTATAGATTTATCAAAATTATATCTGGAATTAAAGGTTATATTGCAAGGAGAGATTACACAAATCAAAGTTGTATTTACAACCGAATTTAGACGGTTAATGGGTAATATGATCAAAGTTTTCAAAATATTATGGTGAAAAGACTGAGTAGTTAGAAGCTTATTCCGTTGTTTGGTAAATCTGGGACTAAGGCCATAATCTAAAATTAACACCAGACCTGTCAGGAGTGAAATTAGGAAACACTTCCACATACAAAGGAGGGTAGAAGTTTTAAACCCTCCTCAACTAACAACAATAGATGCTAAATCAATTATTCATTTTAAATCTGAGATTAATAGATTTTTGTTAACCAAAGATATCAAGGGAGCAAAGGCGGGTATAGCTCCCAGATCAGCCACCATCTCATTGAATGGAACAGATTCGAGGGCCGAAATGGCCTACTCTTGTTCCAATGTATCTGCATCATACTAACTGCTCTCTCTGAATTATTGTGCATCTACGTCTCGCTCTCATTGTTACAGGGAAGTTTTGACTTTGAGGGCTAGTGGACAAGGTGTCAGAGCGAGTTCGAAGCCCACTTCACCTCTCTCATCGACTTCAATAGAAAAATAGATGGGATATAAAGCGGGCTGCCGACTCACTGTTGACCCGTTTTACACAATTGGGTGAAGTCAAGATCTACCTGCGCGGGTCTCTCTTTGTGTCTGTCTATATATAAACAGAACCGAGATCGTTTTAAATGATTTCTGGTATTTTTTTTCAAAACAAGAATCCCATTGCAGTTTCTGATTTGGATTAAGCGAAGATTCGGCGGGAGAGTGGCACTCACTCCGGTTCCGTTAGGTTTCACAGGGGAATTGTGGACTCGTTCGTTCATTTCAGAACCCTGTGAATAAAATTGACCTGTAATTGAATATTTTGGGTTTTTTCCTCTCTCTCAGACCTGGGACCAAATTGTAATGAATTGCCCTCATTACCCCGATCGTTCTCGGTGCTGTTTAAAACTACACCTTACCGGTTTTTTTATGGCGCTGACAAATTGTTTTTATTTCAACTGGAAAGAAGTAATTCTCTCTGAAGTATTGAAATACCCAGGAACGGTTTCGTGCATTCAAGATTTTCACATAGACCGTCTCTCCCTCAGCCCTTTCATCTCTTTAGTCTTTCCGCCAATTTCTACAATCCCTAGTTTGACATTTGCAGATTTCGATATTTTATATTCGGTTTGATTGAGTGACGCGATGTAATCTGTTATCTGGCCAATACTGGTTGCTGCCGGGTTTATTTCTAGCGGGCCCCAGGCCCGGGTCGGTTTAGTCCGTTAATGAACGGAATCTGTGCAGGTAGATTCTCTGGGGGTGTTCGGTACAACACACATTGTCCCCACCAGAAGCCTCGGTCCTCGGTGCCCGTTTCTGGGCGTTGATCCGATTTCACACCGATGCTCGCTCTGTGTCGGTAACCGAAGCCGTCGACATGTCACTCCGCTTCTCATTTCGTTCCCGGTGCTCCCAGATTTATACACTAATTTCGATTTGTGATCGCACTGGAGTGTTCCAGTGAATTGATACAATCCCATTAAATGTTGTAAAAGTTTAACTGTTGCCTCTGCTCTGCTCGTTAGTGTTCGGAACCGTGGATATCGAGATTTAGTTAAAACTGAAACATAATCAAAATACAACTGGAAACCTGAAATAAAAAAGAGAAAATGTTGCAAACACTCCACAGGTCAGGAAGCATCTGCGGAGAAGGAAAGTTAACCTTTCAGCTCGATGACCTTACATCAGAAGCCCGACCTGCTGAGTACTTCCAGCATTTTCTTTTTTAAATTTCCGTTAAAACTCATCAGTTCTGACCATAGGCACCGGTTATAGATTGGCGTGGCCTGTACTGGGACAGTGCGGTGCTGTATCACAGCCTATGGAACTGGATCTGTTTACCTGTAAATGTCACAGAGCGAGTCCGAGGCCGAATCCTTCCAGTCTGCTTCTCCCGGCTTTTGCGGCCGTTTCACTTTCCGACCACGGATGGTGATGAACTTTCCTTTATTCGAGGAGGAGGGTTGAACTCCCGAGGAGAAACCATCCTTATTCCTCTCGCCGGCTGCAGACATCAGCAAAGCACAGAGAGAGAGACTCAACCCATAAAGAGAGGAGGCTTTATCCAACCCCAAAATCCACCGACAGCCCCGTCCGATTCTCTTCCGCTCCGTCAAATCCCGGGAAGGGAATCTGATAGCAGGACGGCCGCGGGAACTTGGAACAGCCACAGGGAAAACCTGGCTCTGTGGCGGGTGTGTGGCGGAAAGCCAGGGGTCCTGGATACTTAAATAAGGCGGGTCAGCGAAGAGGATGTGGAGACGGTGAGAATGGAAGGATATTCAAGGCAGAGAAATTAAAGAGAACGACAATGAAGTCATCAAGAAAGGGAGAGATGGAAACATCTTCATTCTGCAACCCTTCCGGTGCAGCAGTTTTCACAAACCAACCTCCAGTCTCTTACTCCCCCCACTCGACCCCCTCTCATTCCCCAGCTTCGGAGAATCCCAGCGAATGTAAACCAATATTCGTCTAGAAACTGCTACGTGACGTGATTTGCTCACTCAACTATTGTTTTGGTAAGAAAACTATTTCTGTTCTTTTCAGTAAATGATAACTGGCCCAGGTCCTGAAACTAGTTACCTCTTACCCGGGATATCCTTGTGTTTAGTCCCATGTGTGCCGGTCCAGTCTAATTTTATCGGTGATCTGTCTCTGGGTTTTGCTAGCAGCCTAGGAAGAGAACCCCAAGAGAAATCCATTGGTCGTTTTCTAAGAAATTGGTCTCGGGCGATGGCGCGAAACGAGCGGTATCTGTTCGGTAACAAAAACAGAATTATCTGGAAAAACTCAGCAGGTCTGGCAGCATCGGCGGAGAAGAAAAGAGTTGACGTTTCGAGTCCTCATGACCCTTCAGGTTGGTATCTGTTCGGTCACCTGTTAAACGCAGCGCCTGATATTTCATTCCGTTGACTGCAATGGAACAGAATTTCAGGCGGTGCGTAAAACGGGCGGCCGATCGATACCGCCTGTTTTGTGCCACTGCCCCGAGAATTGTGGGGGGCTTTAATGTGTATTCCCTGTCTCCATGCTGTAAATACACCCTGGGATGGAATGTTGTTTGTTGCAAGGGGAATGGAATACAAAAGTAGGGAAGTTTTACTGCAGCTGTACAGGATCTTGGTGAGACCACTTCTGGAATACCTTGTACAGGTTTGGTCTCCTTTGAAAAAGGATATAATTGCTTTAGAAGCAGTTCAGAGAAGGTTCACCAGACTCATTCATGTAATGAGGGACTTATCTTATGAAGAAAGGTTAAACTGGTTGGGCCTGTACCCTTTGGAGTTTAGAAGAATGAGAGGTGATCTTATTGAAACATATTAGATCCTGAGGGGACTTGATAAGGCGGATATGAGGAAGATGTTTCCTGTTGCAGGGGAGTCTAGAACTCAGGGACAGTTTTAAAATAAGTAGTCCCCCTTTTAAGATGGAGATGAGGAGAATTTTTTTCTCTCAGTGTTGTTAGTCTGTGGAATTCTCTTGCCCAGAGAGCAATGGAGGCTGGGTCATTGAATTTATTCAAGGCAGAGTTATACAGATATTTTATAGACAAAGGAGTCAAGGGTTATGGGGGGGATAGACAGGAAAGTGGAGTTGAGACCACTATCAGATCAGCCATGATCCACTATAAGATCAGCATGATCTTATTAAATGGCAGAGCAGGCTCAAAGGGCTGAATGGCCTATTCCTGCTCCTAAATTCTATGTTCCCTAATCTCTTCCTCAGTAACACAATGGCCAATGATTTTCTCCATCCAGGCAATTAATGGCATGCGGCACTGTCTGTCATGACACCTACGTTAAGACAAGCATACTTGAGATATACTTTCTAACTCCTTTGATGTTCAACTAGAGAACAAAGAAAATTTGACATGTATTTCTACAGACTCCGTCAAGATGACAGATGCCAACAAGGTACCAGAGGTGCTGGCAGCCTGAGTAACTTAGGACACTGCCTAAATTCTAAAGACTGCAAGTGAACATTCCACTGGGAAAATATATCATTAGGTGCACCTGATCAAAAAGTTATTTAATGGTTAGCGAAACCATCCAATTGTCTTTTTGGAATAAAATCAGTGAAAAATTCCAGCAGGTAAATAGTTGAAGTTGTTACAGATTAATAATCCTCACTGACATGGGATGTGTTGCTTGGACTGTTGGTTATTGAACAGATTCTGCTTTTTTATTAAAATGAACTTACTTTTAACCCTTGAGGTACCATAATAAGATAGGTAAAGGATAATATGCTATTGGCAAAACACTATCTTGTCACAGCAATCTAAATCCTAGAAATAAGTTACATACTTGTAAGATGCATACATACAAACATATGTTGAATCCTATGCAATTATTATATTCACTTCTGGAATTATTTTAGTAAAGACAAGGAGCAGTGGAGATCTACTGGGATATTGCCAGAGATGGGGAGTCACAGTAATAAAATGACGCTTGAGAAGTTTAGTTAGGAATGATCTGAGTGAGGGTTATCAAGGGAACAGCAAAGACTGAGATGCAACACACCTGAACAATTCCGATTATTTCAGTGGAGAATGGTTAACAGGTGTTTTACAATTCATGCAATTTTAAGGACTGACAATAGCTAATTATCAGGAGGTAACACAATTAACTTAATATACATATGTTATAAATAATGCTTCTATTTATGGAATGCCTATCACATGGAACATCTCAAACTACCTTAGGTAAAATATAAGATACAGTCGGCAGTTTTGGATGAACATAAAGACATAGGAGCAGGAATAGGTAATTCAACCCCTCGAGCCTGCTGTGTCATTTAACTGGATTATGGCTGATCTTCTACCTCATGCCATCTTCCCACACTCTCTGTATCCCTTGATGTCATTGGTATCTAGAACTTTATCAACCTCTGCTTTGAACATACTCAATGATGGAGCCTCTACAGTCTGGGATAGAGAATTCCAAAGATTCACCACCCTCTGACTGAAGAAATTCATCCTCAACTTGATCCTAAATGGCCTACCTCGTATGCAAGTTTATGGAGGGTGCATGGTGAGAGGCCAGTTGAGAGAGCATTCATAACTATTCTAAAGTTAAGTGTTAACCTGTAATAGGAGCCAAACTTGAAATTGGGATTGAAACACCAATCCTAGCTCTGTACTGCAAATGCACCCAGTTTTCAACAAGTGGTGGGAAGGAGCTGCTTGTTACAGCAAAAACTTGGAATATGGGAGTAGTTTGTCCTTTCAGCTGTGTGTACTAAACACAGCAAGGTTCTTTGCTGAACTTGTGCTCTTATCGATTAAATCCACAAAGTGGACCACTTAATTAATTCTGTTTTATGCAGTGACCCATCCACTGCCTCATTCCCGATCTGTTTGTAATTGGAATTGAATATTCATACTGCTGTGCAATTGGAGATCAGCTTGTTTGTTCTAACGATGCAGTACTTTACTAGAGGCCCTTTTGATGTTCGGAAATGGAGAGGTTGGGGAAGAGATAGCCCAGCTGAGACCTACTCATATTCAGACTAGGCAATGTGCTGCAGCACAGGGAAATCTAATGGAGTCCAATTGCCTAATTCCATCAGTTGCTCTTATACACAACACCTGAGTACTCAGTTAAGCAGCTCCCCTGCCACTGAGACAGCCAAAAATCCCCCTACAATTTGTATGACCTCAGTTGCAGCCCAGCTAGAATATTGTACTCACTTTGGGCTCACATTAGAGGCAGGATGTAAAGACAAGGAGCAGTGGAGAGTTACTGGGATATTGCCAGGGATGGGGAGTCACAGTAATAAAGTGAAGCTTGAGAAGTTTGTTTAGGTGTGATCTGAGTGAGGGTTATCAAGAGAACAGCAAGAGATTATTTCCACCGATTGGTGAGATGATAACGAGGGAACAGAAATTGAAAGAATTAAAGAGGAAATTAAAAAGCACAGAGGGTGGTTAGAATGTGGGATTCTTTGCCACAAATCCTTGTTAAAGCAGAGTCCATAAATTCCTTTAAATGGGAATAGGATTGTTGCCTGACAATAAGGAATATTAAAGGGTTCAGGGAGAGAGCAGGAGAATGGATTAACTGTGTGATTCATATGAAAGAAACCAATGGAGACACTGTTGCTTTATGGTCACATTCATGGAAATGAAATAGATTACCCGAGTAACATGAAATAGGCTGATATTGGATTGGCTGTCTCTCCCACAAAATATACTTTATTCATAAAATTTGTAAAAGCCCATTACCTAACAGTTCAACCCAGGCTTCCTTTACGGCTGGTCACATGGGGACACAGTGACACTGCAATGGTGAACCTTCACACGGTGACAGTCGCTCTGACCCTGACAGTTGTGCCTCACGCTGACAGTGGGCTGCTTCCTCCTGCATATATGCTTTGTACGATTCCTGGTTCCCAGTTCACACTCAGCACAAACCTGCTAACCTTGCTCATGAGGTTTTGTGTATGAATTTTATGGAAACAGGGCAGGATAAATCCCTGCTGCTCAAATGTGAAAAAGGAGTGTCACAGAATGGTTACAGCAGAGGAGGCCATTCAGCCCATCGTGTCTGTGCCAGCTATCTGGAGCCATTTACCCAGAGCCACTCTCTGGCCTTCTTTCTATAACACTCACATTCTTCCTCTTCAGATAACAATATAATTCCCTCTTAAATGCCTCAATTGAACCTTCCTCCAGCACAGTCAAGCAGTGCATCCCAGATGCAAACCACGCACAGCGTGAAAATGATTTTCCTCATGTCTCTGCTTCTTTTGCCAATTGCCTTAAATCTGTGCCCTCTTGTTCTCGATCCTTCCAGCAAATGAAACAGTTTTTCCCAAACTACTCTGTCCAGACTGCTCGGATTATTTTTAACATTTATTCTTTGTATAAGAGTTTCTTTCAGTTGTGAGTCCAGGGAGAAATGCTGTGGCATGGTCATTACTGACAACTGTTTAAAATGTGACAGTTCCAATCGATGTGGAGCTGTCACAGAACCAGCGTGCAACAGGTGTCGAGCCAGCATGGAGTCGGAGTGTCATTTGGTCAGCGCAGAGCGATCCTGCCTGCTGGTGGTCTCAACAAGGCTGTAGTCTGTGCACTCGGATTCTGACACGTTCTTCTCATTCTGTACCGTCTGCTCTCAAAACCACAGCACGTTGAACTAGTTTCTCAGGAACATGTTTGTGTGAATGATTTTTTGATTCAATTTTGCGTTTATAAAATCTCCCACTCTCCCAGGCGTTTCATCACATTACGTACCTTCCTCTCAATTCTGGTACTTTTAATTATTCATTAGACTTGATTTAGCTTTCATTACAAAGAGATAGATAATAGAGTCAAAGAAAATCATGTAACCCAGCTTCAGATAACCTTCATTCTTAACCCACTCCTAACTCACTGTGTTTAATGCTTTTAATGTTTTGTGGTGACAGTTTTAATCCTGTCTCACACAGCCCATCAGGTTTGAAAATTATCTGTAACAGGTCAGATGTTGAAATGGGCAAAAACTGTGGCATTCGGAATTTGATAGCAGTAAATGTAAGGTGGTATATTTTGGTTAAAATAAAAGTAACAATTATACTTTGGGGAAAGGTTGGATGATATGGAAGTGCAGATGGATTCGAGGATTCAGGTTCATAGCATTAAAAATGGCACAAGTGGATAAGGTCATGAAAAGCTAATGCAATATTAGGTTTAATGGTAAGTGGTATAGAATGTAAAAGACAGGATGTAATAATGATTCCATATAAAACCTCAGTAAAACCAGTTGGAGACAGAGATGTTTTGGACTCCACACTATAGGAAAGATGTTGAGAGTTTAGATTTATGCATATATGTTATACGGAGGGCCAGTTAGCTAGATGGCTGGCGTCTGGATCAGATTAACGCCAACATCATGGGGTTCGATCCCTGTTCCGGCTGAAGCAGACTCAGGGCCTTCTTCCTCGCCCTATCCGTAGTAAAAAAAATCACAGCACTTTGTCTGGTTTGGTGAATAATCGCCAAGGACCTGCCTTTGAACAGAGAACGCAAGAACAAGACACACATGTATACCAGGCATCATTCAGTGAATCTGTGCTATATCTCTCAAATTCTCCCAGGTTATTACAGGATAAATCGAGTAAATCTGCCTCTCTCCCATCTTGCTGACTCTTCACTGGTGTGCAGATCCATGGGTGCTGACTAAATCACTGGGTTACAGGACAATGAGAGTTGGACATCCTCTGTTACCTCACACATGTGCCATTATTCACAATGAGTTTACGTTGAGTGTTGACAAGTTTATTCACAGCTGATCCTGACCTTACCCAACATCCAAATACTAATGTTGTCTGACAGGAGGTACTCAGTACTAATCAGGAGCAGAGACCTTGGCTCATTCTCTCCTCCCTAACCCAAGGATACAAAACCCAACTCCAGCTGCCTCTGAGCAAGTACCCTAACCAAGGTAAGCTGACTCAGGGTGGACTGGGGATTGAACCCAGCACCTTTGATTAATGGCTTCAGCTATTGAGGAACCAGGAGTGGCCCTTTCAATGTTCATAAATGGTAGCAATGCCACAATAGTGGTTAAAATGAAATAGGATAGTGAGTTTAAACCAATATTTTGAGGTTATAGAAATAGTGCAGGTAGCTTTGGTCATTGTGCTTGAGAAATTCTCACACAGACACTAAACTGAGAGCCACAGATTCAGTTGGGATGTGACAACAGAAAATAGCACCTGGAAACTTTCTCCAGCATCACTCACTGAAATATGTATTTAACACTGAAAAGTACAAGATATCATATTTAAAAGCTACCATTGCTGGTAATCCCGTTCATGAAAATTTGCAAAAAAAGCCACAAACATAGGCTATGCCACCAGTTCTCAATGAATCTATAACTGAAGGAGTCATTTGTCACAATGATGGTGTTTATTTCAAACTGTTAACAGAAAATCACCCAGCAATTTCACCCCATAACATTCACTTCTGATCAGAACTATTTCCCACAGTTTTCTCCCAAGAAGGACAAATTTGAATCTAGCAATGAAAAGGTCAGACGACCAATTCAGAAAATGATTCTTTCACTCATCGCAAGAAACTGCACAGCCCATATCATGCTGGAAAACGTGAAGCGACTTTCACTGGAGATAACATTGAAGATTTTCAGGTAGATTTCTGTCTGGAATCCCAGTTCAATGTCAGCTATGATCAATTAAAGCCATACGAAGGCTACAAGCAAGAGCTTTGCTGCAGGTTGTCTAACATCCAGTGTCTAATTCAATTTCACATTTTTTAAAAGCAAATAAATTAATGCAGTGCCCTTTATTTATTAAAAAAAAGGAAAGGGATTTGTTTGTAGATGCAGTCTCACCCGATGCTGATAGCCACATCACCTTCTAATCCTCTAAACCTACAGATGTTAACAGCCGCACGAGATGATGATGAAAAGGGACAAGAATCATTTCATCAAATTCTTATGATGTCCTGTTTAATTGACAAAGAAAAAACTGTAACCAACAGACTTGAAAACTTGTGAAACTATCAGACTGCAAAAAACAACTCACCCAAGCCACAAGCTGGGATCCAACAAGAAAATAGATCAGACCAGACAAGGGAACATTTACTATCCTGACTGTAGCCCTCAGCAAAAATGATCAAAGTAGTAATAAAACAGGGCAGTAACAAAGGATGACATTATTAGGGTAGCAATAATAGCTGGTACTAATACTCAGAGCAGCAACAGTCAATGGTAAAAACCATCAGGGCAGTAAAAGTGGATAGCACTAACAATCGGGGCAATCAGAAGAGTAACAAAATATGATAGCAATATTTAGGGAAATTACAATAAAAGGTAACAATCAGGGGATTAAACATTTGGCAGTAATAATCAGGGAAGTAACACTGGATATTAATAATCGGGGGAGTAAAAATGAACAATTATTTCCAGTCTGCTTTTGTACTCTAATTGGAAGTTATTTTCCAACACACACAATTCCACAACCAGGAATTGTTTAGCCAAGCTGATCCCAGGTTCCATGGATGCTGCTTTGTAAACTGGTGCAAGTGAGCACAGTAGAGGGAGGAGAGCAAGAAATTGTCCACCTGATTCTTCCTTAAGATGGGGGACATGCGTTATTTGCCCTTGGCAGCTGCCTAAACAGGCCGAGGGTCTGGAGAGAGGGAGCCTGGGACTAGAGCCTCTAGGAGTGGGCAATGTGAGGACCAAGGCCCACATACTGCTGGGCAGAATGAAGATCCAACACCATTCTTGATCGTAAACAATCCTTAGGCATTAAAGTGGAAGACAATAAAAGTGAAAATAACATCCCTCCTGTAAATGATTCCCAAGGCTGGTTTGATGGTTAGTTTGTTTCTATCTAACCAGCTGCTGCTAAATAAACAGGGTCAGCAATATAAAACATTTTGTTTAAACCAGTCTGATCTGAAGTGTGAATATTAAGTATCTGTATTTCACAGAGTTCAAGGTGCCCTTCCAGTAACACAATGGCACTTCCCTATGTACCTGCTGGGCAGAAACCATTAGCTGCTCTTGGGCAAACACATTGCCTTTTATTCCATGGTTCACTAAGAAGTGAAAGAAGAGGCTGGTTATAAAGCCACAAAGCTCCATTTGCACCCTAGAACAACAGCAACTTTAGAGCAAGGTTTACTAGTGCAGTAATGGAGAGTTTAGGATGTCACGTTCGTCTGTCTGATTATTTACAACTTCTTGCCACAAGTTGCGTTTCTTGGACACTCAGAGAAAACCTCTGTGAAATACAGGGAATATGACGCACAGAACATTCACACACAAGCACACACCATAAATAAATCAGTAAAAACTCACTCACAGCTGACTACAGCAGGTAAAAACACTCACAACAAGCCCAAGAGCCCCCAGCAAACTGACCAAAAGGAGTATAAAGAGACAGTGATTCTCCAATATGGGTGAAGCTGTGGCAGGGAGGAGGGAGTGGTATTGATAGATTATAGTTCCATATCACCACATGAACATCAGCTGCTCTCTGGTACTCATCCAAGTGCCCATTCATTTGTGAATGACATGAGGCTCAGGCATCAAAAGAGGCAGTAGCAAGATGGGCTATTCAGCTTTTGGGGCATCACATGCAGAGACATAGTCTGTTACCTTCTGTTATTCAGGCATCGGTAATCATGAACAGGAATCCCAGGGGATGGAGCCTGAATGTGGGTACCTGCTGCTCTGTATGTCTTGGTAGCTCACTTGGTAAACTCATTGACACAGTCCTTCTACTCTGTCAAATTATTGACCCATTTCACAGCACAATTTTTTTTTCAGTAAAAGGCAAAGTGCAATGTTTTAGATTTTCTATGTCTGATTCTTTCATAAGGATATACACAAGGTCCACTCTCCCTGTAACACAGTCAAAAATCTCTAATCTATGGCCCACAATGCTCTATTTAAAGAGCATGATTGGTCGCAGCGTCCATAATACTCCCTACTGCAGAAAATAATTGGAGTAATATCCCACTGCTCCTAATCTCTGCTCATCCACATTACAGAGAACAGACCAAAATGTGTCTTGGGGATTGTGTTGACATCGTGTTAACTGCACGAGTTTACTTTCCCAGTTTATATCAAACCTTAAACTGATCATCCACTGCATTCTGTAAAGAATTTCCAGCAAAGTTTTGCTTCAGGAAATACTTTCAGAGTCTGGAATTGTCGAGTTTGGAGAAATTTGACTGAATCTCAACTCAGCAGAAAGCAGGATCCCATCAGGTCAGGCTGAAGGAACATGCAACTGTGCTGGGTCAGTCAGTCATGGACTCACACTACACACACTCAGATCCCATTCCGCACCCTTATCTCCAATCCCACTGAAAATCCTGCTGTTCACCCTCAGACTCAGTCTCATTGAAACTGGCTGGTATCAATTTGGGCATTTCCCCAAATCATTTGGAAATTATATATCTCATTTGACCTCCCCCCCCCTTACATCACATTCCTCCAAAATGTCAAGTCTACAGAGCAGAAAGTATCCCCTTCACATACACTTTGTGTGGACACCAAAAACACTCAGAACAACGAGCTGGGAACTAGTGTTGTTCATTTTTCAGTGGGTTATAATTGAGCCAGACACGCACAAACACAAGCTTTGATTTTACTCAATCTAAAATTTGTAGTGCAAACTACGAAATTGAATTAAGTCACTCAGGAAACATCCTGTTCCAAGTTTGAATCAGGGTCTTTGTGCTGGCAAAAGGGTTAAAAGGTCTCACCAGAAAGAAAGACAAATCCATCTTAGCACCACAGACTCAAGTGTCCCCATCTCAGAGAAAGATAATAAGAGTCAGAACTTAGCATGGCTCCCAGCTAGCAAGCAGAGGCAGGGATCCCACGGAAGATTTATACCTTACTCCTAAATATGGGCTTGGCACCCGGACCGCAGTATTCATTGTAGATGAGTTTGAATAGGAAGAGATGGAACAAGGTGATGAGTGATGCCACACTGAACCAGAAGAGGAAGGGGAGGCCAGGGTACTGTTCAGCCATGTGATCCTCGTGAGCAAGGATTGCCTTCAGGTGGAGTGTGTGCCGCAGTGCCTGCAGGTGAGTCAGGTCAGTCGAGATGTAGAGCAAGGGGGTAATGGGCCGTGTCACCATGACAGGAAACGTGTGACCTTTAGGTTCGGAGGTCAGTTCCACCGGGTCATTCATGCAACCTGCCTCACAGCCATAGAGTTTGACCGGTTTGTCCTGAGGTTTGACGGAGACATGGAGAAAAGGCTTGTTTTCTTCATCCAGTAACACTGCCAGGTTGATGAGATCCTTGTTGTAATGAATCCCTCGCAGCAAGTAGCTGTTGTGCAGGACAGAGGGATCAGCCTGGAACTGTAGGTGGTTTTCAGTAAACTGGAGGCCACCAAAACTCATCACCATCCCTTGGAGCATACCGTGTGATCCAGCTGCCACCAAGCTTTTGCAGCCTCGTTTCTGCAGTGTGAGTCTCCAAAGATTGGAGAGCTGTAGCAAGTGAGCAACATCAGAAATCTGCTCGGGCCATAGGTTCTCTGCATGCATCGTGGCGTGACCACTGAAACAATGATCCACATAATTCAGGTTGGCCTCCAGCTTCTCTCGTTCTTCAGGCCCACTCTGCAGATCCAGGAGAGGAGCCGCTGATATGGAAAGAACGTAGAAGAGTGTTCTGTTCACTGTCACGCTGGAAGGGGTGTGCGAATCTGTGATCTTCTTCATCTCCACACCTGGAACAGAAAGAGGCAGCTCACAGCAGGGACATTAAGCAAGCTTCACTCTCATCCCACCAGCCCCACGCCACATGAGGAACCAACACACAGGAATAGTGCCTCTGGTCGGTATAGCCCAGACCAAGCAAGGGAGGTAGCAAGAGAAGAGGAAGAGGGAAGTGAGAAAGGAATACAGGAGTCAGAGGGGAGTGCAAGTGAAAGGAGGGGGAGTGGGGTGTGACAGGAGGGTGGGGTTGAACAGAGGGATGAAGGCATCAAGAGCAAGTGGTGAGCAAGAGGGAGGCAGAAGCAAAAGGAGGGCAGGAGTGGATGAAGGGGTAGGAGAAAGGCAGGAGTAAGAGGGGGGTGGGCTGAGAGGAAGAGAATGGGAGGGAGGTTGCTGGAAGATGCCACGATCACGAGTTCTACTACTGCATGGCATTGGGCAGCTATTCAGGTTTCACGTCAGTTCCTGTTCTCCCCTCCCCACAATCAGTGCTCAAGTGGAGGGAGCTATTTAACTGCACAGGCACCACAGTAATACTGACATGGATACTTAGAGCAGTGGAATTATCTCAACACCCTGCATGGCAGCTGGGAGCCTGGGTCAACACAGAGCAGGAGGTGAATGGCCAAGCCCCCCAGCCTGTGAATGTAACTGAAGGGACATTTACTCACTGGGAAAGACTCAGCCTCTTACCAAATGGAAATGGTCAAGCATCAAAAAGGGGGAACAATTACAAACCACATAACAGCACCTCAGGGAAGGAGCAGCTGCAGATGGTGTTGGAAGCTGTCTTGGGGGCTGGTGGGGTGTTGAGAGTAACTCTTTTCCAGAGTCTCAGAAGCAAGTTCCCTGACTAGCACCAAGCCTCTACACCAAACATGTCTTTGGCTCATTTAACTGATCCCAGCTCAGGCCCCATGTGTCGGTTCACCACAAAATGTCAGAGCACTAAATATTGCATATTATTCCAACTTGTTACTGGAGGATGGATACAACATTCAGCAGAAGTTGAGCAAAACCCCAATTTCAACTCACCTTCAAACAAAACAATATGAAACAAAAACAAAATGCTATAGATGCTAGAAATCTGAAATAAAAACAGAAAACACTGGAAACACTCAGCAGATCAAGCAGCATCTGTAGAAAGAGAAAAAGAGTTAATGCTTCAGGTCACCTTTCTGTTATTATAATACCTAAATGAACCATATTTCTGCAGAAAATAAATATAAATCAGATTACAGAAGGAGGAAAGCTGGTGTCACATACTGGTGTCTCTGGCCCTTTTCTCACGAGCATTGACCCTCTTTTCTAGGGGCACAATAGCTGGTCTACACAAGACTAGACAGCACTTGTCAGCAGGTTATTGAATTAGAAAGGTCACAGTGAAGCCCAATCTTATCCACACTTTGTTGCTTACCTGAGACTATTAAATCACCCCACACCTTCTGATGTTCACGGTACAGTTCTTCTGCTCCCATCCTCAGCAGTTCGGACATTTCTGCTTTTGCCACATCTCTCAGCTTACTGAAAGATTCTTCTAACTTTGTTAAGTCCAATAGTTCGAGTGTATAAACCACTGACACCACATGTTCAGTGAATTCAGACTTCGCGGCTAAGTGCAGCCTGGTTGCCATTTTCTCAGTGGCTACCACTACTAGAATGGTCTCCCTTTTCTCTGTCAGAACTCTCCCCGATAAGAGAAGAAATTCCTGGTCATTGTGTTTCTCCAGACTGGAGGAGAATTTGCTTCCAACAATGGACGGCTTGCTGTTGACTTCGAAGACTGTCGCCCTATCACTGGGGTTGGAGATGTGAATCCTCTGCAGTATGAGGTGGGGCCTGCTCCGATGCACGATCACATCTTCACGAAGAGTGACACACTCCCGGGACTTGTGGGACAATCCGACCTGTATACACTGGAACAACCGAACCAAACCCTCCTGGAAGTGGATGAGAGCAGCTCTAGACACTGAACGAACACTGAGTGATTTCAGAGCTACCAGTGGCACATAGTCTGTCAGGTGAATGGCAGCGAGGCCCGAGGCAGGAGATGATGCCACCCAAAGCTGATTGGAGAGAGCGTCCACGACCAGATGACCATTGCCAACCACAGCTGGGCCAGATAACTGACCTGAGCTGTCTCCACCAATCTGACTCATTAGGCCATTGCTGTTTTCTATAGCTAGCTTCCATCGTTGGGTCTCTACCTGAAGACAACCATCTGTCACTGTCCTGGGGTCCTCAGAGCCAGGGAACAGCCTGAACCCGCCTTCTGATGCCAGGTACCAGTAAAAGATCAGCAGGATACCCAGGCCTGCCAGCATTCTCCTGGCCCAGCTGCTGGACAGCAGCATTGGTAACCCCTTCAAACGCTGCTGCAGCCACATCCTCTGGGCACTGGCTCCTTCTCTTCGTTCTTTCTCTTCCAGCTTCTAATTAAAATGTCAATTGGTCCTGCAGTGCTTCTCAGTTTCTGTCTAGTACTTCCCTTTCTGTCAGCTCTCGGGAGAGGGCAACAGCACAGGAGAAAAACACATCAACAAAACTTTGTCTTTCTATCTTAAATTCTAATTGTACCCTCACTCCACAATATGCCAATTGTACTATTTACAAGGGCAACCCTATAATTTTACCTTCAGTGCCCCTTTATTCTCTTTTAAACTGTTTAATTCAAAGTAATTGTTTTTCTGGACTAGTAGTTACAAGACGACAAGCTTTCCATCACCTACACTCAGTGATTTTAAGTCCTGATCTATCACCCTCTTCCCAATAACTGCAGTCTCTCTGTCATTCTCTGTTCTGCTCTCACTCTCTTCGCCCCCCTCTCACTCTCTTCTCCCTTCTGTCTGTCTGACTCTCCCTTCCTCTATCTCTGTCCCTCCCTGTCTTTGTCAGTTTTCCTCTCTTTCCCTCACTATCTTGCTCCACCCCGTCTGTCCCTCCCTGTCTTCCCGTCTGTCCCTCCTTCACTCACTCTCTCCCTCTGTCCCTCCTTCACTCCCTCTCTCCTCCTGTCTGTCCCTTCCTCCCTCCCTCTTCCTCTGTCTGTCACTCCCTCCCTGACTCTCACCCCTTCTATCTGTCCCCTCCTCACTCTTGTCCCTTCTGCTTGTCCCTCCCTCACTCTCACCCCCACTGCCTGTCCCTCCCTCACTCTTACCCCCTCTATGTCCCCCTCTCTTTCTCTCCCCCTCTGTCTGCCCCCCTCTCTTTCTCTTCCCCCTATCTGTCCCTCTTACTGTCCCTGTCTCTCTCTCTCCCCCCACTATCTGTCCCTCTCTCTATCTGTCCCTCTCTCACTCTCTTCCCCCTCTGTCTCCTTCTTTCAATTTATCTCCATCTCTGTTGCCATCAATGTTTCACTGTTTCTATCTGTTTCTCCAGCATTTCTCTCTTGATCTGCTCTCAATCTTTCTCATCGCTCAGTACTTCCAATATCCGCGTTCTCTTTCTTAACTCTGGTTTTCAGTATTAGTATGACCTGACTCAGTAACCCAGTCCTATTCCGGTCTGTATCTAATTTTACTTATGTTATTTCTGCCCCTGTCACCCTCACAAGACACTACCATCTGTTGGATTTGCTGTCATCAGTGAGATTTACCCGGAAGTGTCGTTATATTTCCAGCCTACTTTGCGACACATCGGATCGGCGAAGAAGCCGGAAACAGCCGAGCGCTGGGCCTCCCCCTCAACCCTGCCACGGCACTGACCACACCCTTCGTGGACACGGCCCCGCCCCCTCATGGCCACACCCCCGGGGGACGATCCGAAGTGAGGCCAGGTTCGGGATTGAAGTGAGGCGGTGGTGCTTTGGAGCTTGGCCCCCGGGGCAGCCGCGGAATATAATCAGTGCCAAAACACAAACAAAAAAATGCTGGAAAAACTCTGCAGGTCTGATGGCACTTGTGGAAAGAAAGACACAGTTAACGTTTCGAGAAGTAAAAATGTGGTGAAATTTATACTGTTTAAGGGGGAGGGGGTTGGAACAGGTGAAGGCAGCTATAGGTAGAGACAAAGGAGAGATCGCAAAAGGGTGTCATAAACAAAAGATCAAAGAGATGTTAATGGTTACTGGCTAAAGGAGGTGCTAATGGTGACATTAAGAATAGAAAGCAGAATGTGATAATAGCCGGACAAGGGTAAGCACTCTGGAAAGAACAAGGAGCAAGTGACAGATAGCCCTAGTGGGGGTGGGGGGGGAGAGGATGGTGATGGGAAAAAAGATCGAAAATAGGCTAAAAGGTGGGGATAAAACAATGAATAAAAATGGAAATAAATTTTTAAAATAATAATAATAAAAATAAGTGGAAAAAAAATAAAAATGAATGTTGAGAAAAGGGGATCAAAAAGGGGTAAGGATGGAGAGGAGAGTTCATGGTTTGAAGTTGTTGAACTCAGTGTTAAGTCTGGAAGGCTGTAAGGTGTCCAATCGGAAGATGAGGTGATGCTCCTCCAGTTTGCGTTGAGCTTCACTGGAACATTGCAGCGGGCCAAGGACGGACATGTGGGCATGAGAGCAGGACGGTGTGTTGAAATGGCAAGCGACAGGAAGATCTGGGTCATGCTTGCAGACAGACCGAAGGTGTTCCGCAAAGCGGTCACCCAGTCTGCGTTTGGTCTCTCCAGTGTAGAGGAGACCGCATTGGGAGCAGCGAATGCAGTAGACCAAATTGAGGGAAATGCAAGTGAAGAGCTGCTTCACTTGAAAGGAGTGTTTGGGCCCTTGGATGGTGAGGAGGGGGGAAATAAAGGGGCAGGTATTGCACCTTCTGTGATTGCATGGGAAGGTGTGGTGGGAGGGGTTTGAGGTGTTGGGGGTGATGGAGGAGTGGACTAGGGTGTCCCGAAGGGAAGGGTCCCTACGGAATGCCGACAGGGGGGGTGAAGGGAAGCTGTGTCTGGTGGTGGGATCATGCTGGAGTTGGTGGAAATGGCGGCGAATGATCCTTTGAATGCGGAGGCTGGTGGGGTGAAAAGTGAGGACACGGGGGGACCCTACCATAGTTCTGGGAGGGAGAGGAAGGTGTGAGGGCAGAGGCACGGGAGATGGGTCAGACACGGTTGAGGGCCCTGTCAACCACCATGGATGGGAAATCTCGGATAAGGATGAAGGAAGACATGTCAAAAGCACTGTTTTAGAAAGTGGCATCATCAGAACAGATACGACGGAGGCGAAGGAACTGAGAGAATGGGATGGAATCCTTACAGGAAGCAGGGTGTGAGGAGCTGCAATCGAGGTAGCTGTGGGAGTCGGTGGGCTTGTAATTAATTTGGCGGACAGTCTATCGCCAGAAATTGAAACAGAAACGTCAAGGAAGGGAAGGGAAGTGTCAGAGATGGACCATGTGAAAGTGATGGAGGGGTGGAAATTGGAAGCAAAATTGATAAATTTTCCCAGGTCCAGATGAGAGCGTGAAGCGACACCGAAACAGTCATCGATGTACCGAAAAAAGAGTTGTGGGTAGGGGCCTGAGTAGGACTGGAACAAGGAATGTTCCACATACCCCACAAAGAGACAGGCATAACTGGGGCCCATATGGGTACCCATAGCCATACCTTTTATTTGAAGGAAGAGACAAGTTTAAGGAGAAATTGTTCAGTGAGAGAACAAGTTCAGCCAGACGGAGGAGAATGGTGGTGGATGAGGATTGTTCGGGCCTCTGTTCAAGGAAGAAACGGAGAGCCCTCAGACCATCCTGGTAAGGGATGGAGGTGTTGAGGGATTGCACATCCATGGTGAAGAGGAGGTGTTTAGGGCCAGGGAACTGGAAATTGTTGATATGATGTAGAGGAATCGCAGATGTAGGTGGGAAGAGACTGGACAAGGGGAGAGAGAACTGAGTCAAGATAGGAAGAAATGAGTTCCATGGGGCAGGAACAGGCTGACACAATTGGTCTACCAGGACAGTCCTGTTCGTGGATTTTGGGGAGGAGGTAGAAGCAGGCTGTCCGGGTTTGGGAGACTATGAGGTTGGAAGCTGTGGAGGGAAGATCTCCAGAGGAGATGAGGTCAGTGACAGTCCTGGAAACAATGGCTTGATGTTCGGTGGCGGGGTCATGGTCCAGGGGGAGGTAGGAGGAAGTGTCTGAGAGTTGCCGCTCAGCCCCTGTGAGGTAGAGGTCAGTACGCCAGACAACAACAGCACCACCCTTGTCGGCAGGTTTGGTAACAAAGTCAGAGTTGGACCTGAGAGAACAGAGTGCAGCAAGTTCTGAAGGAGACAGGTTAAAGTGGGTGAGAGGAACAGAGAAATTGAGATGGCCGATGTCACGCTGACAGTTCTCAATGAAAAGATCAAGGGCAGGTAAGAGGCCAGAGGGAGGGGTCCAGGTGGAGGGAGAATACTGGAGGTGGGTGAAAGGATCCTTTGAACAGGGGGAGCACTCCTGTCCAAAGAAGTGAGCACGGAAACAAAGGCAGCGGAAGAAAAGTTCAGCATCATACCGAGCCCAGAATTCATTGAGGTGAGGGCATAAGGGTATGAAACTGAGTCCTTTGCTAAGCACTGAACATTCAGCATCAGAGAAGGGAGGGTCAGGTGGTATGGTGAATACACGGCAAGGGCTGGGATTATAAAACAGGATGGGGTCAGTGAGATGGGAAGGGTCCTGGATGGGCGTTGGTATCAATGAGTTGTTGGAGCTTGTGTTCCTTAGCACCTGAAAGAAAGAGACAAAGTTTCCTCTCTCACTGCATTTTCTGCTCTCACTGCATTCACTGCTCCCAATGCGGTTTCCTCTACATTGGAGAGACCAAACGCAGATTGGGTGACCGTTCTGCGGAACACCTTCAGTCTATCCGCAAGTATGACCCAAACCTTCCTGTCACTTGCCATTTCAACACACCACCCTGCTCTCATGCCCACATGTCCGTCCTTGGCCTGCTGCAATGTTCCTGTGAAGCTCAACTCAAACTGGAAGAACAGCACCTCATCTTCCAATTAGGCACCTTACAGCCTTCTGGACTTAACATTGAGTTCAACAACTTCAGATCATGAACTCTCTCCTCCATCCTCACCCCTTTTTTATGCCCCTTTTCTTCAATACTCATTTTTTTCCTACTTATTTTTTTATTCTTATTATTATTTTAAAACTTTACTTCCATTTTTATTCATTATTTTATCCCCACCTTTAAGCCTATTTTCAATCTTTTTTCCCACCACCATCCCCTCCCCCCACTAGGGCCATCCGTCATTTGCTCATGTTGTTCTTTTCAGAGTGCTTATTCTGGTCTGGCTATTATTACATTCTGCTTTCTACTCTTAATGTCACCATTAGCATCTCCTTTAGCCAGTACTACCACCCCTTTGACCTTTTCTTTATGACATCTTTGGCAATCTCTCCTTTGCCTCCACCTATCGTTGACCTTCCATCCAACTTCACCTGTTCGACCCCCCCCCCTTAAACAGTATATATTTCACCACAATTTTACTCCTCTTTAGCTCTGAAGAAGAGTCATACAGATTTGAAACGTTAACTCTGTCTTTTTCTCCACAGATGCTGCTGAGTTTTTCCAGCATTTTTGTTTTTGTTTCAGATTTCCAGCATCCACAGTATTTTGCTTTTATATTCAGAGCCACATTGACACTGGTTCTTTTGGCTGTTGTCTTTCTTGAGGGTGTTGACTCTTGTACTGTACATTTCTAAAGGCAATTCTGCTCATTCAATGGGCAGTGATCAGGAGCACGAATCCTGGCTGATTTCCCACTTCCAATGACTCCAGGGTTAGACAGAGGGGAAGTTAAGCAGGGATCCTGATCACTGTACAGTGACCACTCGGTTAGAGGGAGGAGAAACCAGGGCTCTAGATCACTGTCCAGTAACCACTGGGTTAGAGGGAGGGGAAACCGGGGCTCCTGATCACTGTCCAGTGACCACTGGGTTAGACAGAGGGGAAACCAACCAGGGCTCCTTATCACTGTCCAGTGACCACTGGGTTAGAGGGAGGGGAAACCAGGGCTCCTTATCACTGTCCAGTGACCACTGGGTTAGAGGGAGGGGAAACCAGGGCCCCTCATCACTGTCCAGTGACCACTGGGTTTGAGGGAGAGGAAACCAGGGCTCCTGATCACTGTCCAGTGACCACTGGGTTAGAGGGAGGAAACCAATCAGGGCTTCTGATCACTGTTCAGTGACCACTGAGTTAGAGAGAGGGGAAACCAGGGCTCCTGATCACTGTACAGTGACCACTCGGTTAGAGAGAGTGGAAACAACCAAGGCTCCTGATAAAAACAAAAAGCTAAAAGCTACTGCGGATGCTGGAAATCCAAAACAAAAACAGAATTACCTGGAAAAACTCAGCAGGTCTGGCAGCATCGGTGGAGAAGAAATCAGTTAACGTTTTGAGCCTTCACGGCCCTTCGGCAGAACTGAAGCATAGTTAGGAGAAAGGAGAAACCACTGTCCAGTGACCACTGGGTTAGAGGGAGGGGAAACCAGGGTTCCTGATCATTGTCCAGTGACCACTGGGTTAGAGGGAGGGGAAACCAAGGTTCCTGATCACTGTCCAGTGACCACTGGGTTAGAGAGGGAGAGAGGAAACCAAACAGGGTTCCTGATCACTGTCCAGTGACCACTGGGTTAGAGGGAGGGGAAACCAGGGCTCCTGATTATTGTCCAGTGACCACTGAGTTAGACAGAGGGGAAACCAGGGCCCCTGATCACTGCCCAGTGACCACTGGGTTAGAGGGAGTTTACATCTGCTCACTGGTCTGCAGTGATTAGGAGCAGGATTCCTGACCGATTTCTCTCCTCTCTCTAACCCAGTGGTCACTAGACAGTGATCAGGAGCAGGAAGCCTGGCTGATTTCCCCTCTCTCTAACCCAGGGTCACTGGACAATAGGGTCAGGGAGTCTGTCCGACTTTCTCATTAGTCCAGGGATCATTGGACAGCAATCGGGAGCAGGAACCCTGGCTGATTTCCACTCGCTCTAACATATGGATCACCGGACAACGACCAGGAGCAGGAAAACTAGCTGGTTTTGCTTCCCTCTGATCCGGGGATTACTGGATAGTGACGGGAGCAACAACACTTGACTGAACGGAGGATTAGGACTCTTCCGACATGTGTGCAGAGTGTGCCGTTCAGTCTGTGTACGTGATTGGGAGCAGTAACGGAATGAGCCTAGGAAGAGAGGCTGGTCTGTTTAAAGTGACGCGTCGCCCTATGAGAAGGCGATGCTGTATCTCTGGGCCCAGTTTAAGTTCTGACAAGGAAAGTGGGAAGAAAGGACTGAGGGAGTGAATGCAGAAGCAAGGGCGGAGGCTGCCATGGATTGCACTCCAAGAGTTTGTTCGCTGTTTCTGGTCCTGCCGATCCTGACGCTGATTTTATTGTCCCAATTTTCTGATTGTAGAAGTGAAATTCGGAAAAATCCGGTCCCGAAAGGTAATCCACGACTTTGGGGAGGGATAGAAGGAAACACTCGGGGGGTGTGGAGTAGAAGGGTGAGACGAGGAGGTGATAGAGGAAGGGGAGAGTGGAGGAGGAAGGGAGAGTGTAGGGGAGAGGATGGGGAAAGGGGGAGAGGGTAGGGGAGATGGGGACAGGAGGGGGTAGGGGATAGGAGGGGGTAGGGGACAGGAGAGGGTAGGGGAGAGGGGTGTGGGGGGTAGGGGAGGAGGGTAGTGGAGGAGAGGGTATGGGAGAAGGAGTGGTGAGGAAGGGAGGGGGAGAAGGAAAGGGCGGAGAGGGGTAAGGAGGAGGGAGAAGGAGAGTAGGGGAGGGGAGATAGAGGAGGGGTAGGGGAGGAGAGGTAGAGGGGGGTAGGGGAGGAGGGGGTGGAGGAGGAGGGGGTAGGGGAGGAGAGGTGGAGGGGGTAGAGGAGGAGGGGGTGGAGGGGGTAGGGGAGGAGGGTAGTGGAGGAGAGGGTATGGGAGAAGGTGGTGAGGAAGGGAGGGGGAGAAGGGGTAAGGGGGAGAGGGGAGGAGAGGGGTAAGGGAGGAGAGGAGTAGGGGAGGAGAGATAGAGGAGGGGTAGGGGACGAGAGGTGGAGGGGGTAGGGGAGGAGAGGTGAAGGGGGTAGGGATGGAGGGGGTAGGGGAGGAGGGGGTGGAAGAGGAGGAGGGGTTAGGGGAGGAGGAGCAGGTAGATGAGGGGGATGGGAGAGGTGAGAAGGATGGAGGGGAGCCTCCGGGGGTGTGGTTAAAGGGGAGAGAGCGGGAGAAAAGTAAATGGGAGAATCCAAGAGGAGGGGGTAAAGGGGAGAGACTTGGGGGCCACATGGATTAAATGCCAGAGGAGGGGATGCAAAAAAAGCCAATAAATGGAGACAGAAGTGACTCGGTTCGTTAGAAAATAAACTGGGGTCTGCAGCAACTAAGGCGATGGCGGGGTAGCGGCGGCGGTGAGGGTGAATCTGTAGGGTTCAGCGCCGGAATGTTTATCTACCCTGAATTTATATTACATCTGCTGCTTGGTTTACAGATTTTTCGGGGGGATGGGTGGAGATGCTGACGTGGAAGGGCTGGGGGAGGGGAGCGGAGGGGAGCAGTTTCCCAAAAGGCAGAGAGAGTGGAATGGGAGGGACCGAGTTGTAATAGAGTCGGTGTTCAGCGTAGAAAGCTGCGATCAGTGTCTGTCTTTACCCTGAGGTTGTAGGTCCGGGATGCCCACCACCGATTTCCTTCCAACTCGCCGAGACTCTGACTCCTGATGTTCCTGCAGCTAGTGGGATGTTTCCAGACCCGAACCCCGACAAGTCCAATTTTACTCAAGTCTCCCACTCTGTGACGGGATGTGATATTTGGGGGCACATTCATTAAAACTCTGCTTCTGCATATAATTTAAAAATGACATCTCCCCATCACCAGCTGATTAACCCGAGATCTGGAGGTCATTTGCCCCAAACCCTGAACCACACCCTCGTTCCAGCAATTCTAATTTTTAATGTATAATAGGAGAAGGAATGTTGTTTGAGATGGAGGGAGACCTTGAGAACAAGGTTGGACAAAGAGTCAGTGTCACCGGGCTGCTGGGGGGGGTGGGGGGTTGGATTAATTGAGAGACTGTTAATTTTTACATAATATCCGCTATTTTCATTTGATGGGAGGTTAGGATGACAGGCTGAGCAATCTCTGACTGTTGCCCTGCAGATTCCCATTCCTGCACCAAGTCTACTTCTGTGGTTCTAATGGTCCAAGGCTGGCCAATCTTGCCAAGAGTCGTGCAGAGTGGTTGCTTTTTCTATCGAAACAATTACTCAGCAAATGCTCGTGGCGAGAATTCTGGAGTGGGCCACGTTACTGGAGCCAGTGCCACTGAGCCAGCCTTGCTTAGATGATTTTGGAAGTAATTGGATTTAACAAATTGATCATTTTAAAAGAGTTGAGGTAGGTTTTATCATGATAATAGCTCTTTGTGGTTGTGGGCTCCAGTATTAGATACTATACAGTACTCTACTATATAATCTTTAGAGTGATCGACCTAAACAGAGCTGGTGTATTTGGTGACCACTTTGGTGTCTTCGGAGATGGCATATTTGGCCAATTCCCCTGGCAGTATGAGGCAGATGGCGCTCTGGATCTCTCTGGCCGAGATGGTGTGGTGTTTGTTGTATTGAATGAGGTGTGAGGCCTCAGAGGCGATGCACTCAAAAATGTCGACAATGAAGGAATTCATAACACTCATGGCCTTGGACGAGATCCTGGTGAAAGGTTGGAGCTGGGTCAGTACCCTGTATACGTAAGTGGAATAGGTCTGCTTGCGAGATTTCCTCCACTTCTTGGGCAGCTTCTTGGTGACTTTAGTCAGCGACTGCTTCAACGCCTTGCGTGACACACCGCTCTTAACCGCAGCCGCCACTTCAGGCATTCCACTCAACCTGGACTAACTCAAGTCTGGGATCATCTGACCTGGGGGTTGAAGGTCAGATAGCACATGTTGGAGCCTGTCTTGAGTTCAGACATTGCAGATGTGTTCATGTTAGGAAAATGTGTTTATCAATAAAATTAGCTCAGCTACAATGTCGGTGGCCTGTGTGTATCATTAAAAAAAGAAACAAGATGTGGTGTCAGAAGTAAAAAAAACGCGACAATGGAGGTCCTGAAACCGCCGGCAGAGCTTAGTTTGGAGAGCAATCTCACGGAAAACTGGAGGAGGTTCCAGCAGCGATTCGAGCTGTACCTCACAGCGATGGACAGTGATAAAAGAGACCCTCAGGTATAGTCTTCTCTCTTTCTTCACGTAGCGTGGGAAGAAGCCCTAGAAGTCTATAACACATTCACATTTGAAAGTGATGAGAAATGAAATGACTTGAAAGAAATGGCAAAATTTGAAGCCTACTGCAGCCCTAAGAAAAACATCATGTATGAAAGATACTGATTTTTTTTATGTCCACACAAGGCAGTGACAATATTAGTCAGTAAGTAAATGAGCTGAGGAAACAAACTAAACTGTGTGAATTTGGAGGGCTTGCAGAATCACTCATCCGAGATAGAATACTTTGCGGGATTGCAAATGACTCTCTGAGAAAATGGCTTTTGAGAGAAGGTGATCTCATGCTGGAGGAAGCAATAAATATCTGCAGGGCGGCAGAGACAACCAAATGCCAGATTAAACAGATGACAGAAGATGATAAGCCACACACAGTCAAGCAGTTAGATGCAGTTAAACAGAAACAGCCTTGGGAAAGAACAAATTGTCAGCCTGAAGTTAAAAAGAACAAAACTGTTATTAAAACATTTAAGCGCAGCCGATACGGAACAGAGCATTTACCACGTAGTTGTCCAGCCTACAGAAAGCAGTGTAAGAACTGTGATAAACTAAATCATTTTGCTAAGATGTATAAATCGAAGAAAGTGCACACGATTGCAGATGATAACACAGACATTGAAACTGAACTTTACATTGGTGCAATAACAACAAATTCTAAAGAAGACGAATGGAAGGTTGATTTAAAAATTGCCAACCTGATGATGAATTTCAAGCTTGACACAGATGCACAAGCAAATGTCATTCCCATAAGCCTGTATCGTAAGATAAGCAAAGAAAAACAGCTAACTAAAACAAAAATGAAGCTGTCTACTTATACAGGTGAAAAAACTGCTGTAGAAGGCAAGTGCACACCTAAAGTGAACTACAAAAAACAGTCTCGAGCATTTCCATTCATAGTGGTGAAAACTGATGCAAAACCCATTCTTGGAATCAAAGCTTGTGAAAATCTGAAGCTAATCAAGAGACTAATGACTGTCATCACTGATGACATCCTGAGCAAGTGTAAAGATGTGTTCCAGGGAATTGGCTGCCAAAAGGAGAACACATTATTGCGATTGACGAAACTTGACACAAAAAATGCACATGCCCAGGAAAATACCATTAATGTTGAGGGATGGACTGAAAGCAGAGTTGGACAGAATGGAGAAACTTCACATCATCAAGAAAATTGAAGAACTGACAAAGTGGGTTAATCCAATTCTAATTGTAGAAAATTCAGATGTGAACCTGTGAGTCTGTCTGGATCCTAGAGACCTAAACCAGGCAGTACAAAGAGAGTATTACCAGCTGCCCACAGTAGAAGAGCTCACATGTAAGCTAGCTGATGCTAAATACTATTCAGTCTTGGATGCGAGTTCAGGCTTCTGGCAGGTCAAGCTGGATGAACACAGATGCTATCTCTGTACTTTCAACACACAACATGGGCGATACAGGTTTTTACGCTTACCTTTTGGTATTAATACAGTTCCGGAGGTGTTCCACAGAACAGTGAAGCAGCTGTTTGAAGGGTTAGAGGGTGTGGAAACCTATATCGATGATGTGCTGGTCTGGGAGCCTCACGAAAAGAACACAACCACAGACTGAGGCAGGTGTTGGCCAGAGCTAGAGAAAGGAACCTGAAGTTGAAGAAGGAAAAGTGCAAATTATGTCTTCATGAAATCAAATACTTGGGATATGTGCTAACAAGTAAGGGACTGAACCCAGACCAGAGCAAAATCGAAACAGTCATGAACATGCCACCCCCAGAATGTAAGAAAGACTTGGAGAGGTTTTTGGGAATGGTGACCTATCTTGGAAATTCATTCCAAACATGTCAGACCTGCCAGCACCTCTTAGAGAACTTCTACAACATGATGTGGAATGGCACTGGGAACAAAGTCACCAGGAAGCTTTGATCAGTCTGAAGAGAACACTGACCCAGGCACCAGTGTTAAAGTATTACGATGTCAGTCAGCCGGTCAAGATCTCAGTGGATGCTTCAAAGACTGGCCTGGGAGCTGTTCTTTTGCAAATGAGGCACCAGTGGCATATGCTTCAAAGGCGATGACTGAAACACAGCAGCAGTATGACCAAATAGAGAAAGAAATGCTAGCAATTGTGTTTCACCTAGAACGCTTCCACCAGTTTGTCTATGGCACAGATGTGGAGGTAGAGTCTGATCATAAGCCTTTGGAAGCTATACTTAAAAAGCTCCTGAACTGTGCACCACCAAGAATCCAAAGATTACTAATGCGTCTGCAGAAGTACTGGGTCAGAGTTAAATACAAACTAGACAAGGAAATGTACATCACAGACACTCTGTCACATGCAAAGCTACCCATCACGGAGGAATGGGATAAAGAAACGAAAGCACAGGTTCACATGTTGACAAAGAACTTACCTGTGGCTGTAACCAAACTGGATGGGATCAGGGAAGTGAGCAAGAATGATGCCACCCTGAGAAAACTGCAGCAGATTGTGAAAACTGGCTGACTCACACATCGGAGTGGAGCCCCTTCTGCTGTACAAGAGTACTGGAACTTTGCGGGGAACTTCATGTAGCAAAAAGAATACTTTTCAAGGAAGAGAAGATCATAATTCCTGCAACACTCAGAAAAGAAATGCTGCAGCGCATACATGAAAGTCACCTCAACATAGAAATATGCAGGAGAAGAACTTGAGATGTAATGTATTGGCCTGGAATGGGAGCACAAATCGGATGAATGTGTGTGCAGTGTGCCAAAAGTACAATAAGTCACAACAAAACAAACCACATCAACCTTACAGTGTTCCAGAGAGGCCCTGGCAGAAAATTGGAGTGGACCTGTTCACATTTGACAACAGTGAGTACCTACTAGCAGTAGATTATTACTCAAAGTCTTTTGAGTCTGTGCTGCTGAGAAATGAAAGTAAGAGCATCATTTATAATCAATCATTTATAACCAATTTTTGCTTGTCACGGCATACCTGAAGTGCTCATCTCAGATAACAATCTACAACTCTCAGGCACTGAGTTTCACAAATTTGCACAGGACTGGGAGTTTTGCCACACTACGTCAAATCCCAAATATCCACAATCCAATGGAATGGTGGAACATACCGTGCAGACCTTAAAACAACTGTTCAAGAAAGCAAAAGCAAAGCAAAGGAAGAGAACTCTACCTGACTCTGCTGGATTTCAGGAATATTCCATTGGAGGGCATTGGATCATCTCCAGCACAGCTCCTGATGGGGAAAAGACTAAGAACAAAGCTTCCAACTGTGCTCCAACTGTCATTCCCACAGCCAGTGAGCTACAGCATGCAGGACCTGCTCAAACTGAGACAGCAGAAGCAGAAAAAGCACTTTAGTCGATGCGCCCAACCTCTGCCTGACCTGAATGTGGGAGTGACAGTGGGGAATTCAGCATGAAGGGATCTGGAATCCTGCTGTTGTCACAGGAATCACAGGTGAACCAAGGTTTTACATAGTACAGACTCCAAACGGATAACAGTACAGGAGAAATTTGGAATTCTTGCGGAAAAGAAATGAAACGTAACCCTGCTCTGACCAGAAAGTGTAGCTGAAGGTCAAAAACCAGAATGCACCAGTGAAACAACAGATAACCAGACAAAGCCTGAGAGCCCTGAAAACTATCCAAGTTGCAATAGTGACACAAAGCTGGAGAAGGCCCCATGTCCTTCAAAATCACCTCTGTCACCATTCAGAATGTCTAGTGGAAGAATTGTAAAAAAAAAACAGATGAGTAAAAGACAAAGCAGACTGATCAAAACAGAGTGAGACTTTGTGTACTTGAGTTGTATAAAAGTCTTTTTTTTAAAAAAAGGAAATGTCAAGATAATAGTTGATTGTGGTTGTGGACTCCAGTATTATTTACTATATGGTGCTCTGTACTATATATGGGTCACCTGCAAATATGTGTTCATGTTAGGAAAATGTGTTATCAATAAAGTTAGCTCAGCTACAATGTCAACGGCCTGTGTGTATCATTAAATAAAGAAACAAGAAAAAAGACAAGCTCAGTGGGATGTTGGGTCTGAATGAATGGATTCCTAGTATATGAGCTCATGCTACACTAGGCTGGACTTTGAGGAGAGGTGGGTCTGACTGGGAGACAACCTCAAGTCACCGCAGAGAAAGTCACTGGGCGTGGGCCCTGATCTCTCCTCATGAATATGCTTGGGGATCTTCATTGCTTTCAGACTTTTCCTGCAGAAACCAACATCACAGCCAACTGAGTATAAATGTTAAGTCTAATGTACATAAAAAATGTAAATACAAGAGACGCCTGTTTGTCTGAACAAATACAAACTCCTTCAACAGGTCTGCTCACCAGTCTCGCACTGCAATCTCTCCCAAATCAGTCTCTACATGTATAATTTCCGTTTAAGGGAACACTGGGCTCAGCAACAGCTCAGTGGGTAAGCACCCTGACCTCTGAGGAGGAAAATTGTGGGTTCAAGATCCATCCCAGCAAATGAATCTTGTAATCCAGGTTGACACACCTCAGTGCAGTACTGAGGGATTGCTGTACTGTCAGAGCTGCCATGTTTCAGATGAGATGTGAAACTGAGGCTACTGTATTCTCAGGTGGATGTTAAAGATCCTATGGCACTATTTGAAGAAAAGCAAATGAGTTGTCTCCAGTGTCCTGGCAAATATTTATCCCTCAACCAACATCAGAACAGGTTACCTGGTCATTATCAAATTGCTGTTTGAGACTTTGCTGTGCACAGTTTGGTTGCCATGTTTCCTATATGATAACAGTGACTACACTTCAAAAGATTACTTAATTGGCTGTCACCTGCTTTGTAATACTTTGAGGTTGTGAAAGGCACTATAGAAATGCGAGTTTTCTTTTCCTGTGAGTTACAGTGGGGAGGGTGTGGGTTGTGAGTTGGTGTTTGTGGGTTAGAGTGGGAGGGGGTATGGGTTATGAATTGATGACTGTAGGTTGCAGAGGGGAGGGCGTGGATTTTTTTTGTTATTCATTCATGGGATGTGGGCATCGCTGGCTAGGCCAGCATTTATTGCCCATCCTTAATTTCCCTTGAGAAGGCAGTGGTGTACTGCCTTCTTGAACCGCTGTAGTCCATGTGGTGTAGGTACACCCACAGTGCTGGTTGGGAGAGAATTCCAGGATTTTGACCCAGTGACAGTGAAGGAACGGTGATATATTTCCAAGTCAGGATGGTGAGTGACTTGGAAGGGAACTTCCAGGTGGTGGTGTTTCCGTGTGTCTGCTGCCCTTGTCCTTCTAGATGGTAGCAGTCGTGGGTTTGGAAGGAACTGTCTAAGGAGCCTTGGTGAGTTCCTGCAGTGCATCTTGTAAATGGCACACATTGCTGCCACTGTGCGTTGGTGGTGGAGGGAGTGAATGTTTGTGGATGGAGTGCCAATCAAGCGGGCTGCTTTGTCCTGGATGGTGTCAACCTTCTTGAGTGTTGTTGGAGCTGCACTCATCCAGGCAAGTCGAGAGTATTCCATCACACTTCTAAATTGTGCCTTGTAGATGGTGAACAGGCTTTGGGGAGACGAGGTGAGTTGCTCGCCACAGGATTCTGACCTTCTGACCTGCTCTTGTAGTTACAGTATTTATATGGCTAGTCCAGTTCAGTTTCTGGTCAATGGTAACCTCCAGAATGTTGATAGTGGGGATTCAGTGATGGTAATGCCATTGAATGTCAAGGGCCAATGATTAGATTCTCTCCTGTTGGAGATGATGATAGCCTGGCACTTGTGTGGTGCGAAGGTTACTTGCCACTTGTCAGCCCAAGCCTAGATATTGTCCTGGTCTTGCTGCATTTAGAAATGGACTGCTTCAGTATCTGAGGAGTCAGGAATGGTGCTGAACATCGTGCAATCATCAGCGAACATCCCCACTTATGACCTTATGATGGAAAGAAGGTGAAGATAGTTGGGCCAAGGACACTACCCTGAAGAACTCCTGCAGTGATGTCCTGGAGTTGAGATGATTGACATCCAACAACCACAGCCATCATCATTTGTGCTAAGTTTGACTCCAACCAGCGGAGAGTTTTCCCCCCGATTTCCATTGACTCCAGTTTTGCTAGGGCTCCTTGATGCCACACTCAGTCAAATGCTGCCTTGATGTCAAGGGCAGTCACTCTCACCTCACCTCTGAAGTTTAGCTCTTTTGTCCATGTTTGAACCATGGCTGTAATGAGGTCAGGACCTGAGTGACCCTGGCAAACCCAAACTGGTCAGTGAGCAGGTTATTGCTAAGCCAGTGCCACTCGACAGCACTGTTGATGACCCCTTCCATCATTTTACTAATGATCGAGAATATACTGATGAGGCAGTAATTGGCCAGGTTGGATTTGTCCTGCTTTTTGTGTACAGGACATAAATGGGCAATTTTCCACATTGCCAGTGTTGTAACTGTACTGGAACAGCTTGGTTAGGGGCACGGCAAGTTCTGGAGCACAAGTCTTCATTATTATTGCTGGATCATTGTCAGGGCCCATAGCCTTTGCTGTATCCAGTGCCTTCAGCCATTTCTTGATATCATGTGGAGCGAATCGAATTGGCTGAAGACTGGCATCTGTGATGCTGGGGACCTCCGGAGGAGGCCAAGATGGATCATCCACTTGGCACTTCTGGCTGAAGATTGTCACAAATGCTTCAGCCTTATTTTTTGCACTGACACACTGGGCTCCCCTATCACTGAGGGTGGGGATGTTTGTGGAGCCTCCTCCTCTGGTGAGTTGTTTAATTGTCCATCACCATTCATGACTGGATGTGGCAGGACTTCAGAGCTTAGATCTGATCCGTTGGTTGTGGAATCACTTAGCTCTGTCTATCGCTTGCTGCTTATGCTGTTTTGGCATGCAAGTAGTCCTGTGTTATAGCTTCACCAGATTGAAACCCCATTTTTAGGTATGCTTGATGCTGCTCCTGGCATGCCCTCCTGCAATCTTCATTGAACCCAAGTTCATCCCCCGGCTTGATGGTAATGGTAAAGTGGGGGATATGCCGGGCCAGGAGGTTACAGATTGTGGTTGAGTACAATTCTGTTGCTGCTGAAGGCCCACAGTGCCTCATGGATGACCAGTCTTGAGTTGATAGATATTTTCGAAATCTATCCCATTCATCATGGTGGTAGTGCCACACAACAGCTCTCCCAATTTTGGCACAAGCCCCCAGATGTTAGTAAGGAGGATTTTGCAGGGTCATCTGAGAGTTTGCCATTGTCGTTTCTGGTGCCAAGGCTGATGCTGGGTGATCCATCCGGTTTCATTCCTTATCCAATTTTCTGTAGCGGATTGATACAACTGAGTGGCTTGCTAGGCCATTTCAGAGGGCAGTTAAGAGTCAATCACACTGCTGTGGGTCTGGATAAAATGTAGGCCAGACATGGTAAGGACAGCAGATTTCCTTCCCTAGAGGGCATTAGTGAACCAGATGGGTTTATGTAACAATCAGCAATGGTTTCACGGTCATCATTAGACTTTTAATTCCAGATTTTTATTGAATTTAAATTTCACCATCTGCCCTGGGTGTATGGATTGCTAGTCCAGTGACAATACCACAATGCCACTGCCTCCCTGAGTTTGTGTCTGTGGGTTACAGTGGGGGGTGAGGGGGTGGGTGGTGTGGGCTGTGAGCTGGTGTCTGTGGGTGACAGAGGTGAGGTTGTGGGGAGGGTGTGGGTTGTGAGTTGGTGTTTGGATTACAGTGGGGAAGGTGTGGGATGTCAGTCAGTATGTGTGGATTACAGTGGGGAAAGTGTGGGCTGCGAATTGGTATCTGTGGATTACAATGGGGAAGGTGTGGGATGTCAGTCAGTATGTGTGGATTACAATGGGGAAAGTGTGGGATGTCAGTCAGTATGTGTGGATTACAGTGGGGAAGGTGTGGGATGTCAGTCAGTATGTGTGGATTACAGTGGGGAAGGTGTGGGATGTCAGTCAGTATGTGTGGATTACAGTGGGGAAGGTGTGGGCTGTGAATTGGTGTCCGTCTGTTACAAACTCACCTTTTTCTTGTTTTCTGCAGAAAATCTCTTGGTTTTCACTGTCGCCACAAAAGAGACAGACGGTTTCAAGCGATTCATGAGATCTGCAAACTTCTTCAATTACACAGTTAAGGTGACATGATTTGTAACCAATTATTCATCAACGAACACTAACAGCCAATGAGAACAGATAAGCAACTGATGTCAGCGGTCAACTCAGCTGGTTAATAATGCAAAATGTTTCTCTGTCAAATTTACACCTGCTTGGCTAACTTAGGGTGTTATTTCTTTTAGCATAACAGTGTTATTTGTATAAAGTTTCTAATCAGATGGTCAATGTTTTGACAACAAAAGGCTGTTGCCAACCCAGCCGCTCACTCAGTTTTTAAGGTTCTGATTGGCTAGTTTACTCTCTTTGAATGTCCTTGGATATGAGGTTGGGAAAGGGATATTTTCAAGACTATCACATCAATGTTGGATAAACCCTGGCTCTGAACACAGGATCTGTTAGCTTCAGCTGGCTGAGGGGTGTGCAAAATGCTGGGAGCAGGGATTTAATTTTTACAGGGCAATAATGTGTGTTGCCAATAAGGAAATCTCAGCTAGGCTATTAAGAAACTACAGGCACACTGAGGAATCGCTAGCTAATTTATCATCTTATGTGTTGAACACAGGCCACATCTCTATTGGAGCAAAATACAATACTTCAAAACTCAATCCTTACATCCTCTGCCCTCCAACCATGGATCACGAATAAAAGAAAGCTCAGACACCCGACTGCCTTGACAGACGATATATAAGAGGCCTAACAAAAACAGAGTCAGAATACTTTAGCTGACCGCTGCTCAGCACTGAATCCCTGCTCCTAATAAGCAGGATAGATCATTCGTGGGCCTGGCATTTGAAGGCAATTTAATCTTTGCCTTGTCCCAGCTCTGGACAGGTACAGTCTGGTAGTGTGGGGTTCTCCCAGCACAGGGTGGGGCTATAACTGTTGAAGTTGTTCCTCTTTGTGTTTCTAGGTATTGGGTCTGGGTGACGAGTGGACAGGTGGAGATGTGACAAAAACCTCAGGGGGCGGCCAGAAAGTACGGATTCTCAAGCAAGCCCTGAAATCGTATGCCACCGAAAAGGAACTGGTTATCCTGTTTGTGGACAGGTACAGTCTGGTAGTGTGGGGTTCTCCCAGTGCAGGGTGGGGCTATGAGGTTCTCCCAACACAGGGTGGAGTTGCAAGGTTCTCCCAACATAGGATAAGATCCTTCTGTCCTCCCAAGTGTGTAAAAGATCCCAGAGTACTATTCTGAAGAAGAGCATTAAAGTCCACCAGTGTCCTGGTCCATATTTATCCTTCAACCAACATCACTAGAACAAATTATCTGCTTATCATCACATTGTTGTTTGTGGGATCTTGCTGTGTGCAAATTTGTTGCCATGTTTCCTACATTACAACAGTGACTGCACTTCAAAACCAGTTAGAGACACCCTGAGGTATTGAAAGGTGCTATATAAATGCACTTCTTCCTTTCTTTCACTGCCCAATCTTGTAATGTTTTGCAGCTACGATGTGATATTTGCTTCAGGGCCTGAAGAATTACTGAAGAAGTTTCATCAGGCAAAGCACAAATTGGTCTTTGGTGCTGAGGCCTTTATTTGGCCCAGTCGCCACCTTGAAATCCAGTACCCTCATGTCCGTGAAGGCAAACGATTCCTCAATTCTGGAGGTGAGTTTCAGTGTTTGTGCTATACAAAATTCAGCCCCTTGAGTGTAACAGCATGGTGTAAGGTTTGATTTGCATCTCTATGTAAAGCAGCTTGTGTTTAACGCCATGAATGTGCCTCCATAAAACAACTTGTGTACATACTCGAGTTTCTATGTTTGAATGAGCTTATGTATGTTTTGTGTGTGTGTATATATATATATATATATATATATATAAAATATGTATATATATAAAATGTGTGTGTGTACAGGTGTCTGCATTCATGTGTATCTGTCTTTAAGTGCGTGTTCACATGGTTGTATCCGTGCATATTTAAAGCAGCTCTGTGCAACTTTGTTCCAATCCCTCTATAATATTTGCTGGAGGTAGGATCAGGATTACAGTGCAAGGGAATGGTGCAACTTCAAAAATCTTTTGGGAAATTTCAGGATTTATTGGCTTTGCTCCGAATGTTTACCAGCTTGTGGAACCCTGGGAACTACAGGACAAAGATGATGATCAACTCTTCTACACAAAAACATATCTGGATCCGGAGAAGAGGGTAAGGAACAGGAGGAAATGCTGAAAGTGTTGTAATGGTGTTGATCACAGAACATGTCTGTTAAGGAAGTCTTCAAAATCTTCTGTATGTTAAGACAGCAAGTCTTTATTAACTACTTGTAACTAAATACAATAAAGGGTACAGGCAAGGAGCTATCTCCATGTCTAAGTCTTAACATGTCTCTGGCCAACACCTCACTGACCCTAGCTCTGGGTCATGTGCCTTTTCACATCACTATGTAGGTGGTACTGTACTCGGTCCCACATTAATCCTGTATATACCAGAACCTTATACTACACATCCCCCCAAGTTTTTACCCCAAGGATATGGAGTTACATGAGTTTACTTCAAGTCTTACATTATTATAAGTCTTCTGCATTTACCTTATTTATTGTTACAGCCTTAATGCTATTCCAACATTATTGCTATTACAGCATTAGCATTAACAACATTCTCACTACCCCATCTCCCTTCAAGTCCTTGAAGTTAGAGGTTCAGGTGGTCTGGAGGACTTATAACCCTTCCATACCTTGTTCGCCATTCTGTCGGGAGAGTGGCAGGCTCTGTTGTTCTGGTTCTTGTCGTTGGCTTGGATGTTGGACTGGCATTTGGGTATGCTTTCAATCTTTTCTTCCATTGCTTAATGTTGACCCACACCTGGTTAGTTTGGCTGTTGCATTGATCCATGGTTGCTATTACTCTCGATCATTTCTTGTGGGGTGGACTAACATGGTATTTGTCTCCTTGGCACTGCTTTTTCTTCTTCTTTCTCTGAGTAGACCATCTTAAAGTCCTCTGAGGCTGAGGAAGAGCATTCCTGTGGTGAGAAGGTGGTTTAGTGGTACGCTCACCTGTGTTTTGTTGTTGATGTTGAGAGACTTGTACCAGGTTCCAGCATCCCTTGTGGTTGTGGCACACTGGCTGGAAGTTGCAGTATGTGCACAGTGGTTGCTGTGTCAACCAGCCATACCATCATCGTAGTTGGAAGTAGAGGCTTCTCAGACTGCTGATCATTCTATGGTATCACTTCCACCGGAGGTGCGATGGTAATTTCATGGGCAGTAAGTTGGTCTGACCATTGGGGGCTTTCTGGAACCTGGAATGATAATGAACAAAGTTGCTCCGCAAAGAGAAAAAAGAGATTGATGGTGGAATACGAGTCTGAATACTTTAGAGCTTGAGTACTCAGGACTGCGCTGTTCTGGCTGGATAACGACAGTGGTAGTCTCGACATCCTCCGCTGTCTGGAGGAGATCCAGGGTGACCTAGGCACTCCTGCTCAAGAGAGAGAAAGGCTGGTTACGGATGATGTACATCAGCTCATAGCTGCCCCATGTTGTATTCTCTCCACTGATCAGCTTTTTCTTGGCAGAGTATAATTCCTCTGTGCTACCTTTCAAGCCCACATTCTGTAATTGCGCTTCTTCCAATTGTTTTTGAAAGACCTCACACTCTTTAGTGAGAACTTCTACCATCACTTGCCATTATTAGTTCTTGATTTTCATCTCTTCATGTACCTCTTTTTGAATGTAATGTTTTTCCAAGGTTCCTTCCAAATGCGCAACTGTTTCCTTCAGTGCTGTAGCCTCTTTTTTGTACCTCTCTGCTTCCTTCTGGAAAAGTGTACATTCCTGAGCCATCTCTGAAAACTGGTTCATCAGTTCTTTCAGAGTGGCAATAAATTCATTTTGTTTCACTTTGTAATCTTCCCAAGGGACAAACTTGGACCTGAGGCATCCTTGTAGCATATGAAGGTCCTTCAGCAGGTTTTCCTTTTCATTGTGAAGCTCAAGTACTTCATCTTGAGGTTTCATGTATTGTACCAGAGTCTCATTGAGTTTGTTCTGCTGTTTTGCCATTCTCCTGTTCAAGGTATTCTTTATTCTGTCATGTTGCTGAAGGGTAATGGACTGCTTTTGAGTCTGATCCTGAAGGACAATTAGCTGCTCTTTCTTCTTCAGCTCTTCTCTTCCCACTTTGCATATCAGGGTATAGCTTTGTCATTGCTGATAGCTCCAGTGCAGCTTTTCTGAAGTAGCATTCAACGTCTTTTTCAACTCCTCGTGTATTTCCAGGGGCACGTATTGGTTCGCCAAAGAATCTTTCAAAGCAATGAGCTCTGTGAGTGCCTTCCTTGTTTACTGTCATGCCTGGCTGTATTTCAGGTTGAGTTCTTCCAACTAAGCTTTAAGACAAACATTCTTTGATTGTACTTCTGCTTTTTCTTGATCTGCCTGCTGCAGGGCTTTTTCCTTGTTGCCCACTACTAGTTGCCAGTACAATTCTGGAAATGTATCCACATCTTCAAAAAGGATATCATTTAGAACTTCAGCCTCAGGTTCCCCATAAAGATATATTACTGGAGCTTCTGGAGAGTTCTGTGCCTCTCTGGTGCCCTTGTATGGTTTGTTTGGATGCTGTTATTTGCCTTTTCTTTGCTTTGTTGGGAATTTTTTATGCCTGTTTTTAGCTCTGAGCTCCCCTCAGCTTGAAGATTAAAATATTCATCAAAGGCTGTTAATAGTCCTTCAAGGCTCGTTATGGATTCATCAATGCCTTGCACCAGAACAACATGATTAGCAATATCATCAAACCAGGAATAAAAGGCAATAATCTGGTCTTCCTCTGATTTTATTTTTTCTGGGACCTGATGTACTCAAGTAACATGAGATGTTGCTTCTCAAGAATGCCAAATATCCTGTTGGATTTGGCCCTGGGGTTGGTCCAAACCGATGTGGTAAGTTGGATTTTTGATCCATGGTGATTTCATATTTCCCCTGCAGCCACTGCCTTACATGTTGTTGCCCATTTAAGAACAACTGCACAGTTACCACTTTTCTTCTTCCTGCTTATCAACAATTACGGCTTTGAAATGTCATTACCCTTTTGAGAATGACTGTGAAGGAACCGTTTTTTTTCTTCATAATGGCTCCGCAGCTGCCGTTTTTTTTCTTGGATCTTACCACACTTTGTCGGGTTCAGCGGGTTCCCGCTGTGATCGTAGGCTGTTCTTAAGCTTATCAACTGTTTAACTTAAAAGAAAACAGTTAAGCTAATAGTGTTTGCCAGTAATTTGCTCCTCTGAGCTTTGGGGATCGATTTCAAGAAGATTTTTGCTCTCCCTTCTGTTTATCTTAAACATTTTTTTCACTGGAGCTTGTTTCACCTCCTTGGATTTCAAGATGGCATCACCGGTCATTTCAGAGGTGAAGGGGAGTTCCCGCACTTGCCAGCTTTGGCGGGCTTTGCAAAATGGTGGCAATGCGCTCTGGCTGAATTTTTAAAAAAATAACGGCTGCATGGGTCAGCTGTCTGGCGACTTGATTCATTCAGCAATGTAGTGTTGTGAGTAACGAGGCATTTAAATTAACCCCTGGCTCACTGTTTAAGGATCTGGACAGTTGCAAGCTGAGTAAGGTAATTATTACAAGTTTTTCTCTCTTTTTCCTTTCAACTTGGAGGACACATGTTGAGGCTCAGAGTCAGGGATTGAGTTTTTTTTATTCATTCATTGGATGTGGGCATTGCTGGCTAGGCCAGCATTTATTAACCGTCCCTAATTCAGAGGGCAGCTAAGAGTCAACCACATTGCTGTGGATCTGGAGTCACATGTAGGCCAGACCAGGTAAGGACAGCTGATTTCCTTCCCTAAAGGACATTAATGAACTAGGTGGGTTTTTACAACAATTGACAATGGTTTCATGGTCATCATATAGATTTTTTATTGAATTCAAATTTCACCATCTGTTGTGGTGGGATTTGAACCCAGGTCCCCAGAGCATTACCCTGGGTCTCTGGAATACCAGTGCAGTGACAATACCACTATGCCACCATCTCCCCAGGTTTCATTCAAATGACACTTCTGGCTAAATTAGTAAAAGGGGCTTCTCAGGACTGGCTGCAGCTTAGAAATTAAAATGACTTAGCTCACCCTTGCAGGCTATGGACTCTGCGTGCTGAACCCGAACTTCGAAGGGAGATTCCATGGAGCCTTCTGCTACAGTTAGACTTCTGCCTTTAGCTTCCAGGCACTTCTGTCTGGAGCTATTTCTGGCAAATTTTCTCTGCATCTGTAGCTTCAGTTGGGAGCTTCTTTCAGTTCAGGATCCATTGAAGATTTTCTTTTTCTTAATTTTTCAGTATTCCTGTGAGGTTGAAAGTTTTTTGATCCACAGCTGCCACCATGTTGTAATGATGTTGGTTACTCTGTTAAATAATCTCAACGTATTCTGTATGTTAACAGCAAGTCTTTATTGACTACTTATAACTATATACAGATATATAGTAAAGGGTACAGGCAAGGAGCTATCTCTGTGTCTAAGTTTTAACACGTCTCTGGCCAACACCACACTGACCCTAGCTCTGGGTCATGTGCCACCTTATATCACAGTGTGGGCGGTACTGTACCCAGTCCCTTATACTACAGAAAGAGTGTAGAATTCAGTGCATAATAGTGGAACATTGCAGTAAGGTTACAGTCAGTAATATTATAACAGTAACTCTATGTTCATTCATGCACTGAGATCTTCCTGTTCATGTTTGCCATATTTCAACTTTTTCTCCAGGCGAGTTTGAATATTACCCTGGACCACAGGTGCCGGATATTCCAGAATTTGAATGGAGCGCTGGGTAGGTAAGGGTTGGGATCCTGCTCCAGGTCACTGTGTCTTCAGGGTTTGCTGAATCACAATCAAGAGTCACACAAGAAGGCTTCCAGTTAATGAACCCAAATAAACAAGCAAAGGGTCATAGCCATGAAAAAATAGCCCCCATGTTTGTACAATTATCATCTCACCTAACATTCAAGACCAGTTCCATAGGACAGTGACCCTTGGCCAGTAAATGTCACCAGGAGTGTGCTCAAGTAGTGACCTCTCACCAGTAAATGTCATTGTGGCTGCCTGAGATGCTAGAAGAAAAATTCATTGTGTTGGCCAAGTTACCAATCTGGGCAGAGCTGTCCTGGTGCCAGTTACTGAAGGTCAGGCTACAGCAGTTAATGGAATTTGGCTGCCTATATGCTGGCTGCTAATGAAGGCTGAGATTGCAACAGTCACTGAGCATACTCTCTCCCCTCAGCATATGGAGAGCTAAATACAGAAAACACTGGAGACAAATAGTCAGAGGTTTTCTCCCCATAGACAATCACTGATTTCTGAGTGTTTGAGAACTTTGTTTTATTTTAGATTTCTTGCATCTACAGTTTTGTACATTTTGTTTTAACCTTTAGGTGGTGGCTTTCATGACTTAGCTTCAAGGGAAGTAAATAGAATTTATGGATTAAGAGTGAAAGTGTCTTCCATAGCAAATGGATTTAGTTGTGTACAGACATTCTCTCATTTGCTGGTCTCTCTCTGATTGGCAGATGAAGTGGTTCTGAAATTTGAGGATAATCAAGTAAGGGCACGAAACATGGCATATAATTCGCTGCCAGTCATCATCCATGGAAATGGCCCCACAAAGGTAGGTATGGCACTGCGGTCATGATGTAAAGTTCATTACAGAGCAAGAAGGCCATTCAGCCCATCTAGTGAGATTCTAACATTCCACAATATGGCATCCAATTGATTCTTAAATGGTTTGCTCTCTTTCTATTAATGATTTATATCTCCTGTCTCACACTGTTTAAGATGGAGACAAAGTTAGCATTCAGGTTGATGAAAGGTCTGAATTGATCTGAAATGTTAACTTTGCATCTGTCTCCAAAAATGCTACCAGACCTGCTAGGCATTTCCAATGTTTTCTGTTTGTATTAAAGATTTCCAGCATCCACATTATTTTGCTTTTTTATTATTATTTAAGGTGGGGACAGGGCTACCAAAGGCTGAATGAGATAATTACAGGAGATGAAACTGAAATGGGAAGGATACTGGACAAACAGTTTGCTTCAGTTTTCTACCAGAAAGTCAAGAAGAATATTACAGCAGTTAAGATAGAAAGAAAGGTGATACCAGACAAATTTAAGGAGAAAAAGGGCCTGGTCCAGATAGATTGCACCAGTGGAAACTCGGAGAAGCTAGGGACTAATATACACATATAAACATTCAGTTGAAATGGAATATTGCTAGAGGACCGTGAACAGCAAATAATATTCTAACCTTCAAAACAAATGGAATGAATACAAGGAACTATATATCAGTCCGCCTAACTTCAGTGGTAGAAAATATACTGGAATCTTTTCTAAAAAATGAAGTAACAAAACATCTAGACTCAGAGAATCCCATAAATTATAGTTGGAGTGGATTTCTATCAGAAGGTTATGTTTATCTTATTTACTCATTGAAGGAGCAGCCTCAATGCAGTAAATGTGGTAGACAATGATACTAAGAAGCTCACATAAGATGTCACATAGAAACTCATGTCAGGGCATGTGGAATCAGGGGCCTGAAAGCAGAATGGATTTAAGGATGGCTACAGAACAGAAACAAAGGCTTGGTAGCAGATAAAGGAAGTTTCTCAAATTGGCAGAGTGTGGGAAGTAATGTCACATAGGATCTGTGCTGGGCTTACTGTTGTTTACCATATACATAAATGATTTGGACTTGAGAATAGGAGGTATATTGTCAAAATTTATAGATTATACCAAATTGGGGGAGCTATGACTCATGCTTAGGAAGGCTGAACCAAAATGCAGATAGATGTAAACAGGCTTGCAAAGTGGGTGAATAAATGGCAAATGCAATTCAATTATAACAAAGTGTGAGAATGTTCATTTTATTAGGAGGAATAAGAAAGCTTCTTATCCTATAGAAGGTAAGAAACTAAATGGAGTGGTGGAGCAAAGATGTGGGAATACAAATCACACAAATTAATGACACCATAAAGAATGCAAACAAAATACTTATGTTCATTTTTGGAAGAACGGAATACAAAAGCAGGGAAGTAATGTTTAGATTGTATAAACTTGGTATGACTCCACTTGGAATATTGACTGCAGTTCTGGACTCCATATGACTCCATTGAAGCACTGCAGAAAGCGTCTAAAAGATTTACAAAGATATTACCAGAATTAAGGGAATGCAACGGTCGGGAAAGACTGAATGAGCTGGATATATCTTAGCTGGAGAAAAGAAAACTAAGGGGAGACCTGACAGAAGTCTTCAAAATTATGAAGGTGTTTGGTAGAGCTTTGGGAAAAGAGCAGGGTCATGGTACTAAATGGATCGATTTTTCAAAGAGCTGGCATAGGCATGAAAGGCTGAATGGTCTCCTTCTGCACCCACTTCTATGTAATTCTGTATGTGATGTTACCACTAATTTGCCTATATCTCAATTCGTTGTCATGTTCACTCACAATGTCCCTTTCCTTCTGTGACATTTACTATCTCACTCTTTCTGTCATCCTCTGTTACTCTTTCACTGTGTCCATCACTTTCTCTGTTAGTCATACACTGTTATTCACTTTCTATATTTCTGCCACCTCTCCGCACTTTCTTTCTCTGTCACTGTCTCACATTCTCAATTTGTCTCTCTTCTTTTCTTGCTCACTCACTCTGACCATGCTACTTTCTCTGATGCTGTCACTCTCTCACTTGTTCACACTCTCTGCCTCTACTCCCCTCACTCTCACCTACTCTTGTCTCTACTCCCTCTGACTCATTCACTTACCCCTCACTCTCATGACTCCATTTCTACTCCCTGTCTTTCACTCTTACACAGTGTTTCTCTACCCCTTTCTCTCACTCATTTACACATGCTGTCTGTTTCAATCAGATTATTCTAACTGTTCAAATTCTTTACTTTTAAGATGCAGCTAAACTATTTGGGGAACTACATTCCGAAGGTTTGGACCTTTGAAACTGGCTGCACAGAATGTGAAAAAGACACAATAAGTTTGGCAGAAAAGAAGGTAAGGGATTCTGGTCCCTTTTCTTTGTTTGTTGCACAGATGCAGCTGCGTGAGCTGGGACAGGAAGTGTTTCCTCCTCTCCACAGTGTCAGAACCAGCCACTCCTGGGCCTGAACCTGATAGTATCGACATTCATAGGCCCTGGGCCTTATAATATTGATGCTGCAAGGCCCAGTGGCCTGGAGTAGATATATTTCTGAGGTCTCCCCACATACACCAGCTCTGAGATATATCTGGCAATGAATTGTACACTCTCAGGATCTGCGTCCCGATTTGTTGATAATTGTGCAAACTGGTGGATTATTTTATTATTTATTTGTTTATTTTTCTCCTGTTTAGGACAGCGAGTTTCTCACCGTCCTCATTGGGATCTTTATTGAGCAGCTGACGCCCTTTGTAGAGGATTTCTTTGAGCGTCTAATGAATTTGAATTTCCCAAAGAAGCAACTCCGAATCTTCATCCACAACACAGTGAGTGCTGGGGAAGAAGCTATTGTCAGCCCTGCTATCTCATATTCTGAATATTTATTCTGTTTTTTGGGTCCTTGCCTTGCTGAAAAGTGGAGAAAATTCTAAATCTCCCTTTTCTTTACTCAATTATTTCTGTAACATTCTGTAATGGTTCCCTGTATCAGACAGTACTAGTGATGGAGGAGATTCAACACAGAGGGTGGAGTGTGACTCTTTGATTTGAATTTGTTGCATTATACTTAGACATTCCCTCTCTTTCTGTGTTAACAGCAAACACACCATGAGCAGCATGTGTGGAAGTTCATAGAACAACATGGGGACCAGTATCAGAGTGTGAAAGTAGTTGGACCCGATGAAGAGATTGCCAATGCAGATGCTCGTAATATGGGGATGTGAGTAACTGAGGGTGGAAATTAGAATGGAGCCTCATGTCATCCACTAACGTGACACAATGTCTGCTGTTACTCAGTGGATAGCACTCTTCCCTCTGAGTCAAAAGGTTGGGGATTCAAGCTCCATTCCAGAGACTTGATCCAATAATCCAGATTGACACTTTCATGTGTACTGAGGGAGTGCTGCACTTTCAGGGGTACCTGGTTTCAGATGAGATGTTAATCTCATCAGAGGCCCTATCTACCCTCTCATGTGAGCATAAAAGATCTTACAGCACTACTTTGAAGTACAGTGAATTTTTCCCGGTGTACTGTACCAATATTTATCCCTCACTTAATGCCATTGAAGCAGATTAGCTGGCCATTATCTGATCGCTGTTTGTGCAACCACGTGTGCAAATTGGCTGCAGTGTTTTCTACATTACAAACGTGACTATAATGGAAAAGGTACTTAATTGGCTGTATGTGTTCAATCTGACCTCTTGTGCATCCCACACACCCTTTGCTCTACCATTGATGTCCATCCCTTCAGCTGTCAAGGCCCTAAGCTTGAATTTCCTCCCTACACCTCTCTGTCTCCCTATTTCCCTCTCCTCCTTTAAGATGCTCCTTAAAAGCAACTTATTTTACTAAACTTTTGGCACCTGTCCTAATATCTTGTCCTTTGGTGCGCTGTCAAATTTAATCTGATTTTGCTCCTATGGAATGTTTTACTACATTAAAAGCACTATATAAATGCAAATCCTTGTTAATAGTGCAGCTGATTTTGTGAATTGGAATTGCTGTTTGCCAAGCCTGCAATATGATTCTGTATGCTTGTCTGACCTCAGTGACCTGTGCCGGCAAGATGTGACATGTGATTATTACTTCAGTGTTGATATTGAAGTCGTGCTGCAGAATCGTGACATCCTGAAACTCCTCATAGAACAGAACAGGTCAGAACAAGCTCTTCGCACCCAGCTCCTTAACTGTTGCTTTCCAGTTGATTTCTGTTAGAAAGGATGGGCGAGAGACATGTGTTAAACTACATAAAACAAGAACATTAGGTGGACTAACTGAGTAATCTGGTTCCAGTTCTGCCCATAGAAGCAACTAAAAACAGCCTTGTGTGAAAGCATCAAGAGTCCAGTTTATCATGTTCGAAGCAGGAAACCCATATCAAAACAAACTGTCAGCTGGTGGGTTTTTGGTCCCTTGTATACAATCTTATCTACAGGAGCAAATTCATCAACTCGACCAGGTGTCACGAATGAAGGGAATTTCCCTTATCTCAATATTTATTTATTTGAGGGTAATGTTTCCTCTGGATTGCTATGCCATGTACCTCCTGCATCTATGAGATCTGCTCTGTTCTAAGACTGCCCCTCCCCTTCCCCACTGCCACTGCTGAATGGAAAGGCATTAAACAACTCTGTGATATCTCTCAGGATACCAACTGAAGCCTATAAGCCCCATGCATGCAGTGAATTGTTAGTGTGCCACACGGTAACAATGACCCTTTCCTCAAGTTACAGCCAGAAAGATGAATGGGATGCATCCTGTACTTCCCTATTAACAGAAAAGCTCCAAACTGGAAACCATGTATTGCAGGCAAAAATATAAATTACATTTATTATTGAATAATAACAGACAGAAGTAAAATAAACCTGCAGAATAAGAACAATATTGTAATATTCAACAATGTGTTAAACCATTTTCTGGAAACAAGCTACCAAAGCAGTTTAAATTCTCAGAGCAATTTTTTGATTCCTGAAAGGGATGCTTTCGATACAAACCTTTGCCTCCTCAGCATTCTTCTTCAGCAAAGTTATGTGGAAATATAGTCAGAACAGGTGAGTTAAAAATAAGGTGAAAGGCTTCAGTAAATTCAGGTAAAAAAAAAATCCAAAAAGCTATTGGAATGTTATCCTTTATTACGAAAGGACTAGAATATAAAAGGAAGGACATTTGTCTATAACTGTACACATCCCTGGTTAGACCACATCTGTAGTACTTTATGCAATTCTGGACACTGCATCTTGAAAATGATATGTTGGCCTTGGAAAGAGTACAGCACAGATTCACCGGAATTTAACCGGAGCACTAAATGTTAAATTATGAGGAGAGATTACATATACTGGGTTTGTATTCCCAGGAGTGTACATGGGTAGATGATTGAGGTTTCTGGATTTTGATAGGAATTGATACGGTAAATGGAGAGAAACTTTTTCTGCTGGTGGGGAGTCTAGGAAAAGGAGACATAATTTTAAAGTCAGAGCCAGGCTAGGAGATAAGTTAGGAATCACATCTTTAAAGGGCGGTGCAAGTATGGAACTCTCTCTCAGTAGATGCTCGCTCAATTAATATTTTTAAGCTTTAAATTGATAGATATTTGCTAGACAAAGTTATTAGGAAAATGGAGCTAAGGTGGATAGATGGAGTTAGGATACTGAGTAGCTGTGGTCTCATTGAATGGTGTAATAGGCTTGAGGGGCTGAATGGCCTCTGCCTGTCTCCATGTTCCTAAATATACCTGGTCCAGGCAGCTTCACACACCTCAGAATAGGCTGATCTGAAGTAACCCAAACACTTGTGAACAACCTTGGTGATCGATATTAACTATTTCTATCCTCCACATGGATGGGAGGTGATGAGAAGTGCCCTTATAGAGGACTATAATACTAATGGATTACTGGGAAGTGCCCTTATAGAAGCTTATAAAATACTCGTGGATAATCTTGACATTGTGTCAAGTTGAATCAGGACTGGGATTGGTGTTTGAGGCTTTAACCTGGGCTACAGAAAAACAGAATAAAAAGAATAAGAATTTATGTAGCAACAGCACATTTGGTTTAAGAGTAGAATTGGAATTGGGGGTGTCACGTTCCTTCAGATATGGAAGGATATTTATAGTAATCACTGAAGAATTGCGAAGGTTGTTTCATGTGCAGAAATGGCCCTAACTGTATGATTGATGGTCATTAATGATCTTTGTCTTTGTAGATCGATACTGGCACCTCTGATCAGTCGCCACAAGAAGCTGTGGTCTAACTTCTGGGGGGCACTCAGTGTTGATGGATATTACGCCCGGTCAGAGGATTACGTGGATATTGTTCAGCGACGAAGAATGTGAATATTAACCTTTCAAACCTTTTGCGCTCAGAACTTTACATTCTCACACATTATGACATTGTCAATCAACCGCTGAATAGACAAAAGTACCTCAATACAATGAAAAGCCCTGTGCCTCCTCTCCCTACATGTCTTTGTGATAGTGACACTATTTACTTTGTGTAATTTTGTTTTTGGGTAGCATTTTGATCTCATTGAGTTGAAGGATGTTGAGGACTAGAATCACATCGTGCCACACAGACTCTTGACACAGGGTACTGTCTGGGTAACATGCCTTTATCAAACTGACTTCAGTCATAGAAAATTTCCAGCTTCAGTCTTCTTTGGGGCTTATTGCGAATAAGATTGTCATTTTGCTGCCAATTACTTGTAGATCTGTGGGCAACCCGTGCTGTAAATCCATATCAAACTCACTCCTCATTAGACGCTTACTGCTGGATTTAGATCCACTCCAGATTCATGCCTATTGGACCAGTCTAGCTGGATTTATATCCACTCCAGACTTGCTCCCCTTGGATCATTACAGCTGGATTGAATCTACTCCAGATTCACTCGTCATTGGACCATTACAACTGGATTTAGATCCACACCCAACTCACTCTCATTGAACCATTAAGGCTGATGGAGTAAGATTTTCTTCCCATGATTCTGGGTTAGATTTAAATCAATGTCCCAGAGGTGAATGGAGACCTTTGGACTTGGCCATGTCTTCATTGTCACTGGGTCAAAATTCTGAAATTCCTTCCCTTACAGCGCTGTGGGCGTACCTACACCACACAGACTGTAGTGGTTCACATAGGCGGCTCACCACCAACTTCTTAAGGGTAATTAGGAATGGGAAGTGAATGCTGGCCTTGTCAATGTTGCCCATGTCCCATGAATTAACTTCTTTTTTAAAAAAAGGACTGGCCCTACGGATGGTGGTTTCACTGTTACTTGGCACAATGGAGCAGTTTCCCAGTGGGACAATATTGATACCGCTTGCAGCACGACCATCGTTCAAAGAAGCTCCAGGCAGGCCGGAGGGCACCACATAGTAGCTGATGTTGTGACTTAACACTCATGTACCTTTCAGAAAGGGCAGTGAACTGTGGAATGTGCCAACATTTTAAATTGTTTTCTGAGACTAATGTGCTCTATTTCTGTGCAGTGGTCTCTGGAATGTTCCATACATCTCCAGTGTGTACCTGATCCAAGGCACTTTGCTGCAATCAGTCCTGACTGAGAAAGATCTCTACCATGCTAGCAACCTGGACCCGGACATGGCTTTCTGTCACAATATCAGGGAACAGGTGAGAGCACTGCTTCTCCTGGGATTGAGCGATTTTCCAGAGCATCTCCGTTGGAGAGATGGAGAGATTCTGGGTGGGAAGTGCTGATGGATCCTGTCTACTTGACAGGGATTAGAAGTTCTGGTCTCCCTGAGTGTCAGGATTAATCTGTGCTTTGTCTCTGCAGGAAGTCTTCATGTACATCACCAACAGGCATGAGTTTGGACGCATTCTCTCCGTGGCAAACTGTCATACTGATCACTTGCATAACGACCTGTGGCAGATCTCTGAAAACCCACAGGTACATTAATGATAGAGGGATGAGGGGTAGTCGGTGGGAGTAAGACCTCTAACCCTGAAACAGGGCAATGGGAATGAATTTGTTGTGTGTAATACACCATGATGTATGGGACTGAACCCAACAGACTAAGGTTATTCCAGGGTTCTAGTCTGGTTCAGTATTGAGCGAAGCAGGACACTGATGTGTGGAATGATCCTTGGTGTGACTCATGGCCTCTTGAAGTGCAGGGGTAAGGAGGAAGAAGCAGTATATTCCAGTTTATTGTTCAAATAATTGTGCCACAATTACTGCAATGTTTTAGGTCTTTCCTTTTAAAAATACCAATTGAAATCTTAACAAAAAGTAATATTCTGATGCAAAAATCAGGATAATCTCAGTTATTTTATTGATCTCTGACTAATTGTTCAGGACAATGTTGAGAGTCCCAGAGGTCCCAGTTACTCATTTTGATACATGGAGTAAAGGCAGTGAAACATCTGAGGAAGGTGCAGTGCCACAGGTAGGAATGGTATCCTGTTCATTCTCCTTTATAATGTGTTACAGGATTGGGAGGACAAGTACATTCATGAGAACTATAGCTCAATTATCGAAAACAAGATACTTTTAGAGGTAAGGACCTTCTGTGTGAGTGAGTGCATGGGCTACTGCAGAACCAACAGAAGGACTATGAGCTCTTGCTGATCCAGCCTGTGATGGAAGCTGATCATTGATATTACTGTAATACTACAAGTGCTGTCGAGCTATAAAATTCCATATTGTCTTGAGTTGCTATGTATGGTCACATGACAGATTTGAAATAATCCAGCTGTATGAACACTGATCAACATGGTCCAGCAGGCAATAATGCAGGAGACGGCTGTTCAACAGGTAAACAGACTGATTGACAGGTAACCAGCTGCATGGTGCAGATTCCAGACCATATATTTGCATTATGTTGGTGTTGTTTTACAGCCTTGTCCAGACGTTTACTGGTTCCCTATTTTCACTGAACGAGCCTGTGATGAGATTGTTGAGGAGATGGAACATTTTGGACAATGGTCAACTGGAGGCAATCGGGTAAGTGCGTCTGGAATCAAAGGTCAGGTGTTACTACTGTGTATCCAAGCGCAGTTCCTAAATATTCTAAACATTTTCTCCATCTCTGTCCCAGGACATACGTATTCAGGGTGGATATGAAAATGTGCCAACAATCGACATTCACATGAATCAGATTGGATATGAGAGAGAATGGCAGAGGTTTTTAAGAGAATTCATTGCACCTTTAACAGAAAAGATCTACCCAGGCTACTACACCAAGGTCAGTCCTAATGTCCAGTTCTGCATGCTTCAGTCCACTCTGTGATTGAGTAATTGTTTCTTCCTACAATACTGGGATTACATGACCACCAGCGTTAATATCTACTCAAATCCAGTGATAGTGGGAACATGGGGCCCTTTTTAATCACACCCGCAGACTGGCAGTGTTACAGGCATATCAATCAATAGGTTGAGCTGGAGTCTGTGGTTCTCTGCCATTAAGGTCAGGGATATCCAAGAGGCCAGAATTGGAGAAGCACAGAAATCTCAGAAGAGATTAGAGAGACAGAGATGGATGAGGAAATGGACGGATCTGAAAATGAGGATGAGAATTTTAAAATTGATGTGTTGCTTAAACAGAAGTCAATCTAGATCAGCGAGCACAGAGGTGATGGGTGAATGGGGCTTGATCCTAGTTGGGACATAGACAGCAGAGTTTTGGATGAGCTCAAGTTTATGGAGGGTGGAAGGTGGAAGGCCAGTCAGAAGAATGTTGGAATAGTCAAGTTTAGAGGTGACAAAGGCATGGATGAGGGTTTCAGTAGCAGATGAGCTGAAGGAGGAGTGGACTAGCGATGTTATGGATGGTGGGCAATCTTGGTGATGGAGTGGAGCTGGGGTCAGAAATTTAGCTCAGGGCCAGATAGGACACTAGGGTTGCAAATAGTTTGGTTCAGCCTCAAATGGTAGCTCTTGGGGTTGGGGGGATGTGGAGTCAGTTAGGGTACGGAGTTTGTAGTTGTTGAAGATGATGACTTTGGTCTTCCCAATGTTTAGTTGCAGAGAACTTCTGCCCATCTAGTACAATATGTTGGACAAGCCCAATGTGTAAAATCAGAGACACTGGAGAGGTTGGGAGAGGTGGGGGTGAGGTAGAGCTGAGAGTCAACGGCATGCATGTGAGAACTGATATGCTTTCGGTTGAAATCTCCAATGAGCAGCATGTGGTTGAGAATTAAGACTGGACCAAGGATAGATAAATCAATTTTTGCGAAGCTGATTGCCAGATGACACCGACATGCAGGTGACGTGGTTTCAGTAATTGCACTTCAGGGGCTTCCCCTTTAAACATGGTGAATGTAACTTTGAATAAATGAATTACAGGGAGTTTATTCTTACACAGACCAGAGTGTAACTTCCTGTCGATTATTCCTGAGGATTTAGTGACTGAAAGAATGAATTGGAGTAAAAAAGACTAAAATGTGATGAAACTATTTAAAACAGTTCCTAACCTCTTCCTTAATGATGATTGTTTAAATAATGTAACTAATGGAGCTGCACAGATTGAAAATGTTTCAGTTCAACAGTCACCACATTAAGTGGTGAGTACACAGACTTGGACATTGATGTCTGAGGTCAGAGACCCAAGTTTTAAAACCTGAGGTTCGAGCATGAAGTAAAACTTATCGCAGCACATGTACTACGTGGTCTACAGCAGGTATACATTCCTTTCAGGCAGAAACACCCAATGGGAAAGGTGAATCAACCCTGGCTAACAAAAGAAGTTAAGGATTGCTTTAGATCAAAGGGATTGGCTAATAGGGATGCCAGGAAAAGTGGTAAACCTGAGGATTGGGAGCACTTTAGAAGCCAGCAAAAGATTACCAAGAAACTGATAAAGAAAGGGAAAAGAGAATATGAATGCAAACTAGTGAGAAACATAAAGGGAGACTGTAAAAGTTTCTTTAGGTATGTGAAAAGAAAAAGATTATCTAGGACAAATGTGGGTCCATTAGAGGTGGAGACAGGAGAATTTATAGTGGCAACGGGGAAATGGCGGAGGAACTAAACAAATACTTTGTGTCTGTCTTCACGGAAGAAGGTACAGAAAATCTCCCAGAAATACTAGGTGACCAAGGGACTTGTGAAACTGAGGCACTGAAAGAAATTAATATTAGTAAAGAGGTGGTACTTGAAAATTTAACTGGATTGAGGTTGCTAAATCTCCTTGACCAGATGAGCTTCATCCCAGAGTGTTGAAGGAGGTGGCTTTGGAGATAGTGGATGCATTGGTGGTTACCTTTCAAAATTCTATAGATTCTGGAGAGGTCCCTGCAGACTGGAAAGTAGCAAATGTAACCCCACTATTTAAGAAGAGAGGGAGAAAGAGAATGGGGAACTACAGACCTATTAGTTTGTAGTAGGGAAAATATTAGAATCTATTATAAAGGATGTGATAGCTGGACACTTAGAAAGTAATGGTAAAATTGGGCAGAGTCAACATGGATTTATGAAAGGGAACTCATGTTTGACAAATCTGTTGGAGTTTTTTAGGATGTTACTTGTAGCATGGATAAAGGAGAGCCAGTGATGTGGTGTATTTGGATTTTCAGAATGCTTTTGATAAGGTCCCTCACAGAGGGTTAGTAAACAAAAGTAGAGCACATGGGATTGGGGGTAATATACTAGCATGGATTGAGAATTGGTTAATAGATAGAAAGCAGAGAGTAAGAATAAACAGGCCATTCTCAGGATGGCAGGCTGTTACTAGTGGGGTACCACAAGGATCAGCGCATGATCCACAGCTGTTCACAATCTATATAAATGATTTGGATATGTGGACCAATTGTAATATTTCCAAATTTGCTGATGACACACAAAACTAGGTGGGAGTGTAAGTTGTGAGGAGGATGCAAGGAGGCTTCAAATGGACTTGGACAGGCTAAGTGAATGGGCAAGAACATGGCAGATAGAATATGTGAATAGGTGTGAAGTTATCCACTTTAATAGAAAAAACTGAAAGGCAGAACATTTCTTAAATGGTGAGAAATTGGGAAGTGTGGGTGTCCAAAGGGACCTGGGTGTCCTTGTTCATGAGTCACTAAAGGCTAGCATGCAGGTGCAACAATCAATACGAAAGGCAAATAGTATGTTGGCCTTCACTGCAAAGGGTTTTGCGTAGAGAAGTAAAGATGTCTTGCTGCAATTGTATAGAGCCTTGGTGAGACCACACCTGGAGTATTGTGTATAGTTTTGGTCTCCTTATCTAAGAAAGGATATGTTTGCCATAGAGAGAGTGTGATAGAGGTTCACCAGACTAATCCCTGGGATGGTGGGATTGTTTTATGAGGAGAGATTGAGGAAACTGGGCCTGTATTCTCTAGAGTTTCGAAGAATGAGAGGTGATCTCATTGAAACTTACAAAATTCTTACAGAGTGTGACAGTGTGGATGTTGATAGGATGTTTCTCCTGGCTGATGAATCTGGAACCAGGGGACATAATCTCAGAATAAGGGGTAGGCCATTTAAGACTGAAATGAGGAGGAATTTCTTCACTCAGAGGGTGAGAATTTTTAGAATTCTCTACTCTAGATGGCTGTGGAGACTCAGTCATTGATCACGTTCAAGACAGAAATCGATAGATTTCTGGAGAATAATGGCAACAATGGATACGGAGATAGCACAGGAAAGTGGCATTGAGGTAGATGATCAGCCATGATCTAATTGAATGGTGGAGCAGGCTCGATGGGCTGAATGGCCAGCTCCTGTTCCTAATTTCCACATCTTTCCAGGATCGAAGTTGCCAATGCTGGTCAGACATATTCCTGGAGGTTTCATCATGCTGACTCCCTGACTCCAACTGCCTCAAGGTCAAATAGCCTTTTGCCATGTCCAGTATTTTTATAACTTATGAAAAAAAAAATTCAGAGATATTTGGGGAAAAAATACACTTTTTTTTTAATGTCCCTGTGATTTTTCTCCCAGCTTTTCTCAAGGCAGATCAGGGGATTATTCTTCAGGGCTATCCAGTCATCCAGATAGTAACTGGGAATCCACCCTTACCCATACCCATGCCCATGGTCCATCCCGCCCACCCCCTCCCCCCACCCCCCCCACCCCACCCCCCGCACCCACTCTGTGTGTGTGTGTGAAGCATCTGAGGTCAGGCTCAAACTCTGCTTTGATGCTACTACCATTGAACAACCTGATAACATTCTCTATAGTTGGATCAAGTGTGACATTTGGCCCCTTGGAAGTGGTAGCAGAGGTGGCAGTATCTGTGGAACTGAGCACAAAAGATGGGGGGAGAAAGAAACTGTAAAAGTAACAGAGAAAAAAAACTATTTTCCAAACCATTCCATTTCCACATTAATAAATACATTACATTAATAAACTAGTGATTCAGGACACAAACCAATAGGGATTAAAATGAGCATCTAAAGGACTCTTAAAAACCTGTAATAAAATGATTATAAACTGTAACAATTGAAGACTGTTAACACCATGGTTACTAATGCTGGTTTTGTTTCTTCCATGTTAAACTTCTGCCTCCCAGGCGTACTCGTTTCTGAACTTTGTAGTGAGATACAAGCCTGAGGAGCAGCCCTCGCTCGAACCCCACCATGATGCCTCAACCTTCACTATTAACGTAGCTCTAAACAGGGCAGGAGTTGATTATGAGGTAAAACTGATTCAGTCTTGCTGGAGTACAGCAGGAGGATTTGCCTGTGATGAAGGAGGTGCCTGAAGCCTGGATATATGCAGAAAAAGTACAAGGCCTAGGTTGTCATGTGACATGGAGGTAGCTTGAGGTCTAGGTGAAGTCAATGCCTGGGGATACAGGACTTTGTAAGCTGGGGTTTGGCACTCACTACTCAGGGTCTGCTTTGTAATGGATGCTGCATGATATTGCTTCACACCCCTCTTCTTTCTTGCAGGCTCTCTTTGACCTGGCCTTTGTAGTTAGGTATAAACCTGATGAACAGCCATCTTTAATGCCACATCATGATGCTTCTACTTTTACTGTAAACATTGCACTGAACAAGGTTGGAGTTGACTATCAGGTAAGTTGCGTATCTGTTGCTTGGGGACAGGCCTGTCTGGCTCACTCTGTACTGAAGCACAGAGTGGGTTTCATGGGCTGTTCCACCAACGCATGGCTCTGATATTTACACTGACGTTTACTGAGTGGTCCCCCCACAAAGTCCTCAGAGTTTGGTAAATCAATTCTTCCTCTTTGTTTTGGTCTTGCATGTTTCTAAAGGTATGTTTGAGCTGTGGAATGTTTCAGACTCTGGGTGCATGGTCATTTTAATAATTAACAGTCAGTCCAGACTGAGGTTGGATAGTTCAACTAATGGTGGCCTTTAATATTATTAGGAAGGTAAGGATGTGTCAAGACTCAGCTATGGGATTTCTTCCAATAATTTGTTAGTTTCACTATGTTGTTGATTACAGGATATTGCTGGATTTTCACAGTTGGATTTTTATATTTACAATATTACTATATTTACATCTTAAATTATGAAATCTTATTGAAAATAAGGCTTGTGAGATTCTCACACACTCTGGGAGGACAGTTTGAATCCGAACTCCTGCTACCAGTTTTGATTTTTGGTGTCAAATTAAGCTGATCCCAGGATGTTCCCCTGTGCTGTGCACAAGCAGTGTTACTGGTCCCAATGTCTGCAACTTATTTGCCTGCAATGTTTGATTTAGTTGTGAGATTTCCCAATTAGTCTCAAAACAAAAAACTCTTTGTCCTAACTCTGCACTTTTCACTCACTCCTGTGGTTTCCTCATTCACCATTCACAGTGAGGGTCCAGATGGACTGAAGTCAGGCCTCCCAAGACAACATGGTTCCTGCCAAGAAGAGCTGGATCCTAAGCAATAAAGCAAATTACATACTTATTCCTGATTTTCATTCTAACATTTATTGTTGCTGTTTAATTCTGGATTATTAAGGATCCAACTTATGCTTTTCAGATAAGATCGCAAAGCACCTCACCCTGTTTCTATGTCTGTGTCAGCCTGTCTCTGTGTCTGGGGCTGTCTGTCAGTCAGTGTCTGTCTGCCAGTCTGTGTCTCTGTCTGGACTTGGCTATCTGTTTATCCCACCACCCTCACTGAAGGAGTTATTGTGGATAGATATTAGGAGCAGCACCCCCGCAACCCCCCCACCCAACCCCGCAAACCAGGAAATGAAGATTGAGACAGAGGATCCAAAAATTTGTAAGAGCAAAACACCTGAGTTTCACTTTACAATTTGCAAACCAGAAATACAAGGAATTTGGAGATTTAGGATAGCTCTACCAGTTTAAAGCAGATCAGGTGTTATATTTATCAGGAGTTTTCTCAATGAAAGTGACTTCTCAAGGAAAATTATTAATTTATGGCTTTCAATGGTTCCAATGTCTCAGGTGTGAAGAGAAGGGAATAATTTGAGTTTATCAATTGAGGGTTGTTGTGTTAGGGGTGGTTACAGAGTAGGATCCACACTCTTTGAGTCTGTTTGACCCCACCACAGTTTGTCTTCACCACAGGTGGGTGGGAAATGGGGTCAATGGCCGCACATCAGACAGTCCTGGTACCAAGTGAACACTTGCTTTCATTGACATCAACTGATTCACCTTTAGTGACTCTCGGTGTACTATCTCTGGTGAGAGGCAGCATTATTGGAAACAATTCGATCCCTGCACCACGGCCTCAGTGCCCAGCTCCCAGGCCCCAACTCCCCACTCCCTGCTAAACCCCAACCACCCTGTGTCCTTCTGTCCTCTGTGCCTTGTGGAGAGGATGTAATATCAGAGCCATCTTTACAGTCAAATCTCTGTTCATGTTGGATGTTAAATATTACCTTCCCATCTTTTATTCTGTGAGTAAATATACATTTCCCCAGCCTCCTAAGATAGCTGAGATTTTATCTAGTCATTAGCCTAGGCACAATGACTGGAAAGGGTCCAGTTTTCATTCAGGTCTGTGTGGAGTTAACTGTTAGTGCTATGTGTGTATAACAGGACTGTGTGTGTGTCCCACCAATGACTGTGTTCCAACACTGACTATGTGTATAACAGTACTGTGTGTGTGTGTGTGTGTGTGTGTGTGTCCCAGCACTAAATATGTGTATAACAGGACTATGTGTGTATATACATGTGTGTGTGTGTGTGTGTCCCAGCACTGACTATGTGTACATCAGGACTGTGTGCGTGTGTGTGTGTCCCAGCATTGACTATGTGTATAACAGGACTATGTGTGTGTGTGTGTGTCCCAGCACTGACTGTATATAACAGGAGTAAACACTGGTAGATTTCTCACAATGTTTCTGTATCTTGTCTACAAACAGTGTGCTTTAAACAGAAGGGCTCTAAGTCGCATTGTGATTGGGTCATTGCACATTTAGCCTTTATTCTGACTTATCAGCCATCACTGTTATAATGAGGATTATTCTGTCTCTTGCAGGGAGGAGGCTGCAGGTTCATCAGGTATAACTGCTCCATCCAGGCTCCTCGGAAGGGCTGGGCCCTCATGCACCCGGGGCGACTGACCCATTACCACGAGGGTCTTCCAACCACCAGCGGCACGCGATACATTGCCGTCTCTTTTGTGGACCCTTAACTAAAGTGCTTATCATTTGAATGCATGCAGTGGAAGCTGTGACATACCGCGATCTGATCTTCCTCAGAATATTGCAGCAAGGCCCATGTTCCTGCTCTGTATATAATGGTTCATAGAATTCTTCAAGTGCTTAGTACAAAGAGATAGTTACACCAGGTGTGGTTGTCAGTTGTGAAGTCAGTGCGAGAATAACCAAATCCCAAACAAAATATATGTAACCTGTAGGTTCTAGAGATAAAGCACTGGCCCAACCCTTCATTAAACCAGACCATATGTAATCAACAGATTTTAGAGATACAAGGATACCCCACCCTATAATAACCAGACCACATGTAATCTGCAGATTCCAGAAATACAGGGCTACCCCTTCCATAATATTCAGACCCTTTGATGCTGGACGTACCTGTTTACCCATTCAATTTTAGTTTGAATTGGCTGAATGCAGTAATTTCAAGGGTAAATCAAACTCCAGCTCTGTCCAAGTCCCAGGTTTCAGTCCCAAATCTGCGCTGCCAACCCATCGTAGCCAGGGTGACAGAGAAGTTACAGCAATTGGCTATGTGCCCCGTGTCAAGGTAATCCCATTGGATTTGTACATTAATGGACTGTGGTTTTGGACAAGCTGAGTATATCTGTGATGGTTTAACTATTTGCCGACATTCTCACCTGTGGAGCAGAACTACCATGAAATGTCAATGTCCTTTGGAGAGGCGGTAAGGAAAAGATGGGAAAACAAACAATAAGGTTCAATATTGAGCTTTATAGGAAGAGATGGAATGAGGACCTGGATGCAAATCATACTCACCCTCTATTGACTGGTTGTAGGGATTTTAGAATTTGAACTAAGCCAGTAATCATGGAATTGAGGAAATACCTCTTCAAGGAGTGTGAGAATGCAGTAACACTGCTCCTTGGAACCACTGATGCATAGGGTCTAAAAGGGAGAGAGTCTCTTGGGAAATGAAGGTTAGAAGGGATGTGGAGAAAGGACAAGGAATTGGCTGAGTGGCTGCTCCTGTCTCTATGACCTCTGCTAGCTGTCCTCTCACTAGAAGCTTTTGGTATTCACCATTTGTAGAATAAACCTGCGAACTGTCGCTAGCATTAACGCAGTTTGGGAATATATTGAACATTTCACATATCCTGCCACACATTTCACTTTGTTTTTGCCAGAGGATCTCCAGCCAATGTAACATTAATTGCAGTTGGAGACTCACTAATTGTCACTGCTCCTTTTGGTGTTTTGTTCCCAACATTTCCCATCATAAAAGCCAATACTTTTTCTCAGAGAAGGTATTAAAGTGTCAAAAATAGAGTTAGACTCCACATGTACCAAAGAAATACAAACAGCATCTCTGCTGTGCTTACAATATTACAACTCCAATATTCATGCAATAAACCCATGGGGGAGAATTTTCTCTCCGTCGGGCAGGCCCGTTGGGAGCAGGCGTGGGCGAGCACAGAGCCAATTACCGCCCACGATCGGCTGCGCGCCACCATTTTACGTGGGCGGACCAATTAAGGCCTGCCCAGTGTGACACGCGCCCAGTAGCCTCAGCGCTACCTGTGCGGGCGGGGGGAGGAGGGAGAATCGGGGCCTGCGCTCTTTTGTGCGCAGAAATCTCCCTGTGGCAGATCCGTGCCTCAGGGAGATTAAGTGCAGTTGTAAAGTTGTAAGAAAAAAGAAAATTATTCAGACATGTCCCCTCATGTGACAGTGTCACATAAGCTGGGACATGTTTAAGAATTTTGATTAAAAATTTTATTTCATTAATAAATCCTTCATGAAACCTCATCTCACCTTGGATGAGGTTTCATGAAAAATGCGAAGGCCGCCTGGGCTCTTCGCCTTCCCACCAACCCTAAGGTTGGACGGGCAGCTTTCTCGATTGGGTTAATTGTTTGATTAATGGCCTTAACAGGCCTTTGACAGTTTGGCGGGTGCGCAGCCGACTCTGGAGCACGCCCACTGAATGGAAGATCAGAATGACACGCGGTGACGTCGGGATGCATGCCCGACGTCACCACCGTCATTTTACGCGTCGGCGTGTGGGGCCCGACCCCGCACGCCGAACAGAAGATTCTGCCCAGGGCCTGAGTGAATAGTATTAGCTTTGCTGGAACTGCAGTAAATGGGTGTTGGGAAGTGCTGGGAGAATCGTGGCCCTGCCAGAAAACTGATATGTTTAGGGGAGTAGGAGTGGATTCGGTGGGGAGATGGTGACAGGCCAAGGCTACTCTTGGAATTTGTAGGAACACTGTAAAGTCTCTGAGGGTCAGTAGTGCTAAAGACCCTTCCCAACTCCTATGGCCAGTTTTCAGTGCTGCTGTGTCTTAAAATTTATTTTTCATTACCTACTGTGTTTTAGTTAGCATTCACAAAGTATAGCGTCCCAGCCCAGATTTGGGATGTGGCTGACAAACGTAGGCACATTTTTTTGATAAGCCAGCTCTGATGGAAGGCAGGGCTGTGTGGCCACAACAGATAGCAGAAATTTGCACATTGGGCACTCAGCAGTTTATAGAGATCCCATAAAGCTTGGTCAGAGATAGAAGGTTCTCGATAGAAGACGTACGGAGGGAAAATGGATGTAAAGTAAGATTCGAGAGCATGTGGAGTCCCTTGTCCTTTGATTCATATAGTGTCAAAATAAAAAAAAGATTAAACATTTTTTGTGTTTTTTGTTGGTACCATGCTTTGTACAAGTCTTATCATTGGTTACTGTCAATTGTAGTGACCGACAGTGCAGAGTAACCCAACTTCAGTTCATGTGTTAGGGTCATCAATGGATTGTGCAGGCCTCAGCAATGTGGACTAGTGATGGGAAGGTCTCAAGTCAGGAAAGACTGCTGTATGATCAATGTGTAGGAGGAGCTGCTATATCACATTGTGCTGCTCAAGGAATTAATGCAGTTTGTGATCACTGGCTGTAGTTTGGAAAGGCATTTTTGAAAATGGGCAACTTGATTTATTTCATCGCAATTTAAAATTCAATGTTCAGCTGTTTGTTGAAAGATCCAGCAATGGTTTGCCTCCACCTTTCAATTGTCTCAACGTTCAGCTTTGAGCTCATCTAAGTCATTCTAACTGGGCAGTTCAGATAATTGACATCTTTCAAACTTGGACATTACTCAGGGAGCTTCACCTTCTCTGAAAATTATGTTTCCCAAGTCTTCAAGGGAGACAGCTTCATAGAACAATGCATCATGGAACGAACCAGATGATAAGCTATATTCCATTGAGAAATAAAAACTCCACAGGAAAAAAAAGATCCATCTGTGCTAAATAAAGAGGTTAAATTAAATTAAAAGAAGAGTCTTATAATGTTGCCTAGAAGAGTAGTAAGCCTGAAAATTGAAAGATTTTGGATACCAGCAAAGGATGATCCAAAACTTGATGAAGAAGATAGTAGAATATGAAAGTAAACTATCCAGAAATATGAAAACAGATTATAAGGGCTTTTACAAGTATGTAAAAATGAGAATAGTGAAAGTAAATGTTGGTCCCTTAGAGGCTGAGATAGGAGAAATAAGGGGAATGAGGAAATGGCAGAAACTTTAAACTGTCTGTCTTTACAGTAGAGGACACAAAATTACCCCAGAGATAGTGAGGAGCTAAGTGTCTAATGAGAGTGAGGAATTTAAGGTAATTAATATTAGTAAAGGAAAAAATACTGGAGGAATTAATGGGATTAAAAACCGACAAATTCTCTGAACTTGACAGATAACATCGTAGGGTTCTAAAATAAGTTGCAGAAGTGTGGGCATACAGGTTGCAATCTTCCAAATTTAGTCATAGAGGTCTGCAGCACAGAAAAAAGCCCTTCGGCCCATCGAGTCTGCACCAGTCAAACAAATACCTAACTATTCTAATCCCATTTTCGAGCACTAGGCCCATAGCCTTATATGCCATGGCATCGCAAGTGCACATACAAATACTTCTTAAATGTTATGAGGGTTGCTGCCTCTGCCACCCTTTCAGGCAGTGAGTTCCAGATTCCCACCACCCTCTGGGTGAAAAAATTCTTCACATCCCCTCTAAATCTCTTGCCCCTTAAATCTATGCCCCCTGGTTATTGATCCCTTCACCAAGGGGAAAAATTCCTTCCTGTCTACCCTATCCATGCCCCTCATAATTTCATACACCTCAATCATGTCCCTCCTCAATCTCCTCTGCTCCAGGGAAAATAACCCCAGTCTATCCAAACTCTCCTCATAACTAAAACTCTCCAGCCCAGGCAACATCCTGGTAAATCTCCTCTGCACTCTCTCTAGTGCAATCACATCCTTCCTATAATGTGGATTCCAGAACTGCACGCAATATTCTAGCTGTGGCCTAACCAGCTTTTTATACAGTTCCAGCATAACCTCCCTGCTCTTATATTCTATGCCTTGGCTAATAAACGCAAGTATCCCATATGCCTTCTTAACCACCTTATCTACTTGTCTGGCTACCTTAAGGGACCGTTGGACATGCATACCAAGGTCCCTCTGATCCTCGGTACTTCCCAGTGTCCTACCATTCATCGTGTATTCCCATACCTTGTTTGTCCTGCCCAAGTGCATCACCTCACACTTATCTGATTAAATTCCATTTGCCACTGATCAGCCCATCTGACCAGCCCGTCTATATCCCCCTGTAATCTAAGGCTATCCTCCTCATTGTTTACGACCCCACCAATTTTCGTGTCATCCGCGAACTTACTGATCAACCCTCCTACATTCAAGTCTAAATCGTTTATATATACCACAAACAGCAAGGGACCCAACACCGATCCCTGTGGAACCCCAATGGACATAGGCATCCAGTCACAAAAATACCCCTCAACCATCACCCTCTGCTTCCTGCCACTCAGCCAATTCTGGATCCAATTTGCCAAATTGCCTTGGATCCCATGGGCTCTTACCTTCGTTATCAGTCCCCCATGCAGAACCTTATTAAAAATGGTCCTAGTAGATTGGAAAGCAGCAAATATAATACCATTATTCAAGAAAAGAGGGAAAGAAAACAGGGAGCTACAGGCCAGTTATTCTGACATCTGTAATCAGGAAAAGTACATACATATTACATAACTTTTCTGACAATTGCAGTTGAAACTTTAACCAACTGTCATAACCTATAATATTAAGTGTTATGTTTGAGATGTGACTCTAAATTCAGGAACCAGACCACCAGTTCTTGGGGCTTTACATTAAATATTATATTAATTTATACAGGTTAAAATATATACATATACATGGCTACAGATTACTACTATCATAACTTTTAACAAATTCCCAAACTAATCTCCATTAAGGCAACAACAACCCATAGACTTAACCAGACACCAGGCAAAGCATTTTCACCTTACGAAGTCAAAATGAGGTTCCTTTCACTTTGGTTCCTTGCAGACACAGTGGTAGGCTTACAGGCTTTGATCTTACATTGCCTCTGCCCTGCACACCCGGAAACTGCTGAAGTTATACCTAGCACCGCTCAATGAATGTAAATTCTCATTGTATCACCACCCTCTTTGAACTCCACCTTTTAACAATAAAACTTCTTTCATAGTACCAATTTTATTAGTCATATAAACATATTGCTTGGTATCTGCTAACTAGGTGGTAGTTTTCAATCCACTTCTTGAGTGCTCTATTCAAATAATGCAAATGCACTCTATCTCTCTTACATATCAAAACTAGTACACATCAAAGCACCCAGACTAGCTGGCTCTAATCCAATTAAGACACACCCACAGACTAAACCTCTATTTTAAAAGAAAAATATTTTCCAATAATATATATATTAATAGCTTCAAGACAATAATATACAAGTAGGGTGACAAGATTTACAAAAGTCAAAACCAGGACACAATGAAAAGCTTTGGGAAGGCGGAACTGTGTGATTGGCATGTTGGGTGACCAATGGCAGAAGTCTGGGGGAAGGGCAGTTGAAATCATGTAATGACATCTTAATTGGCATAAACACTAAACAGTCATGTAATAACACAGCTACCAAGCGTCACTCCTGTAGTATAAGAGTTGGGCACATATAGGTTTAATGTGAGACTGAGTACAGTACCAGCCACACAGTGATGTAAGAGAGCATATGGCCCGCACCCAGGGTCAGTTGGGGGTTGGACAGAGCCATGTGTACCAGCAAGCATGGAGACAGCTTCTAGCTTGTACCCTTTTCTGTATATTTGTAAATAGTTCTAAGAGTCAATAAAGACTGACAGTTAACCTATGTATGACTACGAAGACGTCTTCAGACCTACCGAATTGTAACCAACACCCTACAACATGGCGGCAGTTTGTGGAAAATCCCAAAACCTCACAGAAAGTACAGAGAAAAACTAAAATGCTGAAAGACTGAGAAAAAATTCAGCAAAGCATTCTGGCTTGAAAATAAGCTTCAGAAGCACAGGCTTGGAGGAAAAGTCACCAAGAAAGAGCTCCAAAGAAAGGTCTGGAAGCTGAAGGCAAAGATTTAAAATTCATTACTGCAGCAGAAGACACCATTGCATCTCCTTTGGAAGTCCAGCTTCAAATTCCAGAATGCAGAGTCAGCAGGGTGAGCTAAACCTTTTAAAACTCCAGGCTACAGCAAGTCCTGAGAAACCTTTAAATAATTCAGAGTTAGAAGTCCAGTTTGAAAAAAACCTGTCACTAAAACCCAATCTCCTAGCTTGCCCTGAAACAAAAAAATTAAATAATCCGGGAGAATTGCAACTTCTAAACTCAGCTGAGAGAAAGCAAAAGCCAGGATTCAACAAATTCACAACTTTAAAACAATGAGCAAGAGAACTCTGCAGGCAGCCATTCCAGTCAGCCATTGTTGCAAAATTCTTTCAAGCTGAGTGCAATCGCCATTGTTGTGGAACGCACCAACAGCAGCAAGTGCGGGAAATCCCTTTGTCTCCGAGTGAATGGTGATGGCATCTTGAAATTCAGACAGCTCTTAAAGCAGAAGATACATTTTTAACATTTTACACGTGGATTAGAATTCCACACTTCCAAGTCAATTTGGTCTAATCCAAGGCCCAGATCAATCACAAAATTGGGGACTTTGAGGAAAGAATTCTTAAGATACATCATCCCTTCAAGTTTAAACAAAAAGTCAGAGGAGCAGGTGAACACGCTCTAGGCCCGATTGTGGACGACACTATTGCAAGACAAGGAATTAATGAATTATCTGCAAAATTGGAAGAGGTTCTAAAATCATTTGACATTTATTTTAATCCATGACACAATAAAATACTCAACAGAGCTAATTCAATAAGAGAGTCCAACAGCCATGAGAACCTGTTGATTCCTTCATCAATGATCTGTACAGGATGGCAGAAGGTTGCAAGTATGGAGATTTAAAATCAGAATTTATCAGTGACAAGATAGTGGTAGGAGTAGAGGATGATGCACTCTCTGACTTCCTTTGAGCAAAGGAAGACCTAACCCTGGAAAAGACAATCCAGATAGCTAGACAGTCAGAACTCTGTGAGTAGCACAGGACCATTTTAAGGGGAAAAAAATAAACTGTGGTGCAGAGACCAACGCACAGTTCAGCGAGTTAAGCAACAAAGACACAGGGACACTCCAGGCCAGGGAAAGCAATAGCTGAACTGATCAGCAGAGTGACCATGCCAAAGCTGTGGAGCAAAGCACTCCCATAGGTGAGATCAATGTCCTGCAATTTCAGCCCTATGCTTTCAGTGCAAAAGGATTGGACACTATGGCAATCTGTGCAAGGCAGAAAACTCTGAAATGCACAGAAGGTCCAAAGATCATCCACGAGGTGGAGGCTGCAAGCCCAGAAAACACACAGCCATGCTTCTTGGGTGAGGTCAAAGATCTTGGTTTCTCATTTTGGAATGCGGACATTTCAGTCAATGGCCATTTAACAAATTTTAAATTAGACACAAGAGCCAGCATAACAGTCCTGTCAGACAAAAGAGGCATGGCTAAAAGACCTCTGGCTTCAAACAACAGACACACCACTCTATGGGCCTGGGGGAATGTGACTTCTGGATATAGGCATGATTCTGGAACCACTAAGGTATAGTGGCAAATAAATCTTCGAGCTGATGTACGTCATCTGTAACCAGCCTCTCTCTCTTGCACAGAGATGCCTGTGTAGCCCTGGATCTCCTCAAAATGGGAAAAGATATCAAGACAACCACTGCCGTTAATCATGCAGACTCAAACTAAAAAGAGTATTCTAACTGAAACTTAAGCTCTGAACTGTCTTCTCTCTTTGCAGAGCAGGTTTGTCCATTCTTGTTACAAGTGCTGGAAAACCTACAATGGTCAGACCAGCCAGCCAGCCAGCCAGCCAGGAGGTAACTACAACGCCTCCAGTGGAGGATGTAAAAGAGAGCGACCAGCAGTCTGATGAGCTTCAACTCTGGCTCTGACAACGGTACAGCAGGTCAACACTGCGATCACCAAACATAAGCTGCCACTTCCAGCCAGCATGCCAAAGCCACAAAAGATGCTGGAACCTGGTAGCAGCCATCCATTGCCAACAGCAAAACACAGGCGAGCGTACCACTAAACCCCATTCTAGTCACAGGAATGCTCATCCTCTGCCACAGCAGACATCACGACAATCCACACAACGACGGGAGATGCAAAAGAAATAACGAGATGAGCACAATGTTCACCCACCCCGCAAAAATCGAGTCAGGGTAGCAACCACCGACTAGCACAACAGCCTAACCATCCAACTGCATCTCAATACAAAAGAATGGAAAAGAATCAAAAGCATACCCAGATGCCAGAACAACCTCCAAACCTACAGAAAGAATGAGCAGTGACAGAGCCTACCACTCCTCTGACAGTAGTGCGAACAAGATGCAGAAGGGTTAATGCCTCCAAACTGCCTGAACCTTTGAATTCAAGGACTTGAAGCGGGGAATTGGGGTAGTGATAATGTCGTAAAGACAGTGTAACTGTATGACAGTAATAACAATGTAAGACATAAGGTAAACTATAATCACTTAAAATACATTGGATAAAGTCTTGGAGTGGTGTAGTTTAAGGGTCTGATACACATAGGGTTAATGTGGGACTGAGTACAGTACCGCCCACATAGTGATGTAAGAGAGCGCATGACCCGCACCCAGAGTCAGTTGAGAGTTGGACGAGCTGCATGTACCAGCAAGCATGGAGATAGCTTCTAGCTTGTACCCTTCATGGTATATTTGTAAATGGTTGTAAGAGTCAACAAAGACGGACAGTTAACCTTTGTATGACTACAAAGACGTCTTCAGACCTTCCGAACTGTAATCAACACACTACAACAGTTCCCACCTCTACTAACTTTTTTTCCCTTTGGCTCAATATCCCATTTACCGAAAGGTTGGATCATGGAGAGAAGGTCCTTTGTATTTTGCAATCTTCAACAGCGAGAGGTGCATTTGCTGTCAGTCTACAACACACTATCAGTGTTAGAAGAGTATTATTGTCATCCATCCACAACAAACTGGTGTTAAACTTGCAAAACCACAATCCCCTTTGTTGGTATTTAGTTGCCTTCTTGATGATCTTGTAGTTTCACCGTGCCACTGTGGAATTTGGAGAATATGTCACTAAACACTGCACACACTTGTTTATTTGAATTTCAAGATTTTCTTGGCTCTGTCTAGTTGCCAGTGGCATTTATTTCAATTGCGGCCAAATAATTAGCAATTGCATGCCATGATGTCCAGTATTTCAAATGCAGGCTTACTTCTTTTATCACCTTCCTCGTGGTCTTGACATCCATCCCAAAGGAACACAATACTAGTTGCCATATTCTATTACACATCTGACCAATGCTTTGTCCAAATTTAACATAACCTTTATGTTTTCGTGCTCAATGCTGTCATGTTTTTATAATGATATAAAGGCACCAATCACTCATAAGGGATTGTGCAAACACATGGATTCATTTATTAATTCTAGGCACATAGGAACATTAGAACATAAGAGATATGAACAGGAGTAGACCATTCGGCCCCTCGAGCCTGCTCTGCCATTCAATACGCTCATGGCTGATCTTCTGGTGTTTCGATTTCCACATTCCCATCCAACCCCGATAACCTTTGATTCCCTTGCCTAACAAGAATCTATCTACCTCTGCTTTAAAAATATTCAATGACCCTGCCTCCACCGACTTCTGAGGCAGAGAATTCCAAAGTCACACAACCCTCTGAGGGAAAAATTTTCTCCTCGTCCCTGCCCTAAAGGGGTGACCCCTAATAATAAAACAGTGCCCCCTAGTTCTGGACTCATCCACAAGAGGAAACATCCTTTCGACGACCACCTTGTCAAGGCTGTTCAGGATCTTGTATACTTCAATCAAATCACCCCTCACTCTTCTAAACTCCAGTGGAAACAAACTCCCAGTCTGTCCAACTTTTCCTCATAAGACAACCCACTCATTCCAGGTATCAATCTAGTAAACCTCCTTTGAACCACTTCCAATGCATTTACATCCTTCCTCATCAGATGCCACGGTCATTGGCAGAGGGCCGGAGGAGTTTCTGCCATCATCCAGAGCGCCCTGACAGGAGCCCACAGAGACGGTAAGCAGCTCGTGTGCCAACCTGAGGTCACTGTTAACCTCCCTGCTCGCCATTGATGGATGGGCACCTAGCTGGGATACTGGGTGCCCCATTCATCTCACACACAGACACTGACCAGCTAAGGTCAGTGCCTGTGTGTGGGCTTGCAGATCTGAGCACAACCCCAGGAACCCCTGATTCTGTTCCTAGAACAGCGTCTCCATGAGAGTCACCAGCCTCTCCATGGAGGAGGCATTGCGCTCAGCCATGAGGGTCAACACAGTGCTCATGCTCCGCAGGGACTCCTCCAAAACAGAGACCATGGCATGCATACCCTCATGGATCTCCGTCAGATCCTCCTGCACACCCCCCTGGACATCCAGCATCTGCTGCCTAATGGGACGACTCCACACGCCCATCAGCCTTCAACTGAGCATCGTTCTGGTCATCAGCAGTCCTCCGAATGCCGGCGCCCTGGGCACTCTCTGCCTCTGCTTGCACCTCGTAAGTGTGAAGTGCCCTCACCAATGTGCATCGAGTATTAGCTGCCGATCTAATGCCCACCAAGGTGTTGGTATCTGACCTGGAGCCTGGTTCAGAGAATGGGTGTGACGCAGGTATGTGGGGAGCATGATGGTCCTCCGGCGTCAGGGGTGTCCTTCAGGGTCCAGAGAGCGAATGCCTGCTGGCGAACCTAAAAGAGAGAAGCAGAACGTGTCATTAGTTAAAGTTATCACACTGTCAATGTGCATGCCAGGTACACAGGTGAGATGATGGAGATTTGCATCATGGTGCCCTCATCTTTTGATTATCAAAGGGGACTTCAGATTAGAGGCTCACATCAATGAAGAGACTACACTAGAATGGTTGGACAAGCTGAAATTCTCACCTCAGTGCACTGCACTCTTACCTACGTCTGACATCCCAACCTCGGTTGACCAAGGTGCATGGTACCTCTGAAGCTCCATTTCATACCGGAAGAAGATGAGGAGGTGTGGGGGTTCCCCATCAGTCTGCGACCTCTCAATATTGTTGTGGGATGTCTTCTCCCGAAAGGACAGAGGAGCATTGATTAGTCCACTCTCTACCTTCAGCGCCATTGCAGCCTGGCCAACCCCAGCTGAAGTGCACCTCTCAGGGCACATCCAAGTTGTGGCCTTCGAGCCACAAGGCACTCAGTCCAAGCAGCCAGGGCTCACCTCCTTGGCCAACTCCGACGTCATTGAAATTTGGCACTCAGACTGTAACACCCCTGAGGTCCACAGGGGCTGGCCAGCCCAATACGTCTTCAGCACACTGACCCATGTCAACACAGTGTTCACCCTTCCTGAGCACAGTAGGTCATTGAAGGGATTCCGGCACTGGAGCCAGGTGCACCGCACCACGTCATGGCTGCTCACCTGTGTTGACACCTCCTCCCATGCCCTTTTTGTGAGGTGTGGTGACCTTCTCCTCCCACCTCTAAGGATAAGGATGTCCCTTTTGGCAGCCATTTCCTCCTGGAGGGCAGCAAGGCATTCGCCGGAAAAACCGGGGTGGGGGGTGGGGGTGTGTGTGCGGTGCCAAGTGCCCAGCTGTCCTCACCTCCTGCATGGTCTCACCTTCCTCATGGTCTCCTTCCTCATTCACAGCCATGTTATTGTTGCAACTCCGACAGAGGCAGCCTTCCTGGGGCTGCCTGTGCCATTTTTGAATGGCCGCTGGCTCGCCATTGGACCCAGCGTACAACAGGCCCCTGCCCCATCCTTCTCGGAGGATCTCAAGCTGACATTCACGCTGGGTGGGCCTTAATTGGCCTGCCAGTGTGAAATCACCTGCCTCGATCGTGGGTGGCAGTTGGCTTCCCAACTGCCACCACCCACCCCTGCCGAGCTCACCCGACGAGGTCAAAATTCTGTCCTTTGTTTATCATTTTCATTTGGATTTTCACTGAGAATGGACAAGATTTCCATTGAGTATATTTTCCTCCTATTCTAGTGAAGTGTTAAATGACTGCACTTTACCAATAGGAATGTACTTTTGCTGTCCCTTTACACAGAAATATATTTAAGGGTGGTGCAGCCCTGCCCTGCCCTGCCCAGACCTTTGCTGTAGCCTCCGTGCATGGAACTGGCTGCCACTCCTCGCCCCAGCTCTCACTTGCTCACCGGCTGCTAATGCTGTCAGCCAGCTCTGGCATGCAGTTGGAAGACGCTAAGATGGGTCAGGATTTCCTCTTGAGTGGTGGCCTCCTGTTCTCTTTCTTCAAAGCTGGGTTTGGCTCATGGTGCCGGTATGTGTATGAACCGTCTGGTGTCTATCTGGAGCCTGCAGTGGCTCCTTGGCATGAACCGGGTCTGTCTGGAGCCTGCAGTGGCTCCTTGGCATGAACCTGCCCTGGGGGTTTGAAACTGCTGGAGCTCAAACACGCCAAACAATGCCCAAGCCTCTGAGAAGTTATGTTTTACTCTCCCTGGTATGGTAATGGATATGAAATTGAATGAGGGGCAGGAAAAGGGGATGAGCTCAGCTCAGCTGAAAACCCAGATATTTAAGCATTTTGGAGAAAAGTGTCGGGATACTGGGACACTTAAGTGAAAAGCCCAGAGGATCCTGGCCAAAGCAGGATCTGGTCACCCTAGATACAAGGCTCCTTCGACAGTACCTTCCAACCACACAACCTCTACCACTTGGAAGAACAAGGGTAGCAGACACAGGGGACACCATCGCCTGCAAGCTCTCCTCCAAGTCAAATGCTATTCAGATTCGAAACTGTATCACTGTTCTTTCACTGTTGTTGAGTCAAAATCCTAAACTGTTTTCCTGACAGCACTGTGGGTAGTCTTGGTGGGTTTCGCCAATGCATCTTATAGATAGGCGCCAAGTGACAGCAGTGTGCATTATGTCAAAAGACCTGAATGTTTAAAGTGGTGGATGGGATGCAGGTCAAGCGGGCTGCTTTGTCTCGGATGGAATCAAGCTTTCTGAGTGTTGTTGGAGTGCACCATCCAGGCAGGTGGAGAGTATTCCATCACACTCCTCGCTTGCATTTTATAGATGGTGGACAGGCTTTGGGAAGTCAGGAGATTAGTCACTTGTTGCAGGATTTTGCAACTTGTTGCAAGCCTCTGACTTGCTCTTGCAACCACAGTATTTATATGACTGGTCCACTTCAGTTTCAGTACCTACATGTTACCTCCCTGTGCTTCTTGTACAAGGACACCCAAATCCCTCTGAACATGTCATTTAATAATGTTGCACCATTTTAAAAAAATCCAGTTTTTCTATTCTTCCTATCAAAGAGAATAACCTCACACTTCCTCACGTTATAGTCCACCTGCTACTTACTTGCCTATGCACTTACATCTATATCCCTTTGCAGATTTGTTGTTTCCACCTCACAGGTTACTTTCCTACCTAACTTTGTATCATCAGCAAACAGAGATACGTTACATCTGGTCCCTTCATCTAAGTCATTATCATAGGCTGTAAATAGTTGAGGCCTCTTCATTGATCCTTGCGGCACCCCACTCGTAACAGCCTCTCAACCTGAAAATGACCCATTTATTCCTCATCTCTGTTCTGTCCGTGATCATGCTCTATCCATGCTAATATATTACTCCCAACTGAAGGAGCCCTTATCTTGTGTAACAACCTTTCATGTAGTACATTACTGAATGCCTTTAAAAAAACCCAAATAGACTACACCCACCAGTTCCTTTATCTACCCAGTTTACACCCTCAAAAACTCCAATAAATTTTCAAAGGTGGCTTTTCTTTCATAGAACACCACACCTATGCCACACGCACTGAAATGGTAAAAAAAATGCAACTTTTCTATGGTCCTTTGGTTTAAGGAGGCATCTCACCTCCACCTTCTTAGGGGCAATTAGGAATAGACAATGAATGCTGGCCTTTCCTGTGACATTCACATCCCCGAACAAATATTAAAAAATCCCCCCTTTTCCCCAAATCTCACTCTATTCCCTTCTCCGCACTCTGCACCCCCCTCCCCTCCTATGTGTCAGTGTGGCTCATTTGGTCACACTCTCGCCTTTGAGTCACAAGGTTCTGGGTTCAAGAACCACTCCAAGAAAAAAGAAATCAAGGCTGACACTGCAGTACAGTACTGAGAGAGTGCTACATTGTTGGAGGAGCTGTCTTTCAAATCGAACAATAAACAAAGAAATGCTGCCTGCTCAAGCGAATATAAAAGGTCGCAAGGGGGCGGAGGTGCTGTCGCGGTTTGATGACGCTACGTTTAGGGGTCTGTCGCGGTATGATGACGCACAGTTTTTTTTGGGCATCTGTCGCGGTTTGATGATGCGAGGGGGGCTGTCGGTTGGCCCGGGAGTGGTGAAGCAGCCGTAGCTGCCGGGGGAGCGCAGCGGCTGTGGATCAAGCAGGGCCTCGGCTAAAGCAGCTCAAACGTAGGTCTGATCCCGGGTGAAGTGGGGCAATTGTAGGCCCAGCCCCGCTGACATCGGGTAAAGTGCATGACCTGGCCGGAGGTCCGAGCCGTGGCGCAAGGTCACTGCCCTCCGCAGCCCAGAGCGGCGACTTGAGTCCCGGGCCCTTCGCTCGGCGGGACTCAAGTCGCGTTGGGAGTTATATCTGATGCCCCCGGATCAGCTTAAAGGCCCCTGAAGCCCAGCGTCAGTCCCTGGGCTCAGGAGTCGTTTCCTTCGTCCCTTCGTAAGCCAAACCCCTTCCCAGGTCTCTGTCCCTGGGGCATTGCCCCCTCCTGGGCACCTATCCCCCCTCCTTGGGCACCGCCCAGGGTGACCAACTGTTATGAAATAAAATAAGGGACACTTTGACTTTGGGACCGAGCTGGGCATGGGGGTTGCTGGTGACCGTGAGAGCAGGGACCATGAGAGTGGGTTGGTAAGCATCAGCGTGGGCTGGGAGTGGTTTAAACACGAATGGGTCAGTAGGATTTTGGGGAGGTGGGTGGGTCGATGGCGTGGGGCTTGAAGCCATAATAGTTGGTGAAGTGGGTTTAAAATCAACTAAAGCTTGCAACTTATTGAGTCACAACATTATCTCTGCTGGCCGACTCGCTCACTTGCAATCCCATTTTCAAATCACTCAAACTCTCCCAGGATCAATCTCCCACTGGCTGTCCTAGAAATATGGGACAAAAGGCATCCCTTAAGGGAAATGGGTCAAACAGTCAAAATAAGGGACAGTCCCTTAAAATAGAGGACAGTTGGTCACCCTGGTATTGCCTGTCTCCCCTCCCCCGCAAAGTACAGCCAACTAGGCTCTTAGTGCCAATAGGGAGCTGGATGCTGTGTGACTGCGGAGTTTGTTTTTTCTATCTCTCATTTTTCTCCTTATTTCAGTGCCATGTCCCTGATGTTCTCCCGCTCACACCCAGTTGTACTTGGTAAGAAAGATAAGCGTCTGATGGCTGAGGTTAATGCTTCTCCGCTCAAACACTTTGTCACGGCCAAAAAGAAAATCAATGGAATTTTTGAGCAGCTCACAGCCTACATCAAGGAGAGCGCTGCATTCCTCAAAGGTGAGTAGAGATTTTTGCTGGATGGGGAGGTCAGTGCACACACAAATAGCTGACCAGTCCTGGGTATGAGTGCGAGGTAGAGTCTGTTTGGCTGGGGATGTGGAAGTCTCACTCTGGGCTTTTCTGCACCCATTACATCACCTCACTTCAGGGAGGTAGCACACCAGCACTTGCCCTCCTGCACCCCACCCCCCCTCCCCCTGCCATATCTGTGTGTAGGATAATCGACCCAGTCAGAAAATGGAAAAGTTGTGGGTTATGAACATCATGCAGTAATCAAGCAGACATTATAGAAACCAGGCAGATTGCTGAACCAGAGATACAAATTCACTCCCACAGCCATGCAGTTTCTTTCACAAACCCTTAGCTGCCACCTCCTGCCACTCTGAGCCTGTGCTGACACTGGCCTCCCGTCAGCTCTGCCTTGTGAAATGGTTTCTCTGGTTCCTATTCCACATATATATATATCCGATGCCCAAGGCTCTCTGGATTGCATGGGGGAGTCGGAGGGTGGGCCTTGTATTTAACTAGATTGACTTGATTCAAACGACCGCCTAATGACAATACAAAAACGTGGAACATCTTGAATCACTCTTCAGTGTCTCAGTGACTGGGGATTGTGCACCGCCATGGGACCCCAGTTACTGAGCTGTGTACGTTCAAGTGCTTCCATCTGTCCCCAGACATCATAGGAACTGTGTTCATTTCCAAACATGTGCACTGCATTGGGCCTGGGCTGCTTTCCAGAATTCCATAAGATGGATGTCATAGCTTGATCTCTGTTCTTTTCGCTGTTCCACAGAGACATACCAGAATGGAGAGCTGGACCCAATCACCACAGAGGAACAGGTGCTGGAGGTGACCGGTTATTTCTCAAAGGTGGGAGGGATCAGTGAAGTGCTAGCACGGCGTCATATGAAGGTAGCATTTTTTGGCAGGTAGGTCACATCCACCACCACCACATGACTGTGCTAATTCCATGTCAGGTATTGTCCCTACTTCAGCAGTCCCAGACTTGGGATCAAAAGGACCTGCTCCACCATTCAGTAAGATTGTGGCCTTAACTCCCCTTTCCTGCCTGCTGCCACACCCCGACCCCCCCATAACCCTTGACTCCCTTGTAGATCAGAAGTCTGTCTAAGCCAGCTGTGAATATATTCAATGACCCAGCATTCACTGCCCTCTGGGGAAGAGAATTCCAAACACGAATGACTCGTGCTGTCCCTGGTCTCCCATCAGTCCCAGGCGCTGTGTCTGGTCTCCAGCAGTCCCCAGCCTGGACTGTTTCTGGTCTCTGCTGCAGATTGCTGATGGTGTCCCAGTTAATGTGACACCAGCCTATGGTCATGAGTTTTACACCTCACTGGTGAGATTCAAGTTTAGTGGTTGGTGTTGCTGAGTTTGTTTGAGAGCTCTCGCTGATGTTGGTTCAATGGTGCTCTGCCTGCTCGTGGTGTCATCAGTTCTGTGGTGCAGTTCCCAAATTCTTGACTGTTCTATAGCGTGGTGTCCACTCTACCAATTTGCGCTAGGTTGAAATGTGTTTTGCTTACAGGACGAGCAATGGAAAAAGCAGTGTCATCAACGCTATGCTGTGGGACAAAGTCCTGCCCTCAGGAATTGGCCATACCACCAACTGCTTCCTACGTGTGCAGGGCTCAGATGGGAACGAGGCGTACCTGCTCACAGACGGATCTGAAGAGAAACGAAACATCAAGGTTAGACAATAGTTGACACTCCTGGTATGATCAGTGTGGGACAGGGATCTCTGTGTAGGTCAGATCTCAGGGCTGAGCTTGGTTCTGTAAAGCAGGCTGAGGGTTTGGAGTAATTGTCTAGGGCTTGTTGAGGGGAGTGCGTGGCCACAATGGGAATGTCGGGGGCAGGCAGAGTTTTCACTCACACTCTGTTTGAATATGACTGAACGAATTGCTTTTCTTTAGATCCTCTTTCTCTATCATGCTTATTAATTCCCTGTCCCCTCTCTGTGGGTTATGGTGGTTGATGGTAGCAGTGCTACAGAAGGGAACAGGCATGGGATTGATCATTCCTTCCCTTCCCACCAGTTTACTGGGCGTTTGACCTTCATGCTGGTCCAGTGAAACCAGGGAGCTTTCTGGGCTGGCCTTGTGCATCTCTGACGAGCTGAATCAGAGCTTGGAGACAGCATAGAACAGTTCAGCTGACCTTCAGCTGCCCCTGCGGCTGCACCGTGTACCAGTAAGATCAGAACTGTGAAAGAATACTGGCTGGGCTCTGCTCCCAGTCATTGACTCAGGGCAGAAGCTGCCCTGCAGGACACCACCAGGTATCGAAAGAGCAATGAGGCTGTGGTATGAATTTGATCACTTAAGTAGCTCTTGTTAAAGGGTCTCTTGTGTCTCCTATAGACTGTGAATCATTTGGCTCACGCACTTCACCAGGATCAACAACTCACCGCGGGTAGTCTTGTCTCTGTCATGTGGCCGAAGATGAAATGTGCTTTACTGCGAGACGATCTGGTGCTGGTGGATAGGTATGAAAATGTGTACTTGGGGGGAACTCTCAACTCAACCTCACTAGTTACTGGCGCCCTGTCCCGTGCCGCGCCGTTACTGGCGCCCTGTCCCGTGCTGCGCCGTTACTGGCGCCCTGTCCCGTGCCGCGCCGTTACTGGCGCCCTGTCCCGTGCCGCGCCGTTACTGGCGCCCTGTCCCGTGCCGCGCCGTTACTGGCGCCCTGTCCCGTGCCGCGCCGTTACTGGCGCCCTGTCCCGTGCCGCGCCGTTACTGGCGCCCTGTCCCGTGCCGCGCCGTTACTGGCGCCCTGTCCCGTGCCGCGCCGTTACTGGCGCCCTGTCCCGTGCCGCGCCGTTACTGGCGCCCTGTCCCGTGCCGCGCCGTTACTGGCGCCCTGTCCCGTGCCGCGCCGTTACTGGCGCCCTGTCCCGTGTTACTGGCGCCCTGTCCCGTGTTACTGGCGCCCTGTCCCGTGTTACTGGCGCCCTGTCCCGTGTTACTGGCGCCCTGTCCCGTGTTACTGGCGCCCTGTCCCGTGTTACTGGCGCCCTGTCCTGTGCCGTGCTATTAATGAGCTGCTCTCTCTTTCTGTTTCTTCCAGTCCTGGGATTGATGTAACCACAGAACTGGACAGCTGGATTGATAAATTCTGCCTGGATGCCGATGTGTTTGTGTTGGTGGCAAACTCTGAGTCAACGTTAATGCAGACGGTGAGTGAGCGAAACATCATTGTGTACAGGCGAGAGTGAACAAGCTCTATCACGTACAGGTGGCAATGTGTGAGACTCGGTTGTGTTTGGGCAGATGTCAATAACTGATCAAGTTCAAGAATTGAGTTTTACTCCTTGGTTTCCGTTTCAGGAGAAGCAATTCTTTCACAAAGTCAACGAGAGATTGTCACAACCCAATATTTTTATCCTCAATAACCGCTGGGATGCATCTGCGTCAGAACCTGAGTACATGGAGGAGGTGAGCTGTGTGCGGCAGGTGCTCTGTAATAAACAGCTCAGTGATTGACTGTGTGAGGCTATGAGCACACCATGTGGGCAGGGCACTGGCAGGTTTAGGGGTGATGGGGATGGAAGACTCTGGGTTTCTTCTGTTGCATTGTGAAACTGACTGCTTTTGGAGTCACTGAATCATGGAATCTTGCATCCGGCCCATTGTGTCTATGCCTGCTGTTTAAAGGAGCTATCCAATTAGTCCCTTTCCCCTGCTGTATACTCATAGTCCTTCAAATTTCTCCTTTTCAAGCATTTATTCAATTTCCTTTTAAAATTTACTAATGAATTTACTTGCATCACTCTTTCAGATAGTGCATTTCAGATTGCAACAACCTGCTGATTTTAAAAGTTTTCTTGTGTCACCTCTGGTTCTTTTTCCAATTATCGTAAACCTGATTACCAACCCCTCTGCCACTGGAAGCAGTTTCTCCTTATTTATTCTTGTTAAAACCCCTCATGATTGTGAACCTTTATCAAATCTCCTCTTAAACTTCTCTGCTACAAGGAGAATAATTCCAACATCTCTGAAGTAGTTACCCTGGCATCAAATGTTGTAATTTGAGCAACAGCTGGAAGCTCCTTCCCAGGGGAGTTGATACACGTAGCTCAGTAGACGTGACTGACAACCCGCCAGTGCCAAGGGAATGGAAGAGGAAATATGTGTCTTGGAGTCGTGTTGATGTCTGTGTGAATTCTCACTGTGTGACTGACTTGTGCACGCTCTGCAGTGAAACATCAATGGTTACAGGGTTGGCTAGGGAATTACCCAACACTGGCTGGGGCCTAATTTATTTTGGTGTTTTTCTTCACTCAGTGATTGGGCATTGGTTGAATATAATGTAAATCATGCAGCACTTCTTTCCATGATGACAGGTGCGTCGGCAACATATGGATCGCTGCACCAGTTTCCTGGTGGACGAGTTGGGAGTAGTGGATCGGGCTCAGGCCACAGATCGCATCTTTTTTGTGTCAGCCAAAGAGGTTTTAAACGCTCGCATCCAGAAAGCACAGGGGATGCCAGAAGGAGGTATGAGGGAGGCAAATGGGATCGGTACATGTTTACGCTACTCCTGGTTGAAGGTGACTGATTGTAATAAACTGTATTCCTGACCAAAAGAGTCCTACAGCACAGAAGGAAACCACTTAAGCTCATCGTTTCAGTGCAAGCTCTTTGAAAGAGCCAACCAGTTAGTCCAACTATTCCCTTTCCCCATTGACTGGAAAAAGGTTCTCCAGCAAGTATTTATTTGATATTCGCCCATGTTTGTAAGTGGCTGATTTTCCACAATAAATGACCTCTGACATACCCTCAAAGGTCACTGGGTCACTTAACCCAGATTATAAGATGGAGGAAGGCTGAGCAGGGATCACCATATCTGATGTTTGATTTTAAGATCTATATGCAGTCTTGTGAGAAAAGCTGTTCCATTGAAGAGGGTAGCACAATGGAACCTGACCTGTCCTTGCCCAACATACTCACAGACACAGTCTCCAGCAGAAGTCACCCGAGATACTGAGGCTAATTGCTGACTCAGCCCAGACGTGGGCTGGAACCTGGGACTGGAGCAGTGCTTGAAAATTGGAAATGTCAACTATTAGTTTGAAATAATTAGATTAAAAGCAGCTGTCTGACTCAGACTCTGGGTTTCCTATGTTGTGGATCTTTTCCCAGCCTTGACTTTGCCACTTTAAGCTGTGATGCCTGAGTCTCTTGCATGTCTCTGAGAGAGGTGGTGCAGCCCATGCTGTTTGTGTGTTGTGAACAGGTGGAGCACTGGCCGAGGGGTTCCAGGCGAGAATGTTCGAGTTCCAGAACTTTGAGCGACGGTTTGAGGTGAGTTTGTGCTGAGTAATGGGGCTAATTTATATCTTTCATTGAAGGCTCTTGTGTCATGTAAATACATTCAGAAAACTCTTATAAATTTGATCTTTTAATCCTTTATTCTGTGTAAGAATCCTTCTGATCAAAGTTCATTCCCTTTTAAGTTGTTCTTGCTGTGGGGTTTAAGGGTTTAAGCTGACTCCTGCAATACCTGTCCTTCTACTCCATTTTCTGAATACTATCTGCAGGAATGTATCTCACAGTCGGCAGTGAAGACCAAGTTCGAGCAACACACAGTCCGTGCCAAGCAGATCTCTGAAGCCTTGCGGCGCATCATGGATTCCGTGCATGTTGCTGCCACGGAACAGAGGTGCGTACCGAGAACAGGGCCAATAACATTCAAAGTTTGTAGGTGCATCAACAGGCTACCCGTTTTGTAACCCCCTCCCACCCCCACCACACCTGATTGGGCTGTTCCATTGACTCAGGAGAACATGGGACACTAGGAATATATGGAAGCAAAAACTAAAATGGAAAATCACTTTGTTCAATAGAATGACACTGTCCTTCAGACCTTCAGACTGAGGGTTTGAGTTTAGCTGAGGTTGAGACTGACTTTTAACCTTGTTGCAGGGTGCATTGCCTGAAGCAGAGAGAGGAGCGAATGGATCGACTTGAGTTTATAGACAATCAACTGGATTTACTGACCCAGGATTGCAAAGCCAAAATCAAACAGATCACTGAGGAGGTGGAACGGCAGGTGAGAGTGAACAGTCGGACTAGCTTAGCACTGGGGGTGGGTGAGTGTGATTTAATGTTCACTGGAGTATTTCCTGTGCTCCAAGTTTTTGGACTTGCTTCTAAGCCTGGCCTGGCTGCTATTTGATGCCATTTTCTGTGTTTCAGGTCTCGAACGCAATGGCAGAAGAAATCCGCCACCTTGCTACATTGGTGGATGATTTCCAGTTGGATTTTCACCCCTCCCAGGTGGTGCTCAGAGTCTACAAGAGTGTGAGTATTGGAGTCAGAGGATGAGCAGATTGATGCCCTGGACACTATTTTCCAGCATCGGAATCACCCTGTGCTTCTTGGTGAACTTGGGATCCCCCAGGAGTGTTTATTAATTTGTGTATGGAGTCAGTTGATGTGAAAGATTTCCACTACTGGGAAACTGGCACTCGCTGAAAGGTGGCTGTGTGGCAGCACCACCTCCAACACTACCTATGCCCAACTCTCCCTCCCCCCACCCTCTACCTCAAGAATCTGGAGGGAAATATGTTTATCGGGCTCAGGAATGCTAACAGGACAATTATTTTTGGTGAGTGTTTTAAAGCATTTGAGGTGACGAGTCTGCTCGTTAAACTGCCCCTCATTCTGATTTATTTATCCCCAGTCACAATTCAGCTGGTGGTTACAGCAGAAAATTAATCATCAGAATTTCTTTATTGGAAAGCTTTGTGAAAGGCTGAGGGTGAAGAATGAGAGGGTGGGACAGGTAAATTGGTAGACAGTGCTAGGTGATGCCAAGTTTGGGTTATTAAAGTCTGTAGGTTGTAGGAGGAAAGTCCAGAAAAAGAATGAGTTTGCGTAGGAGATGAAATGAATCTTGGACTCAACACAGTGAGGGTGAAGGAAACAAAGTCTGTGTGTAGGACAGGAAATCTGAAACTTAGAAGGAACAAGAGGAAAGTTCAAAGGATTACCAATCTTAACAGGATCAAAATGGAAACCAGTTTAGGAACCGGACCTTACGATGGAAGCGACTCCAATAATCTGACAGCAAGGAGCTGAAAAGTAGCTACATTCAACCTCTCTGCAGAGGAGGTAAGACAGGACTTGGGGACAGATCTGAGCTTTATGATCCTTGGGGTCAAATCTGAAGGAGTTGCTTCAATTCAAGGTTACTGTTGTCCTTCCTCTTAATTGTTCCACCTTTTTCTAAACATCCTTATTTTTGTTCCTCCCTTCTTACAGGAGCTTCACAAACACATTGAGGAAGGACTTGGACGCAACATGTCTGAGCGTTGCTCTGTCACTATTACAACCAGCCTGCAGAAAACGCAACAGGAAATGATCGGTCAGTGCTGTACATTCAGTCCTTTCATAGTGTAACTATCAGGGGAAGTGTAACCAATTTCAGATATGTGTCAATAAGTAGCTTGGAACTCTGCAACAAACTGCAACTTTGGGCTTGCTTGCACTTTAATTTCCCCCAAGGGTGTGCATTTTTTTCTTTCTTCTTTCATGCAACGTGGCCTTCACTAGCAGGCCCATCCCTAATTATTAATTGCCCTTGAAATGAGTGGCTTGCTAGGTCATTTCAGAGGACAGTTACGAATCATTGACATTGCCTGGAGTCAAATGTAGGCCAGACCAGGTGGGAATAGCAGATTTTCTCCCCTAAAGGACACGAGTGAACCAGATGGGTTTTTACAGCAGTTGATAGTTTCATGGTCACCATTACTGTGACTAGCTTTGTTTATATTCCAGATTTATTAATTGAATTTAAATTTCTCCAGTTGCCATAGTGGGATTTGAACCTGTGTTACATACCCAGCTTACATAACTATTGTCCCCAGGCAGCTCTAAAATCGAGATGGGAGGGAACAGGGAGAGGAGACCAAATGGGTTGAGAGGAGACAGAGGTGTGGGAAGATGGAGGGAGTTGGGTGAAGTGAGATTGCAAAGGCCCTTATACCAATGGCAAGGCAAAATGAGGGGGTGCGCAGGCAGAATCGGTGAACTGGTGGACCTTGGGGGTGGGTGGTGGTCGGTGCAGGATGGTTGCATATATCGGTAGTGGGAGCAGGAAGCAGGGCTGAGTGATTTGAGACGTGACTGTGAGGTAAGTGTGTAGCATGCTTCGGAGGCCTTTGGCTCCCAGAGCTCTTGGCCACTGGGGTTTTCCTCACTTTTTTATGAGTCTGTTGTAGGCTAACTGAGAAAGATCAATTACCGTGATTAGACAACAAATCCTTTAACTGTGTATCATGACCAGTAAAACAAAAACTAGATGAAACATGGTATTTTCTTGGTTACAGTTCTGACGCTTCTTTTGAGGATTTTGTGTTTGGGAGCAGGTGTTCGTGTGAGTGGGGCTGATGGGCAATTAGAGCCTGGTGCAGGGTGGAGGTATGGATGGTGTGCAGGGTCGAAGGTAGGGGCAGTGTGCAGGCTCAGGGGCATAGATGGTGTGCAGGGTCGGGGACAGGGGCGGTGTGCAGGCTTGGGGGACGGATGGTGTGCAGGGGCAGGGATGGGGTGCAGGGTGGTCTAGAGCCTTGTGGTAGTTGTTGGTGGGAACCTTGAAGCCCCTTTTCACAGGATGATTTTGTAATGATTTCTCTCTTTCCCCCACCTCACCCTCCACTTCCAGACAGCCTTCAGCCCCTGCTGCCACCAGCAGAGAGAGGCCAGGTAGATGTGCTGGTACCTCGTCAGCGCTTCACTCTCAGCTACGACCTGAACTGCGACAGGCTCTGTGCCGACTTCCAAGAGGACATTGAGTTCCACTTCTCACTCGGATGGACAATGCTTGTCAACCGCTTCCTGGGCCCAAAGAATTGTCGGAGGGCACTGGCAGGATACAATGACCAGGTAAAGCAAAGAGGGAAATGGATTATCTGGTCATTATCCTATATCTGTTTTTTTGGCTTTTAATGAACGTTGAAGGATAAATATTGGCCAGGGCCAATATTTGAATTTGAATTTCTTCAAATTTGTTCCATTGGACACAGGGCCTTGGGTTCAAGTCTCACCCAAACGATGGCACTTCTGACAGCACAGCACGCCCTCAGTACTGTATTTATAGTGTCAGACTAAATTATGTGCTCAAGTCTCTGGAGTGGGACCTGAACCCATGAACTTCTGACCAAGTGGCAAGGATGCTACCACTAAACCACGGCTGAGATTGGTGATGATTGCTTCCTCTGCTGCTTTTCTGTAATCTAATTGGTGTATTGGGTGATTTAAGAAGTTCACACCTGGTTTTGGGCTGTCTGATTTTCATTGATTTTTGGTCTCCTATGTCTCTAGGTCTCACGGCAACTACCCATTACGCCAGTCAGCACCAGCTTACCACCCTTACCCCAGGGGTCCATGACCCAGGAAGAACTCATGGTTTCTATGGTAACAGGATTGGCTTCATTAACTTCACGAACATCAATGGGGATAATCGTGGTCGGGGGTGTGGTAAGTATTAGCTGTTTACCCACCAACATCTGGTACGGTGATCTCTGCCGGATCGTACTGTCAGCTGCTGGTGGTGGAGCAATGGAGGTCTGAGCTGGACAGTGGCGGCCACTCAGTGTAACTGCATCTACCATAATCCAGTACTCATCCACTGGACAGGGCAGGATGGCATTGCTTGGCATTGAGGGGGAGGAAGAGGAACAGGTTTCAGGAATCTAAAGGAAAACAGTAACTTTAATGCATTTGGCACTTGATCATGGTTTTAGGACATGTCAAAGTACATCTGGATCAAAGAATTACTTTTGAAGTGCAGTCACTTTTGTGTTGACAAACACAGCAGCCACACAACTCAACAAGATCCCATTAACAAGTAGACAGGACCTCAGTTTAACGTATCATTAGAAAGAGGGGTCCTGCGACCTTTGTTTCATACTGAGTGTTGGCCAGGAACATGTGCCAATGTCCTTTCTGGACACTTAGCTCCACGACTTTCTGATTGGAGAGGAGAGACTTCTACCACAGAGCCTTTTCAGCACCTCGAAATTACCCATATGTTTTGCAGTTCTGGTGGAGGTGTTTAAAGACCACATCACCAAGGTTCCCCTCGCTGACCAATTCTACAATGATTGGCCAGAGCTGGAAGATTACTAGATGACCTGATGGAGGCTTTTATTATGAACAGTTGTTATGTAGTGATGGATTATTTCTATCTTATCAGTGCAAGGATAACAAGGCCCAAAATTAAAATAATCACATAGAATGAAAAGAGACAGTTAAGTTGAAGTGGAATCCACAAACCCATTTGAAAGGGAATGAGACGGTTGCTTGAAAGCAAGAAATATTAATGGGTACGAGAACCAAGAAGCAATAGGATTAGATCATGGAGACAGTCATTGACACAGACATGATTGGTGTCTGACTGGAATGTTCTACAGTCCATGGTCTCCTGTTGATCAGATGGTGGGCAGTGTGTATGCACCCAAGGGCTGTTTGATTTTTTTAACCTTGCCTCCAGCTGGGTGCTACTGCATGAACCCCATTCATTCCTTGCTGAGCTGCCTGTCTGGTCTGGCTTTGTTGAATATAAATGAACAAGAAAACTGTAGCTGTCCTTGAGATATCAGTGCTGAATCCCATGGACTGGGCTTGGAATGTTGCAGCAAGCTAGATAAACCAACGTTTATTTATCATAGATGGCGTAAGGGATTTGGAGAAATGTGACCCTCCTTGTTTGATTGTGTGTCAGGTGTGGAAAGCAGTGGGCTGGCGGTTGATTGCATTGAGTGTTGGGATGTATGGCCTCCTTTATGTGTACGAGCGCCTGACGTGGACGACCAGAGCCAAAGAAAGAGCCTTCAAACGTCAGCTCGTGGACTACGCTGTCGAGAAGCTACAGCTCATTGTCGGTTACACTGGATCCAACTGCAGCCATCAGGTGCAACAGTAAGTGAGGGAACAGAGGAAGTGTTGGGGTTGGAATGGAGACAGACACCACCCTCCCCTCCTTTATACACACTCTCCTATTTCCAAACACAGGCTGCTCCTTTCAGTCTTCAAAAATATTATCCCCTTCTGATTTTTGAACACTATGTTTTCCACCGCCCCTTCACCCCACTGCCTCTGCAGACACCAACTCTTGTTGGGATATGTGACCGAGTGTCACCAGGCCCTCATCCCATTACCCCAATGCCACCAGCCTTCAGTCTGTTGTACCAATGACTGTTCTTCATATGTGGCACTGGGTAGTGAATTTTGGTTGGATGTTCCACTACAAAAGGCATTACAGTGAAGCCTGACCTGACTTCACTTGACATCTCCACTTGCAACTTCTAGCAGCGATAAGTGGATACTGATCAGCAGCTGGACCTTGGCTGATTCGTCCACTCTTCCCTGTCCCCACAATGTTGTATTAAGTTACACTGTAAATGTATAGTTTTGTGTCTCTGTACCTCCCTTTCACAGTGCTTCTGTTTTCATTCCTCCTCCTGCAGGGAGCTCACAGGGACGTTTGCCCAGCTGTGTCAGCAGGTGGATGTAACACGGCAGAACCTAGACGAGGAGATTAAGGACCTAAATAAGGAGATTGAACTGCTGGACTTGTTGCAGAGCAAAGCCAAGTTGCTCAGGTGGGTTTCCCACTGGTGCCTGCAAAATCAGTGGCAAAAGTTGGCAGCTTTGGGCTCGGAAACTGATTGCCAGGAGCTTTCTGATACGTGCAGAGCTGTTCCATAAGGCCCAGAGTGTTAGGGTTTAGATTAGGTTAAGATTACATAGTGGATCCCTGACTCAAGGATTAAGCCTGCATTAGAGGGGGAAAGAGCATGAGGAACCCAAACTCACTCCACACTTAGCTTTGCATGACTGCATGAAGGTGGCAGTGCAGAGTCCATGGGAGTCTGTCAGGCATTTGACTTGAAGAATGAGGTGTCGCAGTAGGCTGGTCATGGTGCATCGAGTTCCTGGTGGCAGTCCACCAGTCCTTGATCTCTACTTGTTGTAACTGAGTGTCATTTTTTTGCAGGAACAAGGCTGGATGGCTGGACAGTGAGCTGAACATGTTCACTCATCAGTACCTGGAGCAGGGCAGATGAGAGTGACTGATGTGTGCAAAACCGAGACATGTTTCCACCGCCTGAGACACAAATGCAACACTAACTGCCAAGGGAGGGTGGGGGGCATTGTTGGGATATTAAATCATTTCTTTCTCAGAATAATTTATAAACAGTTGAGAATTGATTTAGAGCTGTTTGGGGCTGAATTAATGGGAGTGACCCATTTATCAGTGTCTGACTTTTTACGCATGATGAATCACACAGAGCAGCCAGCAGGAGACAGCCTTTTATATTTTGGTTCAGAACGTGAATCGGTTCAGGCTCATCTTGCAGCTCGGGCTCACATGGAATTTGTCATATTTTGTGACATGTCACTTTCATAGTCTGAGGTACATGATGCAGGGTGATGTGTGGGAGACTTCACATGTGATCAACAGAGCACTCCTTAACCATGGACAAAACATTGGGTCCTTGCACATCTGAGAGATGGAAGTACATTTGTATTTTGACTGGAGACTGAACAATTTACTGGGGATGGGGAAAGACCCTCCTGATTCTGTTTCCCAAAACTTCCCCTTTTCCTCCCCTCCACACCCACTCTTCCCCTGCCCCCACCCCAGCAAGTGATCAGATTGTTTTGTACAGATTTTCAAGTCACAAAGTTTCACTTGGTAGGAGTGTTGACTGAATCTGATCAGATGCAATATGTGGCATTTTCTGCTGTTTGTCTTGAAAATCATTTGACATGCATGCCATGACAGAGAAATAAAGAAGCCAAGAAGTCCTTTAATAACCCCCAGATACACTCAGCGTCTGCAGCTGGTATACTGAACATCAGCCTGGAGTTCAGAAGATGGTGTCTGTGGATCACCCTTTGCTCACAGTTCATTGTGATATTTACAATATGAATTCTAATCCTGGGTTTCAGAGAGAGGCTGTAATACATTTAAACATCACTGTCTGTGCTACCTCGAACTCCTTGATTAGATCCGGCCTGTAACTCATTCTGGGTATCTGTTTTAATCAAGATTCTTATTTTTAATTAATCTGTGCCCTAAAATGAATTGTTGGTTTTTGTGGACAGAGGGTGGACCTGAGCTAGACTTGGTCTTGGCACGTAATGTTGTTCCCAGTCTGTCAATCAGCTGTGCAGAAAAGCAAACCACTAACGAAAGGAGAACTGAAATTCATATCTGAATAGACTTGGATAATGAGCTTGTATGTAAACTGGGGAAAGATTCATGTTGTATGGGAAAAGATTGCCTGTGATATAATCAACGAGAAATTGGGAAGTGACAAGGGAGAATTCCAGTGTGACTATCTGGATATTAGTAAAGAGAGTACAATTGATTCTGATTTAGTGTTGATAGTGGTCAGAGGATAAAAAGAATAGCTTCGTCTTTGCCTTGCCTTGCTCTGCGTATAGCACACCCTGCCCCCCAGTCCAGATCAGAGACTATCTGTTTGGAATGATGAGTAAGAAAGTATTTAAGTGTGAGGAGCTTTCTGCATTTCATGAGTCACATTTATGAAAGGTTAGGACTTTTTCCTGTAAATGTAAAGACCAAGGATGATGAACACTGGGGTCCTGTGCCTGTGGATTGTCTGGGCAATGCAATGCAAAGTATGTTTTGTTGGTGTGACAGCTGCATCCTTTGCATTGATTTCATACACTATCCCAAAGGGCATTCAAAACTCTGGATCCCTGCCGTGTTGTTGTCATGGTGATCTTGTTGCCTCCCAGCTTTACCGATGAGGGAAATTCTTTACCCTGAATATTGGTAAAATTCAGTGTTTTTAAATTTTACGGTGATCTGGGAGTATTGAGAGCTGCATTCATTCTGAACCTGTCAGTTTTCGTTGACAACAAAATGCTTTATGTGCATCATGAATGAAAGATTTGACTGTCTACCATGTCCCCAGAACCACAACACTGAATCTGCCTCCTGATCACTACAACAGAAACTTAAGTATTTAATAATTTTAAAGTAGCTTGTTTTGTGTTTAGGCCTTTTTTAGATTGAGGCTTATAAGCATAGTCTTAAGCATTTAAATATATTGGAAAGAACAAGAACTGATAATTCTAGAAATACACTGTCAGCATCTCCGAGAAAAGACTGGTTAATGATTGAAATGTTAAGCTTTTTGATGAGAATTAACTTGCTGTTTATTTCTGTTATTTCCTAAAGAATGAAGTGAGGGCTGTAGGCTGAGCTGCATTCCAGTTCTGACAGGTTTGAGCTATTGCACTGAGTGGCAGTTGCAAGTACAGATGATCAGAGATCTCAATGCTGATGCTACCGTGTAACAAGGCAACAGCATGTGTCTAAATCTCAGTACTTTTGATCGTAGCCATTCAGTTGGATTTTGTCTTTGAAGAAATTATTTCAAAGTTTAAGTGCACTTTAATTTTCTGCTGCTCGAGGATGTTTTCTTAGTCTCATTAAGTTTATTTGCTTAAAATTTATGCAAAGCTCCCTCTGTGATGTACTGTTCTTGTCATCTGATGACTGGGCTTGTTTCAAATAGATGGTAAAATAAATTAATTTGAAAAAGTTCCTTTGTATCCGGTTCTCCATTGATGTACTCAGCATTCTTTGATTTTTAAGTGGAGGGACACGGGGAGGGAAAGCAATCCTAGGCACTGACAGCTATTCTATGTAAAAAAAAAACCCCGTGGAGAAAGTTGCCTGTTGGTATAATCCTGCCCGAGCTACAATGGCCAGGCCAAGCCAGGCGTTCAGGTTGCATGGCCCAGTGTGTTACTTACAATCAAGTTTGTACATGAAGTGCCTTCCATTCATTTGTCACTCATGGACGCCCCCATCGGTACACAGACCAATAAGGAATCCGCGTTTGCTGACAGACAGCCAGCCTGACCTATCAGACAGTGACATAAGGGTGACCATCCAACCAATCAGAGAGCAGCTTGCTGCGTCGCTCGCTTCGAGGGCTCAACAGCGGGGAAAAAACGGTCCATCAAACGGTGGCCCGAGGTACCGAGAGTGAGAAGCCCGGGGAGTTGGAGGTCTCCGGGAGTCCGACCCTGGAGCGGGCACGATGCTAACCGACAGCCGCCCACCTCGGCAGTGAGCGGCTCAGCGGCGGTTATTACCAGCCCGTTGGGCCCCGGAGCTTCTCCCACTGTGGTTGCAGTTCCTGGGTATTTCCGATTCCCAGCACTATAGGTACTTGAACGCTGGGGCTTTACCACTTACTCCTTTTGTTCTTCTGGTCCAGTTTTTCCCAAATGGACCTCTAGGAGCATTCTCGTTTCTGACTCAGAAGCTTGTGGGTTCAAGTCCCACTCCAGAGACTTGAGCACAAAGGTCCAAGCTGACACTGATACTGAGGGAGTTCTACACTTTGGGAGGTGCCCTCTTTTGGAAGTGACGTTAAACCGAGGCCCCTCCCGTTGATACACTGTTTTGGAGACGAGCAGGTGAGTTATTTCCTGGTGTCCCAATCGATATTCATTCTGCAATCAACACCTTAAAAACAGATCCTTGGTCATTATCAGATTGCTGTTTGTGGGACATTGGTGTGCACAAATTGTATGTCGAGTTTCCTACACTACAGCAGTGGCTGCACTTCAAAGGTACTTCACTGGTTGTAAAGTGCCTTAGAACATTGTGAGGTCAGGAAAAGTGCTATTTAAATGCAATTCTTTTTTTCCCTGCACTTATTTGCAGCAAATGCTGAGTTACCTGTTGGAAGATGTCACACTCTGACCATCTGCAGTTCCTTCGAGATCAGAACAAACATTTACTGCAGAAACTGAGGGTGGAACGGCTCAGGGCTCCATGGAGTGTACTCCTGCCTCCTGAGAGTGTCAGTGAGCTCTGTCCAGCTGACCTCAGCTCAGCACAGAACAGATGTGCTGCAGACTCCCAAGGAAACGACTATGATAACAAGTTTGAGGTAGGTGTAGGTTCCATATTGTCAACAAAATTCAGTATTCAATGCTGTAATGTGATAATGAGAAGCTTATAACTCATTTTTATTCTTCAATGCAAATATTAAACATATTAGCTTTTTTTAAAAAAAAAGAATTAGTAGTTCAACCCTGTCCCATCAAATGTGCCCTGATGGACAGCATAACTTAAATACAGAGTAAGGTTCCCTCTACATTATCTCATCAATCATTTCTGGGGCTGGGGCAGCATGAGTTGGATACAGAGCAGAGTTCTCAACTTGAACTTGCCACTACCTCTCTCAATCCCTCCACAGTTATAAATTTGTCGCACTGATTGTCCAACATCCAGTAAGCGAAAATTTTCTTCAATTAAATTTTGGAAAGTCAGAAACAACTGCTTTTGATCTCTGCCACAAACTGTGTTCCCTAGCCACCAACTCCATCCTTCTTGGCTGCTGTCTGGAGCTGAATCAGACTGTTTGCAAACTTGTTGACATAGTTGACCCAGAGATAAGCTTCCAAAGATATATTCTCTTCAACGCCAAGACTGCCTACTTCCACCTCTGCAACATTGCCTATCTCTGGCCCTGCCCTCAGCTCATCTGCTGCTGAAATCTTCATCCATGCCTTTGTTACCTCTAGACTTGACTATTCCAATATTCTTTGGGCCAGCGTCCCATCTTCCACCCTCCATAAACTTGAGCTTGTCCAAAATTCTGCTGCCTGTGTCCTACCTTGCACCAGGTCCCCATTCCTCCATCAGCCCTGACTCACTGACTGCATTGGCTCCCAGACGAGCACTGTATTGATTTTAAAATACTTATTCTTTTCAAATCTTTCCATGGTCTCACTCCTCCCTGTGTTACAAAACGAAACTTCTTTTAACAATTTGCGAGTACTGGTTAACACACAGTTGTAATTGGGAAGTATAACCATCTATCTCTTCCTAAAGAATTCCCCAGCACCCACACAGACAAGCAAAGGACAAACAGATAAGAGTCTCTCTGTAGAGGTGGGCTTTGGAGGATGGGCATTATAAAATAGAGGATAAAGTCTGCAGGGACTCAGCGCTGTCGACCTGAAGTTCCTTGATGTGAAGACTGGTCCCGGTGGATGTCTGGAAGCTCTCACCAACTGGTTTCAGCTTTGCAGATCCAACTGCAGACTAGTTACACTCAGATGAGGGTTCTCTGGCTACAGGTTGATACACATTCTAGGCAAGGTAGAGAGGGAGCCAGTTAGGGTAGCCTTCCTTCCTCAGCTTGTTGCCCAACAAAAAGTGCCTTCAAAACAAGCACTTTTACAACTTAAGTTTCTTTTCTCTCACACGTGACTTCCAGCAAGTTACAAGTCTTCCTTTTCAGTTTTTTTTCCTCCATCAGTTAAAGTGATTGCAGTTCAAAACAACCAACCAGATCTTTCTCAAGTACCATAAAGCTCAGGTGATTTATTGGAAGAGGCCTGCTTGCTGACAGTTCCAAGGTGAATTTATGACCTTCTGTTTTTAAAACAAAAATCCCAGATTAGCATTCAAATGTCCAGATCATGTCATGCCCTTCCATTTTAAGAGAAATTCAATCTCAAGAGAGATTCTAACACCTGTCTCTAACCTCCTCCAGCCCAAGAACCCTCTGAGATATCTGAGCTCCTCCAGTTCTGAACTCTTGCGCATTCCTGATTGTAACTGTCCTACTATTGGCACCCTTGCCTTCAGCTACCTAGGATCTAAGCTCTGAAGTTCCTTTCCAAAACTGCTCAGTCTCTGCATCCCTCTCTTCTAACCTGCCTCCTTGACCAAGCTTTTAGTCATCTTCCCTAATGTCTCCTTATGTAACTCAATGTCATATTTTGTTTTATAATGTTTCTGTGAAGCACCTTGGGACGTTTTGCTACACGAAAGGCACTTTATAAATGCAAGTTGTTATTGCATACCGTCCCATCAAATGTTCCGACATCAGGTAGATGCAGAATAAATTAGCCTAAAAACAGGCTCTGGTAGCTGAAAGGCTATTGGTGTGATATTCATTGATCTCACACCTGCTACCCTTCAGGTCTCTAACTAACTGAACTATCAAATGATCTGGATTTTGAACTGTTTGATTTGAGTTATATTTTCTCAGTTTGAATTTGCCATTGTGGCTCTGTATCTGCGAGCTGGATTTGAATCCAAGCTGTGAGGGCAATGTTTAAGGCTGGTTACTGCCTTGTGTTCTCACTGGCCTAAACACAACATTCTGACTTCTTTCAGCAGGAAGATGCCAGCTCACTGAAGAACCCCAATTTGAAGGACCAGGCTGATTCAGAACTGCCAGGGCAAGAGATGTGTGATGATGGATCACAGCAGCCCAGTGAAGTGGTTGTGACTGAATCCCAAAAGAAAAGGGAAGCCTCTCGAGCTGCACTTTACAGTCCCTCGGTGTGCAGAGCCAGGAAGCAAGGCTGGATGTTTGGTGCAGGGGATGGAGCAGACATGGAGCTGCTTGACTGGCTCCCTGGCGGTGAGGCTGGAACGATTCCCAAAGTAGAACGAAACTGTTTTTCATCAATAAGACTTCTGCCGAAAGAGAGCCTCACCCCAGTGGAGACACTGAACAAACTAAAGCCGGAGCGCAGACTCCGAAGCATCCCCTGCAACTTGCTGTCTGATGGCCATGTTGCAAAAACTTTTAAATGTTCAACTCCTTTTACCAAGCCCCCCTTGGCCCCAAGGTTAACAAGAGAGCCTGAGCCCCCCATTCCAGGACAGTCAAGCACAGGTGGAACCAGCTACAAGGGAAACAGCCCCAGTCATCATTCCCGGTTCTTGCAGACCCTCTGTGAGAACCCAAAGCCAAGGTCAAAGCTGGAGCCGCCACTGTATGTGGACCGGCTGTTGGATGAGGGCAATGATCGACACAGAGAGCAGTTTATCAGAGATACTCAGAAGCCAAAATCAATTCTCTTAGGATCTCGTGATAAGGTGGCAAAGGTAGGAGGCCTTCTTCATTTTACTACTGACATTCATTGCACAAGCTTTTCCCAGGTTAGGCACTTCAGAGCCAAGAGCATCTGTAGAATCAGCTTCTACATCATCAGTTGGAGTTATACTTGGTTATAGGTAACCAGCTGCATTTCCAGCCAGAGTGGAGGGATACAGGAACCATGACAGGACTGGGATGAGGCTGAAATGGCCTCAGTGGCTTCTTAATCAAATGACGGTGTGGGTTGCATCGACTGACCTCCTTTGCTTCTATAAGCTGCTCTCTGTCACTGTGGGGTACATGGTGTATGCTGAGATTACACCAGTCGTCATTGGTAGAGGGATAGCAGGCTGATGTCTCCTCCAGACATGCTGTTGGTCAATGCAGCTCAGACTATTAAACTTTCCTGTTTAACTCGCAGGCGGACGATGTGGGTCATGTCACATTCCTGTCTCCAAAAGAGGAGTCCAGCCTCAGAGCAGAGGTTCAGGCAATGCGACCCTTCCTGGGCTACGATTGGATAGCAGGTAACGTGTTGGGCTATGTTGTAATTGCCCTACGACTTATTAACTGCCCACTTGGCTGAGGGGCAGGTCAATGTTTCAAGTGATCTTGTTCTTGCCCTGTCTGTTTTGCTGTTCGTTTCTCTTGGTGTGCTGTGCGATCTCTCTTGAGCACAGGATCGATGATATTTAATTTCTGCTTTGTCCTCATCAGGTCTGATAGACATTGACTCACCAATGTCAGAAAAATCCGAGGAGTATTTTATGGAACTGCAGGACTTCCGACGGGTGAATAAGGAAGAATGTGTGCACCGGGAGTACATGGAGTAAGTATGAGTCAGTGTTGTCTGGGGGGGAATAATGTATGTAGGGGAAGTAAGTCAGAGCTGGGAATGTACTGGATGAGACAGCATCAACAATGGGAATCCAGGACAAAGCTCTCCACTGCCTGGAGTCACACCTAGCTCAAGGAAGATAGTTGTGGTTGATGGAGTTCAATCATCGCAGTCCCAGGATTTTGCTGCAGAGCTTCTCCAGGGTACTGTCCTAGGCCTGACCATCTTCAGCTGCTTCATCAATGACCTTCTCTCCATCATATGGTCAGAAGTGGGGATGATTGCACAGTGCTCAGCACTATTCATGACTCTTCAGATACTGAAGCAGTCCGTGTTTATATGCAGCAAAACCTGGGCAATATTCAGGCTTCGGGCTGATAAGTGGCAAGATACACTCGCGCCACACAAATGCCAGGCAATGACCATATCCAACGAGAGAGAATCCAACCATCTCCCCATGACATTCAATGGCATTACCATCGCTGAATCTCCCACTATCAACATCCTAGGGGGTTACCATTGACCATATATGGCACTATCCATATAAATACCGTGGCTACAAGAGCAGGTCAGTGACTAGGAATTCTGCAGTGAGTAACTCACTTCCTGACTTGCCAAAGCCTGTCCACCCTCTACAAGGCACAAGTCAGGAGCGTGATGGAATACTCTGCACTTGACTGGATTAGTGCTGCTCCAACAACACTGAAGAAACTTAACATCATCCAGGAAAAAGCAGCCTGCTTGATTAGCACCCCACCCACCATCTTCAACATTCACTCCCTCCACCACCGATGCACAATGGTAGCAGTGTGTACCATCTACAAGATGCACTGCAACAACTTACCTAGTGCTCCTTCGACAGCGCCTTCCAAACTCTTGACCTCTATCACCTAGAATGACAAGGACAGCAGATGCCTGTAAATATCACCACCTGCAAATTCCTCTCCAAGCAACACACCGCCCTGACTTGGAACTACATCACTGTTCCCTCACTGTCACTGGATCTCAATCCTAGAACTCCCTTCCCAACAGCACCGTGGGTGTACCTGCACCACATGGACTGCAGCGGTTCAAGAAGGCTGCTCACCATCACCTTCTCAAGGATAATTAGGGATGGCAATAAATGCTGGCCTAGCCAGCGATGGCAACATTGAGAGAAAGAATTGGAAAAAAAGGGATTCAACAAAACTCTCTTTATTCTGCAAGAGAACATTCACTGATTTCTGATTTGCCTCTACTATCCAGCCACCAACGAACTGTCCTTATGATTTATTAAATGTTTTTCTAACCCGGCAGGGCAGTTAACAGGAACAGGAACCCAGGTTCTCACTAACTTGGGGATTACAGGTTAATGATTAGGAACTCTGGCTGATTTGTGTTAGTTCCCCCTTGCCCAGAAGATAGTTAGAATCTGATTAACAACGTAAGTATTTAGAACAGTGGTGGGCCCTTCATCTTATTCTTTCACTTTTTAGGACAGAGGAACTCAATGTTCAGGCCGCAGATCAGGAGAAGCTCGACTACAACCGTCACATCCACCAGTGTGAGTAACCATTCTGCTTGGAGATTGTGTTCAAAATGTGTTAAAGCTGGGATGGTTTGTTCCTGTGAGGGCTGAATGGATAAAGGTGCTGTGTGTTGTATCATGGATGCCATGCTTGGCCTGTGCTGTGTTGTAGGAGCTACAACTAATCACAATATCTGCGCTAGGGAGGGAAAATCAGCCAGAATTCCTGCTTTTTATCACATTCCAATGCTTGTTTAGGTCACAAGTTAGGATAGGATCGACTGTGATGTCTCCATTGTCAAATTGCCTGCTGACATTAACTCGAGGCAGCACAGGACAATTGGCCATTTTGCCAAGTAGTGATGGCTGGCCAATGGCAATGACATTAGATTAAAATAATTAATTTACATTACAACAGTGACTGCACTTCAATGGTACTTCATTGTTTGTAAAGTGTTTTGGGACTTCCAATGGTTGTGAAAGGTGCTATATAAATGCAAATCTATTTTTTGCTTTAGTTGGCATATTCAGGTTTGGAGGGGAGCTGAACACCAGTGAGAGTAAGTGCCTTGTGGAGAGGAGGGCCCTGAACCCCAGTGAGATTCAGCAGCTTCAGGAGAAGCTGAGGCAACCTGAACTCCTCAACCCTTCCAGACCACCTTGAGATGGGTATTAAATTGTAAGTGTTGTTCACATCACAAGAACAAATTTAAAAAACTGAATGTGACGCCACATGTTCACATTCCACAGAACTTGAAACTGGGTGATTGTGATCTTGGGTATTGATGAAGAAAGACATTTTGTCGAAGCTTTTCATCTTGTACTCATCAAGACAATCGCAAGAATACCAGTTTCAGGGGAAGCAAAAACTTTATACTGTATGAGAAGAGAGTGCTGATTGGTTGGCAAGTGGACCTGAACCAGCAAATGGCTTTCACTTATTTTGTTTAGCTGAAACAAGTGTATGTGTTCTTTCTGTCTGCAAAGAACAGGGCCTTGTGTATTAATATATATAGCTTCCAGTACATGCAAGTGTGCCACACTGCGAGCCTGTTTCAGCTAAATAAAATAAGTGATAGCCATTTGCTGGCTCATTCCTCAGGGCAATGCCTTTACTGATCAAAGTCAAGTTGCCTGGTTTAAATTTCAAACAATGGGTTAGCAGTTAACTGTCAGTCACCATTAATTGGTGCATTCTCCATGGCAACGCCTCTACCAATTAGAGTCCACTTGCCAACCAATCAGCATTCTTTTCTCATACAGTATAAAGTTGTTGCTTCCCCTGTCATTGGTATCCTTGTGATTGTCCTGATGAGTGCAACTTGAAAAGCTTTAGAAAAATGTCTTCAGTAATACTCAAGTTCTGTGCTACCAAAAGACTACTTGTGATTGTTGACCCCAGGTGAAGGGCAGTCTTTATAACCAGGTTTTGGGGAAACTACAGAGCAGCCCTGCATAGTGTCCGTGTTTGGGCTGTAGACTGACCTGTTGCAGTGATTTTGCCAGTTGACAACTGTGAATCTGCATAAGATAAAATTTTCTTAAATTTGTGACTGTGATTCTTTCAGGCACTCACTCTTACCGTGTTAATAGTCGCCTGTTTGCAGTCCCACTGGAACCAGCGGCAGTCTGTCCCATTTGTAAAACTCCCAAATCGAAGCGACCACACACTATGGAAGAGCCTGCTTATGTTCGGTGAGACTCCATCCATCACTGCACACACCACACTTCAGTTTCAACTTTCCATTGCGTAGATTTAAATTTTAGACACAAAGCTATTTATAAAACAGTGGCCATGGTGTCTGAAGCACAAACTGAGGTGGGTGTTCACGGAGAAGGAGTCTAGAAAATTTCAAAAGACAACAGAGTCTGATTCCACTGAGACTCCAGGTTCATGTTTTTGTTCTTACTAATTCTCAGACTCTGGCTTTGTTTCAGGTGGAGTGAGGTTAGAGGCTGCAGATAATGAGATCATGTCATAGATGTAAATCAGTTCCCATTTTAAAGGCATACATTCTGTTCTATTTTCTATATTCCTATCATTAATTCCTCAGTCCATGTTTTTAATTGAAACTGGTGCTGTAGGATACCCAATGGGTGTGTAGTGTAATTATTGAGTAACGAGTTTACATAGTTTCCACTATAAATGTGGTCATAGGAATTTATAATGGCAAGAGTTGACAGGACAGTGTTCACTGATGTAAGATTATACATTGGGACCATACTATAATGTGGTCCATGGAGTCCCTACCTCGAGAGCACGTTATTTCATAGCTGGTACCCAGCACTCAGGCTTGCTCCCACCAGTACCAGGGCCAATATTGTGTGCAGATCCCTGCAGTTTCCAGTCCTCATGCTCCAAAATAAAGGAATAAAGCAGGTAATGTTTAAAATGAACCACATAACTAAATGTTTGCTTTCTTTTCTTTTTAAAATGGTTGGCTGTATTCATAGTTGGGGAGAGACTTTTGGCCATATTTGCAGATGGACCCATGTTACAGAGTTCTGTGCTATAGTTGACTGCATTATAGCAGGGTCCCGGTGTATATCTATTATCTAAGAATGTCATTAGGTTTAGAGTAGTTATGGAAAAGGGCAAGGAGCACTCAAAGGTGAAGGTACTCAAAAGGAAGAGAGAAAATTTCACTGAGTTGAAAAGGGATCTGGCCCAGATGGATTGGAAGGAAGATTAGCAGGTAAAGCTGTAAATTGAGCAAAGGGGAGACTTTTCAAAGAGATGGTTCAGTGCGGACTTGACACATTCCCATGAGCGGGAAAGAAATTAAAATGAACCAGAAAAAGAAGGCTGATGATAAATGTCAGGTTCATAAGTTCTTGATTCCTTGCTGAATTAAGAAATAGGACCAGGAATGGGCCATTTGTCCCCTTGAACCTACTCTGCTATTCAATAAGATCATGGCCTCAACATCATTTTCCTAAAAGCTCTGAAGAAGTCATACAGACTCAAAACGTTAATTCTGTTTCTCTCTCCACAGATGCTGCCAGACCTGCTGAGATTTTCCAGCATTTTCAGTCTTGAATATATTTAATGACCCAGTCTCCACTGCTCTCTGGGGTACAGAATTCCAAATACTAATCATGCTCAGTGGAGAAATTCATCTTTATCTCCATCTTAAATGGGAGATCCCTTATTCTGAAATTTTGCCCACTAGTTCTAGATTCCCCATGAGGAGAATCATGAGGGGAGTCATCCTCTCAGCATCAACCCTGCCAGAGTTTTATATGTTTCAGTCAGATCACTTCTCATTCATTCAATAAGTATAAGCCCAACCTGCTCAACCTTTCCTCGTAGGCAACAGGATAAACTGAAAAGACTGTTTCAAAAAGCATTCAGGACCCTTGGCTTTATAAATAGGGACATAGAGTACAAAAGCAAAGAAGTTATGCTAAATCTTTATAAACCACTGGTTAGGCCCTAACTAATTCTGGGCATCATCTTTAGGAAGGATGTCAAAGCCTTAGAGAAGATGCGGAAGAGTTTTACTACAATGGTATCAGGGTTGAAAGACTTAGTTATGTGGAAAGAGAGAAAAACTGGCATTGTTCTCTTTAGAGCAGGGAATGTTAAGGGATGATTTAATGGAGATGTTAAAAATCATGAAGAATTTAGATAGAGTAAATGAGGAGGAACTGTTTACAGTGGCAGATGGATTGGTAACCAGAGGACACAGATTTAAGGTAACTGGTGAAAGAACTAGAGGGGGCATGGGAAAATGATTTTACTTGGTGAGTTATAATCTGGAATGCATACTTAAAAAGATGGTAAAAGCAGTTTCAATAATAATTTTAAAAAGGGAATTGAATAAATACTTGAAAAGGAAAAATCTTGCAATTCAGTCGGGAAAGAGGAGAGGAGTGAGAGTAATTGGAGAGCTCTTTCAAAGAGCTGGTACAGGTGTGATAGGCCAAACGGTTTCCTCTGCTGTGGGATTCTGTGATATCTTCCTCTGTAACATGAAATGTATATAAACTAATAGTGTATCAGCGCTGGTGAAATCTGAGTACAATGGCATTATTGGACTGAGAGCCAGTGATAACTTTCACCTCTAACTGTGCAGTGAATGGTAGCCAAGGATGACAACACACATTATAGGCCCTGCTGATATACTTTAGCCGTGTATACCTAATGCATACAAATTATTTTGTTAAAGGCTTTTAAAACCAGTCACTGATATTGATTAATAGAAAAGGCAGATGGAATAATGGAATGTAGTACCAAAATAGCAGTAACAATCCCTAAATCCTGAGTAATAGCAACTGATTTGACTGATTTAGTGACCACTAGTCCTGGGTCTGTTTTTTTTTGTTCTTTCTGAATCTGGTGTTGATGTCTCACACAATTGACTTTTCCCTCTCACTAAAAACTGAAAGTGATACTGCTCCTTGGTTCCCTCACGCTTATTATCAGTGAGAAGAAAGAGCTCCGTCAACTTGCCCTTCCTTCAGCATACATGCTGAACAGGCAATTATGATGTGATGCAGATATTGGCAATAACTGAAGTAAAGCAGTAAGGTTTCTCAAATGTTCATGTGTTATATATTTTGTTCATGGCTCTCTGAACTGTAGAGCAGAGTTTGCAGGTATCAGTTTTGGCCAGGATCTGTAAGCGGTAGTGTTCTTATTGAGAGCGGTATCTAGGCTGGGCTGCAAATTGATCAGACTTATTCTGTGTTTGTATCATTTTCAGAGTCAGCGTACCCAGATCAACCCTGCTCCCTCCGCATAAATACAAGCCGCATCGTAGGAAGAGCTTTGATCCCACTGACAGTCTGTCACTGCCTTCGGTGAGTCTTTCACACACTTACTTGCTTGAACTTTGTCTAAAGTATCAGCCTTGTCCATTCAATAATATGTGAGGGCCCTGGATGAGATTGCAGAATCCTAGGTTCCCTGATTGTGACCAAGTTGTGATCTTGATCAGTTCCAGTGGCTATGATGGTTTTAATATACCATTGGCCCCTTGTCTATGATTGCAGAATTCTAGGTGCCCTGATTATGACCAAGTTGATAGTTCCAGTAGCTATGATGGTTTTAATAAAATTAGCCACAGGGGTTGGTAATTCTTTTTATTCTTTCGTGGGATGTGGCCATAGCTGACAAGGCCAGCATTTGTTGCTCATTTCAAATTGCCTTTCAGAAGGTGGTGGCGAGCTGCCTTCTTGAACTGCTGCAGTCCCTGTAGTATAAGAACCCCACAGTGCTCTTAGGAAGGGGTTTTCAGGATTTTGATCCAGCGACAGTGGAGGAATGGTGATATAGTTCCAAGTCAAGATGGTGTGTGGCTTGGAGGAGAATTTGCAGGTGGTTGTGTTCCCATATGTCTGCTGCCCTTGTCTTCTAGGTGGTAGAGGTCACTGGTTTGGAAAGTGCTTTGAAGGAGCCTTGGTAAGTTGCTGCAGTGAATCTTGTAGATAGTACACACTGCTGGTGTAGGGAGCGAATATTTAAGTTGATGGGCGGGACGGCAGTCAAACAGACTGCATTTCTCCTGGATGGTGTCAAGCTTCTTGAGTGCTATTGAAGCTGCACTTATCCAGGCAAGTGGAGAGTATTCCATTACACTCCTGACTTGTGCCTTGTAGATGGTGGACAGGCTTTGGGGAGTCAGGAGGTGAGTTACTCCCCTCAGAATTCCCAGTCTCTGACCTGCTCTTGTAGCCACAGTATTTGTATGGCTGGTCCAGTTCAGTTTCTAGTCAATGGTAACCCCTCAGGATGTTAATAGTTGCATATTCAGCAATGGTAATGCCATTGAATGTCAAGGGGCAATGGTGAGATTTTCTCTTGTTGGAGATGGTCATTGCCTGCCACTTGTGTGGTGTGAATGTCACTTGCCATCAGCCCAAGCCTGAATGTTATCCAGGTCTTGCTGCATATGGACATGGACTGCTTCAGTATTTGAGGAACTGTGAAAGTACTGAACATTGAGCTTATGATGGAGGGAAGGTCACTGATGATACAGCTGAGGTCAAGAATACTACCCTGAGGAACTCCTGCAGTGACATCCTGGGACTGAAATGGTTGGCCTCCAGCAATCACAACCATCCTTCCTTTGTGCTAGGTGTGACTCCAACCACTGGGAAGTTTTACCCTGATTCCTTTTAACTTCAATTTTGTCAGGGCTCCTTAATGCCACATTTGATAAAATGCTGACTTGATGCCAAGGGCAATCATTCTCACCTCACTTCTGGAATTCAGCTGTCTTGTCCATGGTTGGACCAATGTAATGAGGTTAAGACCCGAGCTTTCGCCTGGTTGGCTGAAGTCTGTGTCAGTCTTGTCAAATGCTGCCCTCAGCATTATGCCCATGTGATTGGTTTGCTGGGAACAAAGCTTTCTTACGAACTTCACTGATGACATTCACCCTTTCAATGACTTGTTCCTAGCCCTGCAATCTCAACATGCAGCTGTGCAAGTCCTACAGCATTGAGAAAGTGCTGCAAAGACAAATTGCAGAGAGAGATGAAAGAGAAAGTGATAATAGGAAAACATAATGAAAGGAGAGAGAGAGAGAGAGAAAAACAGAAACAGAGGAGATAAAAGAACAAAATGAGGACGTGTGAGAGGTGTAAACCAGAGCAAAGGTGAAAGAAGAAATACAGGAAAATAAACATCTCACAATGTGCCCATTCATGTGCCTTTCATAATTTAAATGCTTCCCCTAGATAATCCAGGATTTCCAATAACTGATTGAAGGCCCACTTTACAATTAAGTCAGTGATATTTCTGGGAAAGTATCACCTTCCGAACTTATGACCTGATCTGATAATTTTCCTTCCAATTAATTAATACTGAGAGAGATCCCAGTTTGGAGCTGTTATCTCTGTACCAGTGCTAGATGATAGTTCTTGCTTATAGGTTTTAATAAAGGGACTGATGCTCACTGCCAACACAGACACAATTATAGGAAGGTTGTGTGACACCTCATGCTACGGTTGCTAAACTCATCCCAGGGTTAGGATTAGCCCCCAGGCCTTCCTTACCTTTTGTCCAATGTTATCACTTTTTATCCTATAGTTAAGAGGCATCGTACAACCTCCATAACTTTCACTGTTGGCTTCTACCATCTCAGTATTCCAGAGAGTGGGTCTCATAACAAACACTATCCTTACATGTACAGACTAAGTAAGCATACAGTCCTCAAACAGATAGATATATCTATTGGAGATTAGAATTTGAGATTCTGCTGTAATTGCCTGTTTCAGCAGATTCTGCAAAAACTTTCTTTTAACCGCAAAATGGAATCCTCAGCATAAATGGGTTATTTCTTGCTAGAATTCCTAACAGTACTATTCTATCCATGATAAATATCTAATATACTTGGACTGTCTGTCTGGAGTGTGCTGAATCCATGACAGCCTCACCTTTCAACCAGGATCTCCATGCACAAAACTATTAGAGTTTTTTTACACCTATATACAGCCTTATTTTTTGTGTTTAACCTGTGAATACCAACAGTTAAAGTTGGATAAAATGTTTAATGTTTACAGTGCAATGGAAAATGCATAAAAAATAGTCAAACCAAAAGTGGTATCTGGTATGGAGAACCTGTGCAGAGTTAGCAGTATGGAGCTACAATTGATCAGAATTAGGAAGAAAAGACTCACCCAATCAGTAATCAGTGTTGGGAAGAGCATATAAATGGACATCTGTGGAGGGCATGGTTGCCCTTTGTATACTGTCAAAATGTAACTGATTGTGTGGCACATTGTGTGAGTCTGATCTTGCACTGTCTTACCTCTTCCAGCATTGTCTTTTGGGCTGGGAGAGTACCATGCCCTCCATCACTCCTATTGCAAACACCCTGGACTTGCGGAGCACAGTGGAACCCAAAAAACCTTCCTCACCATTTGACCTTAACCTCTCCAACCTGGTAAGGTGCTAATGCTGTAATACTATAGTCTGTCATTCGTAGGGCCCAATGAATAGTTTCTGGAGATCTGTGACTGAATAATACCACTGAGAAAAAGATCATGGAAAACATTAAATATTTTTCAGTCTTCATGTGGAAAGACCCCCACAGGGTTTCATCTCTACACACAACCCATAGGAACATAAGACCTAAGAGCAGGTGTAGGCCATTCAGCCCTTTCAGCCTGCTCCACCTTTCAATAAGATGATGGTTGACCTGGTCTCAACTACACTTTCCCGTCTGTTCTCTCCCCCCACCCCATAACCCTTGACTCCCTTGTTTATTAAAGATCTATCTATCTCTGCCTTGAATAAATTCAGTGACCCAGCCTCCACGGCTTCCTGGGGAAGAGAATTCCACGTACTAACGACCCTCCCAAAAAAAAAAATTCTCATCTCCATCTTAAAAGGGAGACCTCCTATTTTAAAACTGTGCCCCGAGTTCTAGACTCCCCTACAAGGGAAAACATCCTCCTGGTATCTACCCTTTCAAGTTCCCTCAGGATTTTATATGTTTCAATAATATATCTGCTTGAACTCATTGATCTACTCTTGACTTTCCCTCACTTATTTTACAATTCCAATGGCCTCTATATGTGTTTGATTTCCCTTTGATTCTTCGTGTTTAAGTTCTGTCCCTTCACATTTGAATCCCTTCAGTGAACAATTTGCCCAGATGAACTTTCTCATTCTTCTTCATAATCTTTATCATCCCTAAGTAGTGACCAACACCTGTACAACTGAGTTCCATTACATGAGTAGAATTGTATTCTCGCAGCTGATTGAAACTGAGACCAGGATTTTCCATGCCCACTGGTGTCGGGTGTGTTCGGTGGCATGAGCCAACAATATAGAGCGATTGATTTCATGACAACATGAAACCAGTTTGCAATCATTCGCTCAGCCCGCTGATGGCGGGCCGCGTTATCAGTCATCAGATCAGAACCTCATTGTAATACATCAGCCTATTATTATTAGGCCTGTCGGCTGGAATCATCCCTCAACACCACACCCCGCCACCCAACCCCCTTGCTGGATCGTACGCCCACATTGGTGGGAAAACACGCCGATGTGTTTCACAACAGCACATAAGCGACCTGTACCTGGGAGGATGTACTTCGTTTGCGACTTCAAGGTTTGTTTGCCTACCTTGCTTTGGTCAGCACTCGCAGTCATCAGTGCTAGGCTTCACAGCACCATGTCACTTTTAGGGGGGCTCACAACAGGTCTCTACCTACCAGATCAGCCATATCTGGGTGGCTTTTCAATGACTGCAGGGCGAGGGCTTGCTTGGCAAAAGGGGAGAAGTGGCCTCAGGCAAGGGAAGAGGCTGCAGGGCTAGTGTAGTACTGTGGAAAGAAGGTAAGCCAGGGGTGTGTGGGGGGGTACATGTTGATCTGTGCAAGTGGCCTCAAGATGGTGAGGGTGGAGGAGGCAGTCTCCAGAGGAGATGAGGCCAGATGGGCACATGAGGTTATGTGTGTGAGAATGAATGGTTATGTCCCTTGAGCTGGCAGTGAGTGAGATGCCAGTGAATGTGTGATGGACTTGAGTGTGTGAGTTTAGAGTGATGAGATGGTTACCATACCCTGGCTGCATGGATAAGATCATTCATCCGCTATATGCATTGGATGGCCAACCTCTTCTGTGCAGCATTGGCACTGATTGCCACTGCCTCCCAAGCCTGGTTCTGCCTATCCTGGGCCAGAGCGGGGTTAGAGGACTTCGTGGCGGGACTCCACGGCATCCAAAAGGCACTAAACCTGGGGGCTGCAGTTATTTTGGCTTTTGTGGACACCTCCCTGCAGTTGTCATGGGCTGGAAGCACGGAGATGTGTGTGCACGCGGGGCTGGACTTTAAATATGCGCCTGGCTTGATGAAGCAGCAAGGTGATGGTGTGACTGGCAAAAGAGAGCCCGCCTGCCATCGAAATGGCGTTTCCTGGGAATGCATAACTAATGCGGCAAGTTGGGGACAATATGGCATGTAAAACCAGTCATTGTGGTTGGTGGGTAAAACATCGTTTTACCCGCCTGCTACCGCACTGCAAATCTGGGATGATTCCGTACAGTGTCTTCCGCTGCATTTAAAAAGGGAATTAAATGAACATAATTAGGAAATGTAGCGAGCAGGGACTTTGGAACACAAAGCTTGACCTGTGCTGGCAAAGAGCTTCCTTCTGTCCTCTAATTTCTTCGAAGAAACAGCTGAACCAGTAACATGTGTGTGTTTTGTGCTTGTATTCCAGAGTGCTGCTGCATCTCGTGTGGCTGGAGGGACCAGGTCAGATGAGCTGCTAAACCTTTCACGTTTGACAGGCTACCAGTTTCAGAGACTGAGACTGGACAAACCTAATTCAACATCCTACCCTGTCTATTAGAACCTAACATCCACTTGACATATACACACATATATGGAGGCTGATTCACCTACATTGCAACCTCATGGATTTTTGAATCTGTTTTTAATCAGTGAAATCTGGTTTGGAGATGAGTTGCATGCAGTGACCATTGAAAGCCTAAGTAAAGAGGTGGAGAGGTGCGGATGGCATTGGCTGGATTCACTGTAATAACACCCTACCAAATCCTGGCTGTGCAAATCAACTCAGCTCAAAGCAAAAAGAATTGTCAATGTTGGAACGAGACTAGAATAGGGGTAATACACAGCAAGCCAGTCAGTCTAAGAGAAGTGTTTTGGGTACGACTAATCCAGACAAGTATGTTCAAACGGGAAATGCCATCGGAATATACATGGAAAGCAGGCTGTATATTTGGAATTGAATTGTAAAGTGAATGGTGTAAAGGTGGAGAAGAAAAGAGAATGTTTCAATTTACACAACAGGCCCATCAGTGCCAGAAAGATAAATGGCAGTGAATAGTTTGTTTCAAAACAACCTCGCTGCCAAATAGTAACTTGTTTGACTGAGCAGTGCTGTGTATTTCTAGCAATGGTGTGGTCCTGCACATCTCTATTCCAGGCACCATATGGCGATGCTGAATATTCGATGTCTAATAGCACGGCAATAGACCTGTGGTGAGGCAGAGTTCAATAATAATGTGAAATACAGCCACAGGACATACAGTCAGGTGATACTCATGACACATGTGTACAGGTGCTGAGAGCTCGCTCTGTGTACAGTTTCCCCTCACAATATTGAGATGTGACTGAATCTGAGTTTATTGCTTATTCTGTACTCAGTTTGTAAGTTGTGCTCTTAATCAGCTGGTGCAAGACTGGTAGAAATACTATTTACACACTTAAACTGGATTTCCAAATTTCCAATAAAGATACAGTAGTCAGTTGGGTGAATCCCAAGAAAGTTCCTGCCATTGCTGATTGTGCCAAGGCTTCCTCAGAGAGAGCACAGCTGGAATTGGAAGTTGCCACTAGTGAATGCAAACTCTCTGTCCCTGTTTGCCTGTGGCGTGAGCATGGCTGCCTTGCTGTATGTGTCTGTGCGTGAGTGTGCAATCGCATGCTCTGTGTCTGTGTGTCCATCATGTGGCTCTACTGTAATAATGTGTGCAGTTGTCATTGATGGATATTAACCCTTCTGTGCTGCGAACGTATGCCTTGTAGCAAGTGAGCAACAAATTGCAGTTGGTGGTTGGGGAGATTGCCAAAGTTTTTTTTAAAAAATCTTTTGTGTTTTTAATATATATTTTAATTTGGTCAATAAGAAATCACTGGTTGAATCATTTGAAACGGACGAAGGAGGTGAGTGGTGTGATTGGGAGTGCAGAAGCCCTGTGCATACTCCCTGATTGGCTGGGCTATTGAGGAAACTAAGGGAATTCTGAAATGGAATTTGGGAGGTGACCCTCCCACACCTGCCTGATTGGAGCAATTTTAGCAATCACACTGTCCAGCAACTGTATAAGAGTGACAATGGCCAACTGTTTAATCTTAATTGCTCCAGGTGAAAGGTTGAGGGTAACATCTTGCTTTCTCTACCAGAGATTTGCTCAGTGAGACTTGCGGTAGGAAGCACCTGTGGGTATGGCCTGATTGACAGGTTGGTGAGTATGTTTAGTTGCTGATATTTGCAATTGATGTGTGACCCCCTGACTTTGAAATTGTAACCTGAATGTTTTAATGATCGATTACTGTTTGCAGTGTGTGATGTTCTGGCTGCTGGCTCAGGCCTTCTTATTGTTATCTTTTACTACAATCAGTTTTGCAGTTTGTAACCTTCTCAATAAAACTATTTTATATCTGTGAAGCCAGCATACTCTGAACATGCTGTGCAGTATCTGGTTACCTGATGTGCCACACCTTTGCTCTACGATGAAAATAAGAATATCCAATTTTTTTGTGCTAATGTGATTATAATCAAGATTTCTTTCACAGTATATATTTTGTAAATCCAATGAAGTATTTTCAAAATATAGTCACTATTGCAATGTAGGAAATGTGGCTACCAGTTTGTGCACAGCAAGGTCCCACAAACAGGAATGATGATGATCAGATATTCAGTTGGTTGAAGAATAAATATTGGTCACACTTAGTGTACTCCCTGGGTCTTCCAATAGTGCCACTTGATTTTTACATCCACCTGAGAGGGCAGGTGGGCTTTGGTTTAACATCTCAAGAAAGAGGGGCTCCTCCCAACAGTGCAGCACTGCCTCAGTACTGTACCTGAATTGTAAGGCTACATTGAGCTCAAACCTCAAGTGAATCATTAACCCTTGAACCTGACTTATTTGAGTCTACAATCACCGAGACACAGATGAAATTAAGATATAATAATGCAGAGTTAAGTCATGGGGCTTTTTAACAGCCTGCACAAACAAAGTTTAACAGCTCTGCCATTAGTCTGATCACATTCTTGTGTCAAAATGTGTGATGACTGAGGCAGTCACTTCCTGTGTACTGAACTGGTGGATGGCTCTCCAATGTGTGTGTGCTAATGTTTCATCAAGCCAGCTGACTAAGAGAATCTCTTCTCACAGATAGTAGACTTTGCCCCAGTGTGAATGAGCTGGTATTTAAATCAGGCCAAATGGATCAACAAATCCCTTCCCAGAGACATTACAGGTGACTGGCTTCTCTCCAGTGTGTACAGTGTGTCAACATGTGGGATAGTTGAGTGAATCCTTTCTCACACACTGACGGGTGAATGACTTCTTCCCAGTGTGAATGCCGTGATGTCTGCAGTGTTATGACGTGGCAGATGATGTGTGCCAGGTGGATCAAATCCATGAGGAAAACTTGATCACCCAGTCACAACTGTTTTGCAATTTGTATTTTATTTCAAGATGCGTGCCCTGAATTCAGAAGTAATAACACTACCTCGACTTCAGAGGTTTTTAGAAACCTAAATTAACCATTTATTAACAAAAGAAAAGATTTCAAGTACATAGGTCTACAAATTACTACTATAATAACTCCTAAAACCCTAATTAATCTGGCTCCCAGTTACACCTCCGTTAAGGCAGCAGTAAAAACAAATAGATTTAAACAGACCTATGCAAAGCAACACAATACCCTGGATAAGAGAATTCAAAGTAAGTTTTCTCAGCTTCAGTTCCTGTAGGCAGCAACTTGATGCAGAGGCTGAAGGCTTTTCACACTTGTTAGACCTTAGAATTTCTTCCCCCTGATACACAACCTCATCTTCTTTATACATGTTTCTTCCTTTTAATGCAAATTCCATTGTTCCCATATGTTTTTGCGACTTTACTTTTCTCATAATATAAATCTTTCGTAGTACTAATTTTATCAGTAACCTTTGGGAAAAATAAACACACTGTTTGGCTTAGCTTCTTCTGGGTAAGTGTAACATCCTACCATCTCTCTGAAATTCACACTACCCTAATTTATCTAAAAATGCAAATTTTCCTCACATTCTAAAATTTCAGCCATGTTTATGTATTTAGTATTTCAAACATAGCTTATTTTTGATAACTCAAAGCCTCCGGACCAGCTGTCTCCAATTCAATTAAATCCCACATATAAACTAACGTACAGAAACTATCCAAATGCCATGTTTACAATAAATCACAATATTATGAGAATTATTATATTTTCATGACAGCAGGTTGAATGAGTGAATCCTTTCCTGCACACAGAGCAGGGTGAATAATGTTCTTTCAGTATGAATGCATTGATATGTCAGCATGTCTGACAAATGAATCCCACACTGAGAAGGTGAATCGCCTTGCTCCATTGTGAATGTGCTGATTGTCAACAGGTGGGTTGAACTAATGAATCCTTTTCCATACCCTGAGCAAGTGAACAGTTCCCACATGTAGAGAAAAAGAATGGCCTCTTTCCTGTGTGAATCTACTGGCGTTTCAGTTGGAAGAAATGGTGAATCCCTTCCCACGCTCTTAAGCAGGTATTTGGCTTCTCGTCACCATGAATGGTGGAGTTTTGCTTTAAGCTTGATTGAAACTCTTGCCACAGTCTGGGCACTCAAACACTCTCTAGCTCAGACGTGTCACCTCCAGCCACTGTGCTGTCTTAAACCCTTTTTTCCACAGATTGAGCAGAGAAGAGGCTTCCCTGCTGCACCTACAGATGGCTGCTGTGCAGGCCCAGCTGGGTACAGGTTGTTGCCCAAGGCTTGGGACTGCTGGATTCAAGCTTCCTGTTTGCAAACCTTCCATCTCCAACAGCCCTAAGCCTCGGCAACGGTCTCTGCTTTCTCCAGGGCTCCAGGACACCCTGGTCCACTCCTCCATCATCCCCTACACCTCAACCCCCTCCCACGGCACCGTCCCATGCAACTGCAGAAGGTGCAACACCTGCCCCTTTACCTCCCCCCTCCTCACCGTCCAAGGGCCCAAACACTCCTTTCAAGTGAAGCAGCGCTTCACTCGCACTTCCCTCAATTTAGTCTACTACATTCGCTGCTCCCAATGTGGTGGTCTCTACATTGGAGAGACCAAACATAGACTGGGTGACCGCTTTGTGGAACCCCTTCGGTCTGTCCGTAAGCATGACCCAGACCTCCCTGTCGCTTGCCATTTGAACACACCACTCTGCTCTCATGCCCACATGTCTGTCCTTGGCCTGCTGCAATGTTCCAGTGAAGCTCAACGCAAACTGGAGGAACAGCACCTCATCTTCCGACTAGGCGCTTTACAGCCTTCAGGACTTAATATTGAGTTCAACAATTTCAGATCATGAACTCTCTCCTCCATCCCCACCCCCTTTCTGATCCCCCTATTTCCAATAATTTATTTTTTTACAAATATATTTTTCTTTTCCCACCTATTTTTAAATTTATTTCGATCTATTGTTTTATTTCCACCTTTTAGCCCATTTTGATCCCTTCCACCCCCCCCCCCCCACTAGGGCCATCTGCCACTAGCTTGTCCTGCTTGCTACCCTTAATGCCCCCATTAGCACATTCCTTAGATAATATTACTACCGTCAACACCCCTTTGTCCTTTTGTCTATGACATCTTTGGCAATCTCGCCTTTGCCTTCACCTATCACTGGCCCTCTAGTGAGCTCTACCTGTCCCACCCTCCCTCTACCAGCTTATATTTCACCTCATTTCTTTATTTCCTTAGTTCTGATGAAGGGTCATACGGACTCGAAACGTCAACTATATTCCTCTCCGCAGATGCTGTCAGACCTGCTGAGTTTTTACAGGAATTTTTGTTCTAGAGTTCCTAACTCCTCTTGGCTTCACTGCAAAATGGAATGTACCTGTGCCTGGTTGTTGGGTTGCCCCTGTGATTGACAGCTAAGTTGGAGAGAGAGAGAGGGGGGGTGGGGGGGCGGAGGTTGGGGTGCTTGATACGCATACGCCTTGGGGGGAGGGGCGCCTTGGTTGCTAGGTTACAGCATCCTGATGTTTAAAGATGGAGGCGAGCTGGCGGCTGCTCCTATTGGTGCTGGCGACGGTGGTGGGCGGAGCCGGCCAGGAGTGGGAGGCGGGACCTGGACCCGGGCAAAGGGGTAGGTTGACACCCCGGCTCCCGGTCCTAACGGGCCAAACCAAGCCCCAGTCTGGAGAAAGACTGTTCTCCCGGTCTTTCTCCGTGGGGCTGCCTGAGGCCGCGGCCTGGATTCGGGCTGCGGGTGTAAGGGGGCCTGTGGAGTATTTACTAGCTGTATGCCGCCTGCTGTTTGTTGTATCTATGAGGAATGTGAGAGATTCCCTGTGTAAACACTGTGTTGGGACTAGATCCTCTTTTATTCGAGGCTGATTTCCTGGGTGTAAATTTGTTCCCTTGGTTCTGTCACTGGGCGAATTTATCTGGGACCAGGTTAAAATCTAAAGCCGTGGTGGGGTGAAATGGAGGCGGGGAGCGGGGGTCCTCTTGTGGAACACACAACGCCGTGCTCACAAGGGTAGGAGTTTCTCAAATTTGCTTTGATATTGATGAAGCCAATTGCTTTAAAGGACGATTAAAGTAGTAAATTGTGGGAATTTATGTTCTGTCAGCCTCCAACAGTTCAGGTTCTATTTTTTACTAGAACTTATGGCTAAGGAACAACAAGTCTCCAAAAATTATGAAGAAACGGTGGTAACAGGGAATCAAAATTGGCTACGGGACAGAAGCAGAGGGAGGTGTACTGTGGTGTTCCCCCAGGGACGATATTAGGACCACTAGTCTTTCTGATATATTAATGAAGTGGGCTTGGGTATGAAGGCATAATTTCAAAGTTTGCAGATAATACGGAACTCGGAAATGTGATAAACAATGATGGTGATAGTAACAGACATCGACTGGTGAAATGGGCAGACTCATAATCGATGAAGTATAACGAAAGAAGTTTGAAGTGATACATTTTGGTAGAAAGAGTGGGGAGAGGCAATTTAAAGGTACAATTTGGGGAGGTACTTAAAAATCCTTGAAGCTGTCAGGATAAATTGAAAAGGATATTAACAGAACAGTTAGGATCCTTGGCTTTGTTAATAGAGAAATAGAGTACAAGAGCAAGGAAGTTATGCCAAATCTTTATAAAATACCAGTTACCCCTCAGCTGACCTATTCCATTCAATTCCGGAAACCACGTTTTAGGAAGGATGAAAGCAAAATACTGCGGATGCCGGAAATATGAAATAAAAACAGAAAATGGTGGAAAAACTCAGCAGATCTGACAGCATCTGTGGAGAAACAGTTAACGTTTCGAGTCCGTATGACCCTCCTTCTGTTCTGAGTGTGTCATTCAGTAATTCCTTGTTGAGGTAATTAACGAGACCATTATTTGGTGCGAAAATAAATTCTAAATTTAGCACGGGATGGTTAGAGTCTCTGATAGGGACCAATGTAGAGTCAAAATCCATAAATTATCTTAATAGAAATAAGATAGTTGTTTGAAAAATGTTAAACAGTTCGAGGCTAGAACCGGACTGTGGGATTATACTGGTTACCTCGTGTGATGGACCAATGGCCTATTTGAGCTGTAACACTGGTTCTATGAATGATAAAATCAGGAAATATATATAAATCTCATGGGTTCCAAATGGCTAACTGTAGAATTGGGGAACTGCAGATAGAACAACCTTGGATTTAAAAATCGATTAAATCAAAAAGTTTGCTGGATGAAGCATCATATTTGAAAGGTTTGACAGATCTTCATTGTCTTAAATATTCGGCAACTCTACATTGATATTGAACACCATCTCAGCGGGCTGGATCTACGTTGGAGACTTGGATTCCAATTTGTTTCGGAGGACCTTGAGTTGTGATGCCTTGAGGTTTATGTCTGATTATCTGCGCCTCCTGTATTCCCAGGTGTTCCGGTTTTCCAGTGGAACGAGTGGGAGCCCTGGGTGTGTATGTGTGACATTGGCAAACAAGGTCGGATCCGTTACTTCGTGGTGTCTTCGGAGACGGCAAAAAGAAACGTGGACCTGGAAGAATTCTGGCAGGTCAAGCCGTGCGCCCTCGCCGACTGCAAGTTTTGCCAGACCACAGAGTGCCCAATACCGGAGGTCGGCGAGACAGCGGCGTCGCGATTCGGCCGCCGGCCCCCTCGGCCCGCCGCCGGCTCCCTGCGAATTGCTGACACCAAGCCGGCCCAGGCAAATTCCTACGATAGCCTCCCAGTGATCGATGATGTTGGATAGGGCGTGTCTCCCTCCCTCCGCGCAACAGCTCCTGCTCGGGGAGCCATCAGCTTTACATCTCTGATCATTTTAGAGAAATAAACTATATCAGAGAGTTTGCTTAAACTTTGTGTTTCAGTACCACCCCCACCCCAACCCCAACCCCAGATTCATGTTCCCTTTGATACCCGTCCACCATCCCCTGTCAATCTAGACAGAGAGCAGGCCCCTCTCTCCTGTGGAAGTAATCTCTGCAGCTGAAATGTTAGAACCCCAGTTTACGTTGTTCCTATGTGTTACATATGGGCTATGCACAGTAATACAGAGAAGTTACAACACAGGGGCAAGCCATTTGGCCCAGCACGTGCTGTCCTTTGATCTCCACACTAGCACGTGGTTCTAATCATGTTTACTCACTTTGTTCCCTCTCCCTTCAAACCCTTGCCCTTCACCCACCTATTCGATCTAATCCTGAATGTTAAGACAGTTTCTGCCTCAGCCACTCACCCTGGAAGTGAATTCCACAGCCTCAACTCTCTGCGTGAATAGGTCTCTCTTGATCACTGTTCTAAATTTCTTACATTTAATCTTGTACCTATGGTTCCTCAGCTTGACCTTTCAATGACTGGAAACAGTCTGCTTCTATTTATCCTTCCAGAATTTCATTCAATGATATCACCCCTAATTTGTGCCCTTTCAATGAGAAAACACTCATTTGTCAGGTCTGTCATTTTTGTATTTATTGCAGTTGTTACAAGCCAGTCTCAAAGTGTGCTGCATCATGAAACTTGTGTGAGGCAATGAATTCTGACTTGTTTTAACTGAGGCCCAATCAGCCTGTGTCCGCAGTTTCCAGATGAGTGGATGCAGGAGTGAGATGACTGAGAATGCACCACAGTGTGAAGATATAGATACAGAGAATGCTGAGTGTTGATGAATGAGTCATTGCTGCTGGATATGGGTCTGTGACACCAGGAAGACTGTGGCACTGAGTTGGAGCAGCAGCAAGGAACAAAACCCTTCTATTTGTTCCACCACTGGACCTTGAGGAAAAATGAGAGGTTTTTTTGATCAAATCGCTTGGTAACTAACTTGGATTAGCTCCTAAACCAACTGGTAGCTCCATGTATCTAACTCAAAGCCAATACCTTTATTTCAAACCAGTTCTGTTGTTATGAGGTTGAGTGTTCGACTTATCACTGAAATAAAAATTCTAAACTGGGCCAGAAATAAAACTTTCATCTTATATGTTCATAGGCACAGCAGAGAAGGAAGCCATTCAGTTCACGTTGCCTTTGCTGGTTCTTTGGCAGAGCTATCGAGTTAGGCCCACTTCCCTGCTCTTCCCCTGAGCCCAGTAATTTTTTTCCCCTTAAAATGTTTATCTAATTTCCTTTTGAAAATTAATTTTGAATCTGCTTCTTTCAGATCCCTTTCAGATGGTGCATTCCAGATTGTAGCAACTGACTGTTTGTAGAAAATGTTTCCACATGTTGCCCCTCATTCTGTGCCCTCTGATTACTGACCCATCTGCTTCTGGAAACAGTTTCTTTTCATTTATTCTTATCACAACCCTTCCTGATTTTGTATACCTCTACCAAATCTCTTAATCTTCCCTGCTCCAAGGAAAACAACCACAGTTTCTCCAAACTCTGCATAATTAAAGTCCCTCACCTGTGGTACCATTCTAGTACATCTCCTCTGCACCTTCTCTTAAACCTTGGCATTCTTCTTAAAATGCAGTGCCTAGAATTGGCCACGATACTCCAACTGAGGCCCATCCAGTGATTTAACTTCCTTATTTTTGTACTCCATTTAAAAGCCTTTCTCAACCTGTCTTGCCACCTTCAATGATTTGTGTACATACACTCCCAGGTCTCTCTCTTCCTGCAACCCCTTTAAAATTGTACCAGTCTATATTGCCTCTCCTCATTTTTCTACAAAAATGTATCAATTCACATTTCTCTGCATTGAAATTCGGCTTGTGCCTTCTCATTTCACCAGTCTACCTATGTCCTCCTGGTTTCTGTTACTACCCTCCTCAATGTTTATTACATTTCTGAGTTGTGCGTCTTCTGCATGTGTTGAAATGATGCCTTGTCTACCCAGGTCCATATCATTAATATATATTGAAAAGGGCAGTCATCCCAACACTGACCCCTGTGGGGTTACCACTGTACACCTCCCTCCAAGACAAGCAATCATGGTCACCAGTCCAACTGCATTAACTCCCAGCCCCTTGGGTGAGCTCTAGCTTTATGGTGGCATCAAAAATAAAAATTAATTTATTGCGATAAAAACAAATGATGTTAGCCTTGACTCAGTAATAGCATACTAGCCTCTGAGTCAGAGACCGTGTGTTCAAGTGCAACTCCAAAGACATGAGCACAAAATCTAGGTTGACTTTCCAAGAGCGGTACTGAGACAGTGCTGCACAGTTGGAGGTGCCATTTGCTCTTTATTACATTATTTTGAAGAAGAGTAGAGGAAGCTTCTCTTGTGTCCTGGCCAAAATTTATCATCAACAAGAACAACTTGCACTTACATAATGCCCTCAATGTTATAAAACATCCCAAGGTGCTTCACAGAGGGGATGAGCAATAAAAAATTGATGTGAGCCACATAAGGAGGCATTAGGGCAGGTAACTAAAAGCTTGGTCAAAAGGTAAGTTTTAAAAGAGGAGAGGGAGGTAGAGAGATTTAGTCAGGAAATTTCAGGGCTTAGGGCCTCAGCAACTGAAGGTATGGCTACCAATGATAGAGTGGTGCAAATTGGGGATGCTCAAGAAGCCAGAATTGGAGGAAAGTAGAGTTCTAGGAGGGCTGCAGGAGATTACAGAGATGGGGACAGGTGAGGCCATGGAGGGAATTGAAAATGAGGATGAAAATTTTACAACGGAAGCATTGCTGGACCAAGAGCGAGTGGAGGACAGGGACTACAGGATGTGATGGGTGAATGGCATCAAGGAGCCCTAGCAAATCTGGAGTTAATGGAAATCAGGGGGCAAACTCTCCAGTGGTTGGAGTCATACCTAGCACAAAGGAAGATGGTTGTGGTGGTTGAAGGTCAGTCATCTCGGCTCCAAGACATCACTGCAGGAGTTCCTCAGGGCCATGTCCTTGGCCCAACCATCTTCAGCTGCTTTATCAATGACCTTCCAGCAAAAGGTCAGAAGGGTGAATGTTCGCTGATGATTGCACAATGTTCAGCATCATTCGCGACTCCTCAGGTACTGAAGCAATCCATGTCCAAATGCAACAAGACCTGGACAACATCCAGGCTTGGGCTGACAAGTGGCAAGTAACATTCACACGACACAAGTTCCAGGCAATGACCATCTCCAACAAGAGAGAATCCAACCATCGCCCCTTGATGTTCAATGACATTACCATTAGTGAATCCCCCACTATCAACATCCTGGGGGTTATCAATGACCAGAAACTGAACTGGACTAGCCACATAAATAATGTGGCCACAAGAGCAGGTCAGAGGCTAGGAATCTTGCAATGAGTAACTCACCTCCTGACTCCCTAAAGCCTGTCAACTATCTGCAAGGCACGAATCAGAAGTGTGATGGAATACTCCCCACTTGCCTGGATAAATGCAGCTCCCACAACACTCAAGAAGCTTGATACAGGCCAGAGCAGCCCACTTGATTGGCACCACATCCACAAACATTCACTCCCTCCACCAACGATGCACAGTAGCAGCAGTGTGTACCATCTACAAGATGCATTGCAGGAATTCACCAAGGCTCCTTGGGCAGTACCTTCTAAACCTACGACCACTACCACCTAGAAGGACAAGAGCAGCAGATAGATGGGAACACTACCTGGAAGTTCCCCTCCAAGTATCTCACCATCCTGACTTGGAAATATATCGCCGTTCCTTCACTGTCGCTGGGTCAAAATCCTGGAACTCCATAACAGCACTATGGGTGTACCTACACCACATGGACTGCAGCAGTTCAAGAAGGCAGCTCACCACCACCTTCTCAAGGGCAACTAGGGATAGATAATAAAAATGCTGGCCCAGCCAGCGAAGCCCACATCTCATGGATGAATTTTTTGAACTGGGACTTGGTGCAAGTTAGGATACAGGCAGCCAAGTTTTTGGTGAGCTTGTATTTATGGAGAATGGAAGATGGTTGGCCAAGAGAACATTGGAGTAGTGGAGTCGAGGTAACAAAGGCATGGATGAGGGCTTCAACAGCAGATGAGCTGAGGAAAGGGCAGAGGTGGACAATGTTTCAAGTTGGAAGTAATTGATTTTGGTGATCAACCAGATGTAGGGTCAGAAGATCAGATCAGGGTTAAATCCCTCAACAGCATGACTAGAATAGATTATCTAATCAATTATCACGTAGCTATATGTGAGATCTTGCTGTGCACAAATTGGATTCCACGTTTCTTAAACTGCAATAGTGACTACACATCAAAAGTAATTAACTGGCTGTAAAGTGCTTTGGGACATACTGAGATTGTGAAAGATGCTATATAAATGCAAGTATCTCTAAATGGGAAAAAAATTGATTTTTAGTTTTAATTATCAGCCTTTTTAGTGTCTTGTTTATATCCAATCTCTCCCACAACCGTGCTGTCCACAGATACCAGTAAAAAGCCCAGGATCTCAGAGTCCTGAACAACCTAACAAAAGGTAAATCAAGGTCAGAAATGCAGCAAAGCTGGAGAGCTGAGCTAGACATGGGGAACTAACAGATCTGGGCAGCACAGAAAGAGTTCCGGAGCAGTTCCGCTTGGTAAGGCATCGAGTCCCCCTGAAATGAACAAAAGCTCGGAGGGAGGGGTCTTAGCTACTCGGCAGCTTTGGTTGGGTAATAATGGAACTTTCTCAATCTTAGTTTTGCTGGGAAGTGCTAACTAAACTCGATTTAATAATTGGACCGTTTTCATCTCCGCAAACCTGAAACTCTGCTTTGTCATTTCAATAAAAGAATCAGAAAATAAAAGGCAGAGTGACAAACTTCAAGAGATTGTTAGAAGTTTTGTAATAAAACATTTAGAACAAAGACAATTTTCTGATTGAGATTTGAAACAAGTGTTTAATTCTTGTTAGATTTTGATAGAGTAAACACAGACAGTGTATTTCTACTTGTGGGGAGGAGCAAAACCAGAGGCCAACAATATAAGAAATTCACCAAGAAATTAAATAGGGAATTCAGAAGAAAATTCATCACCCAGACAATGATGAGATATGAAACTTGCTACCACAGGAACTAATTGACGTATAGCAAAGGTAAAATTGAGGGGAAGCTAGATAAGCAAATGAGGAAGAGGAGAATAGAGGGTTATATTGATAGAGCTAGATAAGAAAGGTTGGGAAGACACTCAAGTGAAGCAAAAACACCAGCACAGACTGGTAAGGCTCAATGGTGTGTTTTTGTGCTGTGTATTCTATGTAATTCTACTGTTTGAGATTTTGTGTTTGATGGAAAAGCTGGCAGCTGAGTGGTTGAAAGGGAAGTTCATCTTGATTGAAGTGCAACCAAGCAGGTTGCTTTAATCAGATAATGATCTTTCATCAGGATTGTGACCTTTCATCAAGGTCATGAGTTTTCATTAAGACGTGACTTTACATCAAGGACATAACCTTTCATCAGGGTATTCTGATGGCAAATCACCCAATTGGCTACTTTGCAAGTGAGTCTAATTAGCCATGGAGGGGTAGCACAACTGTGCTCAGTAGCCCTGCATCTTATATTCAGACACCCGCTACTTTCTAAAATAGTCCAGGATCAAGAGCAGTAACCTTGGATGACTCTCCCTCCCCATAATCCATGGGGCCCTGAGGCCAACCTTAGCACTAAACCAATACAGCTGAGATGAGCTAACTCAGCATAGACCAGGAATCAAACCAGATATCTTCCTGCTCTGTGTGCCTTAGCCTGAGGACTTTGGACTGGAGTAGTTCCAGAGATAGTACACAGTGAGTCTGCAGAGGGTTTACCAGTGAGAATGTGTTGGGAGACTGCAAAAGGTACATGCATGGTGATTAGAGTGGCATAAGGTACAGTGGGTGGGTTGGAGGGTGTGGGAGCTGGAAGCTTCTCCTCTGCTGTTCATGCCTCTGAGTGAAGCTCTACTTTTGCTTTCATTTACGTGGAGTGAGATGCAACTGCTGTCTAAAACCAGTCACTGGGATTCATCCAGAGATCCAACTCTGCTTCAGCCCAATCAGGTGCACACCAATGTGGAGTTATCTGACTGAAAACAAGCGAAGGGAAATTGGATTAGGTTGTGTTACTAATGCAGTGAACTCTAGTATAGAGATGGGGAGAGGGCATTTCAATCAGATTGTCCACAAAGCAAAGGGACGTCTTTATATTTTTAAATTACAAGTTGGATTACGTTATTATCCAGAAAGCCAGATAGTAAAGGATAGAATTGGAGCCAATCTTTTAGTTTTATAAGCATTTATTTACAGAGGTGCACACTACAAACATGTGCCTCCTCAACTCAACCACCATAGTTTCAATTTGATCCTTTTTGTAGGGACGCAAGTGAATCCCCCAGTTAATGCCCACAATATGCATATAAATAACACAATTAATAGGTTACAGTAAAACTTGACCACATTTAGCTTCAATAATATCACAATACAACTTTTATTTATTAGTGGCTTAAACATAAAACATCCCAAAGTGCTTCAAAGGAGCAATTATCAGACAAATTTTGACACTGAGCCACATAAGGAGATATTAGGACAGGTGACCCAATAGTTTTTAATGTTTTAGGGAGCATCTTAAAGGGGGAGAGAAGGCAGAGAGGTTTAGGGAGGGAATTCCAGAGTTTATGGCCCAGGCAGCTGAAAGTACAGCCACCAATTGTGAAGCAAAGAGAGTAAGGGATGGAAAAGAGGCCAGAATTGGAGGAGCGCAGAGATCTCAGTTGGGCTATAATCAATAAGACCCAAGGATGTCTCAATCGCAGAGATCTAGAAATGTTTTTCAGCAAGAAGCAAATGCAGTGTAAGACTGAAATACAACATCTTCATTGAGTGGCCTCACAACCATATATTTGTGTTTAGGCATAGGGTGCAGGTCAAATCGGTTTCTGAATTTTGCACACATTTAACAAACTCTAACTGTGTGATGATGCTGACAGGCAGCCTGGATCAGGTTGTAATATGGAGCTACTCAGATTAAACACAGTTTCTCTACACTGTCCCTTAGGAGCACTTTGTGGTGAAACCGTCTCAATAGACACACCTAGAAGTAAATTATTTTGCATGTAATTTCTAAGGGAAGATTCTGTGGACTGATAGTTGCATTTGAACCTGGTCTGGTTACCAAGTTCAGAAAAGTCAGAAGGGAATAACTGGCTTTAACAAAACTGCCTTTGGGAGTCTGGATCAACATTGGTTTTGATAAATGAATATAGTGAGAGGATTGTAACCCAGATTTCAGCAGAGACTAAGGAAACCTGTTTGGGAGAGCCTGAGAGATGGTGCTCGGGGTTTAGGGGCCAGAGTTGGGTGTCAGCAGGGAGTTTCTGGGGTATTTTTCTTTTGTATTGAGTTTAGCAATATTAAATCATAACCAATAGTCTAATTATTTTTTTCAGACAACAAGTGCTAGTAATGCATAAGTAAAATACTATGGATGCAGGGAATCTGAAATAAAAACAAACGCTTTAAATACTCAGCAGGTCATACAACATCTGTAGAGAGAGAAATTTTAGGTTGAGGACCTTTTAATAGAATTGGTAATACTTCTGCTGTTACCATTACATCTCCTCCTGATCCATATTTTGTTCCTTTACTTGTCTCATTAACATTTCCCTTTGCCTTGCACTATCATCCTTTTGTCAGCTTGTTAGTCCTGGTTTCCATCCCGTACATACCATCTCATTTGTTCTTTCTTACCTTCCCTATTTTCCTGTCTCTGTACTTGCTTGAAACTTTTTGTAGCTCTAACTTTTTCCAACAACAACAATAACTTGTATTTATATAGCACCTTTAATGTAGTAAGACATCCCAAGGCACTTTCTTCCTTTCTTTGCAGGACCATTATGAAACAAACTGTGACATCAAACTACATAGGGAAATATTAAGACAGCTGATTAAAAGCTTGGTCAAAGAGGTAGGTCTTAAGGAGCACCGTAAAGGAGGAAAGAGGGAGAGTGAGTTTTAGGAAGTGAATTCCAGAGCTTAGGGTCTTGGCAGTTGAAGGCACAGCCACCAAATGGTGGAGTGATTAAAATTGGGATGCTCAAGAGGCTAGAATTGGAGGAGCACAGATATCAATGAGGTGTAGGGCTGAAGGAAATTATTGAGATAGAAAGAAGTGAGGCCGTTTGGGGGAGTTTGAAAACAAGAATGAGAATTTTTTAATTGAGTGTTGCTTAACCAAGAACCAATGTAAATCAGAGAACACAGAGGTTATGGGTGAATAGGACTTGGTGCGTCTTAGGACAAAGGCAACAACGTTTTAGATTATCTCAATTTATGGAGAGTAGAATGTGGGAGAGGAGGTCTTGTGGTGTAATGGTAGCGTCCCTACCTCTGAATCAGAAGCTTCAGATTTGAGTCCCACTCCAGGACTTGATGGCCATGGAAGGTGCATTCATAACATAGCCAAACAGGTTTATTATCAACCTGCAAATCCTTCCAATACGCCTATGACCAGTGGTAAGAGCGGGAGAGTCTCCTGGTCAGCCAGAACCTGAGAAGGCAATGGCAAACCACCGCAGTACCTTGCCAAACATAACCATGGACCAACATGTGGAAGTCCATGGTTGCCAGTGCCTTCTTAAGGATATGGTACTTGAAGACAGAGAATGTGGGAGGCCAGCTGGACTGCGTAGGATAGTCAAGTCTAGAGGTAATAAAGGCCTGGGTAAAGGCTTTGGCAGCAGATGAGCTGAGGCAGGAGTAAAGTCAGGCAATGTTATGGAAGTGGAAATAGGCAGTCTTAGTGATGGTGCGGATATGTGGTCAGAAGCTCATCTTGATGAGATATGACACTAAGGTTGTGAACAGTCCAGTTTGGTTCAGACAGTTGCCAGGGAAAGGAGTGCAGTCAGTGGCTAGGGAAGGAAGTTTGTTGTGGGATTGAAGACAATAGCTTCAGTCTTCTCGGTATTTTATTGGAGGAAATATTTACTCATCCAGTACTGGATGTTGGACAAGCAGCAGAGAGGTCAAGAGAAGTGATGGTGAGGTACAGCGGGATATCATTGGCATTGGTATGGGAAATGACGTTGTGTTTTTGGATGATGTAGTCACACACAAAATGTAGATGAAAAATTGTAGGGGGCTAAGTATAGATCCTTGGGGGATATTGGAGGTAATAGTGAGGGAGTGGGGAGAAGTCATTGCAGGTGTTTCTCTGGCTATGATTGGATAAATAAGAATGGAACCAGGTGAGTGCAGTGCCATCCAATTGGCAATGAAGAGACGTTAGAAGAGGAAGATGGTGGAGGACCATGTCAAGGGCTGCAGACAGGTTGAGAACAATGAGGAGGGAATGTTTATCTTTGTTATTGTCACAGGATGTTGTTTGTGACTTTGATAAGAGCTGTTTCAGTACTATGGAAGGGATGGAAACTTTATTGAAGGGATTCAAACATGGAGTTCTGGGAAAGTTGGGCATGGATTTGGGATGCAGCAACTCATTCAAGGACTTTGGAGAGAGGTTGGAGATGGGGTGGTAGTTTACAATTTTCCAGTTCAGACCACAATGACCTGAAATATTAACTCTATTTTTCTTTCCACAGATGCCATCTGACCTGCTGAGTATTTCCAGTGTTTTCTGTTTTTTATATCCAATATCCTTCCTGGTTATTGACTTTGATATTGGCATTCTGCTGTAGAACCACTTTTCTTGATCTACATTAATGATCTAGACTTGGGTGTGCAGAGCACAATTTCAAAATTTGCAGATGACACAAAACATGGGAGTATTGTGAACTGTGAGGAGGACAGTGATAGACTTCAAGAGGGTGGCAGAACGGGTGGACACATGACAAATGAAATTTAATGCAGAGAAGAGTGAAATGATAGATTTTGTTTGGAAGAATGAGGAAAAGCAATATAAACTAAAGAGCACAATGCTAAAGGGGGTACAGGAGCAAAGGAACCTTGGGTAATATGCTCTTTTGTAAACCAAATGAACAATTATGAACTAATTAACTAATTGAAAGACCCTTAAAGGGGCACCATAACAAAAAAAATTCAAAGGAAACTTAACAAATTAAATTAAAATACATTTTTTGGAGCTGATAATGCACTCCAGTCCCTGGAACCTCAAGCATACCAGTGGACTTTGTGTGCTTTTTCTCCAAGGACACCTGGGCATGAACATAACCGTGGAAGGGGGAGGGACCTGGGGTTATATTCCTTTGAAAAGAACATTAAAGTAAATAGGCTAATTAACAGCCCCTTAAAGGGGCCAGACTCTATACTCTCCTCAGTATACCAATAAAAGAGTAGACTAATTAGCAAATTAACTAATTATATTGAAAGCCTCTTAAAGGGGCACTGTAACAAAAGACAACATTTTAAAGGAAATTTAACTGATCAAACTAAAATGTCGTTTTGGGGGCTGATGATACACTCCAGCCTCAGTGGTGTCCACCAGTCATGGAAGGCCTCAACTGTACCGGTGGACACTGTGTGCTCCTTTTCCAAAGATGCCAGGGCATAAACACAGCCACAGAAGAGGGGAGGGACCTAGGGTTATATGTTTTGTAAAGAAAATTGTAAATCAATAATGTAAACTAATAAAAGGGGTAACAGCCCCTGAGGGGGCACTGTAACAAAAATGAAACTTTAAAAGGAAACGTAGCTAATTAAATTAAAATAGTGTCCACGGGGCTGATGATGCACTCCAGCCCCTGCCACACCCACCAGTTGTGGAAGGCCTCAAGTATACCAGTGGACACCACGTGCTCCCTCTCCAGGGATACCCGGCTGCAAATATAGCTGCAGGAGAGGGGAGGGACCTGGGGCTGTATGTGTACAAGTTGTTAAATGTGGCAGGGCAGTTTGAAAAAATGGTTAATAAGGCATATGGGATCCTGGGCTTTATAAATAGAGGCATGGAATACAAAAGCAAGGAGATTGTGGCAAACCCTTATAAAACACTGGTTCAGCCTCGACTGGAGTATTATGTCCAATTCTGGAGACCACACTTTAGGAAGGATGTGAAGGCATTGGAGAAGGTACAGAAAAGTTTATGAGAATTGTTCTGGGAATGAGGTGCTTCAGTTACAAGTTTAGACAGGTGAAGTTGTGATTGTTTTCCTTAGAGAAGAGAAAGTTAAGAGGAGATTAGATAGAGATGTTCATGGTGGGGGGTCTGGCCAGAGTAGCTAGGGAAAAACCGCTCCCATTGGTGAAGGATGGAGAACCAGAGGGCACCAATTTAAAGTGATTAGCAAAAGAACCAGAGGCAACATAGGGAAAATCTTTTTCATACAGCGAGTGGTTAGGATTTGGAATACGCTGCCTGAGAAAGGGTGAAGGGTAGATTCAATGCTGGCTTTCAAAAGGGCACTGGATAATTATCTAAGGGGAAAAGATCTGCAGAGCTCCGGGGAAGAGTTAAGAGAATGGGACTAGCTGAGTTGCTCTCGAAGAGAGCCAGCACGGACACGATGGACCAAATGGTCGCTACTTCTGTGCTGTAAACCATTCTATAATACTATTCATCGCCCCAATGGTGTTGACACGTCGCCTTAGCTCCTCCCACTGATCCTGTATAACACGTGCCCCTGGTCAATCAGTAAAATTAAAAGTAGAGCTGCCGCTTTGAGTGAGTAGAGCTGAGCCGGAGCAGCTCCTTCCGAACTGGTCTTTGCTCACGTTCCCAGCATCTGGACAGCAGGAACCGAATGCTTCGGCAGCGGAGCCCAGCGACTCTCTTGTGGGTCTCGCTGTTGACTGCAGCGGCGGGAAGCGAGGTACTGATTTAAATTAACGCGAGTGCGGCTGATATAACGCGGATCTGTAGACACGATGATGTTGATTATTGAGAAGTTCGCAAAAGATCTTAAATCCAGTTTGAAATGTCTGGGTGTCGTGCGCTCGCTCTGTTCGCGCTGTGCCCGGTCTGTCCTAAGGCAACAACTGGCCTCATAAGCAGCGTTCCCGCTCCCCGTCCGCTGATCCCAGCAGGAATGTGCGGGTCTCTGGGTTTGGTCGAAGAGGCAATCAGCACTCACCACCCGGTCAACGTGCAACCTGTGCCGACTATAGGACCAGCTAACCAGGATGCTTTCCCCGTGGAAACGCATGGTGAATTAACCAAGAAGTTGACAGGGATAAGAAATTCTTTTTGTCAGAAAGCCTTGAGATATTGAAAGTGTTTATGCTGGAGCAGAGGAGCTTACAAGGAGTTTTATAGGGTTTAAAAATAATACGGCGAATTTTAATGGAGGGAATAGGGAAAGGCTATTTCCTGAGGTTGAGGAGTCAATGGATTGATACAGGACTGTGGGGCGGCAGCGGGCTGTGGGATTAGTTTTGGATTGATACAGGACTATGAGAATATCCTCAGAATAGGGGATGAAATTTTTTTTAAAGGAACAGAACTAGAAATTTGTATGTCGGGGGACAGAAGGATTGAATTTTAAGAATATTAAAAAAGAAAATATATTTTATATTATCCAACTAAAGTCAGAAATTGATCGGAGTAGAAGGTAACAGTTCCATTGTATCCCTAGAGAGTCAATCCTTGGAACTGTACGCTACGGGGGAGACAGCACCTACCGAGAAAAGTTGATGCATTTAAAAGAGGGGGTGTGCAACTGTAGGAAAATCATGGACTTTATTGACTTGCATGGAACTAAATAAACAGGGATATATTCTACTGATGTCTGTTTTGCTGTTTCATTGTTCCTGGAATAGGTTGAAATCTTGAACTGTAGGCCAATGTGATTCATGTGGTTAGTACAGAGATCAAACATCTTATGAAGCTGTTTAGCCCAGATCAATTTTCAGACTTCTCTGAAGCTGAATAAGTTACTTTCTGAGCATCAGGGGAAAAGTCAGTGGACACTGAGCAACAGAAACGGGAAATCCATAACCGTTTCGTTAACATATTCTCACCAGTTGCTAGGGGGGGGAAACGAACTCATTATCAAGACCCACTCGGTCAGGCACCCTTACGTTTTTATAATAAAGATGCTGCCCTTTGGCGATATTAGGTTTCACATGCGTACTACTAACACCCAGCTCGATCACACCACCTCTGGTGCCTCTGATTTGTCACATTGTTTCTCCTTCATTCCATCCTGGATGAGCCGAAATTTCCGAAAATCAAATATTAGGAAGAACCGAAACCATTGTCGCCTGTTCCCATTCTCGATTCCGCAGTCCCCTGATCGGGGAGTATAATGAAAACAGTTTTTACTCGGGGAATCTGCATTAGCTGTCCCTACACTGAAGATCATTTGGCAGCTGTTTGTCCCCTTGTTCAGGGCTGTGCGGGCGCAAGTTACACAACTTAACTACAACGCTGAACACCGGAATTTTGAGGGTTAATGGGCGGGCGTGAACTGTCCCAAATAACTTTATGACCCCATGTTAACCCTACATGGGACACCAGTGGCAGTTACAAAGTGATGAGCTTTTTGAAGACAGGTTATTCAGGTAGATCCCTGTATGAGAGGTGGGCTTTTTTTTTTGTAAAAATATACTTTATTCATAAAAATCTTCAATCACATTCAAAACCATTTCAAAAACAACATTACAAGGGTACAATCCAGGTTAAACTTTTACAAAATGTATCACCAGGTGCATCAGTACAAACAATATTACAGTCATTTACAGCCTTTCATTTTGATCTGTACAGCCCGACGAGGTATGAGAGGTGGGCTGCCAGACCATTAAAATACATCAAGGCAGGTCCCCATTCCTCTTCATTCACCTTCAGCAGCACCCAGCTGGCTGGGTAGATATCTTGGTGCGAGTTACCAATGGTGAACTCTTTCACAATTGCACATTATTGAAAAGCATGTAACGACGAACTGGCATCTGTCCTTCAATTGTTTAATGTTCCTCATCACTGTACTGGGAAACAGAAGGAAAGCGATGCTTGTGTGAGGGGGTTGGATGATTAAGCAGAAACGCGTGGTCCTCCGATTGGTGCAGTGTGTTCAGATCTGATTCATATAATCTTTCAGTGCTGCTTCATTCCTGCTATGCTGTGGTGTCCTTCTCGATTCTCGGTCTGTGAGAAGTTTGGACCTGTCACATGTTCAGTCACTGACCTCAGGTTTCTTTTGATATTCATTTCAAATTCTCAAAATTTTCGAGCAACACGTGAACCTTAAACCTGCCATTCAGCCGTCTGTGCGAGTGGGGAGGGCCGGAGGAAAAGATTGGAGGCGCTGTGCCTCGTTAAGATCAACAGAGTCTCCACCCCACCGACCTTACTGGGCTCCCCGTTAATACCGAGGCGATAAGCTTGGCACCTCATAGTCAGCAGAGTGAGGAAGCTTTGATCCTCCCCCCCCCCCCCCTCCACTTTACTGACATGTACAGTACAATTGGATCTGATCGATTTCTGAGGGCCCTCGATCTCCAGTGTTGCCTCGGCTAAATTGAAAGAAGTGGCCGTGCTTTTATATAGTACCTTGGAAATATTTAACATAGAAAATAGGAGCAGGAGTAGGTCATTCAGCCGTTTGAGCCTGTTCCGCCATTTAATATGATCATCACTGATCCTCTATCTCAACACCATACTCCTCCCCCCATACCCCTTGATGCCTTTAGAGTCTAGAAATCTATTTCCTTCTTAAATATATTCAGTGACTTGGCCTCCACAGACCTCTGTGGTAGAGAATTCCACAGGTTCACCACCCTCTGAGTGAAGAAGTTTCTCCTCATCTCAGTCCTAAATGACCTGCCCCATATCCTGAGACTGTGACCCCTTGTTCTCGACACCCCAGCCAGAGGAAACATCATCCCTGCATCCAGTCTGTCCAGCCCTGTCAGAATTTATATGTTTCAATGAAATCCCCTCTCATTCTTTTAAACTCTAGTGAATCCAGGCCTAGTTGGCCCACTCTCTCCTCATACAACAATCCTGCCATCCCAGGAATCAGTCTGGTGAACCTTTGCTGCACTCCCTCTATGGCAAATATATTCTTTCATAGGTAAGGAGACCAAAACTGCACACAGTACTCCAGCTGTGGTCTCACCAAGGCCCTGTATAGCTGCAGTAAGACATCCTTGCTCCTGCTGTACTCAAGTCCTCTTGCAATGAAGGCCAGCATACCATTTGCCTTCTTAACTGCTTGCTGCACCTGCATGCTTGCTTTCAGTGATTGGTGTACAAGGACACCCAGCTCCCTTTGTACATCAACATTTCCCAATCTGTCACCATTTAATTAATACTCTGGCATTCTGCTTTTCCTATCAAAGTGGACAACTTCACACTTATCCACATTATATTGCATCTGCCATGTATTTGCCCATTCACTCAACTTGTCTAAATCGCCATGAAGCCTCTTAACATCCTCCTCACCACTCATATTCCCACCTAGCTTTGTGCTGTCAGCAAACTTCGAAATATTACATTTGGTTCCCTCATCCGAATCATTGATATAAGCTGTGAATAGCTGGGGCCCAAGCACTGATCCCTGTGGTACCCCACTAGTCACTGCCTGTCATTCCGAAAAAGGTCAATTTATTCCTATTCTCTGTTTCCTGTCTGCTAACCAATTCTCGATCCATGCCAATATATTACCTCAATCCCATGTGCTTTAATTTTGCACACTTACCTCTTATATGGGACTTTATTAAAAAGCTTTCTAAAAATCCAAATAAACTGCATTCATTGGTATTCCCTTGTCCTCAAAAAAACTCCAGTAGGTTTGTCAAGCATGATTTCCCTTTCATAAATGCATGTTGGCTTTGTCTAATCCCGTTGATATTTTCTAAGTTCCCTGTTATCACATCCTTTATAATAGACTGTAGCATTTTCCCTTCCATTGATGTTAGGCTAATCTGTCTACAGTTCCCTGTTTTTTCCCTCCCTCCTTTTTTTAAATAGTGGGATTACATTTGCCACCCTTCAATCTGCCGGGACTGTTCCAGAATCTACAGAATTTTGGAAGATGACAACTAATGCATCCGCTATTTCCATGGCCACCTCCTTTAGCACCCTGGGATGTAGATTATCAGGCTCTGGGGATTTTTTGGCTTTCAGTCCCATTTATTTCTCCAGCACTATTTTTTAGTAATGCTAATTTTCTTTAATTCCTCCTTCTCACTAGACCTTTGGTTCCCTAGTATTTCTGGGAAGTTATTTGTGTCTTCCTCCATGAAGACAGACCTAAAGTAGTTGTTTAATTGCTCTGCCATTTCGTTGTTCTTCATTATAAATTCTCCTGTTTTGGACTGTAAGGGACCTACATTTGTCTTCATTAATCATCTTCTTACATACTTTTGGAAGCTTTTACAGTCCGCTTTTATGTTCCTTGCAAGTTTACACTCATACTCTGTTTTTCCCCTCTTAATCAATCTCTTGGCCCTCCTTTGCTGAATTCTAAACTGCTCCCAATCCTCAGGTTTGCTACTTTTTCTAGCAACTTTATATGACTCCTCTTTGGATCTAATACTATCCTTAATTTCTTTTGTTAGCCATGGTTGGGCCGCTTTTCCTGTCGTGTTTTTGCACCAGAAAGGAATATATAACTGTTGCAATACATACAGTCGTTCCTTAAATATTAGCCATTGCCTATCCACCATCATGCCTTTAATGAAGTTCCCCAATCTACCTTAGCCAACTCTTGCCTCATACCTTCGTAGTTTCCTTTGTTTAGATTTAGGACCCTAGTTTCGGATCAGACTACTTCACTTTCCAACCTAAGGAAGAATTCTATCATGTTATGGCTACTGTTCCCTAAAGGACCCCGCACAACAAGATTATTAATTAATGCCCTCTCATTGCACAAAACCAAATCTAGGATAGTCTGTTCCCTAGTTGGTTCCTCGACGTACTGGTCTTAAAAAACCATCTCGTATACACTCCAGGAATTCATCTGCCACAGTATTATTGCTAATTTGGTTTGCCTAGCCTATATGTAGATTAAAGTCACCCATGATTCCTGTAGCACCCTTGTTACATGCATCTCTAAATTCCTGTTTAATACTGTCCCCTACTTTACCACTACTGTTTGGAGGCCTATATACAACTCCCACTAATGTTTTCCACCCCTTGTTGCTTCTTAACTCCGTCCAGATCTAAATTTTTCTGAGCCAATATTCTTTTTCACTATTGCACTGATTTCATCCTTAACTAACAGTGCCACACCACCTCCTTTTCCTTTTTGCCTGTCCTTCCTAAATATCGAATACCCTTGGACATTCAGTTCCCAGTCTTGGTCACCATGCAGCCATGTCTCCATAATCGCAACCATATCGATTACCCATTTACATCTATTTGTGTTGTTAATTCATCTACCTTATTGCGAATGCTCCGTGCATTCAGATACAGTGCCTTTAGACTTGTCTTTTTACACATCTTTTTTTATACTATGGCCCTATTTGCTGCTAGCCCCTGTTTCCTCTGCCTTCCACTTTTGCTTTTTAATATTCTGTCTTTCATTTCTATCTTTGTTTCCCCAAACCCCACTAAGGTTCCCACCCCCCTGCCACTCTAGTTTGAACCTCCCCGACAGTGCTAACGAATACCCCTGCGAGGATGTTGGTCCTGGTCCTGCTGGGGTGCAACCCGTCCAGCTTGTACAGGTCCCACCTTCCCCAGAATTGGCCCCGATGCCTCAGGAATCTAAATCCTCCCTCCTACACCATCTCTCCAGCCATGCATTCATTTAGTCTATTCTTCTATTCCTGATCTTGCTAGCATGTGGCACAAGGAGTAATCCTGAGATTGCTTCCTTTTTGAGGTCCTGTTTTTAATTTATTTCTTAGCTCCCTATATTCTGCTTGCAGGACCTCATCCCTCTTTTTACCTATTTGTTGGCATCTCGCACAATGAATTCAAATGAATGTCATTCTGCAGCCTAATCTGGTAGATATTTTGAACGCAACTAATTAGTTGTAAACAACTAAGGACACAAACAACTAGTTAAGCTGCTTTTGGTGATGTTGGTTGAGGGAGGAATATTGACTTCATGGCACTGGAGAGAACTCCTCAGCTCTTCTCCAGTAGTATAATGGGATCTTATATATGCAGTTGAGAGGCCTTAATTTAAGTTCTCAACTGAAATTTGGCACTTCCCACACTGCAGCGCTCTCTCACAGTTCGGCCCCTCGGACACTGCAGCGCTCCCTCAGTGATACACTGATGTGTCAGTCTGGATTACATACTCGGTCCTGGAGTGAATTTTATAACCACAGAGTGATACTTTTGGTGATGAGACCAATGTACTTTTCTCTGACACAAAGTGGTGACTCTGTGACCACCTCACTTGTGAAGCCAGTTCTGATAGTGTGGAAATGTCATTGGTATTAGATAGTAACAGTGTGTGTGCAATAGCCAGGCACACCCATGGAGTAAGGATTCCTCTAAAACAGTGCTGAGTGAGGAAGTGTAGGCAGAGGTGGCAGAGAGGGAAGGGGGTGCCTCAGGTGGCGTTTGGAGGGTGGGGTGTCTGAGGGTGGTGGGGACTGTTGGAGGGTATTGGGCTCAAGCTGCTGTCCATTGGGAGGGATGATGTTGAGATGATAAAGAAATGTGTAGAATACTTTAAGAATCAATTTTCTTTTTATGAAATTGAAAGTTGCTGCTCTTCCTTTGTCTCCCAATGGTTTCCATCTTCTGGTGTTTTGCTGACCACTTGTTGAGAGGTTTTATGTTGGATATTAATCTGCGGATCAGACTGGAGATGCAGGGAATAGTCACAAGGGAACTGGTGCAAGAAGTGACTCATCTCCAGACAGTCACTCATGTACTGTTTGTGGAATATTTGACTCCACCAGTGGAGCTCAGACTGAATTCAAACATTGTGTAAGTGATTCGCACTCACACCATATCTGGTACAGGGAAATGGAAGACATCACCCTCACCTCCTCCCTGACATTACCCTCATTGTCTCCCCGATATGCTCCTCACTCTCCCAATATTACCCTCACCCCCTCCCCGATATTACCCTCCCAATTCCCCAACATTACCCTCACCCTTGACATTACCCTTACCACCCGCCATTACCCCCCGACATTACCCTCTTCCCCCCGACCTGAAAGTCAACCCCCTGACCTTACCCTCAACCCCCAACCTTACCCCACTCCATGACCTCACCCACACCCACACCAACCTTATCCTCATCACCCCTCCATTACTCTCACCACCTGACATCACTCACCTCCAATATTACTCTCCTCCCTGCCCTTACCCTCACTCTTCCCAGCATTATATACCCCCGCCTCCTCACATTACCCTCATCTCCAGACATTGCCCTCACCCCTGAAATTACCCTCACTACCCTGACACTCCCACCTCTGCATATTTCTCCAACCCCCCCCAGCCGCCAAACCTTGTCCTTCCACCCCTGATGTTACCTTTGCCACCCCCTCACCTTATTGTCATCCCCCACTCCCCTTCACATTACCACCACCACCCTCGAACATCATCCAGACATCTGTCTCACTTGTTTGGCTATCAGGCTTTATTAAAAATCTATAGTTTGATATTGACCCCTATTAGAGGCAGTGATTAAACTTTATTCGGTGCAAGAAAGCCTTGATGCATTAAAGTATCTGAGCAGTTCACAAGTTATAATTTTGAGTTATGTTACCTGGTTATGCCTTGGGTAGAAGTTGCAGCGACAAGTGCCTGTATCTCGCTGGGCAAGACCTCTGGTTCCCCTTCTGAGTATCTCTTGAACTCTCTGAATTCCTTTGGATGTCTTCTACACCTTTGTCCATTCAGAACCCCTTCTATTACCCTTTTCTATAGTTCAAAACCATTGAGTGTCACTAGATCAATCATTGACTTACAGCCTTCGTTTTATTGTTTAATTATAGGGATGATACACACAAGGTCCCTATTTTCCCAGATTCCAATCTTCTGACACCATTAAATCACTTATTTTGACTTTTGGGGCTATTACCAGTTCAGCTGTACTAACACAAAGGGACATGTTTATACACTGAAGATTTTGTTTATTCTTTCACAGGATGTGAGTGTCACTGGCTGGGCCAGCATTTATTGCCCATCCCTAATTGTCCTTCAGAAGGTGGTGGAGAGTCACCTTTTTGAACTGCTGCGGTTCATGTGGTGTAGGTACACCCACAGTGCTGTTAGGGAGGGAGTCCCAGGATTTTGACCCAGCGAGAGTGAGGGAATGGCAATATATTTCCAAGTAAGGATGGTGTGTGGCTCGGAGGGGAACTTGCAGGCGGTAGTGTTCCCATGTATCTGCCACCCTTGTCTTTCTAGGTGGTAGAGGTCACGGATTTGGAAGGTGCTGTCGAAAGACCCTTGCTGAGTTGTTGCATCTTGTAGATGGTGCACATTGCTGCCACTGTGTGTTGGTGATGGAGGGAATGTAAGTTGAAGGTGGTGGAAGGGGTGCCAATCAAGTGGACTGCTTTGTCCTGGATGTTTAAGCTTCTTGAGTGTTGTAGGAGTTGCACTCATCCAGGCAACTGGAAAGTATTCATCACACTCCTGATTTGTGCCTTGTGGATGGTGGACAGGCTTTGGGAAGTCAGGAGGTGAGTTACTCTGCACAGAATTCCCAGCCTGTGACCGGCTCTTGAAGCCGCAGTATTTAAAAGGCTGGCTCAGTTTCTGGTCAATGGTAACTCCCCAGGATGTTGATAGTGGGGGATTCAGCAATGGTAATGCCATTGAATGTCATGGGGAGATGGTTGGATTCTCTCTTGTTGGAGAGGGTCATCGCTTGGCACTTGTATGGTATGAATGTTACTTGCCACTTATTAGCCCAAGCCTAAATGTTGTCCAGGTCTTGATGCCTATGGGCACAGACTGCTTCAGTATCTGAGGAGTCACAAATGGTGCTACACATTGTGCAATCATCAGCGAACCTACCCACTTCTGACCATATGATGGACGGAAAGTTATTGATGAAGCAGCTGAAGATGGTTGGGCCTAGGACACTACCCTTAGGAACTCCTGCAGTGATGTCCTGCGACTGAGATGATTGACCCCCAACAACCACAGCCACCTTCCTTTGTGCTAGGTATGACTCCAACCAGTGGAGTGTTTTCCCCCTGATTCCCATTGACTTCAGTTTTGCTAGGCTCCTTGATGCCACACTTGGTCAAATGCCACCTTGATGTCAAAGGCAGTCACTCTCATCTCACCTCCGGAGTTCAGCTCTTTTGTTCATGTTGGACTGAGGCTGTAATGAGTTCAGGAGCTGAGGGGCCCTGGTGGAATCCAAACTGAGCATCAATGAGCAGGTTATTGCTCAGCAATTGGCACTTGATAGCACTGTTGATGACCCCTTTCATCACTTTACTGATGATCGACAGTAGATTAATGGGGTGATAATTGACCGGATTGGATTTGTCCCGTTTTTTGTGGACAGGACATATCTGGACAATTTTCCAAATTCCTGGGTAGATGTCAGTGTTGTAGCTGTACTGGAACAGCTTGGCTAAGGGCACAGCTCATTCTGGAGCACAAGTCTTAAGTACTATTGCTGAAATGTTGTCGGTCCAGTGCCTTCAGCTGTTTTTTGATATCATGTGGAATGAATCAAATTGGCTGAAGACTGGCATATATGATGCTGGGGACTGCTGGAGGAGGCCAAGATGGATCAACCACTCAGCACTTCTGGCTGAAGATGGTTGCAAATGCTTCAGCTTTGTCCTTTGCACTGATGTGCTAGGCTCCCCCACCATTGAGAATGGGGATATTTGTGGAGCTTCCTCCTCCAGTGAGGTGTTTATTTGTCCACCACCATTCATGCCTGGATGTGGCAGGACTGCAGAGCTTGGATCTAATCCGTTGGTTATGGAATCACTTCGTTCCGTCTATTGCACTGCTTCTACTGTTTGGCATGCAAGTAGTCAGGTGTTGTATCTTCACTAGGTTGACACCTCATTTTTAGGTATGCTTGATGCTGCTCCTGGCATGCTCTCCTGCACTCTTCATTGAACTAGGGTTGATCCCCCGGCTTGATGGTAATGGTAGGTGGGGGATATGCTGGGCCATGAGGTTACAAATTGTGATTATATGCAATTCTGCTGCTGCTGATGGCCCACAGTGCCTCATGGATGCCCAGTTTTGAGTTGCTAGATCTGTTCAAAATCTATCCCATTTAGCACAATGATAGTGAGGAATGCGAAGGCAGCACTTTGTCTCCACAAAGACTGTGCAGTGGTCACTCCTACCAATACTGTCATGGACAGATGCATCTGCAACAGGTAGAGTGGTGAGGATGAGGTCAAGTAGGTTTTCCACTCTTGTTGGTTCCCTCACCACCTGCTGCAGACCCAATCTAACAGCTAAATCCTTTGGGATTTGGCCAGCTAGGTTGGTAGTGGTGCCACCGAGCTACTCTTGGTGATGGACATTGAAATCCCCCACTAGAGTACATTCTGTGTTCTTGCCACCCTTGTGTTTCTTCTAATTGGTGTTCAACATGGAGGAGTACTGATTCATCAGCTGAGGTGTTAATCAGCAGGAGGTTTCCTTGCCCGTGTTTGACCTGATGCCATGAGACTTCATGGGGTCCAGAGTTGACGTTGATGACTCCCAGTGCAACTCTCTCCCAACTGTACACCACTGTACCGCCACCTCTGGTGGGTATGTTCTGTCGTAGGGACAGGACATACCCAGAGCTGATGATGGTATTGTTTGGGACATTATCTGTAAGGTATGATTCGGTGAGTATAACTATGTCAGGCTGTTACTTGACTTGTCTGTGGACAGCTCTCCTAATTTTGACACAAGCCCCCCAGATGTTAGTGAGGAGGACTTTGCAGGTTCAACAGGGCTGAGTGTGCTGTATTGTTTGCGGTGCCTAGTTCGATGCTGGGCCATCTGTCCAATTTAATTCCTTTAAGACTTTTGTAGTGGTTTGATACAACTGAGTGGTTTGTTAGGCCATTTCAGAGGGCAGTTAAGAGTCAGCCACATTTCTGTGGGTCTGCGCTTACATGTAGGCTAGACCAGGTAAGGATGACAGATTTCCTTCCCTAAAGGGCATTAGTGAATCAGATGGGTTTTTATGACAATCAACAATGGTTTCATGGTCACCATTACTAAGTAGCTTTTAATTCCAGATTTATTAATCGAATTTAAATTCCACCAGCTGCTTTGGTGAGATTTGAACCCGTGTCCCCAAAGCATTAGCCTTGGTTTCTGGATCGCTAGTCCAGTGACGCCACAGCTTGTCCTGATATGCTGTGTTCATGATTCTCCAATGATTCCAGTGAGAGCTGTCCTCTTATCCTATCCTGAACTAATGCAATTATATCCTTTCCTATAGAAGGAGACCAAAATTGTACACAGAACTCCAGATGTGGTCTTACCAATGGCCTGTACAGCTGTGGCAAAACATCCTTATTTAATGTTCCATTCCCCTTGCAATAAACAACTGCCATTTGCCTTCCTAATCATTTGCTACACCTTTTTTAAAACTCTTTCATGGGATGTGGGCACCACTGGCAAGGCCAGCATTTGTTACCTATCCCTAATTGCCCTTGAACTGAGGGGCTTGTGAGGCCATTTCAGAGGGCTGTTAAAAGTCAACCACATTGCTGTGGGTCTGGAGTCACATGTAGGCCAGACCAGGTAAGGACAGCAGATTTCCTTCTCTAAAGGATATTAGTGAATCAGATGGGTCTTTTTTTTTACAACAATCGATGATAGTTGCCATGTTCATCATTACTGAGACTAGCTTTATATTCCAGATTTATTAATGATTCAGATTTCACCAGCTGCCATGGTGGGATTTAAACCAGTTTCTCCAGAGTATTCCCCAGAGCAAGTGGACAGGCTAGTGATATTACCACTATACCACTGTCTCCCCACATACTAACGTTTCCTGATTCATGTTTGACAAACCTATTTGGAGTTTTTTGAGGACGTAACTAGCAGAATAGATAAGGGAGAACCAGCAGATGTGATGTATTTGGATTTTCAGAAAGCTTTTGATAAAGTCCCACATAAGATGTTAGTTTGCAAAATTAAATACACATGGGATTGGGGGTAATATACTGGCATGGATTGAAAATTGGTTAGCAGACAGGAAACAGAGAGTAGGAATAAATGGATCTTTTTCGGAATGGCAGGCGGTGACTAGTGGGATACCCCAGGGATCAGTGCTTGGGCCCCAGCTATTACCGATATATAATCAATGATTTGGATGGGGGAACCAAATGTAATATTTCCAAGTTTGCTGACAACTCAAAACTAGGTGGGAATGTGAGCGGTGAGAAGGATGTTAAGAGGCCTCAAGGCAATTTAGATAAGTTGAGTGAATGGGCAAATTCGAGGCAGATGCATGTGAAGTTATCCACTTTGATAGGAAAAACAGAATGGCAGAGTATTATTTAAATGGTGATAGATTGGGAAATGTTGATGTACAAAGGGACCTGGGTGTCTTTGTACACCAATCACTGAAAGCAAGCATCCAGGTGCAGCAAGCAGTTAAGAAGGCAAATGGTATGCTGGCCTTCAATGCAAGAGGACTTGAGTACATGAGCAAGGATATCTTACTGCAGCTGTCCAGGGCCTTGGTGAGACCACAGCTGGAGTATTGTGTGCAGTTTTGGTCTCCTTACCAAAGAAACAATGTACTTGACATAGAGGGAGTGCCATAGAGGATTGGTTAGCTAACAGAAAATGGAAAGTAGGCACAAATGGGTCATTTTCGGGTTGGCAGGACATAACAAGTGGAGTGCCACAGGGATCAGTGTTGGGGCCTCAACTATTTACAATCTATCTCAATGACTTGAATGAAGGGACCTAATATATGGTTGCTAAATTTGCTGATGACACAAAGATAGGTAGGAAAATAACTTTGAAGAGGATATAAGCAGGCTGCAAAGGGATATAGATAGGTTAAGTGAGTGGGAAAAAACTTGGCAATGGAGTAAAATGTGGGAAAATTGTGAGAAGAATAGAAAAGCAGCATATATCTAAATGGAGGGAGACTGATTCCTGGGATGGCAGGATTGTCGTATGAGGAGAGAGTGGGCTGACTAGGCCTGGATTCACTGGAGTTTAGAAGAATGAGAGGGGATTTCATTGAAACATATAAATTCTGACAGGGCTGGACAGACTTGATGCAGGGATGATGTTTCCTCTGGCTGGGGGGGGTGGGGGGTCTAGAACAAGGGGTTACAATCTCAGGATACAGGGCAGGTCATTTAGGACTGAGATGAGGAGAAACTTCTTCACTCAGAGGGTGGTGAACCTATGGAATTCTCTACCACAGAGGTCTGTGGAGGCCAAGTCACTGAATATATTTAAGATGGAAATGGATTTCTAGACTCTAAAGGCATCAAGGGGTATGGGGGGAGAGGAGTATGGTGTTGAAATAGAGGATCAGTGATGATCATATTGAATGTCGGAGCAGGCTCAAAGGTCTGAATGACCTACTCCTGCTTCTATTTTTCTATGTTTCTGTGTACCAGGACGCCTTGATCCCTCTGTACCTCAGACTTTTGCAATCTCCCTCCATTTAGATATATGCTGCTTTTCTATTCTTCTTGCAATTTTCCCACATTATACTCCATTGCCAAGTTTTTGCCCAATCACTTAAACTATCTATATCCCTTTGCAGCCTGCTTATATCCTCTTCAAAGTTATTTTCCTACCTATTTTTGTGTCATCATCAAATTTAGCAACCATATATTAGGTCCCTTCATTCAAGTCATTGAGATAGATTGTAAATAGTTGAGGCCTCAACACTGATCCCTGTGGCACTCCACTTGTTATATCCTGCCAACCCAAAAATGACCCATTTGTGCCTACTTTCCGTTTCCTGTTAGCTAACCAATCCTCTGTCCATGCTAATATGTTATCCCCCTACACCAAGAGCTCTTATTTTGCGTAGTAACCTTTGGTGTGGCACCTTGTCAAACGCCTTCTGGAAATCTAAGTACACAACATCCACAGGTTCCCTTTATTTATGTTGGTTGTTACTTCCTCCAATTATAAATATACATCTTCTTGAGACTATAGGGTCGCAGTCTAACTCTAATTAAAGTAATTAATAAGTGATGAACTAATGATTATACTGGAAGACTTCCAGACACACTTGCACATGCTTCTGACATCACCCTCACACCTACATGCACTGCATGTGAATGTCTTGCCTTTCAGCCCAAATGTGTACTGACCTCAATGGACAGCCTTTGGCCTAAAGAGAACCAGTTGAGATCAGAGGGGACAGGGACAAGGAGTTTGAAAAAGCAACTTTAGAGACTGTTAAAAAGGAAGATTCCATTGATGACAATGATGACAACTCACTAATCCAGCTGTTCCAGTCCTGAAGGTGCTGACTCTCACTGGGGTTCATCCAGCTCCCCTCCTCTCCTGAAGGTGTTGACACTCACTGGGGTTCAGCTCCCCCTCCTCTCCTGAAGGTGCTGACTCTCACTGGGGTTCAGCTCCCCCCCTCTCCTGAAGGTGTTGACTCTCACTGGGGTTCAGCTCCCCACCTCTCCTGAAGGCCCAAGGAGCTTGGAAGTGGGAAGAGCTGTGGTTAGATGCTGTGTGTAGCTTTTTATATTGCATTATTATCTGCTCCAAATGGGTTTCCTCCCATTGTGATGTGAGCTCACTTACTCATGCATTGTTCTCCATCAGAGCCTTGAATTCAAAGTAGTATTGTTTTTCACACTTATACCCATTGCAATCTTGTCCCAGACCCGTTTTACTTGACCTTAATGAAGTGCAGGCAACGTGCCTTCTGTTTAATTTTAACCAATTTATGTGATGACCCACAATCTGATGGAAAATCATCCAGTTAATAATTTGCATATAATATATCTGTGAGATTCACATTGTGGAGAAAAATAGCCAGAGGTGAAACTATAATAAATTTAACAAACTCTTTTTTTGGCTCATTTCTTTAGTTTCCAAATGAGACGTTTTCCACCAGACCCTTTTCACAATGAACAAACGAAATGGAAAGTGTAACATTGAGATTGATCCAAACCTTTGAAGATACAAGTAGTAATGGACAAGGGGGCCATTAAGGAAGACCTGACAGTCCCTGTTTCCCTCACCTCGCTCCTGAGATGCCTGATATTGGGGACTCAGTCTTGTGACTCCTCTCTTCTCTGTCTCTGATGATTGAATGTCTCCTTGCATCGTAGAGACTAGGCTGGACAATAGTGCTCAAGGCAGGCTTGATGCTGTGGAAGAGCAGTAGGACTGGGGAACTAGAATTTAAAGGCAGCATCTTTATCCCAGGCACATGGAGTTTCCTGAATGCTTATTGATTAACAGCTGACCTTCCTCTCTCTCTCTTGTGTCTCACCAGTGGTACCAAACAGATAAGATCTGTCAGGAGAACAAATACCACAATGAGGATCGTAATCGCTGCTGCTCCTATTGCCCCCCAGGTAAGTATCATCTCTTATACACTATTCACTATTGACCATCCACACATTGTCCTGGCCTGCCACCAACCACCACCTCATCAATGCAACTACAAAGCTTTTTGTGTCAGGTCATTATTCAGCCAGAGTAGAACAAGGAGCACTTAGACCAGTCTCAGTGACCAGGAATACAGAATAAAGCTTCCTCTACACTGTCCCATGAAACACACCCAGGCCAGGTACAGCACGAGTTAGATGCAAGGTAATGTTCCCAATACAGTGTCCCATTGAATACTGCCAGCCTACTTCAGCGTGCATTAGATACAGGGTAAAGATCCTTCTACAATGTTCCATCAAACACTCCCAGGGCAGGTACAGCATGGATTAATTTCAGTGAAACAGAATGTTGAGGGAACAATGAACAAAGACTTTCAACACTATGAAAGGATTTGAGAGGGAAAAGATTGAATGATTGTTCCAGTGGTTGATGAATTGGTAATCAGGACACTGACTGAGATTCTCACATGAAGAGGGAAGTGAAATGAACTTTTCTTTCACATGGAGGGTTAATATAACACAAATGTTTTAACACAAGGGGTTATTGACACAGACAGTGATATTATTTTTAAAAGTTGATAAGTATCTGAAAAGGAAACGATGGGCTGAATCTTACATGCCCCCACGTGTGCGTGTTTCCCATGGGGTGGGTGCTCATCCCATCACCCTCCTGTCCACCCCAGAGTGCACCCCCAAAATACAGGGGGGGGGCTGACAGGCACCAAAATTGGCAGCCCACCCACCATATTCAAATAACCAATTAAGGGTCAATTAGGCCATACTACGCTTGGCGTGGGTAGCATAGCAGGAGGCCTGATTTTTTAAAAACTGAAATGGTTAAGGGGTTGGAATGTGAGGGGTCGCTCTTCGGGAGCTACCCTTTGGCGATCACGAGATGGCCCTCCCCTCTTAGACTGAACCCATCTTCCTACCTGCTCCCTCTCCCCTCCCACTGCCTCTGTCCTTAACACTCCCAAACCCTCCCGGCCCTAGACACTGGACTTAGCTTCTCCAGGGATCCTAGGCTTGGGCTCCACTCTGTGCCATTCACCACCCGTATTATTCAGCCCGATGTGGGAACAGGACAGAAAAACAGGATTAGAGTACAGAACAACAGCCAAGCAGCCAGCACTGGTATGATGGGCCAAATGGCCTCCTTCCATGCTGTAAATTTTGTGATTTTCTGAAGCCTGCATTTTTAGGAGAGGATATAGTGTATTTCAGGATAGTAACTGTGGAACATGGAAGTTCAACCCTCAGTCAACACCTCGCTGCTGCATTTCAGAATTTCGTTTCTCTATTCCCAAGCTCCTTGTTCATTGAAAACCTGTACAGCAATTTCCTGCTGTGACTCAGCTGCATTTGATCTCTGATTCCCCATCCTGCATGACACAGAGATCAACTACCTTTTACACCGAGATAAGACAACCTATTTGGGCCAGACAGCTTTAGACCATAATGAGCAGTTAAGTGGTCAGCAATCAATAATCAATCAATAATTTTCTGCCATCTGAGTGAGAGAAGCTATCATGCCTTTCCTGGAGCTTAGTCTTCAACCCAGTTATCAAAGGCTTTAATCCCAATCTCTTTTGGGGTATATTAGCTGTTTCTGCCAAACACATCCTCCAAACTCCACAACCATATCCATTTTAAACAAAACTACAGAAACATGGCTACTCTCAGTTCCTCCCAACTCTCCTTTCAGTCTGGCTCATGCCTCGTGTTACTGTGCCCCTCAAGGTCTTGTGAACAGGATTGTGTCATTCATGTTCTGTGACCTTGTCACTTACCAGCCCAGACTGTAACTACTCAATATCTGAGGGACAGGAACTGCTTTTGGTAAACTTTATGTTCATCAAGGGGACAGTTCCCAGTGCTGTGAGTGAAACACATTTCATCGCGGCATCCAGTGGCAACTATAGCATGGGTTAGACAGAGTAAAGTTCCCTCCGCCCTGCCCAACCAAACACTCCGAGGGCAGGTAATCATGACTTCGAAACAAGGTAAAGCTCCCTATATTTAGAATGGTCCTGGTTATTTTGCTTCTATCACTTTGCTGAGTAGATTTATTCCAATCGTTAAACCTTCTTGAGCATATATTTTTTTCTGATATTTGTGCTAATTTCCTCTGCCCTAATTTCCATTGTGGCTTCTGCCCAGTTTCTGTCCTGTTTTATATAATACTGTAGATTTCCCTTCTCTGCCCCGTATAATAATCTATGCATCTCAATCAGATACTCCAAATTCTGCAGCCCAGTGTTGTCGCTCTGCCTCTGCTGCGTCCCATTTATATGCTAATTGCTGAATCTTGGAGGTAGTTGCATTGTGGGAGGCTTCTGTGGAGCCAGCGTTCAGCTTTCGGCTTCAGTGTTTCAGTCTGAAGATTGCAGTAAGTGCACTGGAATGGTGCATGCTGTGTTGAAACACTCAATTGTCTTTTTCCCATTTGTTGCACTCGATCTGATTTTTCTTTCTGACTGGGTTGATTTTAATCTGCAATTGTGTAGTGCAGCCTCCTACACATTGCTCACATTATCTCCATCTTACTTTCACTATTATTCTCAAACCAAAACAGTCACAGCAATGAAGCCAGTTTGGTGCGTGCAGCAGTCAGAGCAGGAGTGAGGACAGTACTGTATTACTCGAATATCAGTAACTGGACTACATGCTGTATCGAGGTTCCCAGAAGAAACACTTACGTACCCATTTAAACGAAAAGTGTCCCCTCTTAACCTAGTCCTGCTCATTCAGAACTACATAAAGTGCTGAATAATTTCCTGGAATGCAAGTTGTGACGATAAAATGATACAGCACAGAAGGTCATTCAGCTTATCGTGCTTTTGATCGCTCATTGAAAGAGATATCCTGTTAACTCATTCCCCGCTCTTACCCCATAACCTTAAATGTTTCCCCTTCAAGTATTTTTCTGATTCCCTTTTGAAAGTTATTATTGAGTCTGCTTCCACCACCCTATCAGACTGTGCATTCCAGATCACAACTCACTGCATCAATTTTTGTTTCATCATGTTGCCTCTGGTTCTTTTTTCCAATTACCTTAAATTTGTGTTCTCTGGTTGCTCACCCTTCTGCCACTGGAAACAGAACTATCAAAACCTTTGATTTCAAACCTCTCTATAAACTTTCTCCTTAACCTTCTCTGCTCTAAGGGGAACAACCCCAGTTTGGTCAATCCTCGCTATTTAACTGAAGGCTTTCACCCCTGGTACCATTCTGCACCCTCTTCAATGCTTTGACATCTTTCCTCAAGTATGGTGCCTAGAATTAAACACAATTCTCTAGCTGGGGCCTAATCAGCAATTTATAAAGGTTTAGCATAACTTCCTTGCTTTTGTACTCTATTTCTTTATTTATAAAGCCAAGGATTCATTATACCTTTGACTTGTCCTGCCACCTTCAAAGACTTGTGCATGTAAACCCAAGTCCCTCTGATCCTGCACCCTCTTCAAAATTGTACCATTTACTTTATGGGGCAGAATTTCACCCTCGTCAGGTGGGTGGGCCTAGGAGTGGTTGCGAAGCAGACTGCGTTCGGGCCCCAACGTGGATTTCACGCTGGCTGGTCAATTAATGGGGACGAGAGGAGCGCAGAAGTGTGTGCATGCACATATACAATACGTGTTAGAAATTAGATTGAAAATTTTTTATATTTATAAATCACTGATCGAAATCTCATCCTGCCCATGGATGTGGTTTCGCAAAAAACCCAAAGGCCGTTTGGTCTTTTCAAAAAATTTCATTAGAACTTTAATGGCCTTAATAGGCCTGTTAATTGTCGGCAGGCACACTGCTGACTTCAGAGCGTGCCCGCTGACTGGAATATCGTGCAAGTGTGTGATGACATTGCGCGTCATTTTATTCTTGTGCAGGTCAGGCATGCACCCACCCGACGAGCGCAACATTCTGCCCTATATTGCATCCCCTCATCTTACCAAAATATATCACTTCACACTTTTTTCTGCATTAAATTTCATTTGTGTCTGTCCATTTCACCAGTCTATGTCCTCCAGAAGCCTCCTCAAGTGTTTAATGCGTTGTTTTGTGTCTTCTGCAAACTTTGAAATTATGCCTTCCACAGCCAAGTTCAGGTCATTTAATATATATTGAAAACAGCAGAAGTCCCAACATTGATCCTTGGGAGATAGCAATGTATACTTCACTCTAATCTGGAAAACAAACATTTTGTTAAAGAGTCATACGGACTCGAAACGTTAACTGTGTTCCTCTCCGCAGATGCTGTCAGACCTGCTGAGTTTTTTCAGGTATTTTTATTTTTGTTTTTGCTTTCACCACTACTCTGTTGTCTGACTTTTAGCCAATTTTGTATTGTCTTCTACATGCGCATTCACACACTTTTGCGCTCCTCTCACCCCCATTAATTAGCCAGCCAGCGTGAAATCTATGTCGGGGCCCGATCACGGGCAGCGGTCTGCTTCCTGACCACTCCCAGGCCCACCCACCCGACGAGGGTGAAATTCTGCCCCATAAAGTAAATGGTACAATTTTGAAGAGGGTGCAGGATCAGAGGGACTTGGGTCTACATACACAAGTCTTTGAAGGTGGCAGGACAAGTCAAAGGTATAATGAATCCTTGGCTTTATAATTAAAGAAATAGAGTACAAAAGCAAGGAAGTTATGCTAAACCTTTATAAATTGCTGGTAAGGCCCCAGCTAGAGAATTGTGTCTAATTCTAGGCACCATACTTGAGGAAGGATGTCAAAGCATTGAAGAGGGTACAGGAGTGAAAGCCTTCAGTTAAATAGAGAGGATAGAGAAACTGGGGTTGTTCCCCTTAGAACAGAGAAGGTTAAGGAGAAAATTTATAGAGATGTTTAAAGTCATCTATGTTTTGCTAACATATTTATTTTGTCAAACACTTTTTGAAAGTCTAAATAAGACAACATCAAATACATTACTTTCATCAACCCTATTCCTTGCTTCATTAAAGAACTCAATCAAGTTACTCAAACGAAATTTGCATTTAGCTGGGTTTCATTTATTAATCAATATTTTTCCAAGTGCCAATTAATCTTGGCCCAGATTTAATGTCTCTAAACCTTTCCCCATCACTGATTGGTCTGTCATTACCGGACATATCCCTCTCCTCTCTGAACTGGGGTGGAACATTTTTAATTCTTTGGTCCTCTGGCAGCATTTCCATATCAAAGGATGATTGCAAGGTTGTGGAAAGAGCCTCTGCAATTTCCACCTTTATTTCTCTCAGTAATCTAGGATGCAGCCCATCTGAACCAGGTGAGAGCTAAACTTTTTATAAGTGTCTACTCTTTATTTATTTTTATCCTATTCAATTTCTCTAGTGTCTTCTCTGTTATGATGACATTGGCGTTTAGTGAAGACAGATTCAAAGTACTCATTTAATATCTCTGCCATGTCCTCTGGCTCCACGGGAAGATCTCCTTTTTGGTTCCCCATCAGCCTCTCCCTTCCTTTTGATTATCCTTTTTCTATGCGTTGGTTTCTAAAAGATTTTTAGGTCCCCTTTTTTGTTAGCTGCTCAACTGTTCTTTTTCAATCTCTTTGCCCCTATTATTTCCTTTTTCAGTTCTCCTTTGCAGTTTATGCATTCTGCTTAATTACTTAACAAATTATGAATGTGACCTTTATCATAAGCCTCCTCTTTCTGTTTCATTTTAACCTTTTTTTTGTCATCCAGGATGATCTAGCTTTGGACGTTCTTCCTTTCCCCACGTGGAAATGTGTCTATACTGTATTCAAACCATCTCCTTTTTGAAGGTTTTCTATTGCTCATTTACCTGCTTACCTTTTTGTTTCCAAAGTCACCTGGGCCAAACCCCTTTTCAGCCCACTGAAATTAGCTCTCCTCTAGTTCAATGTTTTCACTCAATGGCACAGCTCATCGCAGTCCTTGCAGGATCATTCACTGTCGCACTTCACCCCTCCCTTTGTACAGAATGCGCTTAGACAAAATTCTGCACTCACCCATACTTCCATCAAACTAGATCAGTGTTAAATGGGCCCGCGCTGTCTCTCCTGTGTTCCCCTTCCTGACACTAACTGTGATCACACACACTTGCTCACATTCACACAAGTATGCACGCTCTGCCTCTATATCTCTGTCTTGCTCATTCCTCCTGAAATTGAAATAGCCTGGCACTGTGGACCATCCTGTACACTACATTAACCAGCTATATAATTAGAGGTCCGAAATCTGCTTCATTAAATGTAAATTCACCCTACATTATGGTTTTGATTTCAGGATTCTATCGAAAAATTGAATGCACATCTAAACATGATACTGTCTGTGAACGTTGTAAAGACAACTCGTACAATGAGGAATGGAGCAATTCATACGACTGCGCCCTTTGTGTGGGAACCTGTCGAAATGGTAAATCTCAACTTCTATTTGTAAATGCATCATAATCAGACTTGGAGAATCAGATCACCAACTGTCAGATCCAAAATAATCTTAATACGGTTTCAGAAATTCCCCACCCTCCCGGAGTGGACCCCAAGATTAGCACCCTACTAACCATTAACCCTCATATACGTCCAATGTAGTAGTGACTATTTATCCCCTGCCTCAGTACTGACCACTTCCTGCCCCATATACCTCTGGAGTAGGTGTCTCTGTTGGGCAGGAGCAGGATCCATCTTTGCTACGATTCCCTCCAAGGTTGAATATCACTTGCATAAATGGCTGCAATCTAGCTCGGGAACACATTCGACAACAAGAAAACTGGACGGGGAGGAGTTGTAACAAATTCTAAACACAGGATCGCACCTGGGGGATGGGTTCCAGTTTGAGCAGCTGCCTCCCGAGACCCCAGGAATTTGATTAATCCAACTTCTGCCTCCTGATATCTTTTTTTAGATCAGCAAGAAGTTCAAAGCTGTTCCCCAACAACGAGACAGATCTGTGAGTGTAAACCAGGAATGTATTGTAAATCTCAGAGTCTCAACTTCTGCAATCACTGTGTTCCTCACAAGAAGTGCAGCGTGGGAGAAGAACTGATCAAAAACGGTACGAAAGAGATTCTCTGAGTCTCAACCTGTGAGGAGAGAATAGAATTACTGAGTAAATCAGGCTGGTAGAGGAGACCGTGAGGTTGGGAGAGGGTAGGGGGCTGGGCAGTGGGTCAGACAGTGATGTCCTGGGACAGGGGGCTGGGTAGTGGGTCAGACAGTGATGTCCTGGGACAGGGAGCTGGGCAGAGGGACAGGGAGTGATGTCCTAATCCTACAGCAACAGGTACTGGCAGTACTAACAGTTCATACCTGAGTATTTAACATGGAACCATCCTTAATCTGAGTGGACTCCAGGAGGTGACTGTGTGCAGAATTAAGCCCCGTAATATTCAAAAAATGTTGAACAGCCTAAAGGCTGAGATTATGCTAAATTCAGGAAGTGTGGGCGATTGGACTCTGCTCTGAAGTCATTCCTGAGGATGGGGTCAGTGCTCTTTATCCTCCGAGGTGGAATGGGTCTGGGGAATCAAGGCCGGTGCAGGGACTTTTGTGTGTTCTTGGGGTGTTCATTGAATGTCCCTTTCAACACAAAGCTCCCATCTGCTTTCCCTGGTGGGCGCAAACCGGATTTGCACAGACTGGGTGGGGCGCAGAATGCAGTAGCCATGGCCAGGAGTTTTTAAACCAGCTGTTGTTTTTCGGTAAATTGTGAATTGAGTTTAATGTGGATTGAGCAGGATTGCGTGGTGATTATCACTTGTCTCTTGCTCACTTTCTTTCCTCTTTATCACCAGGAACCTCCACTACAGACACTGTCTGCGAACCCTGTCCCATGGGTACCTTTTCCGATGTGCCATCCAATTCTGCCAAGTGTCGGCCTCATACCAAGTGAGTGGTAACCCGGGTCCCTCATTGATCAATCCCAGCTACACTAGCCCTCCCACTGCAAGTTGAGCAAGACATGGCTAGTGGTGGTGAGGCTGAGGGGTTCCTAATAGAAATGAAGGGCATGGAGCAGGAGAGGCCTAGGATTCACTCTTGGCTTTGCTTTAGTCCAGGCTGTAGTAGGAGCTACAATTGACCTCAGCATCCCTTTCTTTGACCTGCAAAAAGCATCCAGATGACCGCTCTGGGATCCCTGGAGGAAAGGATTATTGAATGTTGGGTGAGGACAAGATCAGCCCTTCATTGTGAAAAAGTCACTGATTAGATTTACAGTTACACAATGGTCATTTGGATGAGGAATGTAGGAATTGCTTGATGGGGAATAAAACAAGGTCCATTTACTTCACATTTTATCATCCTGGTAATCACAAAATAAACTAATATTGGAATTGTTGACTAATCCTTGAACCTTCATCAATGAGTCTACAGCAAACCCCCTAGTGTAGGAGGGCTTTGGAAACTGTACAACAACTTATATAGATCCTTTAATGTAATAAAACATCCCAAGGTACTTCACAAGAGAATTATAAAACAAAATCATCTGTTTCTCCCAAGCACACTACACTCGTATGTCAAATTACTCACATACTATATCTCAAAATGTTGTTTTCTGAAAGAAATCTCTCCTGTTTGCATGTGAGTAAATAAACACTTGCTTCTTCCATTGTCTCTCCAGAGAGCCATAAATTGACCTCTTGTTCACTAAAATATTGTTTCTGCAGATTAGTCTTGAATTTATCCCTGTTGAAGTGAGCCCATGTCCTTTGGTTCAACTGTCCTGGACAAGGTGAAACAGCTAGTCATGGTGGACATTATTCAGTAACTTTAGAGTCCTAAAAATAGCAAACATATCACCTCTCAACTTCCTCTTTTCCAGTATGAACAGACCCAGTCCCTCCATCTCCTCAATCATTCTAGTTGCTCTCTACTGTACTCTTTCAATAGCTGCAATATCCTTTCTGACCAGAAGCCCCCACAATATTCCAAGATGTATTTATCCCTCAATCAATATTATTAAAACAGTTTAACTGGTCATTTAGCTGCACCAGTTAGCTGCCATATTGGTTAATGTTACAACATTTCAAAAGTATTTGACTGACTGAAATGCTTTGGGATGTTCTGAGGATATGGAAAGTGCTATATAAATGCAAGCTTTTCCCTCTTTCTCAGGAAGAGATTTACAAAATGAAGGGTGGAACACACACCTGTCTGTTGCTGGTTTTTTATGTGGAAGTGTCAGAATGAGCCAGGGACAACCACTTCCCCATTGCCTGTGCCTGCTCCACAACCTTCCCACAAGTCAGTTGGTCACAGAGATGCAGCCTGCTGAGTTTGACCATGTCCATTCCATCAAGAGACCTGCTCAGCATGGCTCATGGCCAGGTTCTGAGTTTTTCAACAGTGACACTGACTCAGAGCTTTGTTCCACTGCTGTGAAGGGAAAGTTCATGTCCCAAAAAATGAGCTTCAGTGGGTCCGGGTACTTTTATACTCTCATTGACTGTGCTTCTGGTCTGTTCTTTCTCCAGCTGCTCCCAGTTAAATAAACATTTAGTGAAAGAAGGTACAGCATCTGAAGATGCTGTCTGCAGCCAAGTGGTCAGAATGAGCACCACAGCAACCAGCATCCTCACCACCTCCGCCCGGCAGCCCATCGAAGACAAGTCGAACCTGACGACATTACCTACAGCAGTCACAACACCCAAAGGAAACAGTGAGTCAAATTGGGATCTCTTTAAATCTGAATGATTTTTTTCCCCATCCCCTTCCTAGTGCAGGGCAGTGAGGCGAATTCCAATGCCCACCACCCACCCCTGTCGTTTTGCTAACAAATGAATGCACGAACATGCAAACTCAGGTGCAGAGAGGGCCTGGGACAAGTCTGAACATCTGAGGCTAAATACAACAGTGAAACATTCCTTCAGAGCCACAGCAACAGGAGAGCAGTCAGCTGGAAACACAGATAAAAATGGCTTGAAATGGAGAATCTGCACAGAACAGTAAATATTCTGAATAAACACCCTCCTTATTCACAAGGGGGGGGCCCTGGGAAACATGCTTCCTCAAACAGAGAGATCCTTAGTAAGGCCAATAATTGTTATGAATCAGATGGAAGTCCAAAATAGGCGACAAGGCTTCAAAAAAAATCCTCAAGGATGGATGGTACTTATCCTGGGATACTGAGAAAGACCAGGGACAAGATTTGTGAGACAGTTGCTGGATCCTGGAAAGAAACTGGCTGTGTGTTATAAGGAATGGTGGCACAAGTTGTGACCTCTTTTTCTCTGTCTCCATCTCTTGCTCGCTCTCTCTCTCTGTCTCTTGCTGTCATGCTCAAGAAAGAGTGAGCAAGCAACCGAGCGAAAGCGAGGTAGATATTTCACTGTTAGAGGTGCTATATAGATGCAGGTTGTTGTCTGTCTTACTCTCTAGACGTGGTCTGATCTGATATCTCTCTTTTGATGTGTTATAGGACAGATGGTCGATATGTTTTTGGCAATTGGATTGCTTCTTGCCTTTCTGCTGATCGTCATCGTCTCTAGTTTGCTTTTCAGACGCAAGGAATATTTCAAAAATTTATTCCTATCCAACAAGACTAAAGGTGAGAACTTTCCAACCCTGTTCATCAGTCAGTATCTTGCTTCCTTTCTCTCACTCCTCCCTTTAACAAGGGATGTCCCTCAACCAGAATTCCTTACTCAGCCTCAATTCCTCTTTTTTTAATGTGTCCCTGGAATCCATTTCCTCAATTTCCTTCACATATTCATTTCACACTCTACTCTTGTCTGAACCTTGCTCAATTTGCCAGATTGATGCTGGATGGTTGGGAGTGGATCCTGCAGTCAGAGCAAGCTCTCTCCCCACCCCTTCACTAACAGAAGACATTTTCTGTCTTTCTTTCAGGCTCCGTGTACATTGTGACCCCTTACTCTATATACTTGGAAGTGGAACCCAGCAATTCTGTCAATCCTGACCAGGAAGATCCCATCATCACGCATCCAGAATCCCATGTCCGCTTTCCACAGCAGGAGTCGGTGAAGTCGCATAATGCAGGAGAATGCCACATATTCCCAGTGGAGGAGGAGGGAAAGCTTTTCCGTGACCCAGTACCTGCAGCTGACTATTGAGAGCCAGAGTGAGCTGAATGGCTGCTGACTGATAAAACAAACAAATAATAGAAACTGATGGTAGACACGGAGAGGTGTCTCCAGGAGTGAATATTGATCTTGCTACTTGGAGTGATCCTGCAGAAGAGTCCAACTTTTCTAGTTGTTCACAGCGTCGGACATTTAAACACACCAAGCTAAATATAGTGAAGAATTTTTGGTGTGGCTGTAAATATTGGACAGAATAGAGCTGCCTTGCTGAGTAGTTTTGATGCCTCTGTGCTGCTGCTGACAGTGAGTTCCCTCCTCTATGCTGGACTGACTCTGAGAGCTGAGTTTAAGAGGCTGGATTTCAGAATTTGCTTTGAGCAAATTAATTGAGAACCCAACTCTGTATGAAGCTATGCAAAGTTGTAGGTCCATTTGTGTCAGAGTGAACACTCCCTGCCTGAGCTCACTAAGTACTGTGTATGGGGAGACAGCTTGCTGTGTACAGATTTGACATGAAAGAGTAGATGACTGGTTATGAGCAGTGACTGAATTGAACAGTAACAGAGCTAGTCGTCAATGATTAGCTTTCAGTTCTTGGTGACTTTCTGACCATAGTAACACTTGGGGTGACAGTTGAACCAATTATGAGAATGTGGTGAGTTCACATTCACTGTCACACTGTCACACCCACATGTAACCGCAGCGGACCTGGACCGTGGAGAGCAGTTTGGGATTCTCTAGATATTTCTAAAATGTAAATTCAACACAGTCTGATTTTTAAAAAAAATAAAAATCTATTTTTCCTTTAGATTGGGGCAGTGATTCCATGAAATATCAACAAGATTTCACCTGCATTAAAGCAAACTTCAGAGCTCAGATATGAGATATTGCTGATTGACTGATTCAGTAGTGTGTGTGGGGACACTGAACAGCAAGGCTCAGATCTCAGTGGTGGGAGGGTGCTGATCAACCAGGCACAGGGTTTGTGGGCTAGGGTATGGGTAGAAGGGCTGGATGTCCTTGAGCTGAGGTGGTTGTGCTGAGCTCTGTTTGTTGAGTGAGGTCAGTGATTAGCCAAGTTCACCATTGTTGAATTATTAAACTCACAGTTCCTTCATTGGTTTTCTTAGGCCAGCATTTTTCTTCCCTTTTGCTGAATTGTTACCTGCTGTTCTACATTGGTCAGTGTGTCTGTTTCTATTGATGTCGAGAGTTGTGGATTGTGAAGCTGCTTCAGTGAGAGATTCACTCCATTACTTCACGTGTCACTTGTAATCGGGGTGGGGGGGGGTAATGGGGAACTGCAATTATCACTAATAAACTGCTGGATCGTTGTAGTAATTTAATCCCACTGACTCCACATACCTCAATTTGTGCCAGGATTATTACCTGAGAATATGTGAGGAGATTTAAATTCTCTTCCCACAGCTGTGATGAGATGGGATGGGCAGCAGGATGGAAAGCAGGCACTGCCCATATATCTAGCTGTGTGGGGAAAAATGTTCTGTTTGATAAAGTTTGTACCGGTAATGCTGAAGGAGGCCAGTAGGGGGAACTTGTGCCCCATTTAGATAGACTATCATGAGGGTCATGAGGACTCGAAACGTCAACTCTTTTCTTCTCCGCCGATGCTGCCAGACCTGCTGAGTTTTTCCAGGTAATTCTGTTTTTGTATCAGAATACTGTATCAGGAACAACATGGGTTATATACAGAATAAAGCTCCTTCTATACTGTCCCATCAGACATTCCCAGAGCAGGTACAGCACGGGTTACACACAAAATAAAACTCCCCCAACAATGTCCCAACAACAAAGAAATCATTTACAACCATATGAAGCCTTTAACATAGTAAACCAGCCTAAGACATTTCACAGGATCATTCTCAAAACAAAATTTGGCACCAGACCACATATGGAGATATTAGGATTGCAGACCAAAAGCTTGGTTGGATAGGTAGGTTTTTAAAAGCACCGTTTTGGAGCATCTTAAAGGAGGAGAGAGAGGTGTTTAGGGATGGAATTCCAGAAAGCTGAAGGCATAGCTGCTAATGATGCGGAGATTAAAATTGAGAATGGGCAAGAGATCAGCATTGGAGGAGTTCAGCGATCTTGGAGGGTTATGAGACTGGAGGAGCTTATAGAGATAGGGAGGGGCAAGGCTTTAGTAAGCAAGAATGAGAATTTTAAAACAAGGTGTTGCTCAACTAGGTGTTGCTCAACTAAAAGCCAATATAGGTCACTATGCAAAGGAGTGAGGGGTGAATAGGACTTGGTGTGAGTTAGGATATGGGCAGAAGCTTTTGGATGAGCTCAAGTTTATGGAGGTTGCAAGGTCCTTCTACAGGGTCCAATCAAACGCTCCCAAGGCAGATAAAGAGGAAGACGGCCCTGATATGCTCAGATTCTCAAAGAGTCATAGAGGTCTACAGCACAGAAAAAGGCCCTTTGGCCCATCGAGTCTGCGCTGGTCAAACAAGTACCTAACTATTCTAACCCCATTTTCCAGCACTAGACCCATAGCCTTGTATGCCATGGCATCGCAAGTGCATATCCAAATACTTATTAAATGTTATGAGGGTTTCTGCCTCTACCGCCCTATCAGGCAATGAGTTCCAGATTCCCACCACCCTCTGGATGAAAAAATTCTTCCTCACATCCCCTCTAAACCTCCTGCCCCTTACCTTAAATCTATGCCCCCTGGTTATTGATCCCTCCACCAAGGGGAAAAGTTCCTTCCTGTCTACCCTATCTATGCCCCTCATAGTTTTATACACCTCAATCATGTCCCCCTCCCGCCCTCAATCTCCTCTGCTCCAGGGAAAATATCCCCAGCCTATCCAATCTCTCCTCATAACTAAAACTCTCCAGCCCAGGCAACATCCTGGTAAATCTCCTCTGCACATTTTCTAGTGCAATCACATCCTTCCTATAATGCGGATTCCAGAACTGCATGCAATATTCTAGCTGTGGCCTAACCAGCTTTTTATACAGTTCCTGCATAACCTCCATGCTCTTACATTCTGTGCCTCGGCTAATAAAGGCAAGTATCCCATATGCCTTTTTAACCACCTTATCTACCTGTTCCGCTACCTTAAGGGACCGGTGGACATGCACACCAAGGTCCCTCTGACCCTCGGTACTTCCCAGGGTCCTACCATTCATTGTGTATTCCTGTGCCTTGTTTGTCCTGCCCAAATGCATCACCTCACACTTATCTGGATTAACTTCCATTTGCCACCGATCAGCCCATCTGACCAGCCCGTCTATATCCTCCTGTAATCTAAGGCTATCCTCCTTACTATTTACCACCCCACCAATTTTTGTGTCATCTGCACACTTACTGATCAACCCTCCCACATTCAAGCCTAAATCGTTTATACATAGCACAAATTGCAAGGGACCCAACACCGATCCCTGTGGAACCCCACTGGACACAGGCATCCAGTCACAAAGACACCCCTCGACCATTACCCTCTGCTTCCTGCCACTCAGCCAATCCTAGATCCAATTTGCCAAATTGCCTTGGGCTCTTACCTTCGTTATCAGTCTCCCATGCGGGACCTTATCAAAAGCTTTGCTGAAGTCCAAGTAGACGACGTCAAATGCATTGCCCTCATCTACACACCTGGTCACCCCTTTGAAAAATTCAATCAAATTGGCCAGACATCACCTCCCCTTAACAAAACCATGCTGACTGTCCTTGATTAATCCCTGCTTCTCCAAGTGTAGATTAATTCTGTCCCTCAGAATTGTTTCCAATAGTTTCCCCATCACTGAGGTTAGACTGACTGGCCCTTAGTTCCCTGGTTTATCCCTTCCTCCCTTCTTGAATAATGGTACCACATTGGCTGTCCCCCAGTCCTCTGGCACCTCTCCTGTGGCCAGAGAGGTATTGAAAATTATTGCCAGCGCCCCTGCTATCTCCTCCCTTGCCTCACTCAACAGCCTGGGATATATTTCATCCAGGCCTGGAGATTTATCTACTTTTAGCCTGCCAGGCCACTTAGAACCTCCTCCCTTTCTATGCTAATTTCTTTAATTATATCACAGTCCTTCTGTCTGATTTCCATACCCATGTCATCCCTCTCACTTGTGAACACCGACACAAAGTATTCATTTAGAACCCTACCTATGTCTTCCGGCTCCACACACAAATTACCACTATGATCCTTGATGGGCCCTACTCTTTCCCTAGTTATCCTCTTAATGTACTTGTAAAATAACTTTGGATTTTCCTTTATTTTACCTGCCAATGTTTTTTCATGCCCCCTTTTTGCTCTCCTAATTTCCTTTTTAAGTATCCCCCCTACACATTCTATACTCCTCTAGAGCTTCCGCTGTTTTGAGCCCTCAGTATTTGCCCTAAGCCTCCCTTTTTCTCTTTATCCAATCTTGTATATGCCTCGACATCCAGGGTTCCCTGGATTTGTTGGTCCCACCCTTTGTCTTTACTGGAATATGTTGGCCCTGTACTATTTCCTTCTTGAATGAGTCCCGCTGCTCTGACGCAGATTTACCTAAAAGTAGCTGCTCCCAGTCCACTCTGGCCAAATCATATCTGATCTTATTAAAATTCTCATGAGGAAATGAGTCCTCAGACTGGGCGTTTACCCTCGAGCTGCAAGATGAGGCCATACATCTAGTTCTTGAGATTTTTGATTTAACAACTTAACAATTGATCTAATCAGGGTCGAGCAGTTTCCTGTCACGCTCAGTTCTTAGATGAGAACCTTCTCAATCTGACACGATTAAATGTCAAGTCTGAATTTCGTTCAATAAAAGCAGAGTAATTTGTGAAAGGGTCAAGGAACAGTGACTGACCAATAAATAACATCTGACTGAGTCGGGGAGAGAGGCAACACTAGACTCAGTCAGCAAAACGTGGCCTCAACATCCTCCCTTTACCGCGGTTGGACGTGCCAGGCTTTGCTATTCAGCACTATACCAGCCTGTGCTAGTCTTTCATTATTTATTCACGGGATGTGGGCGTCACTGGCTAGGCCAACATTTATTGCCAATCCCTAATTGCCCTTGAGAAGCTGCTGGTGAGCTGCCTTCTTGAACTGCTGCAGTCCATATGGCGTAGGTACATCCCACAGTGCTGTTAGGAAGAGAGTTCCAGGATTTTGACCCAGCGATAGTGAAGGAACGGCGATATATTTCCAAGTTAGGATGGTGAGTGACTTGGAGGGGAACTTCCAGGTGGTGATGTTCCCATCTATCCGCTGCCCTTGTCCTTCTAGATGGTAGTGGTCGTGGGTTTGGAAGGTGCTGTCTAAGGACCCTTGGTGAATTCCTGCAATGCATCTTGTAGATGGTACACACTGCTGCTACTGTGTGTCAGTGGTATAGGGAATGAATGTTTGTGGATGTGGTGCCAATTAAGTGGGCTGCTTTGTCCTGGATGGTGTCAAGCTTCTCAAGTGTTGTGGGAGCTGCACTCATCCAGGCAAGTGGGGAGTATTCCATCATACTCCTGACTTGTGCCTTGGAGATGGTGGACAGGCTTTGGGGAGTCAGGAGGTGAGTTACTTGTCGCAGGATTCCTAGCCTCTGACCTGCTCTTGTAACCACAGTATTTATATGGCTAGTCCAGTTCAGTTTCTGGACAATGGTAAGCCCCCAGGATGTTGATAGTGGGGGACTCAGTGATGGTAATGCCATTGAATACCAAGGGGTGATGGTTAGATTCTCTCTTGTTGGAAATGGTCATTGCCTGGCATTTGTGTGGCACAAATATTACTTGCCACTTGTCAGCCCAAGCCTGGATATTGTCCAGGTCTTGCTGCATTTGGACATGGACTGCTTCAGTATCTGAGGAGTCGCGAATGGTGCTGAACATTGTGCAATCATCAGCGAACATCCCCACTTCTGACCTTATGGAGGGAAGGTCATTGATGGAGCAGCTGAAGATGGTTGGGCTGAGGACACTACCCTGAGGAACTCCTGCAGTGACGTACTGGAGCTGAGATGACTGACCTCCAATAACCACAGCCATCTTGCTTTGTGCTAGGTATGACTCCAACCAGTGGAGAGTTTTCCCCCCTGATTCCCATTCCCAATGACTCCAGTTTTGATAGGGCTCTTTGATGCCACATTCGGTGAAATGCAGCCTTGATGTGAAGGGCAGTCACTCTCACCTCACCAAGACTGTAACGAGGTTAGGGGCTGATGGCCCTGGCAGAACCCAAACTGGGCATTAGTGAGTAGGTTATTGCTAAGCAAGTGCTGCTTTGATAGCATTCTTGATGACCCCTTCCATCAGTTTACTGATGATCGAGAGTAGACTGATGGGGCGGTAATTAGCCAGGTTGGGTTTGTCCTGCTTTTAGTGTACAGGACATATATGTGCAATTTTCCACATAGCCGGGTAGATGCCAGTGTTGTGGCTGTACTGGAACAGCTTGGCTAGGGCGCAGTAATTTCTGGAGCACAAGTCTTCAGTACTAGCACTGGAATATTGTCAGGGCCCATAGGCTTTGCACTATCCAGCACCTTCAGCCATTTCTTGCTATCACGGAGTGAATTGAATTGGCTGAAGACTGGTGTCTGTGATGCTGGGGACCCCCAGAGGAGGGCGAGATGGATTAGCCGCTCGGCACTTCTGACTCAAGATTGTTGTGAATGCTTCAGCCTTACCTTTTGCCTTATCTGGGCCAGTCTATACCAGGCGGTTTCAGTATGTGCCATCCTGAAATACCCTTGCCAACCCCCCCACCTGGATCCAATTCCTCTCCTACCATGCACCATGTTGTCACTGCATCAAAACAAGATGCAATTGGGTGATGTCTCTGTCTAGATTCAGTGGGCATTGCCCTGCCCCACCCCCACCTCAAGATAGCTGAGGGACTCAGGAAGAGGGGGAAGAAATGACTATTCTCTGGCAGAGATGGGGAAATCCCTTCACTGCCTCCAACCCTTTTATCTCCCTCAGCAAGGAGCTACTAACAGGAAACATAATAACCAACCTCCGGGTGCCCCAAAACGTTTCACTCCCAATAAATTACTTTGAAATGCAACAGCTGAAGGTAATGCGGTTGGTTGATGTGGTGCATATGGATTTCTAAAAGGCATTTGATAAAGTGACGTAAAATACACTTGCCAGCAAAATTGAAACCCATGGAATAAAAGGGACAGTGGCAGCATGGATGTGAAGTTGGTTGAGTGACAGGAAACAGGGAATCATGGTGAGTGGTAATTTTTTGAACTGGAAGATGGTACTCAGTGGGGCTCCATGAGGCTTGGTGCTGTGACCACCCCATTTCTTGACATGTTAATGACTTAGGCTTGAATGTGCAGAGTAAAATTTAAAAATTTGCAGATGACACAAAACTTGGAGGTATTGTGAACTGTAAGGAGGATAGTGATAAATGTCAAGAAGACATAGACAGGCTGGTGAAATGGGTGGACTTGCAAAAGATTAAATTTAATGCAGAAAAGTATGAAGTGATACATTTTGGTGTGAAGAACATGGGGAGTCAATATAAAATTAAGAATACAGTTCTAAATGGGGTGCAAGAACAAAGACATCTGGGGCTATATGTACACAAATCATTGAAGGTGGTAGGGCAGGCTGAGAAGTGGTTAAAAAGGCATACAGGATCCTGGGCTTTATGAATAGAATACAAATGCAAAGGAAGCTATGACTAATCTTTTATAATTCTGGTTTGGCCTCAACTGGAGTATTGTCAACTTCTGGGCACCACACTATAGGAAGGATGTGAGGGCTTTATAAAGGGTTCAGAAAAGATTTACAAGAATGGTTCCAGGGAAGAGGGACTTCAGTTGTGTGGAGAGATTGGAGAAGCTGGGCATTGTTCTCCTTAGGGAATAACGGTTTGAGAGGAGATTTGATAGAAGGGTTCAAACTCATGAGGGGTCTATACAGGGTAGATAAAGAGAAACTGTTCCCATCTGTGGAAAGGTCGAGAACTAGAGGACACAAATTTATGGTGATTGGCAAATGAGCCAAAAGTGACACAAGAAAAAGCTTTGATGCAGCGAGTGATTAGAAACTGGAATGCACTGCCTGAGAGTGTGGCGGAGGCAGGGTCATAGTCATTGACTCTCTATGGCACAGAAGGAGGCCAATCGTGTCTATGCTGCTCTCTGTGGAGCAATCCAGTCAGCTCATTCCCCTGCGCAAGCTTATTTCCCTCAAGTACTCATCTAGTTTCCTTTTGAAATCATCCCTCATCTCTGCTTCCATCACCCACATTGGTAGCAAGTTCCAGGTCATTGACACTCACTTTGTGAAAATAGTTCTTTCTCACACTTTCCCTGCATCTCTTTCCCAAAACATTAAATCTGTCTCCCTTAGTCCCTGTACTACTGCTAATGGGAAAAGCTTTTCTTTGCCTACCTTCTCTAAATCTATCAAAGCTTGTGCACCTCTATCACATCTGCCCTCAAACTCCATTGTTCCACGGAGAACAATATGTCCTGCCACCTTCAAAGATCTATGCACGTGAACTCCCAGGTCTCTCTGTCCCTGCACCATTAAAGGCTATATTGCCTCTCCCTATCCCCTCTACCAAAATCTCACATTTCTCTGTATTAAATTCTATCTACCACCTGTCTGCCCATTCTGCTAGCCTATCTATATCCTGTTGCAGTAGATTGGTCTCATCCTCACTGTTTGCCACACCTCCAAGTTTGGTATAATCAAATTTTACAATTTTAGTCTGCATGATTCAAGTATCCAAGTCATTTTATATTTTTCAAAGAAAAGCAGTGACCTAGCACTGACTTCTGGGGAGCACCATTGCCTACAATCCTCCAGTATAAAATACAAACATTTACCACTGGCGGTTTTCAGTCCTTAAGCCGTTCTTTTTATCGAAGCTGTTATGAAGATGTGTTAAATAGAACATACTAATTTCTGGTATCATTGGTTATACATACATATGGTGTTAAACTTTTTTGAAAAGGACACTTTGCTAAGCAAAAGACACTGGCTACTGGAGCTACTATGTTACATTTGTGAAGATCATAAACTGCTTTTTATGGAGACAAACTCTATGGAGCTTTCAGAGAGAAGTCACATGATCCAGCTCTTGGGTGAAAAGATACTGGATTTTATATAGTCAGAGAGAGATTGCCACAGAGTCAACAGCCTCAACCCCTTCTTCTGAAACCCCTCTCATCAAAGCTGAGCTGTTTTGTGATTTGAAAAACCCAACAGAAGAGCTTATTGCTGCAGCGTTATTAAAGAAGAATTTGAAATCAACACCACTGTCTCCAGTGAAAAACCTCAAGTACCAGCAACTACTGTGGAAAAGGACCTTTCAACTGTAAACAAGCCTCTAGACACTCTGTGAATATATTTTTTTCTGACTTGTTTTTAAGATCTGATGCTCTGCAGAGTTTTATTTCTTTATTGCTTACTTGGGCGGGGTTGGGTGGGGGGTTGTGTATATGTTGTTTTTACATTAGTGGGTAGTTGAACATATTTGTACATTTTAAACCTTTTGTTAATAATTTCTGCATCTTTACCTGAATGAGTTTTAGCAATAAAACTAACTCTTTACTTGTTAACTGAAGGAAACTAAACTTAAGGATGTCTGATTTCTTGCACCGAGCTATACACAGTTAAATACATATTAAATTGGCAATATTAGCTTTTAAATTCAAACTCTGTTACAGCCAACTCAGCAGTGGGACAAAGAGGAGTCAGTTCACCCCTGCTAACCTGGTCGTACCAAAGCTGATACTGGCTCTCCTAATTCCATGAGCCTTGATATCCATTCCATTCCCTTCATCAACCTTCTCTGTTACTTCATCAAAAAATTCAACTGCATTATTAACGCACGGTGTCTTTTACAAATCTGTGCTGTCTCTCCTCAATTAACTCAAACCTCTCCAAGTGTCTGTTGATCATTTTCCTTCTTCCTATTGTTTCTAAAACCTTACCCTTCATTGATGATAAACTGAACGGCCTGTAGTTACATTCCAACAAGGAGAAAAGGTACCAAAGCCAGGGCTGCTTGGGTGACAAAGGAAATAGAGAATACTAGGAATGTCCTTACATCTTTTCTTGAATAAGTGCAGCACACTTGCCACTCTCCAAATCTCTAGCACTTACCCCATATCTAGGGAAGGTTGGAAGATTGTGGCAAGCCTTTCCACAATGTCCACACCCACTCCCTTTAGCAACCTGGGATGCAAGCCATTTGGACCAGGTGACTTATCCACTCATCAGCTTTTCCAATATATCCTGCCATCCATTTTTTACCTCTGCCAACTCTGCTCCTGATATTTATTATCTTGCTTTTCATTTCTCCTCTCAACTTCCTGCATTTGGCCTGGTTCTCGTTTGAGGACTTAAACTGACATGCATCATATACACTTTTTTTATTTCATCATATTCTCTATTTCCATTGTTACCCAAGTAGTCCTTGCTTTGGTTCCCCTACCCTTTCTCTTTATTGGAATGTAGCTAGCCATTACCTGAAATATCAGCTTAAAGTTAACCCATTGTTCTGTTACAGTTTTTCCTGTCAGTCTTTGGTTCCATTTTGCCCTGGACTCATGATGACAGTTACAGAAATGTCTGTCTGTCCCCTTAACTATGGGATCTCCTATAACGACTGCATTTCTCCTCTTTGCTGTTCCCTCCTTTGAAGTCCTTTGTCTGGACTGCATTCGTTCAAGGTCTCATCCCTCCCAGCAGTCTCCCAATGCTGAGTATCGATTTGAGAGTGGCATACACCCCAAAGTCTCCTCAACTTCCTATTTCTTCCGACTCTTTCAGATGCACGCCCATTTACTATCCTGAACTCTTACTGCCTTTGGGGTGAGCACTTCCTGAAATGTACAATGCAGGAAACTCTCGTCCTCCCTAATGCTCCATAGTGACTTCAGCTTCATGCTCAAAATCACGAGCTTGAGCTCAAACAGCTGGAGATACTTCCTTCACACGTGATTCCTCCAAGACATATTGGCCCAAATCTTCTGATCAGGATTCGAACCCCTATTTCTGACCCTGATCTGACAAAAAAAAACCCGTTTACCTTCCTCTGACTTTTCTGGGCAATTTCTGATGGAGGCTTCTGCAGGACTCAGTCAGTGCAGGAAACCTCAGAGAATCAGCAATGGGAATCCGTGCAGAAGGCATGTCATCTTTTTACAGCACTAACTCCCGTATTCTGGAAGGTAAAGAGTTTAAATGTACCAAAGCTACGGAGAGAAGGTAAATGGGTAAGGGGGCAGGGTGGGTGAGGAGGTAGGATGGGTGAGCTAAGTAAGGGATAGAGTGGATGAGGTGAGTGGGTAGGATGGCAGGTGCATGAGGTGGTAGGGTGGCAGCTGGGTGAGGTGGTACGTGGGTAGATGGGTCGGGAGGGTTGTCAAGTTGGGGCTATTCAGGTCAGGTTGTTGGGGAGTCACGTGGTGGGGCTAGTCAGGCCGGATTAAGCGGTGTTGGGGGAGGCGGGCGACCGGGGTGGGGGCTAGGCAGGCTGTGTTGGGGGCTACTTAGGTTAGATCGGGAGATCGGGGAGTTGGATGATGGGGGCTAGTCAGGTTGGGTCGGGGGTATTCAGGGGGGATGGTTAAAGGGAGAGTCAAGGGGTTTAGCCTGAGCAAGATCAGTTGTATAGTTACCCAGGAGTTAGACTAGCAGTTTTCTAACATTTCCTGAGTAACTCTCGAGGAAAGCAAGTCAGAACTGCTTGAAGTCTCCGGCACTAACTCAGAGTTGAAGACATTTTTGGAGGATCCTGGGGATCAGGGGAATTGCCCATCGGAAGTTCAAACTTCCTGGGCAGTTCCCAAGTAGTCCTTGCATTGGGACTTCCGAGGGGTCCCGTAGCGCATCTTCTGGGGTACATCTGGTCTCCAACTATCCAGAGATTGGAAGATCTGGGCCTTGAGTGTCCTGAAGTTTCCACATGGTGGAGGAATTGCAAGCAACAGGTCTCAGCTGCCCATCCATGATCTAAAACATCTCTATTCCCTCCTTCAGAATCTAGTTAGAACCTTGTTTAAGCTATTAATTTGAACTATTTAATGCCTCTGGAACTGCTCTGTGCTAATATTATTAGTTCACTGACTGTTATACTTACCTCCAATGAATGTTGTAATTTCCTGGTTCCTAGTTTGAATGAATGCTCTAGTTGGGAGAATGAGAAAGATTCTAACCAACCATCACTTACATGTTTTCCTGTGACATCACACTTTGATTTTTCTTTTTTTTTAAATGCGGTCTGTCTGCTTCAAATCCCTCTTTCTCCACCGCTGATCTCGCTCTCACTCTCCCCACTAATCTCAGGTCTGCTCTGACGCTGCTCTTTATTCCCGCTGCTGCTCTCGCTGCTGAGGTGACTCTTCAAAACAGAATTGGATAAGCATTTGAAGAGAGAAATTTGCAGAGCTGTTGGGAAAGGCAGGGGTGCGGGATTAGCTGAGCCCCTCTTGCAGTGAGCTCGCATGAACATGACAGAACAAATTACCTCCTTTTGTGCTGGAACTATTCTGTGATTCCTTGAGGTAAGTAAAACATCCAATGGCAAGGAGCAGGGGTCAGAACATCATAGGGTAACACGGACGAGGGAAGGGATTCGGTTCATCTTAATCCCCTCAGTGGATTCTGCATTCCCATAAACTCAGGTATTTCTTTTGCAGTCTTCATAGCGTCTGGTTGCTTTGCAGAGTCCCTGTCACAGACGCACCCGGTGTCTGGGATTGTTTTCATATAATTAATAATTACTCACTCACTTTTCCAGAACTGCTTCATCCAATTCAGGGTCGCAGGGAGCCGGAGCCTATCCCGACAGGCAATGGGTGCTAGGAGGGGTACACCCAGGACAGGATGCCAGTCCATCACAGGGCACACACTCTCACATTAGGGGACAACAGCCAATCCATCTAACCAGCACGATTTTGGACAGTGGGAGGAAACTGGAACACCTGGCAGAAACCCACACAGACACAGGGAGGATATGCAAACTCCAAACAGACAGACACCCAAGGTCAGGGGGAGGGAATCTGCCACCTTTACCTGGTCTGGCTACATGTGACTCCAGGTCCACAGCAACGTGGTTGATTCTTAACTGCCCTCGGGAATGGTCCAGCAAGCCACCCAGTTATATCAAACCGCTGCAGGGGAAAAAAAACACGCACTGTGGGCTCCCCCACAGCATATGGACTGCAGCGGCTCACCGCCTCCATCTCAGCTACGGATGGGCAATAAATGCTGCCCTTACCTGCGATTCTCACATCCCACGAATGAATAAAAAAAAAACTCCAGCCTGCGATTATTATTACAAAAATAAATCTGCCAAGATAGCTCAGAGCAGCCTGACTGACGATCACTCACAGTTACTGGTTTCTGTGTTTCTTTCCTTCTGTCTCACATTCAACCCCCACCTACACATTTCTAATCTCACTTTGTTAAAGCACCAACTGCGTTTCAATCGTCAATTTCTTCGCAGGAATCCATCAGGCTCCCAATACACTTTTCCTTTAATTATTTTCAAATTTCCCAAATCTGATCCTTTTCTCGGAAACGATCTTTAAGAACTCTTCATGTAACTCGCGGCTGAAGCTGCTGAGTGACCCCCCCCTGGGCCACAGCCCCGCCCCGGACTTTGACTCTTGTTTCAGTTTCCGAGAGAAGTCAGCACTTTGAACCCGGACTGTTTCTCGGACCCATTCCCCGAGTTCTGGCTCTCGGTCAACTTTTGTCCCTTCAAACCGGTGCCCCTGCCCCAGGTTAAACATGAGCTCCGCGCCCCTTCTGTGCCTGCTCCTGAGTCTGAGCTCCTCAGTGCTGTCCGGGATCGCGACCCAGAAGGTGGGTGTTTGTTGCCTTAAACAGGGAGACGGGGGTTTGGGGGTGGGGGTGGGGGGCGGGAATGTGAGAGAGATGGACAGATGAGGGCAGAGGGAGAATAGTGGAGAGAGAGGAGAAATGAGAGGGACGGAATCAGAGAAGACAGAGAGAATTGGAGAGAACGTTTTAACAAACAGTTTATGGGAGGCAGAGAAATGAAGGAAACAGATCGAACAAGAGAGCAGAATGTGAGGCTTTCCGCAGTCGATTGGATGGGTAGAGTCCAGTCATTTTATGGGTTAAGGACGATGAATTGAAGTCCCTGTCCCGTGTACCACCCGCAGTGTACTCTGTCCAATGGCCTCTGTCCAGTGTACAACCTACAGTGTCCCCCACCCAGTGTACTGCTCACAGTGCCCCCCACCCAACCTGCTGTACCGCTCACGTTGTCCCTTGTCCAGTATCCCACTTGCCGCACCCTCTGCCCAGCGTACTACCCACAGTATCCCAACCTGATGTATCACCTCGGGTGTCTCCTGTCCAATGTAACACCTGCAGTGTACACTGTCCAATGTCCTCCAGTCCAGTGTACCACCCCAGGTGTCCCCTGTCCAGTATAACATCTACAATTCTCCCTGTGCAAAGTACCAGCTACAGTAAACCATCTGCAAAATGTCTGGGCTGTGTTAAATTAAGGGGAGACGTTGACATGGTGGTAATGTCACTGGACCAGTAATCCAGAAGTCCAGGCTAATGTTCTGGGGACAGGGGTTCAAATCCCACCTTGGCAGCTGATGGTATTTAAATTCAATTAATAATCTGGAATTGAAAAGCTAGGCTCAGTAGTGGTGACCATGAAACCATTGCTAATTGTCATAAAAACCGATCTGGTTCACTAATGCCCTTTAGGGAAGGAAATCTGCTTTCCTTACCTGGTCCCTTAACTGCCCTCTGAAATGGTGTGGCAAACCATTCAATTCAAGGGCAATTAGGGATGGGAAACAAGTGCTGGCCTTGCACATCCCATGAAAGAATTTTAAAAATCGCAGATGCTTGGTGACATTCAGTTGGACCCAGATTCCACCCTCAGAGCCACTGTTGCTGCGACACCTGGAACCTGTAAATAGCTTTCAGATGCCTGAGAGTTTGTCACCTTCCAGGGTATCTCTGGATGTCCATCCAGACAAGCAAGGGCCAAAGCATGTTGCCTAGTGCCCTACCATCCCTCCAGGAAGGGATGGGAACAGAGTATTTAAAAAACCTTGTGAGGAGGGTGCTTACACAGAACTGGAATTTCTAAAATGCAAATTCAGGCTGATGTAATACATGTGCTTTTGAATTTTTCATTTGTGGTTTGAATTCAGAGTGGGTCAATGACCTTTTGGTAAAAAAATTACCTGGGTGGTTAAAGTGGACTTGATTAGACCAGTAGGTGTCTAAATGTCATCCCCAGTCTGTGTTGTATTAGCCGATCTCTCAACCAGGTTAGAGTAGAGAAAGAAAAAGAATGCTGAGAACCTGCTCCACATTTCTAACTCGCTGGAGGTATGCTCAGATTTTGCTCGAGGATCAGGAATAGGCTTGATGCAAAACCCCTGCAGCAGAATTTCCAACAAACACACTGTAGAGTAGGGAAACCAGAACCTATGGTTGGAACGTTGGTGAGAGTCAGCTCCTCCAGGGGAGAGGGGACCTCAGAGGAAGTAAACAGCTTCAGGAGGGGTGGGGGTTGGTTTATGGAGAAATTTTTCAGGTAGTGGAGGGTGAGGGGTGGTCCCACGTGACATTGGTGAAGGAAAAGTTTATCCCAGGCCCCTGTTCATTGAAAGTTACTGATTTTCTGACGAAACTTAATTCCTAGCGGTTGATGCAAAATGAGACAATATGGCACAATTGGGCCCAGTACCAGCCTACCATTGGTTATCTATGGGCAGGAACCTCATGTGGCCCCATATCAGTGCAGCATTAGAGAATGCTCATTGGCTGGAGGACTGCAGGGGAGATGAAGCTCAAACCCTCAGTACCCCCTGTAATAAATTAGCCAATCTCAACTAGGATGGCAAAAGGGCTGCTACAATTTGCCTTGGTGCCCCAGGGTTCTTGGGGGATAATTAGTCAGGTTTCCCAGTGCGAATCACAATCCAGTGACTCCTGCTGGAAGATGGATCTGTCTCTGGTGGCCTGTTGAATGAGGTATTCAGAATCTAAGTGACTGGCACTTGTGAGCTGGACAATGTGTCAGCAGGATCTGGGTTATTAGGGACTTTTGTCACTGCATGTGACACTGTGTGCTTTGCTTGTTCAATATTCAGCAACAGTAAAGGATGGTGATGCATACAGGAAGAAATCAATGCAACATTCCTGCCTGTGCTTGACGTTTGACATGTGACATGCGATAGCTTGGTTTTCATGTTCTAACCTGTCTTGGGAGAGAAACCTGTGGGTCCCACAGTCTCACACAGTCCGCCTTTTCTGTGGTTTCAAGGATAATCTGTATTTCCTGTTTACAATTGCTGGAAATTTTGCAATGTTGGATGGCTTGCTGTGAGCTATCAGCCCATTTATATATTTCTCAAAGGAGCTCCCTTGCTTTCAGACTCTCATTTTAGCACTCTGCCAACACTGCCCCATAACTAGCCAGAAGGAGGCACCTAAGAATAATGCTGTTAATCACACACTCAACTTTGCCTTCCTCCTCCATTCCAATAGCCAAGCCATTTTCCCAGCACACGGTGGTTATCGTCAGAAAGCTATGGAATTGCCACCAGTGTATTGACATGAGCCCCAGTTGAGAGTCAGCACTTTCAGAGGAGGAAGAGAGAATATTGAGAGATGGTAACAGTAATCTCTATGGTGACTGGGCCAGGGTGGCAGAGTGCAGGAAATGACCTAGATATTGCAAAATAGAAATGATCTGAATAACTGGGGGACTGTCTGTCTTTCTTTGTCACTATCTCTCTTTTCACATCTCTTTGTCACTATGTCTCTTCTCACATCTCTCTGTCCCCATCCATCATTGTGCCTCTCTCTGCCTTTCTCTTGTGATTCTCTGTCTGTGGGTCTCTCTCTCTCTCTGTTTCGCTCTCTTTCCATATCTCTCTCTCTTCCTACTTGTTTCTCTCTCTTTTCCTGTATTTCTTTCCCTTGGTTTCTCTCCCTTCGTATCTGTGTGTATGTATATATCATCTCTCCCTAACTGACTAGCTCCCTATTTATTTCTATTTCCATATCTATCCTATCTCTGTCTATCTCTCTCTCTCTCTCTCTCTTCCCACCTCATTGGAACATAGGAAACAGAGTAGACCATTTAGCCCCTCAATCTTATTCTGATGTTCAGTTAACACATGGCTGACCTGTACCTCAACTCCATTTACCTGTCCTTGCTCCATATCCCTCCGTGTTTTTACCTAACTAACTTTTAGCAATACCTGTACCTGGACACCAAAATGTTCTTGATCTTCCGGAGTTCCAAATCTCTCCCCATGAAAAGAATATTCTAAATTGTCTTTCTCGGCTCCAAAATAGTTGACCAAGCATCACCTCACATTGAATTCGACCTGTCATAGCTTAATCTGTTTGTCCCATTGTGACTTCCTGTTCCCATCCCGTTACTTGCAGTGTCACCTAGGAACATAAGCACATAAGAAATAAGAGCAGAAATAGACCATATTTAGCGTCATCTGCAAATTTTGATAGATAGCTCTCTATTCCTCAGTCAAGTCATTAATAGGTATAGTAAAAGTGACTGTTTCTATGCTGAATTACACACCCCGTGCCTGTGTTTGTACTGGATTACCCAACCCGTATCTGTGTCTGTACTGAACTACCCACCTTGTGCCTGTCTGTACTGAACTACCCACCCTGTGCCTGCCCATACTGGATTACCCGCCCTGTGCCTGCCCGTAATGGATCACCCACCCTGTACCTGCCCGTACTGGATTACTCACCCTGTGCCTGCCCGTACTGGATTACTCACCCTGTGCCTGCCTATATTGGATTACCCACCCTGTGCCTGTCTGTACTGGATTACCCACCCTGTACCTGCCTGTATTGGATTACCCGCCCTGTGCCTGTCCGTACTGGATGAGCTGCCCTGTGTCTGCATCTGTAAGGAATCACCCGCCCTGCATCCATATCTGTACTGGATTACCCACTCTGTGTCTGCATCTATACTGCCCTTGAGTCACTGACCTCCTGACTCCCCAAAGCCTGTCCACCATCTACGACACCCGCTCCCTCCATTACCGACACACAGTAGCAGCAGTGTGTACCATCTACGAGATACACTGCAGAAACTTACCAAGGCTCCTCCAATGGCACCTGCCAAACCTGTGACCTCTACCATCTAGAAGGACAAAGGCATGGGAACATCACCACCTGCAGGCCCCACTCCAAGTCATGCACCCCCTTGACTTGGAACGATATCGCCGTTCCTTCACTGTCGCTGGGTCAAAGTCCTGGAACTGCCTCCCTAACAGCACTGTGGGTCTACCTGCAGCACATGGACTGCAGCGGTTCAAGGCGGCAGCTCACCACCACCTTCTCGAGGGCAATTAGGGATGGGCAATCAAAATGCTAGCCTACAATGCCCACATCCCATGAAAGAATTAAAAATGCTGGATTTTCCAGCCTGTGTCTGTGCCTATACAGGTTTATTCACCCCATGTTTATGTTTATAAAGGTTTACTCACCCCGTGTTTGTGTCAGTACAGGTTTACTCACCCCGTGTTTGTGTCAGTACAGGTTTACTCACCCTGTGTTTGTGTCTATACAGATGTACCTGCCCAATTTGTTGACCTGCCTGAATACAACCACAGAATACTTCAATAGCAAAATACACAAGTGTTGCAGCAGATGTCCCCCAGGTAAGTTTCTTCCCTTTACAATGTCCACCACAAGCGCAAAACCTATCTCCCTCTAAATCTCAATTACACAATTTATGTCATTCACAATTTCTCTTGCTTCGTTCACATTTAACTCCCCTGAATTTTACCAGGGTTGAGGTGTTTATGGAGAAACTATTTTCTCTGGTGCGGAAGTTGGAAGGAGATATAGTCTTAGAAAGACAGCTAAAGTGAAAATTGTGAGGAAACTTTTTTCATACAAAGGCTATTTGAATTTATATCTCTCTCCTCCAAAAGGGTGTGACTGCTGAGGGTCAATGGAGCTTACAAGGCTGAGGTGAATAGATGTTTGTTGAATAAAGGTATCAAAGGATATGGGGCAAAGGCAGATAAATGGACTTATGGCACAGATCAGTCACGATCTAATTGAATGGCAGCGTAGGGCTGGAGGAGCTGAGGTGCCTCCTCATGTCCTTATTTTCGCACCCCCTCCCTCTTACTCTCTGTTCTTGTTCTGTCTCATTGTTTCTGTCTGCTTCTGTCTCTCGCTATGTCTCTCTTACTGTCTTTGTCTATTCCTTTGTTTGTCTCTCTCACTGTCCATCTCTCAGTTGTTATTCGAGTCCACAGATGGGACAAGCATCCATGTTTGGGCAGAGCCATGCTCAGTTGCTTTGTGGAGTGTGGTTGCTCTTGGTGCAGCTGCCTAGTCAATGAATGTTTACATTCACTCACTGCCAAACTCCCAGAGAGAGTGCTTTATGGGGTGTTGGGGGCTCGGAGAAACTTCTGCCTTTGGTCTTGAGAGAACGCATTTGGTGAAACGTGGGGTTATTCTGTCCGGTAACATGGGGTGTTAGAGGTGTAACCTTGGCAGTTTTTACAAGGAGCAAGTTTCATTTGAGCCACGATGTTTGTTGATGTTGAATCTTTGATGGAATAAAATCTGGAAACCCACACACTGGGGTTTGTGCAATGGGAAGTGGTGGAGATAGGAAGTGTGATAACAGCACATTGAACATTTAGAAGTCAAATCGATGACGCTTTCTTGTCCTGACTTGCATCACATGGCTCAGAAAACGTGAAAAAATAACTGTCTCATCTGATTACCAAGGAAACGAAACCATTTTGCTGACTTTACATTTGAGGTCAGTGCATAAGTGAGAGACTGCATTAAGATCATGAACAGTATCTGGGCAATGAGACGTTAATGCATGCAAACGAGACCTCAGACTTGGTGACTCTGTGGAACTATAAACAAAACTCGGATACAATGTTCTGGCCAGATTAGGAGGGCAAGCACAAGGTCAGGCAATTCTTCCATAACACATTGCATTAAAATCCTGTTTAGGGCCTTTAGGGAGCTGGTTTTACATAAATAAAGAACATGTTTCTGACCTATCCACTTATGTCTAACCCTCCACATTCACTCAATTGTTCCAAAAGGGAAGAGGTTTAGGAGCAAATCTTGGAGAGAATGAGGTTATACAGGGTTTATAACTTCATTTACTTAACTAACTTCAGCCCCAAAATCCCACCCCTGTCCCAAGATATCCTGTCATCCTGAGAAACAGAACCATAAAGGAGCAGAAATGATAATTGAGATGGTTCAGTAGATTTACCCGGATGCCTGTCTGTTAACCACCCTGCTCTCACTGTTTCACATGTGCACCAGCTTGGATCTAATTGAAGCTCTAATTAACACCCTGAGCTCTCCAGCATCCCAAGTACCCTGCAGGCAGTAATAGGACTGCAGTGTGAAGACCTCCATGGTCGATTAGCCTGTTGACCCTATGCTTGAGGTGGAATTTTCTGTGCCCACTGGCATTAGACGTCATGGCGGGAAAACCAAAAATCGGTTTCATGACGTTCGTCCACTCTGCCTGTCAATGGCGGGCCCCGTTTCCCATCGCCGCATATCAGGAACTTTGTTGTAATACATCAGCACATCATTGTAAGCCCAGCTCATCAGAATCATCCCCCAATGCTGGATCACCCGAGCAATCACGCTGACGTGTTTCACAACTGTACAGAACCGATGTGCGCCTCATGAGCTGCACTTGGCTTGGGACCTCGAGGTTTGTTTGCCTACCTGGCTTCGGGCAGCACTCGGGCTCATCAGCGCCAGGCTTCGCAGGCTGCACCACATCAATTTTAGGGGGGCTCATGGGCAGGTCCCTATCTACCAGACCAGCCGTAAGGCAGGGGTGGCTTTTCAACAGCTGCAGGGCGAGGGCTTGCTTAGGGAAGGGGGAGAAATGGCCGCAGGCAAGGGAAGAAGCTGCAGGGCTAGTGTAGTACCGGGGAAAGAGGGTAAGCCAGGGGTGTGTGTGGGGGCACATGTCGATCTGTGCAAGTGGCCTCAAGATGGTGAGGACGCAGTCTCCAGAGGAGATGAGGCCAGATGGAGATGTGAGGGTGTGTGTGAGTGCCGATGTCCCTTGAGTTGGCAGTGAGTGAGATGCCAGTGAATGTGTGATGGGCTTGTGAGGGTGTGAGTTTAGAGTGATGAGATGGTTGCCTTACCCTGGCAGCACAGGTGAGATAATTCATCCTCTTTCTGCACTGGATGGCCAACCTCTTCTGTGCAGCATTGGCACTGACCACGACTGCCACTGCCTCCCAAGCTGGAGGGGTGAGATTGCTGGACCTTTGGTGGACAGAGCAGGGGTGGAGGACATCACGGGGGGGCCTTCGAAAGACATTCCAGTGACAGGTCACTGAACCCTTCTTGTCTTCTCTGGAGCAGTCCCTGGCTGCAAGCATTGAGAATTGCGTGGGTGGCTGAAGTTCAGATATGGCCCCCAGAGTGAGGAAACTGAGGTAACGGTGTGGTGGGCAATTTAGAGGCCGCCCACCAGTGAGACGGTGCGTTTCATTTGGCTGCATAATTTGAGGCAGGATTGGGATGATTCCGTGTGAAAAGCACCATTGCTGCCGGCGGGTAAAACGCCCCTTTTCCTTCCCGCTACGGCGGTTAGTGCAAATCGGGGACGTTTCTGACCTTAGGCTGCCACAAGAACCCGGACCAAGTACAGGAGGCACCGAGCTCCTGTGGAACCCCAACTCCAGTGAGAGTCGGCACCTTCAGGAGGAGGGGGAGCTGAACCCCAGTGAGAGTCGGCACCTTCAGGAGGAGGCGGAGCTGAACCCCAGTGAGGATCAGCACCTTCAGGAGAGGAGGGGGAGCTGAACCCCAGTGAGGATCAGCACCTTCAGGAGAGGAGGGGGAGCTGAACCCCAGTGAGAGTCAACACCTTCAGGAGAGGAGGGGAGGAAGACTATATCCCATGGAGCCCAAAGAGGACCAGGGCACAGAAAGCTTCAGGCAGATGAAAGCTGTGTGACCTGGGCTCAATCCAGGAACACTTTGGGAGTGATTTCAGTTTCTGGTTGGTATGGGTTTCAAAGGTTTACCTGATTCAGCTAATGGTGTTGGTCAGTGTTCCAGAGCAGAAGGGATAAAGAAAATTGCAAAAGCAGGGATGAAGCATCTGAGGGTGACGGCAGAGTGAGGGATGGGGATAGGGCCTGGGACAGAGTGCGGGGTGGGGATAGGGCTCAAGGCAGGATGCGAGGTGGAGATGGGCCCGGGGCAGGGTGCAGCTTGGGGATAGGGCCCTGGGGAGGATGTGGGGTGGGGAGGGGGCCCTCAGCAGGATGCGGGGTGGGGATGGGCCCGGGGCAGGGTGCAGCTTGGAGATAGGGCCCTGGGGAGGATGCGGGGTGGGGAGGGGGCCCTCAGCAGGATGTGGGGTGGGGATGGGCCCGGGGCAGGGTGCAGCTTGGGAATAGGGCCCTGGGGAGGATGCAGGGTGGGGAGGGGGCCCTCAGCAGGATGCGGGGTGGGGATGGGCCCGGGGCAGGGTGTGGAGTGGGGAGGGGGCCCTCGGCAGGATGCGGGGTGGGGATGGGCCCGGGGCAGGGTGCAGGGTGGGGATAGGGCCCTGGGGAGGATGCGGGGTGGGGATAGGGCCCTGGGGAGGATGCGGGGTGGGGATGGGCCCTGGGGAGGATGCGGGGTGGGGATGGGCCCGGGGCAGGGTGCAGCTTGGGGATAGGGCCCAGGGGAGGATGCGGGACAGAGCTGTGGCCCAGGGCAGTGTGCAGAGCGGGGGTGGGACCATCGGCAGTGTGTGGCATGGGGCTGAGGCCAGGGCAAAGTACAGGGCTCAGTGTAAGGCTTAGAGCAGGGCGTAGAAGTGGGGTTGGTCCCCATAAGGACTAGATGTGGGGTTGGGTACGATAATTGGGAACCCAGGACAGGTTAAGGGTGGGTGGGTCCAATGTATGGTGATAGTGGGAGGGCGGACATGACAGGGTCACTGGGGGAGTAGCTGAGGTAGGAGCCCAGCGTAAGTTGCCGGAGGTCCAGGGCACAGTGCGGGACCTAGGGTACAGTGAGTCACTTGAGACAAGAGTTGAAAATAGTTTCATCTGGAACCGAGCCAGTAACTGCTCATTGTCTCTCGGAGGCCGTTCGTTGTACTGATTTCACTGTGTGAGGTAACTGTCAATCTCCCCATGTCACGTTTTCCATTGCTGCCCCTCTCCCCACCCCCACACATCCTGGCTAATTGCACCCACAGTTCACCACATAATACTGTAGGCAATAAGTTTACTTGTTTTAATTCAGTAAAACATCTTTGTCTTTCGAATCTGAGTCTTGTCCTGAGACAGTGTGGACAGGGTATGAGGGAAGGGAGAATGCAGTCTATTTTTCTATTAGAGGAAAATATAGGCATGGAGTTTGCATTAATAATAATGTTGAGGCTATTAGGGCTTGCTGTTAATACTGTGTAAAACTAACAGGGACTATTGGCATCTGCACAGCTAAATGCAAAAATTTGAAGGGTTTTGTCAGTGATGTCCTGCTCCTTCATAGGCTGCTCTGCTGCAATCTTCACAGATGGAATCAATTAAAAATCACTGATTTGTGGTGAATTTTTAACTATTCACATACTATTCTTGCTGTAAGGACCAACGAAAAGGATAAGCCTTGTTCAACCAAGACTAACTGGGGTTTTAACAGTGTACTAAGTTATTAGTGCTGAACAATCTCCCTGGGTTTGAAAAATTAATTTTACAAGTGTGGAGCCTCATTCCTTCAGAACATTTAAAAATTGCAATTTTTGAAATAAATTGTTTACAAAGTTTTTGATATTTGCATTTCTCCCTTAAGGCTACGTGTATGTCCCAAACTTTACTCCTGTACAATGACTTAAATGTGACTTATATTTCCTGCACTTTATTTCTCGCTTTGCTACCTATGAAAACTCCTCAACCCGAATGGCTGATCAGCCTGCCTGCCCTATTGCTGGACGCCATGGATTCCTTGTAGAATGCCCCAAGCTCAAAGTGAAGTTGATAAAGTGGAAGCCTGCACTCTAAAGCCCAATAAATCTTACTGGCCAGTTTTGTTTAGGTCAGTGGCGAGTAACGTACCTTTGCCATTAACTACAAAATCCAGGTCATTATAGTGGTATGTGGTAATAAAAATAATATCAATGTGATGCATTACTGCAGCCTGTGAGTTAGAACCCTCTGTACAAGTGGCTGTCTATTATTTTTAAGATATTGGGCAGGTTAAAGGGCTACTCCAGATCATTGAGGATGTGAGGTCCACTAGCATCAGTGATGAGGCTGATCTCATGAGAATAGCTGGAAGTGCAAGTACAGTAATTCAAATTGTGATTTGTGATTTGAATGATTGTAGTTGAGATTTAAGCAATTGTATTTCTGAGAATAATTATCAGATTGGCACAGTGCCACATCTGGGGTTTAGATAGGAATATTTTTTATGCTTTTTCAAGACCTCCAATCTGCTTGAAATTTGGGAAGTTTCTATTTTCAATCAGACAGGCTGAGATTATACGGAAACGCTGTGTGTATGGCCCTGGGTTTCAGGTTATATGCGGAGTTCAGGCCTCAGGCTGTACCGCCTCTCTCCACCCCCCCCACCCACAAGCCCAGACCTCAGGTTGTACCCTCTCCCCATTCTGAACCTCTGAGCACAGGGCTCTGGCTGTACTCCGAGAACAGGTTCCACCCCAGTGCCTGGTAGCGCAGCCCCAGTGCCCGGTATCTCAAATTGCAGTTGAAACCCGCAGCGACACTTTTCGCAGAAATTGCCTGCAGGTTTTTTTTCTTGTTCACTTCCTGTAAGAAAGCTGCAGTTTGTGGTGAAGCTCTCAAAGCGAGATTAATCATAGCGCCTCGTGAGTGTTCAGGGTGAGAAAGCTCTAACAAACCCTGGAGCATGAAAAAAACTCGCAGATTCAGGTTCTTTAACCATTGCTGCTCTTTCTCCCTCATGTACATAGATTCAGCTTTGTTTTGCTCGTTTCTGTTCCTCCTGTTAATAACAGGCTTGCACCCTTGCACTGAAAACTGCCCATAAACAAACATCGAGTCCTTGCGCTGGACACTGTCCAGATACAAGCAAGGGCTAAACACAGATTAAAGTTCCCTCTGCACTATTCTATTAAGCAGTCCTGGAATCTCAACTAAACAGCCAGTGCCTCAGAGCTCAGTGATCCACAGACAGGTCTGCGTAAATCGCATCAACCTCCCCCCCTCACTGTCCTCCCTCTGCTTTTCTTAACCCTGCCTCCAGCTTCCTCTTTCCAACCACCTCCCCACCCCCCCCCAACCTCCTCCCCCCTGCCGAAGGACCTCTGTTTGGTTAACAGACAGTAAATGTTTCCGAGCAAAGGGATGATTGAACAATGGTCAGGAAATTATGATTGAGGAACTGGAGCCAGAGAGGGTTCAGGGCAAGGACAAGGCCCTTGTTAAATCAGAAACTCTGCAGCTGTGTTTACTTCAAAGAGCCTGAATCAGCCAAATGCTTTTTTGGCAAAAATCATTAACCCTTTCAGGAATTCTAAAGGGGTGAGAGTGGGGGATAGTCACTTGGTCTATTTTTTCCGAGATTTTGAGGTGAAAGGTCAATGTCCATACTTCAGGCTACTGTCGAGGATGAAGTGAAAGGTTACTTACTTGTGCATTTTACCTTCAGCGTGAATAGTGAGGTCTGAGAAGCGCCTGGAATTGGACCCCTGAGTTTTACCCATGGCTAATGAGTTTTAATTTATTTCAGGTAAGAGGGCATTACAGTGTTGCACAGAGATGTCAGACACTGAGTGTAGAAACTGTGGGCAGCACCAGTACACCGAACACTGGAACAGACTGAAGAAATGCATGGCATGTGAAGCCCCCTGCAACAAAGGTATATCATAAAAATCTCTGGTCCATCTCTGACACTTCCCTTCCCTTCCTTGACCTCTCTGTCTCAATTTCTGGTGATGGACTGTCCACCAATATCCATTACAAGCCTACCGACTCCCACAGCTACCTCGACTACAGCTCTTCACACCCCGCTTCCTGGAAGGGCTCCATCCCATTCTCTCAGTTCCTTCGCCTCCGTCGCATCCCCCCCCCCGGCGGCATTCCGCAGGGATCGTTCCCTCCGGGACACCCTGGTCCACTCCTCCATCACCCCCTACACCTCAACCCGCTCCCACGGCACCTTCCCATGCAACTGCAGAAGGTGCAACACCTGCCCCTTCACTTCCTCTCTCCTCACCATCCAAGGGCCCAAACACTCCTTTCAAGTGAAGCAGCATTTCACTTGCACTTCCCTCAATTTAGTCTACTGCATTCGTTGCTCCCAATGCGGTTTCCTCTACATTGGAGAGACCAAACGCAGACTGGGTGACTGCTTTGCAGAACACCTTCGGTCTGTCCGTAAGCATTACCCAGACCTCCCTGTCGCTGGCCATTTCAACACTCCACCCTGCTCTCATGCCCACATGTCCATCCTTGGCCTGCTGCATTGTTCCAGTGAAGCTCAACGCAAACTGGAGGAACAGCACCTCATCCTCCGACTAGGCACTTTACAGCCTTCCGGACTGAACATTTAGTTCAATAATTTTAGATCATGAACTCTCTCCTCCATCCCCACCCCCTTTCCGACCCCCCCCCCCTCTTTTTTTCCAATAATTTATATAGATTTTTCTTTTCCCACCTATTTCCATTATTTTTAAATGTATTTCCATCCATTGTTTTATCTCTACCTTTTAGCCTTTTTCGATTCCTTCACCCCACCCCACCCCCACTAGGGCCATCTGTACCTTGCTCATCCTGCTTTCTACCCTGAATTATCACATTCTTTAGATAATATCACCACCTTCAACACCTCTTTGTCCTTTTGTCTGTGACATCTTTTGGTTATCTCCACCTATCACTGGCCCTCTATCCAGCTCTACTTGTCCCACCCTCCCCTTAAACCAGCTTTTATTTCACCTCTCTTCTATTTTTACTTAGTTCCGTTGAAGGGTCATTCGGACTCGAAATGTTAACTGTGTCCCTCTCCGCAGATGCTGCCAGACCTACTGAGTTTTTCCAGGTATTTTTGTTTTTGTCATAAAAATCTGCCCCCTCTCCGAGGGACAGCAGTGGGCCTTCCATTGGCCCTCGTGCCCTGGGCTGTAGGGGGAAATCAGCTGGGGAGTGAACTGGCGAACTTGGGCTTGAGATTGGATCAGGCTTAGTGATGCCCTCAGAGTTGAATACCCTGCTGCTGCCACTGACTGTCTGGTTTTCCTGTGAAAAATGATCACTTGCATGAGTTGCTGGAAATATCCAGCGTCCATGGAACTGGACCCAGCCAGAGTCAGATTCTTAAGGAAAGGTGTGGGTGGAGAGAAGCTGGGATATTAAAAATAACACCTTGACTATCCCCGCCCCCATGGCCACCCCCATCCTTCACCCTCAGGGTAAGTACGAATTCCACCATTGACAGTGTTCTCACAAACAGGGCTAAGGGGGTCACCATACAGCAGTTTGACCTCTGACCCTATCCCGATAACATGGAGTCTTTGAGAGATGGGCCTGGAGCAGGGGAAACGGGTCACTGAGGGGCAGCGGAGACTGTGTGCTCGTATCCTGGGAGAGCAACTGAAATGAGTGCCCTCTGAACTCCAACAGGAATGGAGAGGATCAGTCTCTCTGGGGTCAGAGCGTCACTGGGGTAGGTGTTCCACAAAGAGATGGGTAGAACAGAACTTCACTCATCACGAGACTTCTGTAACAGATGAGAGGTGTCTATTCATGCAACCTCTTTGCACATTCACAAAAGCTCTGTCTGTCAACCAGGGAACCCAGGACCCACAAGCTCACAACCCATCAAGCACTAAGCCATAAACCACTGTCCTCCAAACCCTTAATCCCATCAATCCCTGATCCCATCAACCCCCATCCCATAAATCACTGACCCCTGAGCCCCCAACCTGGTCAAACTCTACGCCATAAACCAATGACCCCTGAGTGATCACCCCCGTCAACCTGTGAATCCACTCCTTCCCTTGAGCTGATGCTGCAGACATCACTGAGCTCCTGTACTCTGTCACCATGGAGACAGGAGAGCCAATGGTCTGAGGTTGGGTATCATCTTGTGACCCTCTGAGTTCGGTTCTCTCATGCCGTTTGCTGCATTACCCAGTTGCAGCTCGGACTGTGCACACACTGATTGCCACCTCCACATTTTCACTCTCTCACCTTATTACAGATCAGGAAATGGTTCAGGACTGCACTCCATCTACCAAGCGGATTTGCCAGTGCCGTGAGGGCCTGCACTGCATCGATTCTACAAAGGATACTTGTAACAGGTGTCGGAGAAACACTGAATGCCAGGAGGGCCGGGGTGTCATTGAACAAGGTGAGATGTGTCAGATCTACAGCTCTTCCTGCTGATGGTGTTCACTGGTGCTTTGTCAGGCTTGTAGGGGGAACAGCCAGGATTTGCCGCGATGGAATGTTGCCACAAATATAACTTTGTGTTCGTTAATTACAGGAACTAAACAAAAGGATGTAAAATGTGCACCGTGTGCTGCTGGATCATTCTCCAGTGAAATCTCTTCCACTGAGCCCTGCCGCCCACACACTGAGTAAGTGCCTCCTCCTGTTAGGAATATGATTCTGATAATGTGAAAAAACGCAGGCCCCTGAGGATGGAATGCTCTTTATCCCAGGGACCCATTGACAGCATCAAACACTCCCAGGACAGGTACAGCACAGGTTAGATGCAGGGTAAAGCTCCCTCTACACTGTCCCATCAAACACTCCCAGGACAGGTACAGCACAGGTTAGATGCAGGGTAAAGCTCCCTCTACACTGTCCCATCAAACACTCCCAGGACAGGTACAGCACAGGGTTAGATGCAGGGTAAAGCTCCCTCTACACTGTCCCATCAAACACCCCAGGGCAGGTGCAGCACAGGTTGAATACAAAATAAAGCTCTATACTGTTCCGTCAAACTCTCCAAGGTAGGTACAGCCCGGATTAGATACCGAATAAAACTCTGCAATAATTTTTCAGTGCCTTGAGGCCGCTCAGTGTGAGATACCAAGTTAGCCTGCTGGATTGGGACCTCCTAGAATTAGGCTGAGACTGTGTCAACCCATCTCACATGTGGCCCTTGTAGCCAAAGTACTGAGCCCCTTGTTCTCCAACAACTGGATTTCTACCCGTTGCACAATTTGCTTTGTTCTTTATTGGGTGGGTTGGGTACTGGGTCTGGGCGTAGTTGGTGTGTGGGGAGCTGTGCTGAGATAAATGAGCTCCCTGAGCAGCCTGACTCCTGACTATAGCTGCACTCTCTGTTGGTGTGTGATGGGTTTGTGAGTCCAGGGGTTGCAATATCACAATTCCATTGAAAATGTCAGTTAGGGTTTCTGCTGACTTGGCACCTGCTGGTGTTAGTCATTGGCTGAGACTTCACTTGAGGGAGTTGTGATGTTTAATCCAGTAGTTTCTTTGCAGCTGCAAAATGCTGGGGAGAAAGACTTCACAAAACGGGACCAGCACCAGGGATGCAATTTGCAGCAATGAGTTATTACCACAGCCCCTTACGACGAGAGCTACATCTTCAACAACTGGACCCAACTCTCCTGCTCTGACACAGGTACGAGGTCCCATATTTTCTTCATTGATTGAAATAATTGACAGCATGTTATCCCTCACTGTATTGTGGAACAGTCCCTTAGAGTGAGTCAGTACCAGAAATACACCCAGTCTAGTTCCTGTGACTGCATCAGCCTACGCCAGCCCACTCTGTTGCTGTCGTGTGTGTTTTATCTCTCCCCTTTTTACATCCCTGGCCAGGTCACACATCCGACAGAGTTAGAACCAGAAAGTGCCATCGCTTCCAACACCAATACGAGTCCAGTAAACACGACACCCAACAGGAAACAGTCCACTGAAAGCTTTCTACCTAGCTACTGGACAGCAGGTAAGTTTGGGAACTCTCTTTACTTCCCTTGATTCTTTAGAATTCCATCCTCCTTGGGGCCGCTGTATCCTAGGGCTTCCACCCTCCGCCCTGGGCCACAGGCCACTGTGGTCACACTGCATCCTGTTGAGGAACTGGACCCAGCTGATGCCACCACCCCCCCAACCCCCACCCCACCCCCAGCCCCACCTCCAGCTCGATTTGGCCCATCCTGTAAAAAGTGAGTTTTCTTCTTTTTTTTCCAGTGATCTGTGTTACTCTCATCAGCGTGATCGTTGTGGTAATTGTGGTCCTTGTCTATCGCAAAAAAAGAGGTGAGATTGGATTCCAGACTTTAATTCTTTCTCAGTTGTTTGTTATCCTGAATATGAACCAACCAAGTACCCTCGATTAAATTCCAGCCTGTAATTGGTATCTGCTATCCTATATATAAACTATCCAAACCCCTCAATTAAATTCCAGCCTGTAACTCCCACTATTTGTCCTAAACTAGTTGTTGAATCACTGTAGGTCTGACAGCATCTGTGGAGAGGAACACAGTTAACGTTTCGAGTCCGTATGACCCTTCATCAGATGTTCTGATGAAAAGTCATACGGACTCGAAACGTTAACTGTGTTCCTCTCCACAATATTGTGGAGCAGTCCCTTAGAGTGAATCAGTACCAGAAATACACCCAGTCTAGTTCCTGTGACTGCATCAGCTTACACCAGCCCACTCTGTTGCTGTCATGTGCGTGCGCAAGCATTTTATCAGATGTTCTGATGAAAGGTTATACGGACTTGAAACATTAACTGTGTTCCTCTCCACAGATGCTGTCAGACCTGCTGAGTTTTTCCAGCTATTTTTGTTTTTGTTTCAGATTTCCAGCATCCGGAGTATTTTGCTTTTATCTTAGTGTTGAATCACTGTAGCTGCTCGCCCTCTGGTGGCTATCTATGGATTTGCATGTTTGTGTATGCATTTCTGCATTCCCGAGCCTCGTGCTAACAGTTGGTGACAGTCAGCTCTCTGCTTGCTCCCAGTGCCCTCAGTGTGTGGTTATTTTCCTGGCCGTGTGCGGTGGATTCAGGAACTGCAGCTGTCTGATGAGCCAACATCATTTTGGGAATGGAGAATAATGTGTCTGCATTCTCCTACCCTCCCCCTCGCTCATGGGCTGACATGATCCTGTCTCCAAGAATCCACCTGTACTCTGGTATCCTGAACAATCCTCCGGCATTGATTTAATTTCTTTTTCTTTCTGTTTTGCTGCCAGGGAGGATGACTGAACTCTGGGATCAGAATGCCAATGTGGTAAGGATCAAAATTCCACTTTGTTCCATCAAAGCTAGGCTGTGTGGCTTGTGGGCTCCCACACTCTGTGAGTCACTGGAGACCACACGTGTCCTCGGTCTCTCAACATTAGCACGCGGGGTCAGAGCATTACTGACCCACACCTACAATTGGGACCTCACTAGAGGGTGTTCGCAGTATAATCTGAAAATGAATAAAACAGTAAGAGTGGACAAAAAGTGAACCATCTTTTATGTCTCATTATTTCCTCTAACCTTTTAACTGTGTTCAGTTAACAGGTTGTGTTCAGTTTGATGGAGCCTGTTTGTGGGGATTGAGCGGGGCGGGCAGGGGGAGGTTGTGGATGGGGTTTGTGGTGATGGTTTGTGGAGAAACTGTTGCTTTTTTTTTGACCTTGGTGATTGTTTTTTTGTGAATTATTTTCTCCGCCAGCCAAAGGATAAGGTCGACCCGGTGGACACAGATTGTTTAATTGTTGTACCTGAAAGCGAGCTGCAGGTTGCGAGCCCCCGGAATGGGATGCATGAGCAGAATGATGGTGTAACAGGATCAGTGCCTAGGACAGAGCACCTCTGCTCACTATCCAGGTCCAGCAGCAGTGGGTCAGGAGGTGTCAGAAGGAAGCCAGGCACTGGGTACAGCTCGAAGGAGGAGGAGCAGACTCAGACCCACCTTGCTATCGCCCATTTGAACAATTATTCACGGATCGATTCCCTGGAAGACCAGGGATACATCAGCAGGGAATCCCGACCAAGCTCAGGTAGGACAACTCTGGGTTCATCGGGCTTAATTTCCAAAGGGGCCAGTTCCAGGCAGGAGCTTGCTGGATACAGATGTACTCCTGTAAGCCTCAGGCCCTTGGCCCGAAGCTGACCAAGACTTGGGCCTAATATTTAACAGCACCTCAAAAAATCAAAGATAAGAGAGTGCTCAATGGGCCGCAAGCAGATGCTGCGTTCAATTCCCAAACAATCATTCAGCAGACACGACCTCTGGGTGAGGGAGAGAATTGGCTGGGGACTTGTCATCATTGTTCAGCAGGCCCTGCCAGTGTGACTGAGTATGTGTCAGAGTGATTATTGTGTGAGTTTTTGTATGTATGTGACTATATGAGTGAATCAGTTTGAGCGAGTGGTTAGGCATGGATACCTGAGGGAGACCAGTGCCCTTAAGACTCTTACTGTAGAGAGTGAGCACCTGGATCCAGTGGCACTGGTTCTCACTGGAGCAGTTCCCTCCCATCCCACCCACCCTATAAGAGGTTGTTCCCCTGGATGCAGTGCTCCTCTAGTGAGGCAGTTGGAGGGAGGAATAATGTTGAGTGTAACTGATTGCTATGTTTAAGCAGGAGCCCCGTCACCTGTGATGGAGTTCAGTGGAAACCCGACAGTGAGCGTTACAATAAATACTGGCAAGTGTTACGTCAACTGCTGCCATCGTCAGGGAGGTGGGACCTCCGGCCCAGTCTCTGCTGAGGAGGACTTTCCTGCCCCAGAGGAGGAGGAAGGAACTGAAGTGGATGAAGGGTTCCCGATCCAAGAAGAACAGAAAGTCTCTGAGTCAGAGAAATGGAAAGAGGCTGGTCTTCCAGTGGAGGCTGAGAGTGAATGTCACTGGCGACAGTGTAACTCAGTGAGACAGGAAGAGGATGGGAAGGAATTGCAGCTTCCAGTCCAGGACACTTCTGGGAACATTTATTGATTTGTCAAAGGCAGCTTTCTATTGCTGCGAACCTGCGACCGAGGCCCTTGCTCACCAGCTTGATGCCTGATTTAAAGATGAACAAGACACAGGCTTGTGATGTGGGGCTGGAGCATTGTCAAACTGTCCTGTGAGGGATGAGTTGGAAGCTCATCCACCGATATGACTGTGGACCCAGTGACTGAGAATGGAGAATCAGGAGCAGCCTCCAGAACTACATCCCAAACTTCAACAGCCTCAGGGCTGGTCTGACCTTGGCCTGGGGCTGACTCAGGGCTGGGTGATCCTGGACTGACCTGGGTGATCCTGGCGAATAATGGCAGCTTTAATGTTCTGATAAGACAATCCAAAGGTTGTTACTGAAACTGGAAGAAACCAACAGGTGTTCTGGTTAGACCAGCAGAGACTCTGTCTACATGGAGCGGAAAAGACTCTGTTTAGCCTGTCCCACACAATTGTGGTTTCATGTGTATCTCCACCCCACCCAAAAATCATCAATTTGGAGGAAAAATCCTGGGAAATTCCTCTCTGATCTGTCCCCTGGGTGATCAAAACTAGTCCAGGGAATCACCCTGGCTCTGAATTCCCTCCCTCCGGTACAAGGTAATATCCATCCCAGCCAAAAGCAGGTCCAACTCTCGCTTGAAGGGATTCACTCGGCAGCCTATTCAAGAGGTCCACTGTTCTCACTTATTGACCTTGTACAATTTAAAATTATGGCCCCTTTTTCCTCCAATCAAAAAGAGTAAAATTATGGCCCCTTTTTCCTCCAATCAAAAAGAGTAAATTTGAACACAAACCATTCCCTTTACCATCTTATGACCTTTAATCAGATCACCTTTAAGTCTTCACTTTTCTAAAATCTAGAGTGCCACTCTTTTAACCTAACTTCATAATTCTGTCCAGCCCCGGCAGCACTCTGTTCAATGATGTTCTTACGTTTGAATGTTGAATATGGAACTGAACCCAGACCTGCATTTGAGACACGCTATGATATTATCTAGCTCTGCACCGCTCCCCAATAACAAGGGCATTAACCTAAATTCCAGCCTGTCCTATTACTCCACTTCTCATCAAAAACTGCATCCTGCAAGTCCTCACACTGATGTTACATAATACATTGGACTTCAAACAACTAATGTGAATATGAAACTCGGATTAAGACATTTTTCAATATCCTTTAGGTTCAGCCAGTTGTACAAAATCAAACCACCCTTTCATTCTCCATTTTTCATTTCCTACCTGGCCCTCTTCCCCCCCCCTCTTTCTCTCTGTGGCCCTCACCTCTCTATCCCTTTCTCTACTCCTCCATTTCTCTTTATTCTTTTTTCAGCCTTCATCCTTCTCTCCCCTCTCTCCTCCCTTGTCTCCATTTCTTCCTTCCTTTTTCCCTCTCACTCTCCTCCATCTGTCTGAATATTCTAATGTAGTTTATTTTTATCTGTTTTGTAATGAGATGGAAATGTAGGGAGTGTAGGAGAGACATTTGTGGTTGATGTGATTCCATGTCAATAAGCTGATCCTTGTTTTTATAATTGATTGATAATAAATATTTTTATATTGCTTGTACATTTTATATAAAGTAAGTATGGGCAGAGAGATGTCAAAACATCTCCCTTTCATCTGTCCAGTTTGGGGATGTTAAACTGAGGCCCATTCACATGTTACATTGGGTCTGGTAAAGATCTCACATTACTATGACGATGTTACCCATCCTAAATCCCATTGCTGCTTTCTCCCCATCACTGCTCAAGAATCTGGTGGGTAAATGGACACTACTCAATGAGGTTGCATTGCTATATGAGATTGAGCTGGTATTGAAAAATGTTTTTGCTCATACTTGAGTCCTCCCCTCACATTCTGAATCTATCACTGCAAGAGAGGTATGAGCAGACCTGATGCCCGCCCAATGGAAAATCCCACCTTACAGCATCTGAATGCTGGAGGAAAGGGAGCAATAGGAGGCTGTGAGCAAAGATGGATCAATGAGGCAACTCCAGAGGACAATGGCTTCAGTTTTCCCAATGTTAAGCTGGAGGAAATTGTGGCTCATTCAAGACTGAACATTGGACAAGTTGCCTAACAGCACAGAGGCTGAATGGCATCAGCCTCACTAGATGTGAATCCTGAACCTTCGTCTGTGCTGCTAAGGCACAGCAGGTAGATGATGAAGAGGAGGGAGCACTCCAGTGGGAACAGTGAGGGAGCGGGAAGAGAAATTATTGCATGTGATTCTCTGGTGATGGTCAGATACAAACGAGGACAGTGGCGCTGAGCGGGACAATGGAGGAGAGGCCATGGAGAGAGATGGTGTGGTCAGTCATGTCAAAGGCAGGTTGAGGAAAGAGAGTTTACCACAATCAGTTGGATATGATGTTATCTATGACATTGGTACTGTGGTGGAGTGGAAACCTGATTGGAGGGGTTCAAACACAGAGTTCCAGGAAAAATGGATATGGATTTGAGAAGCGACAGGGCTTGGAGGAGAAAGGGAGGTTGTAGATTTGGGTGGAGTTTGCAAGAACAGTAGGATCAAGGGTTTTTCTTATGAAGAGTGGGTGATGGCAGCAGATTTGAAGGAGAGGGGAGAGTACCTGAGGAGAGAGAATGATTAATAATATCAGCTAACATGGGAGCCAGGAAGGGAAGATGGTCAGCAGTTTGGTGGAAATGGGGTTAAGGGAACAGGGAGTGGGTTTCGTAGACAAGATGAGCTTGGAGAGGGCATGAGGGGAGATAGGAAAGATGCAATTTCAGGGATAGAGCAAAGGGGGGAAATTTAGGTAAAGTGTGCCCAGGGGAAGGTGGAAGAGGCAGCTGAACAGATGGTCTCAATCTTAGTGACACTGAAATCCATGAGCTCCTCCGGCTTCTTGGGGTTGAAAGCTGAGGAGGCAAGAAGAGCAGTTTCAGAAGATGGTTTGTAGTGAAGAGAGGCCAGGGTTATCTTTGCAATCCAGAATGATCCTGAAATAATGAGCAGTTCTAGTAGAGTGTTTGAGGTGGTTCAGCCAGATCTGGCAATCGACGGCTAAACCAGTGTCTGCTATGAACAGTCAAGTCCACAGCCTTTGGATTCGAGGCAGTGAAGGTGCTTGACTCCCATTCTAGGATTGAGCTCATTGACAGTACTGAGGGAGAGTGCAATTTTGGAGGTGCTATTTTCAGGTGAGACAGTAAACTGAGACTATCTGCCTCTTCAAATGGATGTAAAAGATCCCATGGCACAACTTAAAGAGCAGGGGAGTTCTTCCCTGTGTCTTGGTCAATATTCCTCCCTCAGCCAACCACACCACAAATAGATTATCACATTACTGTTTGTGGGATCTTACTGTATAGAAATTGGCTATAGTGTTTTGCTACATTATAACAGTGACTACATTTAAAACGTTTGTATGGAGAGGAGTACGTGGTGGGGCATTATTACCCTCTGTGTGAAAGTGATGGAATCACATTAATTTGAAGAGGATTAATTTGAAAAGTTATAGGGAAAAAGCTGGAGTGTGGGATTTAAATTAGATAGCCATCTCAAAGAACTGTCACAGGCAATGGTGAGTTGAATAGCCTCCTCCCTTACTGTAGGATTCTATGATTCCACACTTCCTTGACTGTGAGATGCTTGAGGTTGAGTAATTGAAGTTCACAATGTGACCACAAGAGGGCGGAAAGTACAAGGAAGAATTGCTGCTCAAATGTTGCACGCTCTCAAAGTGCAGCAGGACACAAGGGAATAAAAAGACAGAAGTCTCTGGCTGGAGGACTGTGGAATAGTAAAATGTACCTCTCTGAGTATTAACCAGTAACATGTATCTCTGACAGCATTATTCTGTAATGTATCATACTTAGAGATTACAAGTTTTTTTCAATAATACCCAGTAACATGTAATTCCAAGTATTATACAGCAGGTGTCACCTGCCGTTGAGTTGTAATAAGTCTCTGAGTCAAAAGGTTGTGGGTTTATGCTCCTCTCCAAAGGGTTGAGTATGTAATCCAGGCTGATGCATGTAGTATAATGGCCTGGCACATAGAGGGTTAATGGGACTGAGCACACTACCGCCCACACAATGGTAAAAGAGAACGCATGACCCGCACCTAGGGGTCAGTTGGTCAGAGCTGTGTGCACAAGCAAGCATAGAGATAGCTCCTAGATTGAACTCTTTACTGTACATAGTTCTTGTAGTTAATAAATACATAAGTTAACTTACTTAAGACTACAAAGACTTTATTAAGACCTACTGAGCCCGATATCCAACACTCTACAACATGGTGGTAACGAATGGTAAAACCCAAAATCTCTTTAAAAATGCAGTGAAAAACAAATATCCTGCAAGATTAAAGAAAAATTCGAAGAAGCATTCTGACCTGAAGAAAAGCTCGAGAAGCAGATGGGCAGAGGAAAATCGCCAGGGCAAAGCTCAAAAGAAAGAATCGGAAGCTGCAGGCAGAAATTTAAAATTCCTCACTGCAGCAGAAGATTCTATGGGATCACTTGGAAGTCCAGCTTCAATTCCCAGAGTGTAGAGTCAGCAGACCTAGCAGGGGTGAGCTAAAACTTTTAAATTCCAGGATACAGCAAGTCCTGAGAAACTTTTAAATAGTTCAGTGGTCAGAAATTGCTGTTTAAAAATTCCATCAGAAAATCCAGATTCCCAAGGCAGCACCTGAACACATGGTGTCTGAGCTTGCTCAGAAAAGAAAAAAAAACGTTAATTAATTAATTTGGAAGAATTGCGACTAAAGAATCAACTTTAAAGAACAGCAAAGGCCAGGATTCGATGCTTGCACGCCCCTAAGGCATAGCGCTGAAATGGAGCAGTCTGCAGCTAGTTGATCCAAGCAGCCATTGTTTAAAATGTTTTGAGGGCTGAGCGTAAGCACCATTGCAGTGGAAGCCTGCCAAAATCAGCAAGCGCGGTAAACCCTTTGCCTTCAAACATTTCGGCAACTTCTTAAAGCTGAAACTGCACTTTAAAATGTTTTAACCATGGATCAGAAACCCACTCTTCCAGATCAACTTGGCCTTATCCAGGGCCCAGATCAATCACACATTTGGGGACTTTGGAGAAAAAGATTCCTTAGGTCTGAATACAAAGGCAGAAGCTGAACAAGTTAACACACTGTTCAGTAGGCTCTAGCGGACAACATTATTGCTAGACAAGGAATCAATGAATAATCTGCTAAATTTGAAGAAGTACTAAAATCATTTGATGTTTATTTTAACCTAAGATGTAACAAAATCCTTGAAATGGCTAAATTTAATAAGTGTGTCCAGCAGCCTGGAGAACTTGTTGACCCATTCATTAATGATCTGTGCAAAATGGCTGAAGGCTATGAATACGGAGACCTAAAATCTGAGCTTATCAGGGATAGAATATTTGTAGGAGTAGTGGATGATGAGCACTCAGAGTTGCTGCAAGCGAAGCAAGATCTAACCCTGGAGAAAGCTATCCAGATTGTTAGGCAGTCTGATCTCTGTGTGCAGCACAGGTCCATTGAAGAGAATCAGCACTGAAACAGGGACACTCCAGGCCAATGAGCAAAGCAAAGCAATACCCTAACTGACTGCCCAGTAGAACGAACATACCAGTGCTGTGGAGCAAAGCGCCCTACATGTGAGATCAATGTCCAGCGATTTCAGACCCATACTTTCAATATGACAGAATTGGAAACTTCAGTAGACTGTGCAAAGCCAAAATATCTAATCGCACAGAAGACCCAAAGGTAATTCATGAGATTGAAACTGCACACCAAGAGGACACACAGCCATGCTTCTTGGGTGAGATTAATGATCCTAGATTCTCGTATTGGAATGTGGACATTTCAGTTAATGGCTATCTCACAAACTATAAATTGGACATGGGAGCCAGTGTTCCGGTCCTCTCAGAGAAAGAACTGTGGTTGAGAGACTTCTGGCTTCGAACAACAGACACACACCACTCTATGGGCCTGGAGGAATCAGACTTCTGGTCAGAGGCATGATTCTGGAACCACTAAGCGGCAAACAAATCTTCAAACTGGTGTACGTCATCCATAACCAGTCTTTTTCTCTATGAAGCAGAGATGCCTGTGTAGCCTTGAATCTGCTCAAAACAGCATAAGATGTCAAGACAACCACAGTCGTAAATTATACAGAACTGCAACTTCCTGAGAGCTCAAACAAGAAGGAGTATCCTGACTGGGACTTCAGCTCTGAACCACCTTCTCTCTTTGCAGGTTTGTCCATTTTCGTAACAGGTGTTGGAAAGCCCTCATTGGTCAGACCAGACAACCACTCAGACAGCTACCCCAACATCTCCGGTGAAGGATAGACAAGAGAGGAACCAACAACTGGAAGAGCCTCAACCTCCAGCTCTGATGACTGTTGATGAGGTCAACACTGCGACACAGAGCAAATGCTGCAACTCCCAACCAGCATGAGAGTGCCACAAACGATGCTGGAACCAAGTAGCAGCCGTCCATTGCCCACAGCACACCACACAGCCAAACACAAAGTCAAGCTTACTAAAAAATCCACATCGTCATAACAGGAATGACTATCTACTGTTACAGAGGACATCATGATTAATACACACGACAAAGGAAAAAGAGAACAAAAAAACGACATGGAGATGTGCACAACGTTCATCCACCCTGTAAGAAACTGGATAGAACAACCACCTATTGACACAACTGCTGAATTGACAAAGAGCAGTTCAATACCAAGGAGTGGAAAAAGAGGATAAAAAGATATCCAGATGCCAGAACAACCTCCAAATCAGCAGAGTTTACCTGCAATGACAGAGTCTACCATTCCTCCAACAGTAGTGTAAACGAGATATGGAAGGGTTATAAGGCCTCAGGTTGACTGCACCTATGAACTCAGAGACTTGAAGGGGGGAGATGGGGTAGTAAATACATGGAGTAAACCAGATTGACTTGAAATACATTGGATTAAGACTTGGGGAAGATGTAGTGTAAGGGTCTGGCACATATGGGGTTAACATGGGATTCAGTACAATACTGCCCACACAGTGATGTTAAAGAGCACATGACCTGCAACCTGCACTTGTCTGCATAGTGTGCGAAAGCAGAAGTTTGGTGAGTGAGGGAGTTTTAAGGATTAATTTCTCTCTAAAGCCTAATATCTCTTTAATTTAGCAATTAACTAAAAATTACTGTTTAAGGTAAGAGGTAAGTTAAGTTTATTCCAGTCTTAAATAGGGATATACAAGCTCTCTGAAAGCAGCTGTGGCGAGTTAATTAGGTAGCTAGCTTAAGCTGGTTTCTGAGCTTTAGCAGAGGTTGACTCAATTGTTTTTCACACAGAGGCTTCTCAGGGCTGCTTGGTCTGCACTGAGTGCTGCTTGAGTGCACAATGTGTGTCAAGCTCAGAGTTTGGTGAATGAGGGAGTTCAGTCAAGAGGGGAACTATAAATTAATTAAGAAAAATAAATTTAATTAACACAGTAAAGATGGCAAGATGTGCGATGTGTCACAGCTGCAGCATGTGGGAGCTTCTGGATGCCACTACAATCCATGGCAACCACATTTGTAGTAAGTGTCTGCGGCTTGAGGAGCTTCAGCTCAGCGCTAGTGAGCTGGAGGCTGAGCTGCAGACATTGTGATGCATCAGGAAGAGGGAAAGTTACCTGTACACTTTGTTCCAGAAGGCAGTCACACCGTTATGTTAGCATCATCTGATTTGGTCAGTGGTCAGGGACAGAAGGATGTGACTACAAGACAGGCAGGTAAGGGGATTGAGAAGGTAGGAGTGGAGGAGCCTGAGCCCTTACAATTGAGCAACAAGTTCAAGGTTCTTGCAGCATGTATGGACAAGAGCGAGGGCTGCAGTATGGATGAGCAGGCTGACCATGGTACAGGAAGCCATTCAATTCGGGGGGAGTTAAAAGGAATGTAGTGGTAGTAGGGGACAGTATAGTCAGGGGAATAGACATTGTTCTCTGCAGCTGAAAGTGAATCCAGAAGGCTATATTGTCTGCCCAGTGTCAGGGTTCTGGATGCCTGCCCAGGGCTGGAGAGGAACCTATAGAGGGAGAGGGAGATCCAGTTGTTGTGGTCCATGTAGGTACCAGTGACATAGGTAGAATTAGGAATGAGGTTCTGCATAGGGAGTATGAGGAGTTGGCACTAAATTAAAAAGCAGGACCTGAAAGGTAGTATTCTCTGGATTATTATATGAGCCACATACAAATTGACATAGGGTAAATAAAATTAGAGATGAATGCATGGCTCAAAGATTGGTGTGGGAGAAGTGGGTTCCCATTCATGAAGCACTAGCATCAGTACTGGGTAAAGTGGGGGCTGTACCATTGGGATAGACTTCACCTAAACCATGATGGGGCCGGTGTTCTAGTAAGTTGTATAGCTAGGGAAATAGAGAGGGCTTTAAACTAAAGGGAGGGGAAATGGGAGAGATCACATAGGTTGAATAAATTAAAGGGAAATGACAAGGCAATAGATCAAGGTAGCAATTAAGGTAATGGTGATCAGAGTATGGCAGGAAGGGACAGTGATTGCAAACTTAGTGTGTCAGTGGATAGGGCCAGAGTTTACAAAAAAAAAACAAAAAACACTGAATTAAGGTCTCTGTATCTGTATGCCCGCAACATTCACAATAAAACAGATAAATTGTCAGCTTGACTATATATATTCATATATATATAATCTGATAGCCGTCACAGAGATGTGGTTATGAGGAAACCAAAGCTGAGACCTGAATATCCAAGGTTATGCGACTTCCAGAAAGGACAGGAAACTGGTAGAAGGTGGTGGGGTAGCTCTGTTAATTAAAGAGGTCATTAGTCCTGAAGTGAGAGATGACCTTAGTTCTAAGGATCAAGACATAGAATCAGATTGGGTGGAACTAAGAAACAGTAAGTGCCAGAAAACATTGTTGGGGGTTGTTTATAGGCCTCCAGATAGCAGTGGTAATGTAAATCACAGTATTTATCAGGAAGTTAAAAATGCATGTAACAAAGGTAATACAGTAATGGGGGATTTCAATATACATATGGACTGGATACACCTAACTAGTACAAATGTTTTGGAGGACGAATTTTTGGAATTTATGCAAGATGGTTTTCCAGAACAGTACGATGAGGAAACAATGAGGGAACAGACTATTTTAGATCTAGTATTTTGCAATGAAAAAGGCCTATAGGAAGGGGTGACCATAATACGATAGTGTTTTTCATTAAGTTTGAAAGTGATGTAGTTCAATTAGAGACTAGGGTCTTAAATGTAAACAAAGGAAACAAGTAGGGTATGAGTGGCAAATTGGCTTTAGTTGATTGTGAAACTACATTAAAAGGTATGGCAGGAGAAGGGCAAAGGCTAACATTTAAAGAACTAATATATAGTTTACAACAAATACAACAAAAATACATTCCTTTAATGCCCAGCAAGCAAGGTGTTCCAAATGTGGCTAACAAAAAAAAATCAAAGATTGCATTAGATCAAAGGAAGATGTGTATAAAGTTGCTCAAAAAAAGGGAAGCCTGAGAATTGGGAGCATTTTAGAACTTTGCAAAGGAAGACCAAGAACAAGATTAAGAAGTGGAAGATATAACATGAGTGTAAACTAACGAGAAACATAAAAATGGACTGTAAAAGCTTCTATAGGTATGTAAAAAGGAAAAGATTAGCAAAAACAAATGTGTGTCCATTACAAGCTGAGTCAGGAGAACTTATAACGGGGAATAGGGAAACGGCAGAGAAACTAAACAAATACTTTGGGCGGAATTTTCCGTGCCCGCTGGTAGCGGGCGTGGTAGGTGGTGTGCATGGACAATATGGCGCAATCGGTTTTACGATGGCGGGAAGGCAGGTCACGATTGTTCGTTCAACCCACCGACGGCAGACTGCGTTTCCCTTCAAAAGTCATCAGGGAGCTCATTGTAATACATTAGCATATCATTAAAAGGCCATCTCGCCAGGCTCTTGGACCCCCGACAGATTGTCTGTCCACGTCGGTGGGTAAGCACGTTGACGTGTTTCACAACAGCACAAAGGCGACGTGCACTTGGCGGCCTTCACTTTGGGAGAACCGGAGGTCAGTGAACAGCATCATTCTGCAGAGCTTGCCAGGGTTGCCAGGGGGCTGGGGTGAGGTGCTGTCCTACCACGGAGGAGACTGTTGACGGGGTGGGTGTCCAGGGGCTGCTGCTGCCCAGCCTCAGAGGCAACTGTTGCCGGGGGTGGGGGGACAACTGCTGCCCTGGTGTTGGATCCCATGCACAAGAAATCAAGGTGGGGGGCAGGGTAGGTGAGGGAAGTGGCCACGCAGTAGGGACACCTGTATAAACTGACCATTCCTCTGCAATTGAGACACTTCAGGCACCCCCACAGTGATAGGACTGGGGTCAGGCTCCTAGATTTCCCGCCCACACAAGCAATGCAGAGGCACCAAAGTGCCACCAAGCGCTCCAGACCTTACCGCCTCTCCTCCCCCTCACCCCCCAGCAGGCACAGACTGCGAGTCCACGACTATTTTACTGGACTGCGGAGCAGTTGGACTGCACGTGTTGTACAATCTCCTCGCCAATGCTGGCCATGTAGCAGTCACTGCTGGGGGCACACAGTCCCTTGCAATCTCCGCATCCCATTTAGGAGCAGTCTCCCCATGTCACAGGCTGACAGATGAGTGTGCTGCATGGCTGCCCTGTAGCCATCCAAGGGGTAGCCAGCACTCTCAGGGAAGCATTAAGGGGCTGTCACACAGGGCCAGGAAAGGTGTTAAGTACACCCATGCTAACCACGTCTCTTTCATGCTGCAGGAGGACCACATCAGGAACGTGGAGCCTGGTGACCTAGCTGTATGCCTGATGGCCTACAGAGAATAGAGAAGATGGAGGAGAGAGTGACTGAGGCTCCTGGCTGTACAAAGGCAGGAGCAGCAACCTCAGGAACAAGGGACTGCTGGAGCTCCTGCACACGCTGCCAGGAGCAACAGAGAGCCGTGGCTAGTCAGCACCTAGCGACACCCAGGGTCTATAGACACCGCCTGTCATTCCTGCAGATGATCAAGAACCAGTGTCACCCGACTATGCATGTCCAGGGACCTGGTCACTCACACCTGCCACCTACTGCAGGACTTGGCGCCAAGGGGACATGGAGGGCATCCACTGCCAGTACTGTGAAAGTGACCATGGCGCTCAATTTCTATGCTAGTGGCTCCTTTCATGGCTCCACAGGTGACCTCTGTGAGATATCACAACCCTCCACCCACAAATGCATCCATGAGGTCAGGGATGCCATCTTTTCGAGGACACACAACTTTGTGCATTTTGCCCAGGACCATGACAGCCAGGATGCAAGGGCCATTAGATTCTCCCGGATCTTGGGATCCCTGCAGGTGCAGGGTGCGATTGACTATACCCATGTGGCACTCAGGTCTCCGTTGCTACACACGGTGGTTTACATCAATCGCAAGAGATTCTACTCACTGAACGTGCAGCTGGTAAGTGACCATCAGAAACACATCCTGCAGGTGTGCGCAAGGTTTCCAGGATGACACCTACATGACACCTACATCCTCAGTTGGTCACAGATCCCTGGAGTCTTCCAGGGTCCACAGAAGCTGCAGGGATGGCTCCTCAGGGACAAGGGCTACCCACAGAGGCCGTGGCCGATGACACCCATGCAGCGGCCTCAGACTGCAGCAGAGCAACAGTATAATGAGGCTCGTTCTGCAGCTCGCACATTGGTGGAGTAGACCAGTGGGATGCGGAAGATGAAGTCCCGGTGCCTGGACCGGTCTGGTGGTACCCTGCAATACAGTCCACAGAGGGTGTCATGCATCGTCGTCATCTGCTGCGCCCTTTACAACCTGGTGCTGCAATGGGGAGACGGGCTGGCTGAGGAGGAGGTGGAGGAGCTGCATGTCCCTTCTGATGAGGAGGATGCCGATGAGGGTGAGGAGGTCCTCGACGATGGCGATGAGGCCCTCACACTGGCCAGACGAGGCAGGCGCACTTGATAGGCCCTCATAGCTGCTAGATTTGTGGAGGATGATGTCAACATGCAGTGAGGTGACCCCATAGATCCTCACATCGCATTTGTGAACGTTTTGACTGCAGTCTGGCTTATGGCAGTGTGGATACCCTCTGTGAGAATGCTCTTGTCATGGAGATGCAGGTGGAAGCCCTAATAGTCGCTCGATTGCAGGACGATGTTGATGACATGCAGTGAGGACACTCCATAAATCTTCACACAGCCTTTGAGAATGTCTGACTCCTGTCTGACCAAGGGCAGCTCGCTTGTGCTCCATGATCTGGGTCATATCAAAGAGACGCAGCCAGAAGTTCTGATGCTTTGTCTGTCTTCAGCACCTGAGCCCTTCAGGAGCTGGAGCACAGCATCACTGGTCACAGATGCTGAAGAGGCCAGCCCCTCCTTAAAGGTGCTGAGAGCACATCGAGAGAATGAGGGAGCTCTGTGGCGCCTGCCCACAACATTCTGGCAGTGATGACAAATGCTGCCAAGGTGCAGGCATCAATAATGTTTTCAGGGAGTGTGAGGCTGGACTATCATTTTGGTCTGAAGGCTGCACAGAGCACAGGGAAGAGGCCCTGGACTGAGACACCTGCCTTTATCTTGTGCAGAAAGGTTTCACATCTGAGTGACAAGAACATTGCTCATTATAACAAGAAGCCATAGGCAGGGAGACACTCCTGGGAGTTTATTGACAATAGGGAACAGTATGTACAAGTGATTAACACCCGTGCCCAGGCTGTGCAACTTAGTGGTTATTTTTAAGGAACCGGCTATGTCCTACATAGCTTCTTTCAACATAGACACAGGCTTTGAAACAGTTATCCTTTGAACCTCTCGAAGCATTACTTGAAGTCTGTGTCCATGTTCGTCCAGCTTTGAGCAATATGTGATTGCTGCTACCATTGTGATCCATGTAACCTGCTGAGGATACACAAGTAACATTTCCTGTTTTTAAAATGTGGCAGAGAATTTTGCAAAAAAGAGAATTTGGTTTTTGTCGACAGTGAGATGGCTTTAGTCTCTTGTTGGCTGGGTTCTGGTTTTGATCTTGTGTAACTCTCTCCACATTGGGTAATTGCTTCACCAGCTCTCAAAATGCCAAACAGTAACTAAGAGGAATTCTGTTACTGCAGCTCAAGATTCATTTGGTTTTTTGTTGAAACCCCAGGACCTGGAGCAAGGAGATAAATGGAACAACAGAGGGGACTGGAGTTATAATTGAGTATTCTATCTGTATTCTAATATTTTAATAAACTATTAATGTACCAAAAAATTCTCCCCAATTGCTCTCAGCTATGGCTCGTTTGCTGCTGCAGTTGGGAGTTGGGTGTGGCTGCTGGTTGCTCTGGCTGCTCCTGCTCTTGCTGCAGACTTGTAGTTGTTACTACTCCTGGATTTCCTGACTGCTGTTCCTGCTGCTGTGTTGCTGCCCTGCCTCAAGCCTTCCCCTATCCTCTGCTGCTGGAGACCTGGAGCCTGCAAGGCCTGAGGAGGGAGAGAGGGAGAGGGAGAGGAAGGACAACTGCTGCTGCAGGACTGGGAAGCCAGGAGGCAAAAGACTGTGAGATTTAACATCCTAGGTGGGTGTTTGGACTTTTTGTTCAGTGGGGGATGAAGGGAACTGTGTGTTTTGTAGGGGGAGGGCAGAAGACTGCTGCAGAGACTTGGGGGAGAAAGGGTGTGTGTGTGTGTGTGTACTGTTTAAAATCTTGCCACCACCCACCTCCCCCACCCCACCACACTTCAGCCAGGTCGGAGTCCAGGTATCTGGTGCTGCCTGGTGAAGAGGAACAGGGCTGACTCCTGTGTGGTAGGCAGTGCTGGCTGCCTGGAGAAGACATTGCCTTCCCCCTACTGGAAGAACATCAAGGCCCTCACCCACGCTCCAATGCACTGAGCGACACCCACTGACCCTTTACCCTTTCCCTCCTGTGTTTCCCTGTCCTTTACCCCTCTCCCTCCTCTCCTCTCTTTCTGTCATCCTAGAGGGGGTGGATGTACCATCTTTCTCCCCCTCTCCCCAGGGAGGGACATTGATACCTATATTTCTCGGGGTGGGTGTGACTCAGCCCCTATGGCTGCGACACAGTCGCTTGTAGTTGGGCCTTCCCGGGCGAATGTGGAGGTGGTGCTGTCACCGGTGGCGGGGCCCCCTAAGAATATCTATGTGGGTGCAGCTGCTTCTGCGGCACCTGCTGCTCCCGCAGCCTTGTCACCTTTCTGCCTCCTCACCAAGGCCCTGTAGGTGAAGAGCGACACCCACCCCAACATTACCATTGAGGGATGCGTGAAAGTGATGGTTGGGGTTGTCTGCCCCTCGGCCATCGTCGCAGCCTCGAAAATGTATGGCAAAGCTGTCATTTTTTTGAGGACTGAACGGGCGGTGCACCTGGCCCTTGAAAAGAGGCTCACTGTGGGCGGGACCTTTCTGGCGGTGGACCCTTTGGAGGCCACTGCCTAGAGGATCATCATTTCTACTGTCCTGCCCTTTGTCCCCAGTGAGTTCCTCCTTCCCCACCCCCATCAACTGGGGGAGGTTAGGTCAGGGGTTGCGCCGATCCCGTTCGGCCTCAAGGACACGGCCCTCCGACACGTGTACTCCTTCCAGCGCCAGGTCTTTGTCTGCCTGGCCTGGATGGAGTGCGTGGATGGGGTCTTTAACCTGGAATTCGAGGCGGCTGCCTGCATAGTTTCCTGGACTGTGGATGGCATGCGGTGCCTGCAAGGAAGAACCACCCTGTCTCCAAGGCCGCCAGCACCATCCAGGCGGTCGCAGCTGGCACCACCGCTCCTTCCCCTGCCATCGCTCCATCTTCTGGGAAGATGCTGCTGGCAGCCACTGCCATCTTGGCTGCTGGTTAAGCGGGGGAAGAGCCCCCCCCGCCATAAGAAGGTGCGGAGGAAGACACGCCACATTGGGGCAGTCCCCGAGACTCCCCAGACCACCCAACATTTCCCCCTGAGGACACCGGCTCGGAGGAACAGAAATCATCCGGCCCCGGTGACGTGTCTGCGTGTGCTCCCGGGCCCATGTGTGTCTCAGCGCCATGTGCTGGGTCTGGCGTCGTCCCCGTGCAGGTTCCCGAGTCTGGTGGCAGTGAGGCGCGCGACCCCGAGCCAGTGGACTCATTGAAGGGGGTGGACTTGCCCAAACCCCAGAGGGCGGAGCACCCGGGAGGGCTGAATGAGGTGGCGGGGGCCTTGCAAATGGAGGTCTCCCCAACCCCCAACCTACCCCGGAAGAGATGTCACCCCTCGGAGGGGGAGGACGTTCCGACCTGTGATGTGTCCCCTTCCCCAGTGAAGAGGTGGTGGTGTCTCTGCCCCGTAAGACCTCGCTCTGCCCTCTGGGGGTAGCCCAAACCCCGTTAACCCTCTTACCCCTGTTCCTTCACTGCAGTCCCCTGAGCAGAGCCCCTCGGGAGCCAGTGAGGGTACCACGGCTCACCTTGTACCCCCGAGATGCCATTTTGCCCACCAGGGGACTGCAGCAGTCCTTTCATGTCCCCAACAACTGGGTCATCGGGCAGCAGTGGCGAGGAAGGCCTCCCTGCTCCCTCCCAACTTTCAGCGCCAGACGCCACCGTCTTATGTCTGGAGCTTTCTCTGCACTCGCCAGATGACCTGGTGCATGGGGGGGGAGTGGAGTTCTGAGCCACCGTCGCCCTCTGACCCAGAAACCGAAACTGAGACCAGAGAGGACCCCTCTGGCCTTGATCCTGGGGATGGGATCGAGGTAGAGGTGGAGGTGGAGCCGACTGGCAGCTCCGAACCAGCCCCCATACTCAATTTGGGGGAGGGATTGGAAGCTGGAGGTGACGACCTGGAGGAGGACAGGGTTTCGGTGGTGAGCACCGGGGATGACCTGGTCATTGTCAGGTGAGATGGTGGATCCCCTGGTGCCCCCCACCAACTCTCCCCTCATCCTTTTGTCGGAATTCCAGGATTTTTTAGTGAGTAATCACGGTTGCCGAGACAGGGTCCAGTTGACCGGTGGCATTCGTATCCGCTGATGTTCTGGTCCACCCGCGAGGCTCTAAAGGCCCCCGAGTTGGACAGGAACGCCTGGCGGAGGGTCCATACGTTTCTCGCTGGGTTCCTGAAGGATAGGTAGACTTAAAAAAGTCCTCTCCTTTTATTTAGTCTGAGTGATGGTAACACATACTTCAGACGATGAAGACTACCATAGCCAGCCTCAACATCCACGGCAGCAGGGACATAGAGCAGGGACATATCTTGTTGGCCCCACGTTTTCAGCCAAAGATCTTGGGGGTCAAGGAGTCGGTGCCAGGCCGGTTGCTGCACCTTACTGTGCACCTGGTGGGCGCAGCGCTTCACTTTGTGAATTTGTACGCTCCCCTTGGCGCGCAGCAGCAAGTGAGCTTCTTTGAGGAAGTGTCCACTCATCTGGGCTCCATTGACGTGGGCGAGTGCATTGTCCTCGGGGGGGATTTCAACTGTACCCTCGAGTCCTGGGACCGCCATGGTGGCCACGCCGCACGCTAGGTGTGAGTAAGTTGCGGCACCTGGTCGGGTCCTTCGACTTAGCGGACAACTGGCGACATCTCCATCCTGACTCCAGTGTTTTCACTTTCGTGTCGCCTGGAGTCGGAGCGTCCAGGCTCGACCACCTTTACATTTCTAAGGTGTACGTGTCCTGCGTTCTGTTGGCTTCTGTGCAGTGGGTGCCGTGCACAGACCACCGTCTGGTGCGGGCAGAGCTCGCTCCGTTCTGCGCTCGGACGGGGTCCGCATACTGGCACTTTAACAACCTGCTGCTGGAGGATGAGAGGTTCCTGGACTCATTCTGTCGTTTCAGGGCCGGCTGGAGAAGGAGGCGGGGAGGCTTCCCCTCCCTGAGGCTATGATGGGACATGGGCAAGACTCACGTCAGTGTTTTCTGTCAGGAGTACGCGAAGGGGTTGACAAAGAGGCGGAAATGCAGGGTTGAGGAGTTGGAGAAGGAGGTGCTCGACCTGGAGGCACGTCTCCGTCAGCCCGACGCGGACCCGGCCCTGCGGCTGGTGTACGATGAGAAGGGCGCGCTGCGGGACCTGCAGCCCATCGGGTCTCGGGGCATACGTGAGGTCGTGGATCCGGTTCCTCAAGGACCTGGACCGTGGCTCCCCCTTCTTCTACTCGCTGAAAGAAAGGCACGGGGTCGGTCAGCAGCTCTTTATGCTGCTGGCCGACGATGGATCCCTTGTCTCGGATCCGGAGGGCGTCAGGGCCATCGCCAAATCCTACTACCTGCCCTGTTCTCTCCGGATCCGTCCAGCGAGGATGCTCGCAGCGTTTTGTGGGAGGACCTGCCGCAGGTCGGCCCAGAAGGCGTCGGAAAGCTTGACTCCCCTATAAGCCTGGGGGAGCTGACCAGTGCCCTCGACAGCCTCTCCACGGGCAAAACCCTGGGGCTGGATGGGCTGACCGTGGAGTTCTTCAGGGCGTTCTGGGACGTCCTGGGGAACGACTGCGCGGGGGTCCTGGGGGAGAGTATCGCAACTGGGGAGATGCCCCTCTCAGGGCACTGGGCGGTTACCTGCTACCTAAGAAAGGGGATTTCCGCCTACTTAAAAACTGGCAGCCGGTCTCCCTCCTCAGCACGGATTATAAAATCTTTGCCAGGGCCATGTCTTCTCGCCTTGGCATCGTGCTGGACCACATGATCCACCCAGACCAGTCCTACACATTCCCAGGCTGTACCACCTTTGATAACATCCGCCTGGTCTGGGACATTATCCATTTTTCCCAGAGGACTGGTCTGTTGAGCGCCTTCCTGTCTCTTGACCAGGAAAAGGCATTCGACAGGTTGGATCACGAATATTTATTCGGGACTCTGCGAGCATTCGGGTTTGGGATGCATTTCGTTGCCCAGATCCGACTTCTGTACGCTGCCGCAGAGTGTCTAGTTAAGGTTAATGGTCCCTGACGGCGCCCCTTCACTTTGAGAGAGGAGTGTGTCAGTGCTGTCCCCTGTCTGGCCAGTTGTATTCTATCTGCGTGGAGCCTTTCCTGAGCCTCTTGCGGAGGAAGTTGTCAGGATTGGTTCTGCGCAGGCCGGGCATCGGGGTGGCCCTTTTGGCTTACGCCGATGACGTGCTGCTTGTTCACTGACCCAGCTGACCTGTGGAGGATGTGCAAGTGCCAGGAGGTCTACTCTGCAGTGTCCTCTGCAAGGATCAACTGGGGCAAATGTTCTGGACTCCTGGTCAGTCAGTGGCAGATGGATCCCCTATCTGAGGAGCGCAGGCCTTTCACGTGGAGCAGAACCAGCCTCCTCTACCTGGGGACCCACCTCTGCCCTGCTGAGGAATCCTGGCTGGCGAACTGGCAGGAGCTGGAGACCAAAGTCACCACTCGCCTGCGGCGCTGGACAGGACTGCTCCAACTGCTGTCTTACTGGGGTCGGGTTCTGGTCATAAACCAGCTGATTGCTGCCATGTTGTGGTACCGGCTGGTTACTTTGACCCCTCCCCCGGACCTTGTCACAAAAGTCCAGAGAATGCTTGTCGACCTCTTCTGGGACAAAAGGCTGCACTGGGTCGCTGCTGAGGTTCTGAGTCTCCCGCTTAGGGAGGGCGGTCAGGCGCTGGTGTGTCTATGCACCCAGGTGGCGACCTTACGCCTTCAGGCCCTGGAGCGATACCTTTACGTTGAGCCTCCTCCGAGATGGTGTGTCCTGGCGACGTATTTCTTCCACCAGGTGCACGGCCTGAATTATGACATGTAGCTCCTGTTTATAGAGCAGAGGGGCCTCGGTGGCTCCTTGCAGGTGTTGCCTGTCTTTTATCAGGACCTGATCAAAGTCTGGAACATGGTCGCCTTGCGACGCAGCTCTCCACCGTCAGGAGTAGTCATAGAGCTGCTGCTCAGGAATCTGCCCCTCCGTCCTTTTCAGTGGCTGGCGGAGAGGAAGGCTGTGGCTGCCGGGGTGACCAGGATCGGGGAGATAATTAGTGCATGGCAGTGGCCTGTGAAACAGGACACATCACTCACAGCATGGTTGTCTGATGGATGTTGCACTGCTGGATCCTCACTTGGTAGAGCAACGCCGACCTTGCCATCAGCACTGGACTGGTCCAGATCATGGCCAGCCAGCTGGATGGCTCTGTTTTCAAAGTCCATGAGGACCTTGATTTCGGGCATTCCGCCACCGGTCTCTCTCTCTCTTGTGTGCCAGCCAGTCCTGCATAGGCAGAGATGGAGAAAGAGTAAGCAAGTCGCCTGCCAGGCCAGATGATAAGTATGCCTGGCCTATGTGGGTGGTGAGTGGTCCCATGGACAGGATGAGGACAATGACGGTGTGTGTGAGAGAGTGAATGGTCATGTCCCTTGAACTGGCAGTGAATGAAGGCCCTGTGGATGTGTGATGGGATTGTGAATGTGTGACTTGAGAGTGATGAGAAGAGTGACTTACCCTGGCAGAATGGAAGAGATCATTCATCCTTTTGTGGCACTGGGTAGTTGTCCTCTTCTGAAGGGCATTGGCGCTGACCACTGCTGCCACCCCCCTCCCAAGCTGGATTGGTCACATTGCTGCCCACCCTGCGGCCAGAACTGGGGTACAGGACATCCTGGTGAGCCTCTACGGCATCCAGCAGTCACTCAAAGGATCTATTGTTGAAGCGGGGGGCTGCGGTCTTTTTTCCTTTGCTGGCCTTGTCTTCGGTGCAATAGTGGTGAGCTGGAAGCAATGAGTGCTGTGCTTGCAGTTGGATTTTAAACATGGCGCCCGGTGTGATGTGGCAGCGGGGTGATGGCTGGTGGGTGAATGAGAGCCTGCTCGCCATAGAAATGGCATGTTTCCTGGGAGTGCATAAATAATGAGGCAGGTTTGGGAAGATACAGCCTGAAAAGCCGCCATTGTGGCTGGCAGGTAAAATGTCGTTTTACCCACCCGCTACTGCACTTAGCGCAAATCTGGGAAAATTTCGCCCTTTGTGTCTCTTCATGAAGGAAAATACTAAAATCCTCCCAGAAATAATGGAGGATCAAGAGACTAGTATAAATGAGGAACTGCAAGGTGTTAATATTGGTAAAAAAAAATGACTAGTGAAATTAATAGGACTTAAAGTAGATAAATCTACTGGATCTGATGATCTACATCCCAGAGTGTTGAAAGAGGTGGCAGTAGAGATAGTGGATGCCTTAGTGATCAACTTTCAAAATTCTGTAGATTGGAAGAAGGCAAATGTAACTGCACTATTTAAGAAAAGAGGGAGAAAGAAAACAGGGAACTATAGATCTGTTAGCCTGACATCAGTAGTAGGGAAAATGCGAGAATCTATTATAAAGGATATGATAACTGGACACTTAGAAAATAATGGTAGGATTGGGTAGAGTCAACGTGGATTTATGAAAGGGAAGTCATATTTAGCAAACCTTTTGGAGTTTTTTGAGGATGTAATTAGCAGAATAGATAAGGGGGAACTGGTGGATGTGGTATATTTAGATTTTCAGCAAGCTTTTGATAAGGTCTCACACAAGGGGTTAGGAAACAAAATTAGAGCACATAAAATTGGGGGCAATATACTGGTGTGGATTGAGAACTGGTTAACAGACAGAAAACAAAGAGTAAGAATAAATGGGTATTTTTCAGGTTGACAAGCTGTGATTAGTGGGGTACTGCAAGGATCAGTGCTTGGGCCTGAGCTCTTCACAATTTATATAAATGATTTGGATGTGGTGATTAAAGGTAATATTTCCAAGTTTGCAGATGACGCAAAACCAGATAGAAGCATGAGTTGTGAGGAGGATGCAATGACACTTCAAGGGGATTTGGAGAGGCTAAGCAAATGGGCAGAAATTTTGCCGATGGAGTACAATGTGGAGAAATGTGAGCTTATCCACTTTGGTAGGAAAAACAGAAATACAGAATATTTCTTAAAAGGTGAGAGGCTGGAAAGTGTTGAACTTCAAAGAGACTCTAATGTCCTTGTTGATGAGTCACTGAAAGCTAACATGCAGGCACAGCAAGCAATTAAGGCAGCAAATAGTATGTTGCCCTTTATTACAAAAGGATTTGAGTATAGGAGTAACGATGTCTCACTGCAATTATATGGAGCCTTGGTGAGACGGCATCTGGAGTATTGTGTGCAGTCCTGGTCTCCTTACCTAAGGACAGATATACCTGCCATAGGAGGAGTGCAATGAATTTTCACTAAATTAATTCCTGGAAATGGAGGGATTGTGTGATGAAGAAAGATTAAATAGACTGGGCCTTTATTCTCTGGAGTTTAGAGGAATGAGAGGTGGTGTCATTCAAATATATAGAATTCTTACAGGGCTCGAAAGGGTAGATGCAGAAAGGATGTTTCCCCTCACTGGGGTGTCTAGAACAAGGGGCAGGTCATTTAGGACAAAGATGAGGAGGAATTTATTCACTCAAGGGGTGGGGAATCTTTGGAATTCTCTTCCCCAGAGAGCTGTTGAGGCTCAGTCATCGAGTATGTTCAAGACTGAGATTGATAGATTTCAACATATTAAAAACATCAAGGGATAAGGGGATAGTGGAGGAAAATGGTGTTGAAGTAGAAGATCAGCCATGATCTCATTGAATGGCAGAGCAGGCTTAAAGGGCTGCATAGCCTCCTCCTGCTCCTATTTATTAGGTTCTTATGTCTAATGTTGAACAGAGCTGTGTGCACAGGCAAGCATGGAGCCAGCTCCTAGTTTGAATCCTTTACTATATATATGTCCATAGTTCTTGTAGTTAATAAATACATACAGTTAACTTACTTAAGACAATAAAGACTTCATTAAGACCTACCGAACGTCATCCAACACCTTACAATGCACAATTGCATTACTGAGGCAATGCCATGTTGTCGGAGGGGCCGTGCTGAAGGAAAACCAACAGAATTGCAAAGGAGATGGGCTAGCCCTTATAGTAAGAGATTGCATAAAGACATTAATGAGAAAGGATCTGGCCTCTGAAGATCATGAAGTAGAATCAGTGTGGGTGGAAATTAGGAATAGCAAGAGTCAGAAAAAACTGGTGGGAGTAGTTTATAGACCCCCTATCAGTAATTATATCGTTGGGCAGAGCATTAACCAAGAAATTATTGGAGCCTGTAACAAAGGAAATGTAATAATTGTGGGGGACTTTAATCTTTACATAGACTGGGACAATCAAATTGGAAAGAATGGTCTAGAAGATGAGTTTGTACAATATTTTGTGGCAGTTTCTTGGAGCTGTACATAGTGGAACCGACTAGTGACAAAGCTACCTTAGATCTGGTATTGTGTAATGAAGCAGGGTTAATTAGTAAATATTGGAGAAATGTAAGGGACTAAAATCCAACATATCCCTGGGACCTAATGGCCTACACCCTAGAGTCTAAAAGAGGGTCTGGGAGAGAAATCATGGGCCTTGGTGCTTCTCCTCTTTCAGAGCCCCTTATTCCCCATGTGCCCCCAATTAACCCTCTCTCTCAATCATGCATGATATTTTTTCCCCTTTCAAGATTCACCAATCAATTCACCAATCACAGAAAGGTCCTAGTGAACCGATAACGGCCGTTGTTAGTATCAAAAATCTTATACTTTCTTTCTGCATCTACCCTGTCAAGCTCTGTAAGCATTCTGTATGTTTGAATGACATCACCTCTCATTCTTCTGGTTATATATGCAGTGTGGGTCATTAATATTAAGAGCAGCAATGGTATAATGTATTGTTAGTTTGTGTGCATCCTATAGGTGATCCCACCATGATTATTAAACAAGCCAGAGAGTACAAATTTTAGTATATTAGCATTATGCAATATTGTTAAGTTGACAGGAAAATATCCTATTAGTTATTTATAACACTGTGCAGATGATAACACTGATTTCAGTGACTACCTCAGTCCTCATTAACATGTTCTGCACATTGTACCATATGAACAGAGTGACAGTAAATTCATATTTGGGGGAAACATTCAATACCTGCTGCCCAGATAAACTGCACAAGATCTTTTCCATTCTGTAGCAAAAATAGAAGACTTCCTCCTGCATGATATTATTCAATATAATTATTTCACAGAATGGGTGTAATTGGATTCTATTTTGTCAGTAATCTCACAGGGTAGAGAGGTCAAATGACTTCTGACTGACAAAGCGGACTGATTGAACAACCAAGGTCTTCACTGTCAGTGAGAAGCATTGGAGTCCTCAGGTGTCTCTGTGTGACACAGCTTTTATGAGGCCAGATGACAAAGACTGAATGGTTCACAATTGTATCAGTGTTTTCTTGATCAGCAAGCCTGAAGACTCCGCTGATTGCTGCTTCTCATTACAATATATTTTCAATATCTACTATGCAACACAACTTTATCGTGATATTTCATTCTCAAAAACGTTCATAACAGCACCAAAATAGAGTGGGATAATAGGTAAGTAGGCAAAAGAGCAATATTGAAGTCATTGAAAAAGACTCTTGAGAATCAATTGCAGGATAAATAGGTTACTGATTTACTATGAGCCCATTACACACTCCTGGCAGTTTCACCCCACAAATCCTGCTCACAGTAAACTTCCATTAGCCACAAAAGGAACAGAATTCAGCCATGATTCCATCATATGTTTGCAAGATAATTATGGATGACAAAGGTCATCTAGCCCAGCTCATCTCACCCATCCCAACTGACATACAAACATACGTATTAGGACCAGGTGTAAGCCATTCAACCTCTTGAGCCTGCTCCACTATTTGATAACATTGCCTACATTATACCAGTGACTACAATTCAAAAGTATTTAATTGGCTGTAAAGCAATTTGAGATACCCTGAAAAGTGCTGTACAAATGTAGGTTTTGTCTTTGTTTCATTACATCTATATGGAGTTGGGAGAATGATTGTAGCAGAAGTGAAATTGGAGGCCCAATGCTGATTCTCTAAGGATAATTAATCACAGAGTAATCAACTGATGTTAGGAAAGTGGCTACAAAGAAATCACTACATTTACAAAACAATTCAACTCTGTAGCTAATACAGCCTTACCAATCTGACTTCTCTGGCGCCAACCCACAATATACCATAAATTAAATCTGCGTCTTTCACACGAATGACATTATTCTTACGATTTGTCAATCAAACACCTACCAGCAGCTTAGGAAAAATGTAGATTGGATTGTGATCTGAATTTTTCAGAGAAGAATGATACCAGGTACATAAATTCAGTATGGCCTTAACTAAAGAAATGGATTGTTTCCCCTTTGCCCAGAAATTGTCATACAAATTGTGTTGTACACTGTGAATTTACAGCCTAAAATGGAAAAATGCAATTAATAAATAAGAAACTCCAACAGCAAAAAAGAGTGAAGCCCCCAATGTATGCCATCCCCCCCAATTCCCTCCATGCCACCCCTGCCATCCCACCCTCCAGCAACTCCAACCCTCCCAAACTCCCCTACCCATCCAACATGCCCCAACCTTCACTGCACCCACAACCTGCCCCACTCCTCCAACACCCCCAACCTCCCCCCACCCCTCCAAACTCCCCGACCTCCCCTCATCCCTTCAATAGCCCCCAACCTCCCTCCCACCCCTCAAATAACCCCCCCAACCTCCTCCCACCATCTCCCCCAGCATCCAATTGGCTCTAAAATAGAGATTTCACTTGCCACTTTTCAAGCAAGAATACTCTCAGCTGCTGCGGACCTTTGGGCAGCTTCATGGTTTCCTGGCAGGCTTTTCCAAAAATAAATTAAAACATGAAGCTGCCTAAAGGTTGGAAGCAGCAGCGCATCAACTCAGTGAAACTCACATGAAAGACAGACCTTTTAAAAATTGGAACTCTCAGCCTAAATGTTCCGATGATTTTTAATATCAGTCTTTCAGGTCTGCAGCTCTGCCTTTGGCTGATCAGGCTGGGGAACAACAAGAAACTCTGTTTAAAGCAACAAGCCTAGGCCTCCTTAGACCCCAGACCCTGGTGCTTGACACCATCTGCACACCCTTCTCATGGGTCCTGGCTGGAGAGATAATGGATGTGCTAACTATGGTGTTCCAAAGTTTCTTACATTCAGAAACAGACCCACTAATTTGGAAGTTGGCAAATGTTACACCGCTTTTCAAGAAAGGAGGAAGAGAGAAAATAGTGAGCTACAAGCCAGTTAGCCTAACATCAGTTGTTGGGAAAATGCTGGAATCTATTATTAAGCAAGTCTTAGCAATACACTTAGAAAAGCATAGTATGTTTGGAATTAGTCAACATGGTTTCACTGAAGGGAAATCTTGTTTGACATCTTTACTAGGCTTTTTTGAGGATGTAACTAGTAGGGCAGATAGAGGGGAACCAGTAGATGTTGTATACATGGATTTCAAAAAGGCATTTGATAAGGTGCCACAGAAAAGGTTAATGGAATTGTGGTAGTATTTTAGCATGGATAGAGGATTGATTAACGGATAGAAAACAGAGTGTGGGCATAAATGGGACTTTTTCAAGTTGGCAGGCAGTGAATAGTGTAGCGTCACAAGGATCTGTGCTGGGGCCTCAGCTATTTACAATCTATGTTAATGACTTAGATGAAGAGACAGAGAGTAATGCATCTAAGTTTGCTGATGATACCAAGCTAGGGAGAAAGGGAAACTGTGGGGAGGGCACAGAGAGGCTGCAAAGAGATATAGACAGGATAGGTGAGTGGGCAACAAGAGGGCAGATGGAATATAATTATAGGGAAGTGTGAAGTTATTCACTTTGGTTGTAAGAATAAAAAAGATTATTTTTTAAAGGTGAGAAACTTGTAAGTGTTGATGTTCAAAGACTTTAGTGTGCTTGTACAAGGAACACAGAATATTAGCATGAAGGCACAGCAATTAGGATATGTTGGCCTTTATTGCAAGAGGATTGGAGTACAAGAATAAAGAAGTCTTGCTACAGTTGTACAGGTTTTTGCTGAGACAGCAACTGGAATATTGTGTGCAGCTTTGGCCTCCACATTTAAGAAAGGATATACTTGGATTGGAGGCAGTACAGCTAATGTTTACTAAATTGGTACCTGGGATGAGGGAGTTGTCCTATGATGAGAGGTTGAGTAAATTAGGCTTGTATTCTCTGGAGTTTAGAAGAATGAGAGGCGATCTCATTGAAACCCACAAAATTTTAAAGGGGCTTGATCGGGTGGATACTTAGAGATTGTTTCTATTTGTTGGGGACACTGGTTCAGGATAAGGGGCCAATCATTTAGGACTGAAATGTTTCATCTTTAGAGAAATTACTTCAGTTAAAGGGGTGTGAATCTTTGGAATTTTCCACCCCAGAGGGTTGTGGATGCTCCATCGTTGAATACATTTAAGGCTGGTATAGACAGATTTTTGGTGTCTCAGGGAATTAACGAATATGGGGAGTGGGCAGGAAAATGGAGTTGAAGCCCAAGATCAGCCATGATCATATTGAACAGGGGAGCAGGCTTGCTGCTCCTATTTCTTATGAGGGAGCGCCTCACTGTTGGAGGGGCTATGATGAGGGAGCACTGCAATGGCGGAGGGGCTGGGCTGAGGGAGCACCGCACTGGCAGAGGAGCCAGGCCAAGGGAGCGCCATACCATTGGATGTGATGTTAAACTGATGCCTTGTCTACCTTCTTAGTTGGACATAAAAGATCCTATATCACTAATCCTAAGAAGCGCAGGGCCATTCTCTCAGGTGTCCTGGCCAATATTTATTACTGACCTAACATTTAAAACAAATTACTTGATGATTAGCATATTGCTGGTTGCAGGGTCTTGCTTGAGCAAATTAATTGCCATGTTTCCTACATTACAACAGTGACTGCACTTCAAATAGATACTTCATTGGCTGTAAAATGCTTTGAGATGTCCTGGGGTTATGAAAGGCAAGTGTGAAGTCCTCTTAGTAATACCCAATAACAGAGTTCCCTGTGTTACTCACTGGTACCTGACCCTGGAAGATTCAATTTAATAATCCTGGCTCTGTGAACTCTGGTTGTGTTGATCAGATGTGGAATTTGCTTCCTTCTTCCTTAACCAAGGTTTCCCACCCACTATTGTTGACAGGGCCCTCAACCGTGTCTGACCCATCTCCCATGCCTCTGCCCTCACCCCTTCCTCTTCATCCCAGAACCATGATAGCGTCCCCTGGTGTCCTCACTTTTCACCCCACCAGCCTCCACATTCAAAGGATCATCCACCGCCATTTCCGCCAACTCCAGTATGATGCCACCACCAAACACATCTTCCCTTCATCCGCCCTGTCGCCATTCCATAGGAACCGTTCCCTCCGTGATACTCTAGTCCACTCCTCCATCACCCTCAACACCTCATCTCCCTCCCACGGCACCTTCCCATGCAATTGCAGAAGGTGCAACACCTGCCCCTTTACCTCCTCCCTCCTCACTGTCCAAGGGCCCCAACATTCCTTTCAGGTGAAGCAGAGCTTCATTTGTGCCTCCTTCAATTTGGCCTACTGCATTTGCTGCTCCCAATGCTCTACATTGGAGAGGCCAAACGCAGACTGGGTGACCGCTCTGTGGAACACCTTCGGTCTGTCCGCAAGCATGACACAGACCTTCCTGTCGCTTGCCATTTCAACACACCATCCTGCTCTCATGCCCATATGTCCGTCCTTGGCCTACTGCAATGTTCCAGTGAAACTCAATGCAAACTGGAGGAACAGCACCTCACCTTCCAATTAGGCACTTTACAACTTTTCGGACTTAATATTGAGTTCAGCAGCTTCAGACCATGAACTCTCTCCTCCATCCTCATCCCTTTTTTATCCCCTTTTTTCAATATTCTATTTTTATTTTTTGTCCACTTATTTTTATTTATTTTCATTTTTATTCATTGTTTTATTTCCACCGTTTATCCTATTTTCGATCTTTTTTCCCACCACCATCTCCTCCTCCCACCCCACCTCCGCAAGGGCCATCTGTCACTTGTTTGGAATTTGCTGTCATGGCTATAAACATGTTTATTAACACCCGTAGATTTATACACAATAATACAAACACACTGTACATAGAACATACTTCCTTGCCCCATCACCCACCGTGTTACCCTCTCCCATCACCTAGTTCCTCTCCCCCATTATGTTCCCTCTTCAAGGCCAAGCTTGAAAAGCAGACAAAAGTTGATAAATAGGCCTCCAAAACTGACTTGTCCCCTAGCTCATAGGTAGCAGCCTCCAATACTGCTCGCTCCTCCAAGTGAAGGGGTTGTTGTGCAAGACTTGTGCTCTAGATTATCCTCTTTCTGGAACAAGCTGTAACAGAGAGAGGTGAGTGCTCCTCGAGGTCAGTGCCTCAGCACCTCAGGGATCATGAAATGGGGACCTCGAGACTCCTGAATCCTGTACCACAGACAATGATGCAAGTAAAGTGCTGAGGCCTTGCCCCAATATTTAGGCAGGTCTGAGGTACTTTAGGCTGCAAAACAAACCGAGGAATTGGCAAATATAGGAACTGGCTTTAATCAAAGCAGTGAATTTGCCATCACCATCCCTGTGTCCTGAGTTGTGACTGTGTTGTTTAATGTAGTGAGTTAGTGTTGCTGAGCAGTTTGGTTTGTAGTTCCTCCACTATTCCTGATAGGTTCATGCTCTGCAAGGCCTGATACACGGACTCCACTGAGGCTGTATGTTGCTGGCTCCAGTGTCGCAGCATTTCATACTGCTGGTCCCGGGACTGGGCAACATCCATCTCAATCCTCTCAATATCACAGTCCCTCAGCTCCAACAAACGCATCAACTCTTTCCATCTTCGCACTGGCACCAAATTGATGATCTCATACAAAGTCTTTCCCTCCAGGGATGTGGCTGCTGAACAAGAAAGATCCAGTCAAAGACCATCCTCCTCATGTCACACATTGCCTGCTTCAGACCATACATTGCCCTCCCCTGGCCAGATATCGCAAGCCTCCAGCTGCAAATTCCCAGAGCAGGAACAGCATGGGGTTCAGATACAGGGTAAAGCTCCCTTTACAATGTCCCATCAAACACTCCCAGGACAGGTACAGCACAGGGTTAGATACAGAGTAAAGCTCCCTTTACACTGTCCCCATCAAACACTCCCAGGGCAGGTACAGCACATGGTTAGATACAGAGTGATTCTCCCTCTACACTCTTCCCATTAAAAACTCCGAGGGCAGGTACAGCATAGGGTTAGTTACAGAGTAAAGCTCCCTCTACACTCTCCCCATCAAACACTCCGAGGTCAGGTACAGCACGGGGTTAGATACAGAGTAAAGCTGCCTCTACACTGTCCCATCAAAAACTCCCAGGACAGGTACAGCATGGGGTTAGATACAGGGTAAAGTTCTCTCTACACTGTCTCATCAAACACCCCCAGGGCAGGTACAGTATTTTAAATAAAATCCCTTACCTTGCGTCTCATGTTTGAGCAGTGTCGTCTGAGGACTGGTCCCGTAAATGTTGCTGTTTGCCAGTGGCTGGGTCAGGACCTCGCCAATGAAGTCTGATTTCCCATCCGGAGTTGGAATCTCAAATGGCTTCAGGGAAAAGAGTGAAACAAGAAATTAGTGTGAACAAGTCCAGGCCTGAAAGTCCAGTAACATTTTCAGCAATTGGAGTAGATTTCTGCTCCCCTGTGTGGGGGCGGAATGTGATAGGGATGGAGTTCGAGTGGTGAGGTGTTTTGATAGGTGTCCTGGAGGATATTCATAAAATGGACACGAGGAATCGATTTGTGCAGTGGCTGGAGGGGGAGCAGTCCCCATTATCACCCTTAGTTTACAGCCCCTCACCCACCACCCTCTTGCCTGAATGTGAGCATCAGATTGAATTGGCAGACTCAGTACAATGTTGCCCACAGTTGCAGAACATGCTGTGGGTGGGGGTGTTGAGGGAGATATAACTTCAAGGTGAAGAGCTAGAGGGAGTGGGCAGAGCTCTTCACCTCATCAATACCAGCTGTATGACCAACCTGATAAAACTCATTACTCACCAAGGTCTTGTCTTCGTTCTTTAGCTTTTTGTCTTCTTCAGGAACTGAAACACAAACACCACGACTGAGAACCCCTCATGAATAGCTCCATTCTCTCCTTTCCCACTCATATTGCCAGCTACCTGTCATCCACTGTCTAATACCTGTTACTTATGACTCATTGTTCATTTCCCACTGCCTGCTACCCTCTGCACCAAGTTTTTGGAATCAAATGACTACAGACTAGCAGGCAATTTAACAAAATTCTGAAGCTTGGGGTAAAGTTTATCCTCAAGGAGCACAGATGTTACCTGAGATGTCAGCCAGGATCAGTTGATAGCAGTCTTGCTACCAGGTTCAAGTCCCACTCCAGGACCTGAGCATAAAAATCAAGACTGGCATTCCAGTGCAGTTCTGAAGGAGTGCTGCACTGTCAGAGGTTCTGTCTGCTCAATGAGGCATTAAATTAAGGCCCCATCTGCCCTTTCGGATGTTTTCCGTGGTTACTGCTGTGCATCACTGGAGGTTTTCTGTACTGATCCAGTGATGACTCATGCCATAACTCATCAGACTTCAGGGACCAAATACTTCCTGGTTTGTAACTGAGCAAATAGTGATGCATCAATCTGTAATTATACACAGGATAGTCTATAATTCCATATAAACTGCAGTTAACTTGGAGATTATGGCTCTGCAGGCAAATGTGGCAGCCATTTGGCACACAGCAGCATCCCACAATAAAACAAATGACCAGTTACTCTTTTATTAGGTGATGTTGGATGAGAGGTGAATGTTGGCTCAGGAAACCAGGGAGAACTCTCCTGTTCTTCTTCTAATAGTGCCCTGCAATCTTTAATGTCTTAGCTCAACGCAGATAATGGGGCCTCATTTTAGTGCCTCATCTGAAAGATGGCACTTCTGAGAAGGAATCAGCCTGGATTTTGTGCTCAGTTCTTTGTAAATAAGAACAACATTTGAAACCACACCACTCTTCCCATCTTACCCTTGTTACCCAAAATGTTACCCTTTTTGAGCAGCTCATATATTTCTCAGGTCAGAATACTAAAGGACTCATTCGCCTTTGAGGATATTTTGGCGAAGTCTCTTTGTATTTGAAACTGTGTACTGCTTCAAAGCTTTCTGTCTCCCCCTTGAACATTTCCTTTATGTTGGAAGGATAGGCAGAGGGATATGATTTGCAATGGCTGAATACACATTTTTGCTTCTTACAATCAGTCAGGTTAATCTGACACTTGAATTAAAGCATGACAGCAGGTCCTGAACTGCCAGGTTTTACGCAGCAGATCAGTGATCCCATTCCGTCAGTTACTGAGGGCTGAATTTTACTTTTGTGGCAGGGGTCCTGACGATAGGCCAGAAAACTGGAGGTGACCCTGCCTCGGCTGTCTGCAGGACTCACAGCTGCATTTTACGTGGAGTCAGGCAATTAATTGGTTGCTGCCTGGGCTGCTGCCCCTTTAAAGGACAGCCACCCACCCTGAGGAGTGCCTAGTCAATCAGAAGACTGTCACTGGGCGTGGTGGCCACTGCTGGTACTCTGGAAGAAGAGGATGCCATGGAAGCACTTGCCCTCCCAACCAGGTAAGTAGGGGTCTGTGGGTGCCAGGACCAGTCAGGCAGGCCCCATCTTTGGTTGGTGAGGGCAGACGGTGCCATTGCCAGGGGTGGGGATGTGGGGGCTGCAGCCATTGCTGCCCAGGGAGGCCACTCCATGGGCCAAGTGGTGTCCAAATAGGAGGGCACCTTTGCTTTGAGCCCACAGGGAAGTCGCCTGGGTTCACCTGGCAGTGTTCCCACATGGCACAGGGCCCACCTGCCGTTGGTAAAATGCCAGTAGCGGTGGGAAAAGGTCCTTAATTGGCCATTGAAGTGACTCAGTTGGGCTCTGGGCAGGAGAGCGGTCCTCCACATTGTCCAGTTCTGGCAAAATGGCACGACAGCAGGAAGGCAACAGACACTTCTTCCCCCGCTTTCCATCATAATTTTATGATCCCCTCCCCACCTCCCGGTCTGTCCCCGAAGGGCTTGTAAAATCCAGCCCAGAATGTCTTCCTGAGTGTGTGTGGGATTTTGGGGAAGTCAGTGAAAAAAGTGGAATAGCCATTGACCTTTATGTTCACAGTGGGAGCAGTGTGGGGGTCATGGAACAGTCCAGCAGTGAGGGGGGTGTACAAAATGGTGCAGTCAGTCCGCGAGAAGGAAGGATGGCCATTGACCTTCCTGTTCTCCTACACCATCCCATTCCTGTAAATATGAAACAAACTCCAGATTCTTGGATCTTTTGCACCCTTTGAATTATGGAAACATAGATAGTACAGCCCATTGAGTCTGTACTGGCTCTTTTGAAGAGTAATCCAGTTAATTCCACTTCCCTGTTCCTTCTTCATAACCCTGTATTTTTTTTTCTCCTTCAAGTTTTTCTCCAATTCCCTTTGAAGGCCTCTATTGAATCTGTATCCACACCTTATCAGGCAGTGCGTTCCGAATCTGAACCACCTGTTGCGTAAAAAAGCTTTTCCTCTGGTTCTTTTGCCAATCACCTTAATTCTGTGCCCCCTTGTTATCGACACTTCAGCCATTGGAAGTGGTTCTCGAAATAAACCATTCATGGCTTTAAACACATTTATTAAATCTCCTCAACTTTCTCTGCTCTAAGTAGAACAACGTAGGAAATAGGACCAGCATTCGGCCCCTCGAACCTGCTCTGCCATTCAGCTAGATCATGGCTGATCTTCTACCTCAATGTCATTTTCCCACACTATCCTCATATCTCTTGATATCTTTAATACCTAGAAATCTATTGCTCTCTGGCTTTAATATACTCAATGACTGAGCCTCCATGGCCCTCTGTGGTAGAGAATTCCAAAGATTCATCACTCTCTGAGTAAAGAAATTCTTCCTCATATCAGTCCTAAATGGCCTACCTCTCATTCTGAGACTGTGTCCCTAGTTCTAGATCCCCCAGCCAGGGGAAACATCCTTCTTGCGTCTACCCTGTTGAGCCCTGTAAGAATTTTATATGCTTCAATGATATCACCTCTCATTCTTCTAAACTCAAGAGAATAAAGGCCCAGTCTCCTCAATCTCTCCTCATAGGACAATCTCGCCAATCCAAGAATGAACCTTCATTGCACTCCCTCTATGGCAAGTATATCCTTCCTTAGGTAATGTTATGACCAGGTGAGAAGGGGTGAACTGGCTCCCCTCCATTCAACCTCCTCATTTGGTCACGACAAAGGTTGAAGTTTCCTTTTCATGAGGATATGCCTATTCCAAATCAGAATGTATTTAACGATTTAAGCTGTGAGCAATAAAGAGCCAATCAAACAAGGCTTTCTTGAGTTAAAGAAAGAGAAAATTTATGAACCCAAGTAAAAAAGTAATAAAAATGTGACATCAAGCATTCGGCCCTCATGCAGTCATTAGAGCTCACACACATACACACACACTTATATGTATCAGAAGGGAGTTAGAGTCCAATTAAAGAAAGTTAAAATAATATATGGCTAAGAGACCTTTGATTATCCTTGAGGTGCAGATTTTTAAACATTGCAGCTGATTTGGATTAGCTGGTTTTGAAAATGCCGTCAGATGTAGATGTTGCAATTATTATGAGATCTCAGTTCACTGGTAGATTTCTGGTAAAGTTGACTTCTGAACTGGGTCATTTATACTTGCTCCAAAAGAGAGAAAGGGAGCGAGAGAGCTTTCAGCCTGTCTCTTCTGCAGAAGTCTTATTTGCAATCTCTCTGCAGTGGCTGCAGCCTGGCCTGTTATACTTCACCCATTGTGTATTTCCAAGGGGTTTTGGGTTGGCCTGTCTGTGCCCAGCATTGTTTCAATAACCAGCACTTTGCATTTTAATGACCCTTTCTTAGACATGACGAGTTTTGATGGGTCTCTGGACTTATTTATTTTTCACCTTCACCTCAGGAGGTGGCCTTGCATTTTTAAATAGTTTGTTCTGTCTCATTTTAAATTGCAAAATTTCCAGTCAGTTGAAAGTTTGAAAATCAGTTTTTTCAAAAGTAAAGAGGTGTGGCCTCTTGACAGTAAGGAGGCCAAAACTGTACACAATATTCCAGGTGCGGTCTCACCAAGGTTCTATAGAATTGCAGCAAAACATCTTTACTCCTGTGCTCAAATCCTCTTGCAGTAAAGGCCAACATACCATTTGCTTTCCTATTTGCTTGCTGCACCTGCATGTTAGCTTTCAATGACTTATGAACAAAGACACCCAGGTCACATTGGATATCAACACTTCCCAATCTCTCACTGTTTAAGAAACACTCTGTAATTCTGTTTTACCTAATAAAGTGGATAACTTTGCATTATATTCCATCTGCTGTTTTTATGCCCACTCATTTAGCCTGTCTAAATCCCCTTGAAGCCTCTTTACATCCTCCTCACAACTCACACTTTCACCTAGTTTTGTGTCATTCTACAAACTTGGAAATATTTTACCTTTAATCCCCACAACCAAACAATTGATATAGATTGTGAATAGTTGGCACCCAAGCACTGATCCTTTGGTGCCCCACTAGTTGCAGCTTGCCAACTTGAAAATTACCCATTTATTCCTATCTTTTTTTGTCCGTTAACCAATTCACAATCCATGCTAGTACATTATCTGCAATCCCAAGTACTCTAATTTTGCTTATAACCTCTTGTGTGGCACCATATTGAAAGCCTTCTGAAAATCCAAATACATTCACTGGTTCCCCCTTAGCTATTCTGTTAGCTACTTCCTCAAAAAACTCTTAACAGGTTTGTCAATCATGATTTCCCTTTCATAAATCCATGTTGACTCTGCCCAATTCCACCATTATTTTTTAAGTGCCCAGTTATCACATCCACTATCTGTACAGACACCTCATTCAACAGTCTGGGATGTAGATCATCAGGTCCAAAGAATCTATCAACTTTCAGTCCTATTAATTTCTCCAGTACTACTTTTTTTTACTAATTTCTTTCAGTTTCTCGTTCTCACTAGTTGCTCGGTTCTTTTGTATTTCTGGGAGGTTTTTTGTATCTTTCTCCATGAAACAGGCACAAAGTATTTGTTTGGTTTCTCTACCATTTCCTTATTTCCCATTATAAATTCTCCTGTCTCTGCCTGTAGTGGGCCCACAATTGTCTTTGCTAATCTTTTCATTTTTACATACCTATAGAAGGTTTTTATGTTCCTTGCTAGTGCTTTCATATTCTATTTTCTGCTTCTTTATCAGTTTTTTCATCCTCCTTTGCTGAATTTTAAAATGCTCCCAATCCTCAAGCTTACTACTTTTTTGGCAACTTTATCAGCCTCTTCATTTGATCTAATACAATCTTTAACTTCTTTTGTTAGCCATGGTTGGATCACTTTTCCTTCTGGGTTTTTGTGCCTCAAAGGAATGTAAGTTTATTGTAAACCATGTATTAATTCTTTAAATGCTAGCCATTGCCTGTCTACTGTCATACCTTTTAATGCAGTTTCCCAATCTACCACAGCCCCTCATAGCTTTGTCATTTCTTTTGTTTAGATTTAAGAGCCTAGTTTGGGATTGAATGACATCACTTTCAAACTTAATGTTAAATTATATCATATTATGGTCACTCCTCCCTAAATACTCCTTTACAACGAGATTATTAATTAGCCCTTTCTCATTGCTAGATGAGAAATACTAGATCTAAAATAGCCTGTTCTCTAGTTGGTTCTTCAATATACTGTTCTAGAAAGCAATCTCATAAGCATTTCAGGAATTTGTCCTCTATGGCATTAGTGCTAATTAGGTTTACCCAGTCTTTATGTTGATTGAAGTGCCCCATGATTATTGTATTACCCTTGTTACATGCACTTCTAATTACATGATTTATACTGTGCCCTACATTACTACTACTGTTTGGTAGCCTATAAACAATTCCTACCAATGTTTGCTGTTCCTTAGCTCCATCCAAACTGATTCTACATCTTGATTTTCCTGTCTAAGATCCTCTTTCACTAATGTACTTATCTGATTATTTATTATCAGCACCAATCCACCTCCTTTTCTTTTTTGCCTATCCTTCCTAAATGTTGAATACCCTTGAACATTCAGTTCCCAGCCTTGGTCACCCTGCAGCCATGTCTCCATAATAGGAATTAGATCATACCTGTTTACTTCTATTTATGCCATTCATCTACCTTGTTGTGAATGCTTTGTGCATTCAGATAGAATGCCATTAATTCTGCCTTTTCATTATTTTACCAACCTCTAGCCTTATCTGCTGACGCACTCTAAGTTGGTATGCTCTGTTCTTCCTGCCAGATTCTGATTATTATTTCCCTTATTGTTACCTTGCTCTCTTGCCTTGTCCTCTCTCTATAATTTATCATATCTTCCCTCATTTGATTTCTCTCCTCCGCTATTTAGTTTAAAGCCCTATCTATAGACTTAGTTATATGACTCACCAGAACAATGATCCCAGCCTGGTTCAGATGAAGACCATCCCATACAGGAACCACTTTCCCCTGTACCAGTGCCAGTGCCCCATGAATCTAAACCCATTTCTCCAACACCAATCTTTGAACCAAGTATTTACCCTACACCAATTTGCTCGTGGCTCAGGTAATAATCCAGAAATTATTACCTTTGAGGTTCTGCTTTTTAACTTAGTCCCTAGCTGCTCATTCTCTCTAAGCAGAATCTCTTTCCTAGTCCTACCTATGTCGTTGGTACCTTCATGGACCATGACAACTGGATCCTCCTTCTCCCACTGCATGTTCCTCTCCAGCCCACAGCAGATGTTCTGAACTGTGGCGCTGGGCAGGCAACACAGCCTTCTGGACTCTCGTTCTCAGCTGAAGAGAACTGTGTCTATCTCCTGACTATACTGTCCCCAACTACTAATACATTCCTATTAACTCCCCCAGCTTGAATGGCTTCTTATACCATGGCACCATGGTCAGTTCATTAATCCACCCTGCAGCCCCCGCTTTCATCCACATAGGCTGCAGGAGCTTTGAACTGTTGGAAAATTGCAAGGGCTAAGGGCCTTCCACTTCTAGCTTCTTGATCCTCATAATTGCATCACTCGCAGTCATACCCTCCTGTCTGGCTATGGAAAAAATCAGAAGACTCTACCCTAAGAGGTGTGACCACCTCTGGAAATAAGTGTCCAGGTAACTTTCGCCCTCCTTGATGTGTTGTAGCGTCTGCAGCTCGGCCTCCAGCTCAATGACTCTGAACCGAAGTTTCCCCAGCCACAGACATTTACTACAGACATGCTTGCCTTGGAAGACACAGGTGTCCATGAATACTTACATTCTGCAGCTGCCACACATCACCTGCCCTGCCTTCTTTGTAGCATTTAATTAATTGGCTGATTACATTTTAATTAATGTCTCTAGTCCTGCCTGTGCTTATATTCTTAATATTTCAATAAATGTTCTACTAACCCGGATTGAAATTCCCTAGTTAAGATAAATAGGAAATACTCACCAGCCAATCTAATAAGCTTTACTGCTATTAGTAAACCTTTCTACAACTAATAAAACCTTACAATTATTAAATTTACCCAAGTTTTGAAAGATAAATCAGTAAAATACTCACTAACCAATCAACTACCTGTTTTCGTGGGACATCACATTTTGATTTTTCTCAGAACTCAGATCCGCTCTGGAATCTCAGATTGGACTGGGCTGGGTAGCTGTTTAAGGTGTTACTCTGTCTCTGGGTCCTCCTCTCTCCTGTTCTTTTAGGTGCTGCTGTCTGTCTCTGGGTCCTCCTCTCTCCTGTTCTTTTAGGTGCTGCTGTCTGTCTCTGGGTCCTCCTCTCTCCTGTTCTTTTAGGTGCTGCTGTCTGTCTCTGGGTCCTCCTCTCTCCTGTTCTTTTAGGTGCTGCTGTGTGTCTCTGGGTCCTCCTCTCTCCTGTTCTTTTAGGTGCTGCTGTCTGTCTCTGGGTCCTCCTCTCTCCTGCTCATTTAGGTGCTGCTGTCCATCTCTGGGTACTCCTTTCTCCCATCTTTTCAGAGCTGTTTCCTGTCTATTTAGGTGCTACTATCTGTCTCCAGTTCCTCTTTTCTCCCACTCTTTTAGGTGCTGTCATCTATCTTGTGTTTTATATAGTTTTAGCCTAACTTCTTGACTTTTGTACTCTATGCCTCCATTTATAAAGTTTAGGATGCCATATGCTTTATTAACTGCTTTGTTAGCCTGTTCTGCCAATTTCAAAACAGTAAAAACCCCCAGCCTCTCTCTTCTTGCACCTCATTAAAATTGTACAATTTAGTAAGTATTGTCTCTTGTCGTTCTTCTAACCAAAATGCACCATCTCATATTCTTTGGCAGTGAATTTCATCTGTCATGTCTCCTGCTATTTCAAGAGCCTAAGACCTCTTGAAGTTTATTCCCATCTTCCTCACTATTTACTACGCTTCCAAGTATCGTGTTAACTGCAAATTTTGAAATTGTGCCCTGTATTCCCAAGTCTAAGTCATTGGTGCATAGCAAAAACAGCAGTGATCCCAGTTCTGAACCTCGGGGAACTTCTCTATTTACCTCCCTCCAATCTGATAAACAACCATCCAACACAACTCTTTATTCTCAATCCCTTAGCCAATTTTGTATCCATGCAGTTACTGCCCCTTTTATGCCATGGGCTTCAGTTTTACTAACAAGCTTATTATATGTTGTTTTATCAAATACCTTTTGAAAATCCATGTACACATCAACTGCACTGCCCTCTTCCACCCTCTCTTTTACTTCATCAAAAATACAATCAAGTTATTCAAACACCATTTGCTCTTAGCAAATTCATGCTGATTTTCCTTTATTAGTCCATGCTTGTCTCAGTGGCTGTTAATTTTCTCCCCAGGTTATTGTTTCTAAATGCTTCCCCACCACCGACGTTAAACTGATTGGCCTGTAATTGCCAGGTTTGTCTTTCTTTCCTTTTTGGAACAGGGTTAGAACATTTGCTATTCCCCAGTCCTCTAGCACTACCCCTTTAAAGAGGATTGGAAGATTACGGCCAGCACTTTCACAATTTCTACTCTTACTTCTCTCAGCTACCTAACGTGCTTCTCATCCAGACCAGATGACTTATCCACTTTAAGAACTGCCATCCTTCCTAGTACTTCTCTTCTAATCTATTTTTATCTCATCCAGTATCCTGGCAACTTCCTTGTTCACTGTAGCTTGGGAAAAGTCTTCTTGAAATGTGTGTTTCACACTGGAGTGCAGAACTGCTGTGACCACTCACAAGGGACTGGGAGAGCCTGGGCCAGTCCACCGGTACCTGATTGGGGTGGGGTGAGAGGTTGTGCAGTACATGCCAAGGGCAGCCCATGGATGTGGGTTGGGGGAGCTGTGGCAAGACAACTGTTGATTGGGGAAGCCTGGGGAGGGGGAGCGCAATGCAATCCCAGGGCAACTTGTCACCCTCAATGCCTGAGATAACATGGAATGGTGAGATTACCTGTGTCAGTTGGGGTCTCCAGTTCTTCTGGACCTCTCTCACGTTGAAATTTCTGGCGCAAAAACTGAAGCATCACAAGTAGAATGAAGACAGATCCCACAGTAGCCAAAATCAGAATGGGCTTCAATCCTGGAGACAACAAAAAAGTCAGTCAGTAACAATCGCCTTTGGCAATACACAGACTACAGTCAGTAATAATTGCCCTCGGCAACACAGTGATTACCGTCAGTAACAAACCCCCTTTTCAATACATGGACCACAATCAGTAACAATCATCCAGGGCAACACAAGGACAACAGTCAGTAACAATCACTCAGGGCAGCGCAGGAACTACAGTCAGTAACAACCACCCAGAGCAACACAGGTTCTACGGGCAGTAACAATCACCCAGAGCAACACGGAGTACAATCAGTAACAATCACCCAGAACAACAGATTTTACAGGCAGTAACAATCACCCAGAGCAACATAGGGACTACAGTCAGCAACAATTGCCCTCAGAAACACAGAGTTACAGTCAGTATAATTACGCTCGCTAACATAGGGCTACAGTCAGTAATAATCACCCAGGGCAACACAGGGACTACAGTGAGCAACAATCGCCTTCTGCAATACAGGGACTACAGTCAGTAAGTACTCCCCCCACCACCTTTGCAACATAGGAGGATAGTCAGTAACAACTGCCCATAGAAACACATGGACGAAAGTCAGTAACTATCACCCATTACAACACAGAAACTATAGTCAGTAACTACAGTCACCCAGGACAACTCAGGGCCTTCAGTCAGTCAGTAACAATCATCACAGTAACACACAGATTACAATCAGTAACAATCACCCAGGGCAACACAGGGACAATTGTCAGTAACAATCACTGAGGACAATACAGGGATTATGGCTAGTCAACAACAATCATCATTGCAACACACATACTACTGTCAATTAGGAACACACACTTCCCATCATTGATTGTATGTGGGAAACCCTGGCAGCTTTTTCTGCCTCTCACCCCAGAATGTGCAGACCAATTGCTTGACAGCCATGCTGACTGAGAACGACCAACACAGCCCAGCTGGGGGTGGGGGGTGGCTGGGCAAATCAGTGTTATTCTGATATTCAGATGTCTTACTCCCATCCCCACAGTAAGAATTGTTATTCTGAGAGGGCTTCTAAGAGATACCTGTGTGCATCAAAGGTTGGTTGAAAGGCAAACAGGAACAGCTGGGAGAGGATTTATTCTGACACAGCTCCCTAAAAGAAATATTGGACACAAAAATCAGCAAAAGTCACAGAAACCATTTCAAACAAATAATCCAGAAATCAGGAGAACCAGCAGGGAGAGCAAGGCTTGCAGGTGTCCCACCTTTGGGAGCGCAGGGTTTAGAACAGCTCCCCTTCTCACACAGCCACCTGGCCAGAAAGAATCTCAGAATCTAAAGACATCCAATTCTAAAGGGACAGAGTACAAAAGCAGAGAGTTATTCTGCTTCCTCTGTCTGAAAACTGGTCAGTGCAAAAATAATGAGGATAGGTACTGTGCTCAACGAAGACAAGCACGGATTAAATAGATTGTAAATCTCCCACTACACTATCCCATCAAACAAGGGTAGACAGGAAGGAACTTTTCCCCTTGGCGGAGGGATCAATAATCAGGGCACATAGATTTAAGGTAAGGGCAGGGGGCAGGAAGTTTAGAGGGGATGTGAGGAAGAATTTTTTCACCCAGAGGGTGGTGCGAATCTGGAGCTCACTGACTGAAAGGGTGGTAAAGGCAGAAACCCTCATAACATTTAAGAAGTATTTGGATGTGCAGTGGCGATGCCATGGCATACAAGGCTATGGATCTAGTGCTGGAACATGGGATTAGAATAGTTAGGTACTTGTTTGATAGGCGCAGACTCGATGGGCCAAAGGGCCTTTTTCTGTGCTGTAGACCTCTATGACTCTATAAACACTGCCAGGGCAGGTACAGAGCAGGTTAGATAGAGTAATGCTCCTTCTACACTCAAACTCTCCCAGCGCAGCTACAGCACGTTAAATACAAAGTAAAGCTCCCTCTACACTGTCCCATCAAACACTCCCAGGGCAGGTACAGAGCAGGTCAGATACAGAGAAAATCTCCCACTACACTCTCCCATCAAGCTTTCCCAGGACAGGCATAGCATGGGTTAGATACAAAGTAAAGCTCCCTATACACTGTCCCAATAACAACACTTTTGGACCGAGATTTCCATTTTGTACTGTAGACTCAGAAGTGACCAAGATGACCTCAATCCCACCAATGTTGGACTTTCTTCTACAGCAGTAACTGGACATCAATCCCAATGTCTTGGCTGGATCAGAACCTGAGTTCCACAGATGAAAGGTCACTGCCTAACTCATTTAATCATCCAGGCCACCTGTAGTAAAATGTGGGGCAAAATTTTGCCCTCGTTGGGCAGGTGGGCCTGGGAGCGGTTGCGAAGCCGACTGCCGGCTGCATTCGGGCCCCGACATGGATTTCACGTTGGCTGGCCAATTAACGGCCAGCCAGTGTGAAATGCGCGCTGCAGCGCCCAGTGCTGCCGGGGTGGAGGGCGAGTGCGGAAGTGTGCGCATGCGCGGGGATGTGCACAGTGAAAGCTCCCTGAGAATAGAGCTGCCTCAGGGAGCTGAAGAATTTTGAAAATAAAAAATAAAGAATTTAAAAACGTCAATAACATGTCCCCTCTGTCACATGGGGGAGAATTTTCCTGTCAGCGTGCGAGGGCGGGCCCTGCGTGCTGATGCATAAAATGACACGCGGTGACGTCGGGCGTGCGTCCTGGCGTCACTGTGCATCATTCCGATCTTTCATTCTGCGGGCACGCGCCCACCGATCTGTCAAAGGCCATTAATCAACCAATTTAGGTAATTGACAGGGCTGCCCATCCAACCTTGAGACCAAGCGCCCTCTGCATTTTTCAGGAAACCTCAACCACGGGTGGGATGAAATTTCATGAAGGTTTTATTAAATTAATAAGTATTTTTTAAACATTTCATAAACATTTGACACTGTAAATGATTTTTAACTTCCTTTATTTCAAACTTTAAATCTGAACTTAATCTCCCTGAGGCAGCTCATGCGTGAAAGAGCGCAGGCCCCAACTCTCCCTTCTCCCCCTCCCCACACAGGTATTGCTGACCAGGTGCGCGTGTGTATTTAAGACTCAGAAAGATAGGTTCTTGATTGGTAAGGGGATCAAAGGTTACGGGGAGAAGGCGGGAGAATGGGGTTGAGAAACTTATTAGCCATGATTGAATGGTGGAGCAGACCCGATGGGCTGAATGGCCTAATTTCTGCTCCTATGTCTTATGGTCTTATGGTCATGCTGGGCAGGTCTTAATTGGCCCGCCCACGTAAAATGGCGGCGGGCAGCCGATCGCGAGTGGTGATCGGCTCCGTGCCTGCCCACGCCCGCTCCCAACTGGCCCACCCTACAGGCAGAAGATTTTGCCCATGAGCAGGAACATGTTAGAAATTTGTTTAAAAATTTTTAATTTTAAAAAAATCAATGATCAAAACCTCATCCTGCCCGTGGATGAGGTTTCGCAAAAAGCGACCTTTTTGCATGCCCACCAACCATAAGGTTGGACGGGCAGCGAAAATTTCATTTAATTAGAACTTTAATGGCCTTAATAGCCCTGTTCATTGTCAGTGGGTGCGCTGCCAACTCCCGCACATATCCGCCGACTGAAAAATCGTGCGAGTGCAGAAAACGTCGGGATGCTCGCCCAATGTCATTGTGTGTCATTTTACACTCTTTTGGGCTGGGCGTGCGCCTGCCTGACAAGCACAATATTCTGCCCATGGTGTCAGGATCCTGGTCCTGATCCTGACATACATACATACGAACGTATGAATTAGGAGAATGAGGAGGTCACTCGGTCCCTCGAGCCTGCTCTGCCATTCGATAAGATCATGGCTGATCTGAATGTAACCTCAATCCCACATTCCTGCCTACCTCTGATAACCTTTCACCCCCTTATTAGTCAAGAATCTAACTAGCTCTGCCTTAAAAATATTCAAAGACTCTGCTTCCACTGCCTTTTGAGGAAGAGAGTTCCAAAGACTCACAAACCTCTGAGAGAAAAAAATTCTCCTCATCTCTGTCCTAAATGAGTGACCCCTTATTTTTAAACAGTGACCCCTAGTTCTACATTCTTCCACAAGAGGAAACATCATCTCCACATCCACCCTGTTAAGACCCTTCAGGATCTTAAATGTTTCAATTAAGTCACCTCTTACTCTTCTAAACTCCAGTGGTTACAAGCCTAACCTGTCCAGCTTTTCCTCATAAGGCAACCCGCCCATTCCAGGTATTAGTCTAGTAAACCTTCTCTGAACTGCTTCTAACGCATTTACATCTTTAAATAAGGAGACAAGTACTGTATACAATACTCCAGATGTGGTCTCACCAATTCCCTATACAACTGAAGCATAACTTCCCTACTTTTGTAATCAATTCCCCTCACAATAAATGATAACATTCTATGAGCTTTCCTAGTTACCTGCTGTACCTGCATGCTAACCTTTTATGATTCATGCACTAGGACACCCTGTTTTAAGCCAAAGTTGACTATTGTAAATGGAATAAGTATAACCTAACTTACTCTGTGCAGGCCTTGCACTGGCCAACATGCTGGTGAAATCCTGGCAGACATTCTCCACATTGAGTATCGAGTTCCATTGAACCTGAAGTGACAGTCAACACGTGGAATCAGAAGTGAACTCAGAGTTATCAGGACCAGTTACCTACTTTGCCATGTCAGTAAACTATTCAGCTGAAGCATCACAATAGATTGATGAACCCCTCACCCTGTTGTACTGTGTTCTGTGCACTGGGCAGGTGAAATGTAAGGCCAGTGGAGGGAGACAGCATGAGATCACTGACCCCTTTGTTGGTCCTCAGTTTGACCCTGAACATTTTCCAGTGGTTCAGCTCCCTTTTTTCTCTCTCTGTTTTCCCCTCCTCTCTCCTAGGTATGAATTGGAGCCTCACTCTGTCACTGGAGCCAGACAGTCAAGGTCATGGAGAGGGTATGGATTAGATTCACCAAAGTGATCCCCCGAAATAGTTATGCGGAGAGACCAGAGAAATGGGCTTTTTACATTGTGACTGAGAAAATTAAAGAGATCTGATAGCATCAGAATTATGATTGGTTTTGACAAGGATAATCAAAAACAACTATTTTAAGTAGTCCTACAGTTTATAACTAGAATTTAAGATCAAGAAACCTGGCGCTAGAGACCTAATGAGATGGACAAGGTGAAAAATAAGCCCTCACCTGCATATCAGTAAGAATCAAGACTGAGGTAGGATCTGTCTTGGATTCCTGCCCCACAGTAGCCTGTCCCCACTCAATAACCCAACCCCCACAATAACTCACCCCCTCAGCAATTTGACCCTCAACAATAGCCCACCCCTCACTAAACTGAAGTACCCACAAAAACCCGCTCCCTCATTAACCTGACCTCCCCACAATAACTCATCCTTTACAACTTGAGACCCCACAATAACCCACGCCCTCATTAGCCAGATCTCCCCACAGTAATCCACACCCCCATAATAACCCACCTCCTCACTAAACTGACACCCCCAAGAATAACCTATTCCCTCTCTATCCTGACCCCCTCCACAATAATGTGATCCCCTGATAACTTCCACCTCAGAATAAACTGACCCCCCCACTGCAACAATCCCCCTCACTAACTTTCAACCCGCAAAATAACATACCCCCCACAATAATTTTCCCCCCTTCACTAATCAATCCCCTCACTAAAATGATTGGTACTCACAATTTTTGATGACCAGCCTGTTGCTGCATTTGGAGCAATTCTGACATTGGAAGCTCAGACAGTTGGCATGGTGACATTGCTTGTACTGATGTGGATGACAGCCACAGACAGTGTTACTGGTAGCGGTGCAGCTACGAAGAGTTGTTTGGAACTCTAGAGGAAAATAGACACATTTGTCAACCACTGGATCCAATCCCAATGCATATAAGAGATTGGGAGAGGAGAGACACAGCAACAGAGAGACAAAATGAGAGGGATAGGTGTGGAAAATGAGTGAGATGTAAAGAAATGGATACAGGTGGATTATAACTAAAATGTTTGCACAGAGTGACAGTACAGTGGCACCTGAGACCAGTGGTGGGGGCCTTCACCCTCCGAGCTGCAGGAATTGGGCTGGTTAAGGAGCCAATTGGGGAAAGTGGAACCCACTTACCTTTATCACACAGAGTGCAGCTCTGACACTTTTGATTGTAATTCTCGAAGGCAAGATAAGTGCCCCTTGGGCAAGGATGGCAAACTGGCAGCTCACCAATGTGCTTACATGAGTCGGCTACATAGAAACCTGAAAATATCAAACCCATCATGGTTAGGAATTGTCTCATCATTAACCAATCAATAACACTTCTCAAACAGTCTGGTCCCCGCACTTTCCCACAATCCTAGAGGGGTGTAAATAGATTAATCTGACACAGAGTGGGCGTAGTGGGACACAGGGTATGGAGCTATGGAGGGGCACAGGGTTATTGCGGATACAGGATTTAGAGTCAACACAGTGTATAAGGGAGTGTAGGGTATAGAGAAGGACTGGGAGGGGACACAGGATGCAGAGGAGTACAGGCTATAGAGAGGTACAAAGGCTATAGGTGTGGAGGCAAAGGGCATGGCTAAGGTAGTAAATGAATACTTTGTAGCTGTGTTCACTAAAGAAGAGGATTCTGTCAATGTCACTGTAAAGGAGGAATTAGTAGAAACATTTTATGGGATAAAAATAGGTAAAGAAGAGGTACTAAAAAAGTTGGCAGTAGTCAGAGCAGAAAAGGTACCCAATCCAGATTGAATGCATCCTAGGCTTCAGAGTACCCTGTCCTCTATACCCTATACCCCTTTACACCTTGTGTCACTGCGATACCCTGTATCCTAGGTTTCAGAGGAAAGTAAAGGCAGAAGTTGTGGAGATTCCAGCCACAATCTTCTAATCCTCCTTAGATAGGGGGCAGTGGTGCCAGAGAACTGGAGGGTTGCAAATTCTGCACACCTGTTTCAAAAAGGTAAGAGAGATAAGCCCAGTAACTACAGACCGGTCAGCCTAACGTCAGTGGTGGGAAAATGTTTAGCAACATTAATCTGGGACAAAATTAATTGGTACTTGGAAACATCAGACTTTCATTAATAAATGAAAGTCAGCTTGGGTTTGTTAAAGGCAAATCATGTTTAATTAACTTAACTGAGTTCTTTGACTAAGTAACAGGGTTAATGAGAGTAGTGTGGTTGATGTGTATATGAATTTTAAAAAGGCATTAATAATGTATCACATAATAGATGTGTTAGCAAAATCAAAGCGCATGGGATTAAAGGAGCAGTAGCAGCATGGATATGAAATTAGCTGAGAGACAGAAAGTGTAGGGTAGTGGTGAAATCTTGGGTTTTAGACTGTGGGAATGTAGATAGTGACATTCCCTAGGCGGTGATATCAGGACCACTGTTCTTTTTGATACATAAGAATGATTTTGATTTGAGCACAAAATTCATAGGGTATATAGTGCATAATTTCAAAATCTGAAGATGATACAAAACTTGGAAATGTAGTAAACAGTTAGGAGAATAGTAGTATACTTCAGGGGAACATAGACTGGTGAAATGGGTAGACTCATGGCAAATGAAATTTAACTCAGAGAAGTGTTAAGTGATTCATTTTGCAATGAATTAGGAGGGCAATATAAACTAAATTGTGGAATTTTAAACAAGAGACCTGGAGGTGTACATAGGCAAATCTTTGAGGGTGGCAGTTCATGCTGAGATGTCTATTTATAAGGCAGACAGGATCTTTGGCTTATTAAATAGTGAAATAAAGTACAAAAGCCAAGGAAATTGAGGAGCAAAGAGAGAGTGTGAGATGATACTGGCAACTAACTTAAAGGGGATGTCTTCTATAGGCATATAAATAGTAAAAGGGAGTAAAGGGAGGAATGGGGCTGATCAGGGACCAAAAAGGGGAATTATGTATCGAGGCAGGGGCAAGGCTGAGGCTTTGCATTTGTCTTTACCAAGGAAGAAGATGCTGCCCAAGTCATAGTGAAAAAGGAGGTAGTTCAGACACTTGAAGGGCTTAAAATTTATAAGGAGGTGGTATTGGATAGGTTGTATGTATTTAAACTTGATAAGCAACCAGGATTGGATGAGATGCATCCAAAGATATGGAAGGAAGTGAAAGTGGAAATTGTGGAGGCAGTGGCCATAATTTTCCAATCTTCCTTAGACTTGGATGTTGCCAGAGGACTGGAGAATTTCAAATGTTACACCTTTATTCAAAAAATGGTATAAAGATAAGCCCAGAAACTACAGGCCTGCCTGTTTAACCTCGGTAGTGGGGAAGCTTCTAGAAATGATAATTCGGGACAAAGTGAATAGTTACTTGTGCAAATGCGGATTAATTAAGAAAAGCCAGCAAAGATTTGTTAAGGGCAAATCGTGTTTAACTAACTTGCATGAGTTTTTTTGATAAGGTAACAGAGAGGGCTGATGAAGGTAATGCTGTAGATGTGGTGAACATGGACTTCCAAAAGACATTTGATAAATTTAAACATCCCCCCTAACAGCACTGTGGGTGTTCCTACACCTCATGGACTGCAGCGGTTCAAGAAGGCAGCTCACCACCACCTTCTCAAGGGCAATTAGGGATGGGCAATAAATGCAGGCCTAGCTAGCATGCCCACATCCCACAAATGAATATGAAAAAAAAAGTGATGCACAGCAGACTTTTAAGCAAAATTAGAGCTTATGGAATAAAAGGGACAGTAGCGACATGGATATGAAATTGGATGTGATAGGAAACAAAGAGAAGCAGTGAGCAGTTGTATATCCGACTGGAGGAAGGTTTATAGTGGAGTTCCCCAGGGACTGGTGTTAAGACCCCTGCTCTTCCTGATGTATGTTAATGACTTAGACCTTGGTGTCCAAGTCACAGTTTCGAAATTTGTGGATGCTATGAAGCTTTGAAGTATTGTGAATCATGAGGAGGATAATGTTGAACTTCAAAAGGACATGGAAAGGTTGATGGAATGGGCAGACGTGATGGATGAAAATTAATGCAAAGAAGTGTGAAGCAATTCATTTTGGTAGGAAGAATGCAGAGAGACAATATAAAATAAAGGGTACGATTCTAAAGTGGGTGCAGAAGCAAATGGACCTGGGTGTATCTGTGCAGAAATCATTGAACATGTTAGGACAGGCTGAGAGCACAGTAATAAAGCATACAACATCATGGGTTTTATCAATAGGGCATAGAATACAAAAGCAAAGAAATTATGTTAAACCTGTGCGAAACACTGGGTTGGCCTCAACTGGAGTATTGTGTCGAGTTCTGGACACACACTTCAGGAAGGGTGTAAAGACATCAGAAAGAATGCAGAAAACATTCACGAGAATGGTTCCAAGGATGAGGAACTTCAGTTACATAGATTGGTGAAGTTGGGATTGTTCTCCTTGAAGAAGAGAAAGTTGAGGAGATTACGTTGAAGTATTCAAAATCATGAGGGGGGTGGACAGAGTAGATAGGGAGAAACTGATCTCATTGATGGAGGGATCAAGAACCAGAGGGCACATATTTAAGATAATTTGCAAAAGAAGCAATGGTGACATGAGGAAAAACTTTTTCACACAGCGAGTGGTTATGGTCTGGAATGCACTGCCTGAGTGTGTGGTGGTGGCAGATTCAGCTGAGGCTTTCACAGGGAATTGGATCATTATCTGAATAGGAAAAACCTGCAGAAAAAAAATCCCTTTCAGAGGGCTAGCACAGACATGACAGGCTGAATGACCTCTTCTGTGCTGTAACCATTCTATGATTCTAAGTTATAATACACCTTTATAAGTCACTAGGAAAGCCCCAGTTGAGGTATTGTGTCTAATTCTGGGCACCAAACTTTAGGACAGATGTCAAGGTCATAGAAAAGGTGCAGAGGAGATTTATTGGAATGGGACCGGTGATGAAAGACTTTCGTTGAAAGAATGGGAGAAAGAGGTTTATATCCTCCTTATAGAAGAGCAGGTTAAGAGGAGATTTGACAGAGATGTTCAGAATCATTGAAAGTTTTGATAGATTAAATAAGGAGATTTCTTTTCTGTGGCAGAAGGGTTGGTAACCAGAGGATATTGACTTAGGGTCATTAGAATCAAAGGGAAAAAGTATGCAGCCAGTTATTACAATCTGGAATGAACTGTGAGAAAGAGTGGTGGAACCAAATTCAAAAATAACTTTCAAAAGGGAATTGGATAAATATTTGAGGCTGAAATATTTACAGAGCTTTGGGCAAAGGGCAAGATATTAGGATGAATGGATAGCCCTTTCAAAGAGTTGCTGCATGCACGATGGGCTGAATGGCCTCCTCCAGTGCTTTATCATTGTATGATTCTAGAGGGCAGAGTAGGACCAACCTGCAGAGCACTTCTTGCAGCAGAATAATGTTTTCGTATCCCGATACAGGTTGTTTTCACAAGACCCAATGTTTCGCTTTCCTCGTCTATGCTCTCCATCTTTCCAAATTCCTAGCTGCCTGTCCTTCCTAATATTTCTCGTCATGTTCCATCTTGTTGGTGATCGACCCCAGGAGACACCTGCTGTCCAATGACTGAAGCTTCCAGAAGCAGATATCATGGCACAAAGCTGGGAATTGGAGAATTTGAGTGTTAGTCTGCAATTCTTCATTATTATAAAAGAACTGGGAATATTTTCACCTGCAATCCTGGCTAACATACAGCAATGCCTGTATTCCCAGCTACTAAAAAGCAACAGCTCTACTCATGGCTAACATATAGCAACACCTGCAATCTCAGCTAATATACAGAAACACCTTTACTCCTGGCTAATATACAGCAACACCTGAAACTCCAAGCTAATATATAGCAACAGCTTTAATCCAAGCTAACATACAGCAATGCCTGTACTCCTGGTTAACATACATCAATGTCTGGCTAATATACACCAACAGCTTTAGTCTCCGCTAACATAGAGCAATGTCTGTACTCCCAGCTAATATGCTAATATACAGCACCATCTGTACTCATTGGCTAATATATACCAATGCTTGTATATCCGGTTAATATACAGCAACATCCATCCCTCCTGGCTAATATACATCAACACATGTACCCTTTGGCCAATATACAGCAACACCCATACCCCCCTGGCTAATATACACGAATACCTGTACCCCTTGGCTAATATACAGCAACACCTTTAGTCCTGGCTAACATACAGCAACACCTGAAACTCCAAGCTAATATATAGCAACAGCTTTAATCCAAGCTAACATACAGCAATGCCTGTACTCCTGGTTAACATACATCAATGTCTGGCTAATATACACCAACAGCTTTAGTCTCCGCTAACATAGAGCAATGTCTGTACTCCCAGCTAATATGCTAATATACAGCACCATCTGTACCCATTGGCTAATATATACCAATGCTTGTATATCTGGTTAATATACAGCAACATCCATCCTTCCTGGCTAATATACATCAACACATGTACCCTTTGGCCAATATACAGCAACACCCATACCCCCCTGGCTAATATACACAAATACCTGTACCCCTTGGCTAATATACAGCAACACCCATACCCCCCTGGCTAATATACACGAATACCTGTACCCCTTGGCTAATACACAGCAACACCCATACCCCCTTGCTAATGTATAGGGGAAAGTTGGAAATAGATGAAGGATTATTTTCCAGTGCTGGTTTCTCAATAATGCTGTTGTTAGAGATATACTCTAGCCTGAAATATCCTATTCTCTTTGAATGCAGGACACTGTACTTTCCCCTCTCACCACTTCCCAGCATCTCATTTACTTGGTTCCACTTGCCATCCCATTGACCCCCTCATTTGGCTCAGCCCCATTTAGCCTGTTGGATTTTCTCTCTCATTCCTGCTCCTCTCGTCCTTCATTTCCTTCATTCATTGTCTCCCATGCCCCCATTTATAGGGCAGTGATGCCATGGATTGGTGATCAGGATGTCGCATGTACTTCATTTGCTTCAAAAATTGCCCTTTATTAAAGGGGAGGTAGGCTGGGGAATTGATTTTACTGGGACTACACAGTTAGGTTCAGTCTCAGAAGCCCCTTTCTCTGCACATCAGTTATCTGGAGCAGTTATCCAATGTGGCATAGCTGCCCCAGACTCATCCCATTGGGGCTTCTAAAGTGTTTCAGGAAATACCAAACCAGGTTTCCATGATTGCAGTGTTTTTTATTCAGGGGGTAGTTTAACACAATTTCTGAGAAGTGCTGAATGAAAGTTATGAGCGATGTGCGGAAGCAATATTGGAGATCTATAATATGTGGGTAGAGCCCATACTCTATCTCTCTAGAAGTCTTTGACTACTGGAAATCCCCTGATATTTCCACAGCCTGTGAGCTATGTAACAGCTCCCAAACTGTCAGCAACTCATGAAAAAAATCAGCCAACCTCAGGACTGGTCAGCTGATCAAAAACTGTCAGCAATGGAAAATATAAGTGGGTTGTGTCACTGGCAAAGAAGCAGAATCAGCGTCAGACTGTCACAAACCCTTTTCATAATAACATTTTGTAACATTAACTCAGCAACCTGTGGTTCATTGGTATTAGGGGTAGTGGGTTCAAGTCCCACTCCTGTAACTCAGGTACTTAATCTAGACTGACACGCCCACCAAGGGAATTTTGGAGGGGGCAGTACTGAGGGAGTGCTGCATCGGCTTGGAGGTAGTAGAAAGGATGTGCTGCACTGGCTGTGGAGGCAGTACTGAGGGAGTGCTGCACTGGCTGTGGAGGCAGTACTGAGGGAGTGCTGCACTTGTGATGGGATGGCACTGAGGGAGTGCTGCACTATTGAAGATACCGTCTTTCAGATGAGATGTTAAACCGAGGCCTCATCTACTTTCTCAAATGGATGCAAAAGATTCCCTGGCACTATTTTGAAGAAATGTAGGAGAGTTGTCCATGGTGTCCTGGCCAATATTTATCTCTCAACTAATGCTTAAAACAGATTATCTAGTCATTATTGCATTCCTGTTAAAATTGCTGTGTGCAAAATGGCTGCCATATTTACTTCAATACAATAGTGTCTACACTTCAAACGTTTACTTCATTGGCAGTAAAGTGCTTTGAGACATCCTGAGGATGTGAAAAGCGCTAAATAAATGCAAGTCTTTCATGATAACTACTAGATCTCTCCCAATCCCAGCGTTGTTCCCAGTGCTTCAGCAGTACTATCCCTTGTACTATTCAGTGAATTGATCCGAGTAATATATACGTTCCCAATTCTGCTGCCAATTCTAACCCAATTTTATATCCTTTTATAATTCCACCATTCCTCCAACGTTAATTGAACAATATGTCAGACATGATGCCCAAGGAATTGAAGCTATGAGTCATATATTTTTAAAAAAACAAGCTTCCCTTTAAAATTCCGTGTTGTGCAGTTTTTTCAACACGCATTATGTAACAAGCAAGATACCATACAGACTGTTACACAATCATGTTTGCACACTCAGGGAGTACGTTGAACATAATTAGAGAACTGTCAGGAAGGGGGAAGAGTGAAACAGGGGGCAGTCAGTTGAGCTGAGGGAGCAGTTACTGTAATTGTACAAGGGTGGGGGTGCCTGCCATGTGGTGGGGGTGCCTGCCATGTGGTGGGGGTGATGGGGTTCTAATGCATGGGGCTCAAGGTTTGAGGGGCTGAATGTTTGGTCTCACTTGCATTGAGCTGCCTCTGGCTGAGTTCTTAGCGTGTTTGAAGCAAACGGGACCATTTCTCAACTGATATAATATGCAGCAAAATCTGGCCCAGGAGCCCCCTCCCCCCACCCCAATCCCACCCTCACTCCAGGAACCTGTCTGCCCTCAGCCCAGGAATTCTTCCTCACACTCCAGCCCAAGAACCTACTCCTGCCCACAACGCACCCACCCCGCTCAGGAATCCATTCCTTCCCAGACCTCCCCAATCCCCACCCAAGAACCCAGTTCTCCTACCCAGCCCAGGAACTCAATCCTTCCCCATGTCCTGCCCAGGACCTCTCTTTCCTCAGCCTCGGAGCGCTCCACATTCCAAAGACATCTGTTGCTTTCTCCTGCTAGTTCCCATTGAATATTTGATACAACTGAGATCTGTAAATGGGGAACTTTCAGTTCACCTTCCGATCCTGACTATCTCCTTCAGTAAGGACTTCACACAGTGTGTTACTGCAGGACACACAAAGCAGCAATGGCCCACGTTCCATTCTGGGTCTGTGCTGAGTTAGCTGATCTCACCTGGTGTCATCTGGGACTAAAGTTGGGTTGGATTAGGGGGACAGCTTCAGTTTATTTGTTGCTGATCCGGTGATCTCACTGTGTGAAAACATGTGACCATGAATCTTGGGTGGAAACATGATTGTGCCTGGCTGTGATGACACCCTTAGTTAAATAGTCTGTCACCTTTTTCCAAGATCTATACATTATGAGTTGTTGCTTGGGTAAATTACTGGAGAGTGACTCCTTGTGGAACCATGGGGCAGGTGGGGCAAGAGGAAATGTAACTCTTGTCCAGTGAGACCCACCCCCATTCTCAAACTCCATCCCCACCCCCTCCACCCCACCCCAGTTCCTGATGAGCTGGAACTTTTAGTCCTGCCATACTGGGCTGGGATCAAATTGGAGGGTGAGTGAAACATAGTCCCTGAACCATCTCCCAACTACAGACAGCAGCTTAACACACTCTCAGTAAATTAGGTCACGGCACTTTCCAGTGTGGGTTCCTGTCCTGACACAAGGTTGCAAACACCTTATCTTCACATAAACACACACACACACACACACACACAGATATGTTCATGTGAGATTTCCTGCTGTGCACTGACTCACTGCTGTAGCTTGGCAGGCCATCCTCCTCCCCACACCCAGGCCCTGACTCACTCAGGGCTCCAGCGCTTTAGTGTCAGTTCTTTACATGACTTTAAAAAGTGAGCGTTACCTAACTCTTCACCCGAGTGGGCATTGCAGCCGATTTTGAGCAGGAACAGGCCATTCCACAGGTACTGAGGCCAATAGGAGTGTCCCTAATGGGGTAACAGCACAGGCTGGCATCCTAGTTCCACGCTCTGTGTCTGTATCAAGTACAATTGGGCAGTTTCCATAAGGAAAGAAAGTTAGGCTGGTCAGTGTAAGGCCATTTCAATGACTATCTGCTGTCAAACCAACTGTCACATTAACCCAGGGAGAGGGTTTGACTGATGGAAAACGGAAGGCTGATCAAATCAGACATGTCAACTTACCCATCCCTTTATCAAGCACGCCCCCCCAGAAATCGGCGCAATCTGCCTTTGCCCTGACCTCCAATTCTCACTCGACCTTGCCCTTACCTTGATCCTCACCTCAACCTTGACCCCAGCCTCACTTCGGCCCTACTGTCCTCACCCACACATCAATCCTCAGCATCACCCTGAATCTCAACATGTCCCCTCAAAATCCTGATGACAAGGTCACTTATGTAAGCATTGATTTCTCAGAGGGATGAGCTACTTTTAGGCTTTGACTTTTATTTCATTCACAGGACATGGGACTTGCTAGCAAGGCCAACATGTATTGTCCATCCTTAATTGCCTTTGAGAAGATGATGGTGAGTAGCCATCTTGTACAGCTGCAATCTGTGTGGAATAGGTACACCTACAGCGCTTTTAGGGAGGGAGTTCCAAGATTTTGATCCAGCAACAATGAAGGAATGGTAACATACTTCCAAGTCAGGATGATGTGTGTCTTGGATGGGAGCCTGCAGGTGGTGATGTACCCATGTGCCTGATGCCCTTGTCTATCTAAGGTGATACTGGTCGTGGACTTGGGAGGTGCTGTTGAAGAAGCTTTGGTGAGCGGCACAAAGTTTCGAACACAGAGCTATGACCTCAGGATCCTGGGATCGATTCCTCCCCCAAACAGTGTCCTTAGTCTGGTAAATGGAAGAGTTTTATACTGAAGGAGTGAGCAATCCCAGTGTTTTTCATAAATGGAATGGGCACGGTGTATAAAACTATCTGCTCAGACCAAAACACAATGATGCCTGGCACAACAGTTGACACTCTAGTATAATTGGTGATCAGATTCACTGATGACTGAGTTTTACACTATATCTACCTGTTCTGTACATACCTTGGGATACCCTGGAAACAGTGTAGAGGAAGCTCTATTGTGTCGAACATGTGCTGTACATGGAACAATGTAGAAGGAGCTTTATCTAATCCTGTATCTGTATCTAATCCTTGTTGTACTTGCCCTGGGAGTATTTGATGAGGACACTGGTCCCTGATCTATTTCTCCTCCCTGGACTTGTATAAAATATTTACTAAAATTAAAGAGGAAACATCCAGCGCGTCAGGGAGTGTGAATTAGTACTGGGTTATATTTAGATCTTTTACAAGACTGTGGACTGTTTCAGTCAACGACGATGTGGTTAACTGCTTACTTCACAGATGAAGTGCGTGCAGGAACCAGTTATGTAAATACTGACCCACAGGTGCTCCAGAATGTAAGGAAATTAACCGTTACACAACCAGCCTACTGGGTTTAAAAAGGTGGCTGTCTAAAGCAGTAACTATTTCTACACAGCTTCGGAATACATATCGCCTCCTCACATGGGTTCCTATGAGACAGACCAGGTCTTTAACATCCAATTTTCTCCTGATCCCATTTACACTGCCTGCTTTACTCGACTTCATATCCCTCAACTCGATTAACTCTTGGAGGGAAGTGTTCCATCTCCCCTCTTACTGATCTCTCCTTTTGACATTTCACCTCAGCACACTATGTGCCTCAATCAGTTTTTGCCTATTCCCTGCATAATTTTGAAATCTTTAATATTGACATGTGAAGTTCAGTTCAAGAGAAAATGATAGTTCTGGATCACATAGTAAGGATGCTGAATTACTCAGGCCTCAGTGTAAGCCCCTGGTCTGGGGCCGATAACCCCCCCGAAGGTCCTGAGTCATTTGAGCAGTAGTTTCCCTGTAGTATCCTGTTTGCTGGAAGTTGGTCAAGGTTTATAGAGCAGGGTTTTAAATTTCCTGTAAACTAGATAATCTTAGTTTGAGGACAGGGCTTATGAGCTGCGTACTCGCAACCCATCCAAACAGTGGAAATATCCGATCAGGACCGGGACCAGGACCAGGATTGAGTGTTGGATGAATTGCTGACCACATTTTGTGTGGAACAGGATGGTTCATGAATTAATGGGACTCTGGAATGACAGGATCTATTCAATGATTCAACACTCCCGGCACTGAGCATTGGTCATTGTGAGCTCAGGAGATTAAATCAGTGGGTAGAGTTTGTGAGAGGGGTGTACATGGGATGCAGGAGGAGTGGGGTCAATAGCTCAGTGGTGCTTTCTTGTTTGGTGTGATTTTCCTGCTGGTATTACATTTTATCGAACAGTGGGTTTCTTGGGCTCGGCTCTACACTCAGGCTGACGCCCTTCCTTGTTTCAACTCATTTCTCTCCTTTTCTCCCACAATCTCACATTGCTGCTGTTAGCTTGAGTGCTCCAGTTTCCTGTCGTATCCCTCCATCCCGCCCAGAAAAACGCTTGTCTGCCAAGCATAGAATCATGTGGGGGAATGATAGGAAGGTATGCCAGGCCTGGTCTGGTATGGGAACTGTACCACTTGTCACCAGTGGGCAACATGTCCAGGAGCCCGAAATTGTCATGAGTGAATCTAGCCCAGAGATCAGAGGAAATGTGCTGATGGAGCAAAACTATCAGACCACTGGTCTGAAACTTTCCTCCATATCTTGTCATCTGAAGATGTTCCATTTGTGTTTGCCCCTCACACTTTTCACAACTTTCTGTTTGTTAAGTCAAGGCTTTCTCAGTTTCTAAAAAAACAAATATTTTCCATACCTCTTGTTTCAAATTTAAAAACAAGCAAACAATGCGATTATAATTCAGGCAGTTCATAAAACACAGGCCATAAATAGAAGTCTACCCTCCCACCCAGCCCAAAAGAAGAGGCAAAACTATGGCAAATGGATTTCAATGTAGGCAAATGTGAGGTCATATCCTTGCTTCTAAAAAGGATAGAACAAAGTACTTTCTAAATGGTGAAAAACTATAAACAGTGGAGGTCCAGGTACACAAATCATTAAAATGTCAGGAACAGAGACTGAAAATAATTTAAAAAGCTAATGAAATGCTGGCCTTCACATCTAGAGAATTAGAATACAAGGGCATAGAAGTCACGCTTCAGCTACACAAAACCCTGGTTAGGCCACACCTGGAGAACTGCGAGCACTTTTGGATACCACACCTTAGGAAGGATAGAGGGAGTACAGCATAAACTTATTAAAATAATAACTGGACTCGAAGGATAGAATTATGAGGAGAGATTGCCACAAATTATGGCTGTATTCCTGGAATTCAAAAGGTTAGGGATGATTTGATCAAAGTTTTCAAGATATTAAGGGAACAGATAGTAGGTAGAGAGAATTATTTCTGCTGGTTGGGATCTGCAACAAGGGGGCCTACTCTAAAAATTAGAGCCAGACCTTTCCATAGAACCATAGAAAAGTTACAGCACAGAAGGAGGACATTCGGCCCATCTCGTCCATGCCAGCCCAAGGACACCCAGATGCCCTTTCTAATCCCACCTTCCTGCAGCCGGCCCATAGCCCTGCAGCTTACAGCACTTTAGGTGCAGATCCAGGTACTTTTTAAAAGAGTTTAAAGTTTCTGCCTCTACCACCAACTTGGGCAGCGAATTCCAGACACTCACTACCCTCTGCGTAAAAAAGTTCTTCCTTATGTCTCCCCTACACCTTCTGCCACTTATCTTGAATCTATGTCCCCTGGTTCTAGAATTCTCCATCAAGGGAAACAATTTTATCCTGTCCACTCTATCTATTCCCCTCATAATTTTGTACACCTCAATCAAGTCACCTCTCAGCCTTCTTTGTTCCAAGGGAAATAACCCCAACCTATCCAATCTCTGCTCGTAGCTACGCTTTTCTAACCCTGGCAACATTATTGTAAACCTCCTCTGCACTCTCTCCAGAGCTATTACGTCCTTCCTGTAATGTGGTGACCAGAACTGCACACAGTACTCCAGCTGTGGCCTCACCAGTGTTTTATACAATTCTAACATTATATCCTTACTTTTATATTCGATACCTCTGCCAATGAAGGAGAGCATTCCAGGGGGGCAAATTAAAAAACACTTATACACATAAAGGGTGGTAAAAGATTTGAACTCTTTTCAGCCCATGGAAAGTGATTCTAGCTCAATTCTATAACTTTATATCTGAAATTGAAAGATTTGTGTTAACTGAAGGTGTGAAAGAACATGGGGCAAATATGGAGTTAGGTTACAGATCAGCCAAAATGTCATTGATTGATGTAGCAGGCTCTGGAGGCTAAATGGTCTCCTATTGTTTTTAGTGTACCCTCACACCCAGCCTTAGACAGGGGCCTACCTTCACACCCGGCTTGAGACAGTAGGGGCGTGTTCTCACAACCAGCTGGAGTCAGGGGCCTGTCCTCACACCCTGACAGAGATGGGGGCCTGTCCTCACACCCAGACAGAGACGGGGCCTGCCCTCACACCCAAACAGAGACGGGGGCCTGCCCTCATGACCAGCCCATGACAGGGGCCTGTACTCACTACCAGCTGGAGACAGAGGCCTGTCCTCAATACCCAGTCGGAGATGGGGGTCTGTCCTCACATCCAGACAGAGGCAGGGGCCTGTCCTCACACCAAGACTGAAACAGGCACCTGTCCTCACACCCAGCCCAAGACAGGGGCCTGTCCTCACACCTAGACTGAGATAGGGGCCTCTCCTCACACCCAGCCTGAGACAGGAGCCTGTCCACACACACACCTGGTTCACTAATGCCCTTTAGGGAAGGAAACCTGCCATCCTTACCTGGTCTGGCCTACATGTGCCTCCAGACCCACAGCAATGTGGTTGACTCTTAAATGCCCTCTGAACAAGGGCAATTATGGATGGACAATAAATGCTGGCCCAGCCAGCGATGCCCACATCCCATGAACAGATAAAAAAAAAACCTGAGACAGCTGGGGCCCTGCACTCAGCCCCAATTCTTGTCACTGTGCACACTAAACCAACATAACTTAATTCAATGACCAAACTTCACACAATCAGTTCACTGTCAACGTGATTGTCTCACTTTGATCATTTCGCTTTCCTTGGTGTTTCTGTGACATCAACCGGAGTAATGTGATTTCCAGATTGGCATCAAGCATCTTGGAACCAGCACAAGAAAATTGCTGAGGTTTCACCCATTTAAGCACCTTAATTAACAAAATCTGGGCTTTCTGATTTTTAAACACTCGCCTAGTTCTGAACAGAACTGTTTGGGTCCAAAATATTCCAGTGGACATTTCCACGAGAATATCAGCTCCATGAAGTAGTTCTGTAGTTTAGCACAATAACCCAGCCCCTTCCACACCCTGCCAGATCTGGAAATAGTTCTTTTTTGAAGTAGCAAGATTCAGTACTTGCATTTTCCTGGAGATAAGAATTCAGTCCTCTCTCTCTATTTTAAACTTGTGTTCTCCGCATCAACTTGATCCCCATCTCAGCATTAAAATACTTTGATCATAATCCCCCCATTGAAAAGCAGAAATAATGAGGCAACAAGTTAAAGGAACTGACTTCTCAAGAAAGCTTCCTGCGTTTATAAAGGTTCACTTAGCCGTGTAAACCATGTCAAAGCACATCATTGCAAAATTTGCAAAAATTCAAGGAGACAACATTAACAGAAAAAGCCTGATCCAGCTTTAACTGCCCCTCTCCTTCACCATCTAGAAGTTATTGGGGAAGTTTACTTTGTAAAAAAAGATGGAATAAATTAAAAGTTAAACCAAGTGATGAAAACCATTTTGCCAGTTTTACAAGTAAACCAATGACTCCAGTTTCTGATCCTGGTTTTCATTCCCAGTTATATTTGAAATCATTACTCCAGTTCCTACCCCTATTTTCAGCCTCACTAACTCACCCCAATCCAGATCCACACCCTGGTCTGCCTCCCGGTTCCAATCCCTGTCCACATGGTGCTGAGCTCCAGCTTCAGCCTTGGACTGATTCCTAGAGTCTAGGCGAAGCTCTTTTTGAATCCAGCGCACACACTTCTCAGAACAACACTTTACCGAATCAATTTGCTTATTCAGAGTCAAATGAGACTGAGAAACAGGCAGTGGGTGTAGGGGAGGAAACAGGAACAGGCACAGCCACAAGTAGAGATGCTTAAAGAGATCATGACCATGAGAGAGAGAGAGAGAGACAGGCAGACTGGTTTAGAGATCAAGGAATGGAGAGAGCCAGTGGTAGTGATAAACTGAGAGAGGTACAACCACTGACAGAATAGAGAGGCAGAGTGAGACAGGGGCAGATGTGTGACAAAATGTGATGGAGGGAATGTATGAAAGAGAAAGATAGATTAGCAGATTAACAGACAGAAAAAAACATTCATACAGGCACAGGGAGGAATGGAGATGCAGAGTGACAAGGATAGGTAGAGAAACTGAGAATGAGAGTGATCGTGAGAAACATGAAAGGAGATGGAGAGAAGTGAACAGAGACAGGGAGAAAGAGAGTGAGAGGAGAAAGGGAGAGAAAGAGACTGAAATGTGAAGGGGAGTTGGAGAGACAGAGATATAGAGATACAAATGGAGAGGAGGAGTGACTATATACATATTGAGAGGACAGTGAGGATGGTGAAGATGTTAAGGATGATGAAGATGGTGAAAAAAAGTCCAACAAAATTCAATAACAGTATACAGACACATTATAAAATGAGCACAAAAGCTTAATAAATATGAAACTTTATACATTATTAAGGAAAAAAACATTGCTGGTTTAAGGGAAGCAAACAGCAGCTGCAGACTGATAAGAGAAAAACTGCTCTTCAAATCATGGGTAAATTTCTTTGTTTTCACTGTGTTCAGGAGCTAACAGGTTTGGTGAAAGGGCTTTCATTCTGGGAGGGGCTCAGTACAGAAGTGGAGGTCTGATGATTGGGATATTCGTGGAGTAATTCAGAGTTTGAAATCTGTGAGGGGAGGTTTTCTTGTATGAGCCCAAGCAGTGATTTAGACCATATGCAAAATCAACTCAGGCTTCAACATGAGACACTGCATGGCCATGAAATCTGGCTGATCTTTCCCTTCCCCAATCCAGGGGCATTGAGGATTGTAACTCACAACCCACCCTCCTGCCCAGCCAGCTGAGATCAGCTAACTCGCCAGAGACTGAGAATGGAGCCTGGGACTCAGTACCTGATGAGATGTTCTGTGCAGCCTCAATCTGCTGCAGAGTCCATTGAGGATTATAGTGGGGATACTTCTCCTTCAGTCTCCATCAGCCCCATGATCATTGGACAGACAAATGAGCTCACAGTCAACACAGCCACATGCTGCTCAGTGCTTGTCCTTGTTCAATCATGTGACTGTCTGGAAGGAAGGGAAGTGAGAGATGAAAGGAGAGAGGAGAGGGGCAGAGGAAAAGGGAGAGAAGAAAAGAGGGGAGGGGAGGGCAGAGGGAAGAAGAGGAGTGTGGGGAGAGGGAGAAGGAAAGGAGACTGGAGAAGAGAGGGAGTTGAGAGGAGTCAACATGGGAAGTGGGGAGGGGAGGGGAGAGGAGAGGGAAAAGGACACGTAATTCAAACATTTATCTCCTTTTCCTTGCCACATGGCAAAGAACAGGCATCCCAGGTCCTGCTGATCGCTGGGTGATTTTACAGATCTAAATAATACAGTGCATTTTTGATTCTCAGTAAGAGCAATTGTTGGGACAGGTCACCAGCCTGACACACACTTTCCTCACTCCCGCAATACTAGGTCCATGTTCACTCATTGCCCCCCTCTCCACACTGATTGCTCAGTCTGTAATGGGTCCACAAGCATTGACATCATTCTCAGTTCCTTTCTCAGCACGTGCAGGAATGCTTCACGGACTGCGGTGATGGTTGCCTCAGAAGGTCAGAGTTGAAGTTCCTTGTCAGTCCATCCATTTGAATTCCAGGTCCCACTGCTCATGCCCAGTTAACGCAGGCTACACCTCCCTGTTAATGAAGGAGGGAGGGATTGTTCAGTACAAGTTAGAACATCTCAGCATTATACATTTAAAAAGGAGAAAGGCCGATGGGGAAAGGCCAGGGGAGCGGGACTAATTGAATTGACATTTCAGTGAGCCAACACAGGCTCAATGGGCCATATGGCTTCCTTTTATGATGTATGATTCTATACCAGAAAGGGTTTCTGTCACAACCAATAGCACAAAGCCTTCAGATGTGAGGGGCGGAGCTGGAAGACATTTGTGGGGGTTTGGTATGAAGAATGACCTCTACAGGGAGGAAAATGAATCTGGGGAAGGAAGAGAAGGTCATTGGGGATAGAAGTGGGGGTGGGAGGACAACACCTGCAGCAGGGTGGAGGGTGAACGACATCTGTGGGGGGAGGGAGACATTGAGGAAGGGGCAACTGTGGAGGGGCAAAGAAACACTTTTGAAGTGGGAGCAAAAAGCATCCAGGGAAAGGGGAAGTGAAACCTGGGGAGGATATCAGCAAGTTGGGGAGGGCGAGAGAAAGACATCTCGGGGGTAGAAGGGTAAACAGCTGGTGGGGAGGAGGAACAGTTGAGGTGCAGAAAACGACACCTAGAGGGGGACAAGGGAGGTGCGAAATATCGGGTTGGGGGGAAGATTCCAGTTGGGGAAGCAGAGGAGAAGCAGACACAAGGCTGTGAGAGGCAAGCATCGGAGGGTTAAGGACCATACATCATGGGAGATATGGGGAGTAAAGACACCTGAGTGAGGTGTCAGCGAAACCTAAGGGTGCAGGATGATGCCTGGGGGGTGGGGGTTGGGACAGCTGGGGTTAGTGGGGGTAACACATTGAGGGAGGGGGAGAGAGACTCAAAAAGGGGGAAGAAGAGAAAACACAGGTTTGGTGAGGGAAGACAACAGGGATTGGAAGGACACAACCTGGGGGGGTGGGGGGAATGGAGAAATAGGTTGAGGGGGGAAAGGCAGCTGGGTAATTTTCTTATTGCTATGTTTGCTGCTAGGTTTACCCAACCATACTGTACACCCTCTCATGATATCTGCTTATGATATCTTCTGGCCTATGTTGAGAATATTTGTGCTACACAAGTGCCAGGCAATGCTTATCTCCAACTAGAGAAAATCTAGTCATCTCCCCTTGACATTCAATAGCATTATCATCACTGAATCCCCATCATCATCATTCTGAGGGTTTACCATTGACCAGAAACTTAACTGACAAGCATTCTGTAGTGAGTAACTCATTTCCTGACTCTCCAAAGCCTGTTCACCAGCTACAAGGCACAAGTCAGGAGTGTGATGGAATTCTCTCCACTTGTCTGGATGAGTGCAGCTCCAACACTCAAGAAACTCGACACCATTCAGGATAAAGCAACTGCTGAATCGGTACCTGATCCACCACCTTAAACATTCACTCCCTCCATCACCAGTGCACAGTGGCAGCAGTGTGTACCATCTACAAGATGCACTGCAACAACTCACTAACCCTCTTTTGACAGCACCTTCCAAACCTGTGACCACCATCACCTAGATGGACAAGGGCAGCACCATCTACAAGTCTCCCTCCAAGTCACACACCATCCTGATTTGGAAATATATCGCCATCTCTCCACTGTCACTGGGTCAAAATCCTGGAACTCCCTTCTTAATAGAACTATGGATGTACCTACACCAAATGGACTGCAGTGGTTCAAGAAGGTGGCTCACCACCATTTTCTTAAGGGCAATTAGGGATGGGCAACAATTGTTGGCCTTACTAGTGAAGCCCACATCTCATGAACGAATATATGAAAAGAAAAATCTTCTGAAGACTAAGTGGTGAAATTTCAAAGTTCTAAAATTGTCATTGCTTTGTTCTCTGTCACCTTACACAGCAGCAGTCCTTGTGTGTGAGTTCACACAGTCAGTGTGTGTTGGTTGTTTGACTGTGAAGGCATCACAGCCACAACTCACTTTGTGCCATTTGTTCATTTTCCAGCAGCAGTCTCTGTCCATCAGCCAGGAGTGGGAACTAGGCCAATCACTCTTTCCTGGTCAGGGGCACTGAGGTCAATGTGTCCCTACTGTCTAGGGGAGATCAGTATACTGATGTAGCACAGAATGGAAGTGACTGGGCATGGCTTAGAGGGTTTGATATCTACAAAAATTGGCCTCCTCATCTTGAATTGGAGAGCAGGCAGAGTCTGTGAAAACGGGAGGCACTGAATGGCCAGAGGGATAAAAGTTTCAGCGACACCCTCTCCATCCCCTCACCTCCTGCTTCCTCTACCACATTCTCAGTCTCCTCTGTCAGCAACCCCCAACCCACTTCCTCCATCTGACCCCCCACAACCCATCCTTCAGTTCTAACCTTCCGCCACCCCCCTCCTTTCACCTCTCACCCCCTCAGGTTATAGTGACGTACGATGCAGTCAATGTGGAGTTTAGGAGCAGGCTGGTTCGTATTCTGTACAGTTGTGCCAGGGTCAGTTTGCGGTGCTGCCCAAGCTTAAGGTCTGACATTGTCCGTTTGGAATGTTCAGAAGTACTGCTTCCCCTCAGCTGCTCCTTGACCTCCTCCTCCTGACTTTGAGGGGCTGTGAGCTCATCTGTAAAACACAGAGAGTTTAGCTCACTCTCTGTATCAGAGCATGACAATGTGCAGGGCTGTGAGCCAGGTTCCAAGCTTTGTCCATCTACTGGGTGAGCATGCTGCTTCACAAAATTCAGCTCCTCCAACTCCGAGAGCTCGCTGTCATTGGTGTTTACACGAGCAGTGTCCACAGCCCTCCCTCGGGAATCAGGACATGAAGCAATTCTCGTGTGTTGAGCCTCTGCCCGTTTGAGAATGTCCATCACCTTGATGATCGTGTGAGAGCGCAGAGTGGGGAGAGTAGCCCCACTTGATACTCCCTCATCAGGGGCTTTCAGTTGGATTTTTCTTCCTTCTGCAAGCACACAGAGTTCGGTCAGGCTCTTACTCAGTGACGGCTGACTCAAAACGTAGGGTTCTGAAGATGAGGAAATGAGCTGGAGAAGATTGGTCTCTGATTTTGATTTGAAGATGTTGGCTTTGCAACACAGGGACTGGACCAGACTCTGTTCGCGAATCTGGGGTGATGTCGGTCGCTGGCGGAGAGTTGACTCTCCATCTTCATCTGCTGTTTCCTGCTGTCGCTCTTCAAACTCTTGGACTGAGCTTGGGGACAAGGTGCCATAAGCGCTGTCAACAGAGGCTGAGCGGCAGCCATTGCTCTCCAACACCTGGCCTTTGGTATTTGGTATTAGGAGGCCTGAAGAGATCACCCCATGGTTGAGCAGCTCCTGGGTTGGGGTGTTGGAGGACTCTGTACTTTGGAGCGAGGTGTAGTCGGACTGAGAAGCAGCTCTCTCAGTGTCAGGTGAGGAGAGATCTTCACTCTCATCGATCATCACAACAGGAACTCTCTCTGTCACACTGTCTGACTGACTGCAAGAAACAGACAAACAGATTAATGAAACAAGGGAGAGGCAGGGAAAGAGAGAGAGAGATAGACGGGGGAAGAGGGTGAGACTTGCTGTGAGAGAGAGACAGGGAGAGAGGGAGGGGAAAGAGAGGGCCTTGGGGAAAGAGGGAGACAGGTAGAGAGAGAGAGAAACATGGAGGGAGAGAGAGAGAGCGAGAGATGGGGAAAGAGAAACAGAGACAGAGATAGAGAAAGGCATAGAGAGAGGAAGAGAACAGGAAACCAATATAACTCATACCGGAACCTTGGATGCAACTTAAACAAATTAAAAAGTCCTAATTTCTCTTGTTGTCAGTCTAAAGGATTAAAACTGGGGAAAAGGCAACTTCAGTGCCAAGATCAGGAGTTGTTACGCAGAAAGAGATGTAAATGTGAAGAAAGCGTCAAACTACTCAGACTCATAGACGTTTACACACAGGAGGCCATTCGGCCCATCGTGTCCGCACCGGTCAACAAAGATCTGACTACACTAGTCCCATTTTCCAGTGGTTGACCCATAGCCCTGGAGGCCACGGCAACATAAGTGAATATCTAAATACTTCTTAAATGTTCTGACTCAACCATCTTTTCAGGCAGTGAGTTCCAGACTCCCACCACCCTGTTGGTGAAAAAATATCTCCTCAACTCCCCTCTTAGCCTTCTACCTCTTACCTTAAATCTATGCCCCATGGTTATTGACTCCTGTACTAATGGAAAAAGTGCCTTTCTATCTACCTTATCTATGCCCCTCATAATTTTATACACCTCTATCTGGTCCCCTCTCAAACTTTGCTGCTTCAAGGAAAACAACCCCAGCCTATCCAATCTTTCATTATAGCTCAGACCCTCCAGCCCAGGCAGCATCCTGGTAAATCTCCTCTGTGCCCTCTCCAGTGCAATCATATCCTTCCTATAAGGAGGTGATCAGAACTGCACGCAGTATTCATGTTGTGGCCTAACCAGCGTTTTATACACTTCCAGCATAACCTCCCTGCTGTTGTATTCTATGCCTCGGCTAATAAAATCAAGTATTCCATATGCCTTCTTAACCACCTTATCCACTTGCCCATTGCCTTCAGGGATCTGTGGATATGCACACCAGGGTCCCTCCGATCTTCTGTGGTCATTCCAAAAACAGGTGGGTAATGTGAGAGGGCAGAGGAATGATGCAAATGACCTCCATCTGTATCTGAATGTGACAGTAATTGTTGTCCATTAGACTGAGGTCAGACACAGGCTGAGGGTTAAGCTCCACTGAAGTGAATTGGTCTCAGTAACAGCCCAAAGACAGGAAGTACAGGGATAAAACGAACTTACACACTTACCTATGCTGTGATTCAAGTGTGTCATCAGTGTATTTGTTTAACAGGGGTGGTGACTGTGTTGCAGAGGTCATGCTCTCCACATCCTCTTCATCAGGCAGCCTACACGGTTTCTGCCCAGACTCCTGGTCTCGTAATCTCTCCAGAAGGTTCTAGTTTGTTAAATAAAATTGATGTGTTAGAACAGTACTTTTTAAATGGAATGGTCAGATGAGATGGCCAGACACATATACTAGACTTTAGAATTCTTCAATGTTTTGTTGTTATTTTATGACATTGGACACCCAGAGTGCGGAATGTCAAAGCTCATTCTGTGAAGTGACTTGATGCCCTTTGCTTGACACCTTAATACACAATTTGTCAATATGTGTGGAATTGACCAGTTTGAGTGTCCCGTTCAGCTATCGTGTCCTTGTGACCCACACTCCATTTGATTTTTATCAATGTATGCCTAGGAATTGTACCCCTGCCCTCTGCAGTTCGAACCCCTCCCCATTAATTACCCATTACCTGTGCATTGAATATGGCCTCAATCCATGCTCTGGACTGCCCGGTCACACTGGTCTGAAAGGTGAAGGCACCAACTGCACTGTGAAACTCATTTAGATAAATCAACAGGAAGGAGCCTAGGATTGGACAGAGGCATAGTTAAATGTGATACACACAGAAACACAGGCACACACACACACACAGGCAGATTCCACACACATACAGAAACACACAATCCTCATTAAGGTCAGAAGTTAGGGTGGATGTTGATGATTCACAACTCCTCAGGTACTGAAGCAGCCCATGCCTGCATACAGCAAGACCTGACAACATTCAGGTTTGGGCTGATAAGTGGCAATAACATTCACACCACACAAGTGCCAGGCAATGGCCATCTTCAGCAAGAGAGAGTCTAACGATCTCCCCTTGACATTCAATGGCATTGAATCGATTGCTGAATTTCCCACCATCAACATCCTGGAGTCACCATTGACTAGAAACTTAACCAGCCGCATAGGTACTGTACTTTGGGTATTCTGTGGCGAGTGACTCACCCTTGACTTCCCAAAGCCTTTCCCGCACCTACAAGGTACAATAAGAGAGTGTGATGGAATACTCAGTTTTGGTGAAACTCACCGGGATCTTTCAGCTCCCTACAGACAATTTTCTCCACCAGCAATGGTTGCCGGATTACTTTGGCCTTCTCCATTTTCTTCACAGGTTTTGTGATGAGGAAAATGTCAGTGAAGAGGAAACAGTAAACATCCATCTGTAAAAGAAAGTGTTTGTAGGGTAACTGCAGGGAATGATTCTGCCCAACATTGCACAGACTGAAACACCAAAAGACCAAAACAGCAAGAAGACTGGCCACTGAGACGCCCAGAGACTGAGATACTGGACATTGAGAAAGTCAGAGACTGAGACACTGGATACTGAGAAAACCTAGAGTGGGAATGTGAGTTGTGAGAAAGGAACAAAGAGGCTTCAAGGAAATTGAGACAGATTAAGTGAGTGGGCAAGAATATAGCATGATGTGGAAAAATGTGAAGTGATCCACTTTGGCTGGAAAAACAAAAATGCAGAGTATTTCTTAAATGGGGGAAAGATTGGGAAGTCTTGATGTCCAAAGGGGCCTTGGTGTTCTTGTTCATAAATCACTGAAAGCTAACATGCAGGTGCACAAGCAATTAGGGTGGCAAATGGTATAAGAAAGTCTTGCTGCAGTTATATAGAGCCTTGGTGAGACCACACCTTGGAATATTGTGTGCACTTTTGGAATCATTATCTAAGGAAGGATATACTGGCCATAGAGTAAGTGGAACAAAGGTTCACCAGACTAATCCCTGGGATGGTGGGATTGTCTTATGAGGAAAGATTGAGCAAACTGGGACTGTATTCTCTGGAGTTTAGAAAAATAAGAGGTGATCTCATTGAAGTGTACAAATTCTTACAGGGCCTGACAGGGTGGATGCAGAAAGGATGTTTCCCCTGGCTGGTGGGGGGGGGGGGGGGGGGGGGGGTTGCAGTCTAGAACCAGGAGGGAGAGTCTCAGAATAAAGGGTAAGCCATTTAGGAGCGAGTTGAGGGGGAATTTCTTCAGTCAGAGGGTGGTGACATTTTGAAGTTCTGTATCCCAGAGACTGAACTGGAGGTTCAGTCATTGAGTATGTTCAAAGCAGGGGTAGATAGATTTCTAGATACCAATGACATCAAGGGATACAGGGATAGTCTGTGAAGTTGGCATTGAGGTATCATGATCCAGTTAAATGGCGGAGCAGGCTCGAGGCACCAAATGGTCTTATGTTCTTCTGAGAGACTCGACACCGAGCAACCCAGAGACTGAGAGAACGGACTCTGAGAAACCCAGTGACTGAGAGAACGGACTCTGAGAAACCCAGAGACTGAGAGGATGGATATTGAGAAACCGAAAGACTGAGAGGTTGGACATTAAGAAACTCAGAGACTGAGAGATTGGACACCGAGAAACCCAGAGACTGGACACGGAGAAAGTCAGAGACTGAGAAGCTGGATACTGAGAAACACAAAGACTGAGACTGGACATCCAGGAACCCAGAGACTGAGAGGCTGGACACTGAGAAACACAGGGGCTGAGAAATTGGACACTGAGAAACCCAGAGGCTGAGAGACTGGACGCTGAGAAACCCAGACACTGAGAAACTGGGCACCGAGAAACCCAGAAACTGAGAAACTGGACAACGAGAAACCCAGAGGCCGAGAAACTGGACACTGAGAAACCCAGTAACTGAGAGACCAGACACCAAGAAACCCAAAGACTGAGACTGGACACTGAGAAACCCAGAGACTGAGAGACTGGACACCGAGAAACCCAGAGACTGAGAGACTGGACACTGAGAAACCCAAAGACTGAGAGACTGGACGCTGAGAAACCCAAAGACTGAGAGACTGGACACTGAGAAACCCTGTAACTGAGAGACTGGACACCGAGAAACCCAAAGACTGAGAGACTGGACACTGAGAAACCTAGAGACCAAGAGAATGGACACTGAGAAACCCAGATACTGAGGGACTGGACACTGAGAAACCCAGAGACCGAAACACAGAGAAATGCTTCAGTAACTCTCAGCACCCAAACACTGAACACCAAAAGCATCCAGAGATTCAACATTCAGTCAATGAATACTGAGAGCACGCAGAGATTCAGCACCCAAAACACTGAACACTGAGACCACCCAGATATTTAGCACCCAAACACTAAACACTGAGAGCGCCCAGAGATTCAGCACCCAAACACTAAACAGTGAGAGCACCCAGAGATTCAGCACCCAAACACTAAACAGTGAGAGCACCCAGCGATTCAGCACCCAAACACTAAACACTGAGAGCACCCGAAATTTCAGCACCCAAACACTGAACACTGGGAGCACCCAGAGATTCAGCATCCAGACGATGAACACCTAGAGACCAACAAAGGGGACACATTTCAACAGATACTTTGTGGCCCATCCTCTTGTCATGCCCTCAACCAAGGCCCTCAGGCACTCTTGCCCCCTCAGTCTTTCTCACGCACTGGCTTACCTTGCTGTCTTTTCCTTCTTTCATTCTCAGGCTTCCCTCGAGCAGCAGTTGCCGGGTGTCATCGGGTGAGGTCCCAAGCATCGGAGCTGTCAGGTCCAAGCGGCAGAACCCCTTCAGGACCTAATGCAACAAAAGGGGCTGTCAGAATCTGGCAGCTTGTGCCCATTATCTCCATAGACTGTAGGCAATTTGTGCCCACTGCCTGCAGGAAGCATCAGATCCTGGCAGTTTGTGCCCATTAAAGGTAGACTCCCTGGGCAGCTTGTTCCTTTTACACACAAAAGCCTTTGGCTTTCCTGCAATTTCAATAATATTTTCACATAAGTCGTTATTGGATATTAAAATGATTTGTATATCTGTGCAGAGGGATCTAAGTGCTCTAGTAAATGAGTCACAAAAAGTTAGTATGCAGGTACAGTAAGTAATTAAGAAGGCTAATGGAATGCTATCCTTTATTACAAGAGGGATTGAACATAAAAGTTAGGATGTTATGCTTCAGTTATAAAGGGCATTGGTGAGACCGCACCTCGAATGCTCTGTGCAGTTTTGGTCTCCTTATTTAAGGAAGGATGTAAATGCATTGGAGGCGGTTCAAAGGAGGTTTACTAGATTGATACCTGGAATGAGTGGGATGTCTTATGAGGAAAGGTTGGACAGACTGGGCTTGTTTCCACTGGAGTTAAGAACAGTGAGGAGTGATTTGATTGAAGTATACCAGATGCTGAACAGCCTTGACAAGGTAGATGTCAAAAAGATGTTTCCTCTTGTGGGTGAGTCCAGAACTAGGGGGCACTGTTTTAAAATTCTGGGTCGTCTCTTTAGGATAGAGATGAGGAGAAATTTTTTCTCTCAGAGGGTTGTGCAACTTTGGAATTCTCTGCCTCAGGAGGTGGTGGAGGCGGGGTCATTGAATATTTTTAAGGCAGAGGTAGATAGATTCTTGCTAAGATAAAAGCAAAAAAAACTGCGGATGCTGGAAATCAAAAACAAAAATACCTGGAAAAACTCAGCAGGTCTGGCAGCACCTATGGACTCTCCGCAGATGCTGCCAGACCTGCTGAGTTTTTCCAGGTATTTTTGTTTTTGTTATAGATAGATTCTTGTTAGGCAAGGGAATCAGAGGTTATCGGGGTTAGATGGGAATGTGGAAATCGAAACACAAGAAGATCAGCCATGAGCGTATTGAATGGCAGAGCAGGCTCAAGGGGCCGAATGGTCTACTCCTGTTCCTATTTCTTATGTTCTTATGTTCTTGTGTATCCCTAGATACATCTGCTCCTTGACCCCATTTAGATACTTGTTCTCCAAGCAATATCTGACCTCCTTATTCTTCCTATCAAAGTGTACCTCCTCACATTTTTCTATATTGAAATTCATTTGCCAACTACAAACCCATTGCAAGTTTATTAACATTGCCTTGTGTGTTGTTACAGTCTTCCTCAGTATTAACTATATCTCCCAATTTAGCATAATCCACAAATTTTGATATTGTACTTCCAATCCCTAAGCTTAACTCATTTATGTAAATGATGAACAACAGAGATCCCAGCACCAATCCTTGGAACACCACTTCTCAAAGGTCTGAGTAAAGTGCCCTCTCGATACGTCAGAAGCTAGGGATGGATATGGGTGGTCAATAGGCCTCTACTAAGCCTGCCTGACACTCAGGAAATGGTGAATTACAAAATCATCATTGTGATAATTTTTACTCTAAGCTGAAGGAGGAATATAAGGAGAGAGCAGAGCAGAAACTCTGAACAGGCTCAAGGGGCCTTGTGGCCGACTCCTATTGAACAGATTGAATACTGAACTGAGTTATGGCAAAGGATGGTCTACCCTGAACTACAGTCTCTGGGAAAGAGATGGCCAACTTGCTCCACAAGGTGCATTAGGCTTCTCCCCCATGCCTCAGTCTCTCTCCCTGTGTGCCTCTCCCCTGTGCCTTAGCATTTGCCCGATCCCCTTGCCTTTGTCTCTCTACCCTCTCTGTGCTTTAGTCACTCTCCATGTGCCTCATTCTCTCTTTTACCTTCTCCACTTCATCCGAGCTTCCATCCACTGCCACATAGGAATCAATGCAATTAATAATCTCTGCCAATCGCTGCTGCTCCTGACGCTGATTCATTCGGGAATTCACATGTGCAATAAAACTCTCAACGGAACTGACCTGGAAATAAAAGCAAGATTTGAGTTAAGGTCCAAGGAGGCACCCCAATCAATCACAGGCCTCACAACCAGAGGAATGGGCTCAGGAAGTTTAGCCAAGTCAAATACCAGCCAGTGAGTGTAGATGTTGTGGCCGAGAATGTGTCCAAGAGTGGCAGCATGACCGTGACTGGCAGCCAGGACTGAGGGTGTGACTGAGCAAGAGAATGTGCCAGACCATAACTGTGACCATGACTGAGCATGACCAATAGCAAGAGCATGATGTGACCAGTAGTGTGAGTGAGAACGACAGCGTGAAAAAAATTAAAAAGAATAAAGAAGTATATTATCTAAATGGTGAGAGATTGCAGAGCTCTGTGATTGTGGCCTGGTGCATGAATCACAAAAGGCTAGTATGCGGGTACAGCAAGTAATTAGGAAAGCTAATAAAATGTTATTGTTTATTGTGAAGGGAATTGATTACAAAAGTAGGGAGGTTATACTTCGACTGTACAGGGCATTGCTGAGACCACATCTGGAGTACTGTGTTGGTCACCTTATTTAAGCAAAGATGTAAATGCGTTAAGAGCAGTTCAGAGAAAGTTTACCAGGCTAATACCAGGAATGGGTGGGTTGTCTTATGAGGAAAGGTTGGACAGATTAGGCTTGTATCCACTGGAGTTTAGAAGAGTAAGAGGCGACTTGATCAAAACCTTTAAGATCCTGAGGTGTCTTGACGGGGTGGATTTGGAGAAAATGTTTCCTCTTGTGGGAGAATTTAGAACTAGAGGTCATCGTTTAGAAATAAGGGTCACTCATTTAAGACAGAGACGAGGAGAAATTTTTTCTCTCAGTGGGTCGTCAGTCTTTGAGGAACTCTCTTCCTCAAAAGGCAGTGGAAGCAGAGTCTTTGATTATTTTTAAGGCAGAGCTAGATAGATTCTTGATTAACAAATGGGTGAAAGGTTATCAGGGTAGGCAGGAATGTGGGGTTGAGGTTACATTCAGATCAGCCATGATCTTATTGAATGGCGGAGCCGGCTCGAAGGGCCGAGTGGCCTACTCCTGCTCCTAGTTTATATATTCGTATATGTGAGCAATCGGCAGTTTGAGTGAGACTGACAGCATAAGGTGTACCTATAATGTGACCATGATTGTGAATGTGACAGAGTGTGTGACTGACCAAGAGGGTGAGCGGGATGAACAGTGTGTCAATGACAGAGAGCGTGCCTGTGACTAAGACCATGAAGTGTACATACCATGCTAATGATGGCCTCTCTGGCATGAAGATCGTCTGTTTTCTTCAGGATAGACTTGAGGAGCAGTGGGTACTTGGTGAGCCGTTGATGAGGTTTGACCAACATGTCACTGAGCTTCAGGCGATTACACTGCTTGTGTGTCTCTGCCCACTGCAAATGGACACAAAAGCAATTATGCAGGAAGAGCACAGTGCCTCCTTAAACTCACTGCCACTCTGTCTGTCTGTCTCTCTCTGTATTGTTCGCGCTCTCTGGATCTCTACCTCTCTACCTTCTACCTGCAGATAGCGCGAACAATACAGAGAGAAATGCAGTAAATCAAGCACCTTGAAACCACCTCTCCCTCTGCTCCCTATCCTGTCACATGGTGCAGGGAGAGATCACTGGGTGACACTGACCGTTATGTAGATCCTAAAGAGTTCGTTGTCACGGAGATGGTTTCTCATGTACTCCATGCAGCTCTCCTCCTCCATACAGTACTGGATATATGGCTTAAAGCGCATGCCAAACTTGAAGAGTGAAGAGAAAAACAATAATTAATACAGAGACAGAACAAGCAATAGTTCAGAATTTGAGAGGTAACAGTCTGGTCTATTTGTGGAAATTGAAACCATACAAGAAGAGTCCATTAGATTTAGCCAGGTGGGAACTGGTTTTGGACTCATTTCTGATGTCGGGCCTGATCCCAGGGAAGTTTGGAACATAGGAGCAGGAGTAGGCCAATCAGGCCATTGAGCCTTCTCCGCCATTCAATATGATCATGGCTGATCATCCACCTGGAGCTAATTAAAATCGACAGCCTTTGGGCTTTCGCACATGAAGGTCACGTTGGTTGTACGAGGGATGCATCTTCACACTTCTCTTCCATCAATCCCCACTGTCCTCTCCCTCTTATTACTGACCTCCACCTGCAGCCCTGCATCATTCCCAATGAGAACCGGGATGCAGGCAAACTAATGCTGTCACACCAGCAGATAGTGTATGCGGCAGCTTGGAGCAAATCATAAGGCTGTCTTCTGCCTATCTCAAGTGGCAAGATGTAGAATGGCATACATGCGGCAGCAGCTTAGCAACAGTTTACCCCACCACCATAGAATCACTTCAAGAGGCATGGGGTAAAACCACAATTTATTGCTCATCTGAGCCTAGTAGATGTACCATTGGCCACTGAGTATTAATTAACCCATCTGACTGCATCACTCCATCCTGCCCCCCACCCTATTGCCTGTGACTTACTGTCTTGAATCCCTTGTGGAAGTGGGTGGGGTTGAGCAATGTTTTGCTCTCTCTGGCTGCTTGCAACACAGGAGCCATCACTTCTCGCCAAAGCTTCTGGTGCAGTTGGATAATCTCTTGCATGTTGCAGAATAGTTTCTTTGGCTCCACCTGCACGGCATCATGGGTAAAGTCAGTCCTCAGTATTTCACACATGTTCAACTACCAAATAGCCATGCCTGTGTACAGGCAATAACCAGGGCCAGAGTCCAGACAATCACGAAGTTCTGTGCACAGGCAACCACTGGGGCCTGTGTACAGACAAACACCGTGGCCAAAGTACAGACAATCACCAGGACCTATGTACAAACAATCACTGGGGCCTACGTACAGGCAAACACCAGGGCCAGTGTACAAGCAAACACCAGAGTCAATGCACAAGCAAACACTGGGGCATGTGTACTGACATTAACCAGATTCTGTGGACAGGCAAACACACGGGCCTGTATACAGGCAAACATCAGGGCCTGTGTATAGAAAATAACCAGGGCTGGAGTACTGACAAACACCAATGTTTAGCGCATTTCCCAAGAGAGTCTAGGTCCTGCAGAGGCTTTCTTAATTGCTCCACATACATTGTTCACTTCATGTACAACAAGGTTCTTGGTTATGGTGAACATTAAAAGGTCAGCCCTCACCTCAGTCAGCAAGCCCGATTCCTGCAGGTTCGTCAGACTGCACAGGAAGAGCTGCAAGAGAGAAAGCTCAATGTGAGTAACATACTGGCTAAATAGAGATACCCAATTCAGGCCAGCCCTGAGCTTGCAGCAAACCTCATACAAGAATTATTCTTATTGATGGATTAACAAAGGGAACTCAGTAAACCCCAGTGAGAGTCAGCACCTTCAGGAGAGGAGGGGACCTGAAACCCCAGTGAGAGTCAGCACCTTCAGGAGAGGAGGGGACCTGAAACCCCAGTGAGAGTCAGCGCCTTCAGGAGAGGAGGGGACCTGAAACCCCAGTGAGAGTCAGCGCCTTCAGATGACCTGAGCCTGTCTGCTATCAAGTACAGACAAAGAAGGATGAGTACTGGGAGTGGTGAGTGCTTCATCCACTCAGACCCATGACAGCACCTACTGATGATTCAGGGTTTTTTGTGGCATGAAGTGAATCAATATATTACTGGTCAGAAACGTGAACGCAACAGTGCCATTTACAATGGGAAAATGTAGACAAGAGGCTGAGTAATGGTAGCAGAGGGATTCCACAGGATCAGGCAGTTTCATATCACCCACATGGACGTGGGGTGCTGAGCACTCTATCCGGGTGGCATGGTGAGCTGACGACAGGATAGAGACTCACATCTGTGATCACATGCAGCTTCTTAATATAGGCGACCTCCGTGTTTAGCAGCTCCCAGAGGGCCTCCTGTTGATGGCACTGCTTCCGAGTCAGCTTCTGTTGGGGAGAAAGACACACAGGAAGGTGGTAAGATCATAGTACTCAAGTACTCCTGGCTCTCCCTTGTACATATCCCGCAAATTCAAGCTCTCCCCATTAATGGGGGTGCCTGAGTATGTGGGAGTCTGTGGGGGGGCCTGGGGATTAATGTGGGGATTCCAGGGTTGTTCCCATTAATACCCCCACATACCCAGGTTCCCCAGACAGCAAATACACCAAATACCCAGGCTCCCTCAAATAAATATCTCCACACACACAGGCTCCTCAATAAATACCACCACCTACCTAGGCATGTCCATTAACACCACCAAAATTCCTGGGCTCCCCCAATAAATATCCCTGTAAACTCACTGTCCCCACCAAACCTGGGTTTGTCCAGATATATCACCACAGTACCTGATACTCGTGCTCCCACAAATCCTTGCTCGAGGAGGAACACTTCACCTTTGAATTCACTTTACACCCTTCTGAACTCAAGATTGAGTTCAACAATTTCAGATCATAATCTTTGTTCCCATTATCTCAGATAACAGTTCCTGGCAATGATTCTGCTACTGTCATTTACACTTCCTCTAGACCTATCTTTTGTTCTTTTACTTGTCTCACCCACATTTGCTTTCCACCATCATCCCCTTTGTTATTTAATTTCTCCTGCCTCCATGCTATCACAGACCTTTCCTTTAGTTCATTTGTGCCTTCCCCTCTTCCCTGTCTCTGTACTTGTTTAAGACATCTCGAACTTTACCAGTTCTGACATCAGTCTGAAACGTTAACTTTGTTTCTCTCTCCATACATGCTGCCTGACCTGCTCAGTGTTGCCAGGATTTCATGTTTTTATTACCCTCATAGCCTCACTTCCTTCCCATACTTAACAGTACCTGCATCCCTTATATAAATTACACAAATTAAGGGAGGGATTGTGATGGTGGGAGAGGGCAGTAATTAGCCTCAGAGCCTCTGAATTCCTTCATTCTTTTACAGAATGTGGGCACCACTGGAAAAGCCAGCATTTGTTGCCCATCCCTAATTGCCCATGAACTGATCATTTCGAAGGACAGTTTAAGAGTCAACCACATTGCTGTGGGACTGGAGTCACATGTAAGCCAGACAAGGTAAGGACAGTAGGATTCCTTCCCTAAAGGGGCATAAAGACCGGATGGGCGTTTATGACAATCAATGATAGTTTCATGGTCACCATTGCTGAGACTAGTTTATATTCCAGATTTATTAATTTAAGTTAAATTCCACTGGCTGCCATGGTGGGATTTGAGCCCATGTCCCTAGAGCATTAGCCTGGGCCTCTAGATTACTAATTCAATGATATTACTGTTACATCACCATCTCCCCAGTTGGGGAAGGAGAATCAGGCAGAGTTTGACTTGGTAATTATCCAGTGTCACATGATGGAAAATCAATGGGCTCATGCGGGGTATCGGGGCGTACACCAGATTGAGCTTGTAGTTCCCACTGTCCATGCTCATTCATGGAGAATGCCAATGGGACCTGTACCTCAGGTCAGTCAGTGTCTGTGGGACTGTACCCAGGGAGAATCAGTGTCTGTAGGACTGTACGCCAAAGAAAGTCAGTGTCTGTGAGACCCATACCCTGGGAGAGTAAGTGTCCGTGGAACTGTACCCAGGGAGAATCAGTGTCTGTGGGACCATAACCTGGTAGAGTCAGTGTCTGTGGGGCCCATACCCAGGGAGAGTCAGTGTCTGTGGAACTGTACCCCAGGGAGAGTCAGTGTCTGTGGGATTGTACCCAGGGAGAGTCAGTGTCTGTGGGACTGTGCCCCAGTGAGAGTCAGTGTCTACGGGATTGTAACCAGGGAGAGTCAGTATCTGTGGGGCTGTACCTCAGGGAGAGTCAGTGCCTGTGAGACTGTATCCCATGGAGAGTCAATGCCTGTGAGACTATATCCCAGGGAGAGTCAGTGTCTGTGGTACTGTTCCCTGGGAGAGTCAGTGTTTGTAGGACTGTACCCCAGAGAGAGTCAGTGTCTGTGGGACTGTGCCCAGGTAGAGTCAGTGTCTATGGGTCTGTACCTCAGGGAGAGTCAGTGTCTGTGTGAGCCGTATCCCAGTGAGAGTCAGTGTCTGTGAGACCCATACCCCAGTGAGAATCAGTCTCTGCGGGACCTGTACCCCAGGGAGAGTCAGTTTCTGTGGGATTGTACCCAGGGAGAGTTAGTGTCTGTGGGACTGTACCCCAGGGAGAGTCAGTGCCTGTGGAACTATACCCCAGGGAGAATCAGTGTGTGTGGCACCTATACCCCAGTGAGAGTCAGTGTCTGTGAGACTGTACCACAGTGAGAATCAATGTCTGTGGGACTATACACCAGGGAGAGTCAGTCTCTGTGTGGCTGTATCCCAGGGAGAGTCAGTGTCTGTGGGACCGTACCCAGGGAGAGTCTGTGTCTGTGGTACTGTATCCTGGGAGAGTCAGTGTCTGTGGGACCCATACCCCAGGGAGAGTCAGCCTCTGTGAGACTCGTACACCAGGGCAAGTCTGTGTTTGTGGTACTATACCCTATTAGAGTCTGTGTCTGTGGGACCAATACCCCAGGGAGAGTCAGTGTCTAGGAAACTGTAACCCAGGGAGAGTCAGTGTCTGGGAGCTACATCCCAGGGAGTATTGGTGCCGTGGGACTGTAACCCAGCTGTGAGAGGGGGCAATAGTAGGGGAAGTCAGTGGGATCTAGGGTAGTCAGTGGGAGGAGGGCTAACCGAGTGTGGGTAGTCGGTGAAGCCTGGAAGGAAACGAAGATAAAATGTGATCTGAGAAACTGGAACTCTGCGCTTGGCCCATCGCCCACTTGAACACATTGGAAGAGAAGAAGGGAGGTCAGTGAGCTGGGTAAGAGTTTCAGTGTCACTGAGCTCAGTGTGGGGGTGCCTCATCCACATGTCATACACCATATGACTCAGAAAAATTAGGAATTGAAATGTGATGAAATGTAATGAGGAAGAGATTTTAATTTAGCTCAAATATGACAGACCTCTGGAGAGGCTTGAATCTGACAGTGCAAGCCCAACAGAAAGTTAGTGGGTTACAATGAAGTGTAACAAGGACTCATTTCCTCAATAAGGTTTCAATTCAAAGCCCAAAATAATCTAATGAACATTGCAAAAATTCACAGTGAGGCAGTTAGTGAAATATTTACAACACAGAAGTCCAGGGGAATCACTATAATTTCTGAATAAATTACTAAATATAAATTCAAAAATTATTTTTAAGCCACTCATTGTCATTTATTTTACCTTTAAAGATTATTAAATTGAGTGAACAGGGGGACTGTGGCAAGATTTACCCAATCATTGCTGGCGCATATTGTATAGACACAAGTTTGAAATCTGGCCTCGGTACATCTGTATTAGTCAGGATTCCCGTTGCCAAGTACCATCCAATGACATTGACTAGAAAGTGCGGGTATTGAGTGAGACCAGAATCAGGCAGTAATGTGATGCCCTCCCAGTTGAATATCCTGTTTGACACTCACAGGGCTCAAACAGGAAGAGTGGTCACTGGGAGGAGATATGAGAGGATGCCTGTGGGAGGGACATTGGTGAGGTGCAGTGGGTTGGGCTGTTACTCTCGGTGTCAGCAGCTCCAAGTTTGATTTAATGTTCACTCTGCCAGCACCCTAAAGGCTTCAGTCCTGACTGATCCAGTCACCTCAGGAGCCTCTATGATCTCCTGCCATGACCCCTCGAGGTGCAGGCTGGTCTCCTCCTCCTCCTCCCAGGAGTCCTGGTCAAACCGTAACTGTGCTGGCAGTTTGGGTAGTCCGAACATACTGTACGCATGAAGCTTGCTCTGTAGCTGGTCCATTTTATCCATTTCCTGCAGAGAGAGAGAGAGACACACAGACAGGATGAGCAATCGGGACCTTGATCAAGTCTGAGAGGCACAGCTTTCCCACTCTCCCCTTGCCCTGAAGATGCTAACTTGTGCTGAGATTCGGGTTCCATTTATGCTAGTGGCCCTCCAACACAACATTTGATCCCAGACAGTGAGCACCAGTGGGCAGGCTGACCATGTGGGTATCGCCGCTGAGTCTGAACTTGTTCCTGAACAGCAGCGCACAGCAATGATGAGTCACTGGACAGTGATCAGGAGCAGGAACCCTGGCTGATTTCCCGTCTCTCTAACCCAGGGATCATTGAGTTCAATTGTTGCAATAAACTAACTGGGCAGACAGTGGGTGTAGGACTTGGAGCCCTGCTGATTTGTGTGGTTCAGTCTCATACTGGGCCAGGAAACTGTGCCACAGCATGAGCTTTTAATGATGTTCTGAATTCTGAGCTCCTTTTGATTCCAGGTCAGTGGATAAAACCCAGTCGAGATATCCATAGCTACACTGTGAATGACAAGACTGCAGATGCCCCCAATCTTACCCCATGTCAGCATTTTTCTCTCCTTGGGATGACTTGGTGGTCTCTCTTGCTCTTCTCGCTGGGTTTATTCTGCAGAACCTTCACCCTCCCAACCCCTCCACCATGTAAGGTTTAGTGCGCAGCTGTTTGTTGTTTGTACCAATGTATTGTGGGTTCATTATGTTTCTCCCTTTGCTCTACATCCCACCTGGGGCTGCACAAACCACAGAAACTGCATAACAGAGAATGGAATCCAGCCCTCCTCCAATCCCTGATCAATCACACTGGCACCTATTCAGACAGCTGCAGCTCACTCAATGCCCCCGCCCTGGGATGAGAGGATAGTGAGCTCCAGAACAACCCAGAGAGGCTGCATCAGACCCGTCTAAGCCTTTTTGGACAGTTTGCAACCCAGCGCCCTTTTACTGTTGACTGCAGCCTTTGTTCAACATTGCCTTATGGTGAATGTGGGGCCATAGGTTACTGACCCCAGGCAGCAGCCATCTCTGGGCCACTCCCCAACACTGGCTGACTTTCAAACAGCTCTAAACCCCTCACACACACTACACCTCCCAGGCCCCCCTCACCCATGTCTCTCCACCAACCCTATACCATTCAGCACGCCCAGCCCCATTATCCCCTACCCACCTTCGGACCTCATTCTCACACCCACCCCCATTACATTCTGCCTCCCCCTTACCCCCTCCAGTGGAGGCTAATGAAGCCATTAATAACAGTGAGTTAGACCAGTGGGTCAGCACCTACCCGGCCAAAGGGTCCTGTGCCGGTGCCAGAGCCAAATAGCCCACTGAAGCGACTGGCAGCTCGGTTTTTCCAGCTGTCTGCACCACCGCTGGGCAATGAGGAGCTAAGTGGAGAGAAGGAATCGGGCATTGGGAGAGTGGATTCCCCCAGGAATTCCATCATATTCTTTCTCCGCCTTCCCACTACCTGGAAAACACAAAACAGGCAAAGTGAGTGAGAGACAGATAAAGTCCGAACTACAAGAGAGGAAGGGAGAGAGAGAAGGGGGAGAGAGGGAGAGACAGAGAGCTGCAGAGACAGGGGGTGGGGGGAGTGTGGGTGAAGTGGGATTAGATGATTGATACGCACTGTACAATGGAGCACAAGATGATGTGAGAATGCAGTCTGCTCTCTTCACATGGCAAAAAGCAGAGATTACAGTCAATGCTATAGATTAATCGGGACTACAGCATGGTTTAGCTCAGCTGCTGCAGATGACCATGCAGTGTTACATAAATCTCAATATCGGGTGTGACAGGGAGTCTTAACCCTTCAAGAGTGTTCACTCCTGGTAATGGACAAATATCAAGCCTTCTTCCTAATGTCACAAGGCAGGCAGTTTTGACCAGATCTATTTAAAAATCTAATTAATTAATAAACTTGACCCAAAATTCTCAGGATGTCAGAAAAAAAACTGACAGAAGCCAACCCAGTGAGAGTTGGTACCTTCAGGAGGGGAGGGGAGCTGAACTCCAGTGAAAATTGGTACCTTCAGGAGTGGATGGGAGCTGAACCCCAGTGAGAGTCAACACCTTCAGGAGAGGAGGGGGAGCTGAACCCCAGTGAGAGTCAGCACCTTCAGGAGAGGACGTGAGCTGAAACCCAGTGAGAGTCAGCACCTTCAGGAGAGGAGGGGGAGCTGAACCCCAGTGAGATTCAGCAGGAGAAGAGGGGGGTGCGGAACACCAGTGAGATTCAGCAGGAGAGGAGGGGGAGCTGATCACCAGTGAGATTCAGCAGGAGAGGAGGGGGAGCTGAACACCAGTGAGAGTCAGCACCTTCAGGAGAGGAGGGAAGCTGAACACCAGTGAGAGTCAGCACCTTCAGGAGAGAAGGATAAACCCCTGCTGGTTCCATAACTAGTTATTGCCCTGATCTGGCATTGCAACAAACACACAAAAAGTGAGCGACTGCACTTCAAAGCGATTCATTGCACGTGAAGCAGTTTGTTTTGTTCCTAAGAGGAGATCTGATTAGGATCAAATTAAATACAGATCTTCCTGTTTAGTATAAACTAGAAAGTCCAAGGTCCACCGGTCCTCCGCTTCCCCACTCCACCATCAGCAGTCTGTACTGAGCAACCATTCACAGCAGGGGCTACTGTTGGTGCTGCAGCTGCCCTCAGTGCCCTGAGATAGGGAGGGGATAATCAGCCAGGGATTCCATTCCTGGTCCCCAATCCAGGAAATGGGCAGGAATGAAATTAAGTGGTCGGGTTCTGAGCAGGAGTGACACAATTGGAGTCTGAGCAGCAGTGACATAGAGGGGGCAGCGTATGAATATTAGCAGCTTTAAAAAGAAAAAAAGAGTTGTATTTGTATATCACCTTTCATGACCTCAGGATGTCCCAAAACACTTTGTAGTCAATGAAGTACCTTTGAAATGTAGTCACTGTTGTAATGTAGGAAATATGGCAGCCAATTTATGCACAGCAAGCTCCCACGAACAACAATGCAATAATAACCAGGTAGTCTGTTTTTCTGACAATAACTGGGTGACAAATCTTGACTAGGATGTCAGGGATAACTCTCCTGCTCTTCTTCAAAATGTTGACAAGGGACCTTTTGTACCCACACGAGAGAGCAGACGCATCCTCGGTTTAACGTCTCAGCCAAAAGACGGTATCTTTGACAGTACCGTATTTAAATGTCAGCCTAGATGTTTGTGCTCAAGTGTCTGGAGTTGGGGACTCAACCTTCTGACTTAGAGGCAAGAGTGTTACAGTTGAGCTCTGGCTGACACATACAAAATTCTTCCACCTGCCAGTTTAAGAAATGGGCATGTTCATTGACTTGCTGTGGCAAAAACACTTAAGATGATGAAACAGTAAAGGGCTCGTTTATCTCTGGGTGATGAGAATGGAAATTCAGCAGAATCTGGATCAGTAACAAGTCCAGCACATTGTTCATTTACTCAGGCTCAAAGCCAAGCTGAGAATAAATGTTTTGCACATCAGAAGATCAACAGTGTCAGGGGAACCGATCTCAGGAACCTGCTGAACCATTGCTCCTCTGACCCTGCCCGTTTGTAACTCCGTGGTTACTGTTTGATGGTTCCTGCCAGCTCCCTGCTTTACCTGGCCCTCTAATCACATAGCCAATAACCCAAGGCCAGATAGGTTATCAGTGTCTATATTTGCACTGGGAGACTATGGACAAAGAAAGTGAATTGGTTTCTGTTAATTTAATCAATGTGAGCAGCTACTGAGATTTGGGGGGAAAAACTGTGATTCATTGATTCATTTCTCATTGACTGACCAGCCTCTCTCAGAGTGGACAGTCTAGACCCCACTCTGCGCTGCGCTGGGATCAGCTGGTATCAGTCTAGACGGATGCTCATATTTTCACTGAGTGATTGTGAGAATATGAATCCTAATGACTGCCCTAAGCTCCTGGCCCCTTGATCCTCTGCCCCCCAACCCTGGGTACTCTTGTCCCCTGCTCCCACTCCCAGTCCCCAGCTTGCCAAACACCTGTTTCTGGTCCCCTGGCCTCTGACAATGCTGCTCCAAGCTGACCATTTAAAGGATGTGCTGACTTAGCAGAGCACTCCCCCCCCAACTCCCACCACAATAAAGCTGCCAAGATTTGAGACTGAGTGTGGATGGGTTTGAAGCTTGGGCGCCAATTTTTGAGTCTCTTTTGTACTTCAAGAACATAAATTTGTGCTGCTCTGTAAAATTAAAACTCTGCTGCAGTCAATCTATTTCAGGGATACACTGACCTCACACCCCCACTGCCACAAACCCTTCAACAATCCATCCCAACCCTTCACCTCAGTCCTTACCTCAATTCCTGCTGGGCCAAAAGCAGAGTTACTGACCACACCGACAGAATCCCAGTTCGACCACACTGACACTCTAAGCAGCTCAACGCCCCCGGGGGCTGGGCAGTCCTTCATCCTGAATCCAAGCCACAAGCGCAATCAAAAGGAGCAGCGAGTGAAGCAGAGGACAGAGGAACCAAGGCAGTAGTATAAGGGGGAGCAGTTCCTCACAATCCCAAAACAGGGGATTTGTTCCTGGCCAGAACTCAGTCCTGCTGCAGTCAATCAGAGGGGGAAAAGCTGGTCCCTTTGCAGCTGATGAAGTGTCTGTTGACAGCTCTGTCCTAACTGCTGCCAAATGGTTCTTGTCTGGAGGGGGAGGAGCTGGCCAGCAGGAGAAGCCTCATCTCAATAACCAGACAAATGTCATCAATTCATCAACAGGATAGCTGGCTCAAACTGTCAAACAAACAAAATCCTCACTCTGCATCACAACATACAGATGGAACACATCTCATATCATTGCTAGTCCCAACAGTCCTATCAGCACTGACAGAGAGGGTTAACTCAACGATAGAGAGGGAGGATTAGTTCAGTGATAGAGAGGGGGTTAACTCAGTGATAGAGAGCTGGTTAGCTCAGTGATAGAGAGCTGGTTAGCTCAGTGATAGAGAGAGGGTTAGCTCAGTGATAAGCAGAGTTAGTTAGCTCAGGGAGGGGTAGCTCAGTGATAGAGGGTTAGCTCAGCAATTGAGAGAGTTGACTAAATACAGAAGGCTAACTAACAGCCTTATTGATAACATTAACTCGTTATATGAATTAGTTAGAAATCCTTCAGTACAGTCGGAAGATCAAAGGTCTGTGACTATGGCAGTGTGTTAACACATTGTGTTCCTTATGCTACTGAAATGGTCAATGCATGAACACAATGCAAGAATACTGAATACTGCTTGTGCATTAAGATCATTTGAACCCCAAGGAACTCATGGCCCCCATATCAAATGAGGGTGTCTGTAGCCTGGAGCCCAGTTCCTATACATCAGTGAGGGGTCTGCACCCACAGAAGAGAGGTGGAGAAAATGGACTTATCCGGACAGTGGTATTGCAGGGGTTAAACCCAGGGCAGTGCTAAATGAAAGTCCAACGTGAACACTTCCAACTCAGGGAAAACACTGGAGAAACAAAGGTTAATCACTGTTAGTTTTCAGATGCTGCGTCATCGCAACCCATCTCTAGGAAAGTCACAGAACAGAATTTTAGTGTATGGCCAGTGATCAGTCATTGGACGGTCAGGGACGAATTTACCCCAATAACTGGGCCTGCAAATGTCATGCATGTGGGATTGCTGGGTGTGTGGAAAACATGCAATGGGAGCCAAAAGTCCAAAATCAGCTGTTCCTTCTGAGCAGGCTGCACCTTTACCACGTGTTGCGTCTCAAATTACTCATAAATAGGATCCCAAAATGCTTTTTTCTGCAAGAATCTCTCTAACTTGCATTTGTGTGAAGCAATACTAACGGCTTCCACTGTTTCTCTCAGGTGTGTGTCTGTATATTTATAAATCAGTAGTCAGATAACATCTCTCCCGCACTCATCTCAGGACAGTTTGGCTCCTTGTAACCCACACACCACCTTAACCTGTGTTCCTTGGAGAAAAGCCAATGTTTTGCTCTACCTCATCTTCTTTGCCGTTCTCTCCCGTTTTGGCTTGGGAATTAAGGTTGGACATTGGGCCAAGTGAATTCCCCTCCAAATCGGTTGGCAGCATCTGTGCACTGATGGTCTTGGACTTGGCATCGTATCGCTGAAACTGTGCTGCCGCCAGGCCACATGACACCAGCTCCTCTGTGTACATGATGGCCAAGAGGGTGAGCTGTGACTGACCACTGACTCAAGTAAGCCGAGATGTGTGAAACTGCTGTCAGAGAAAAACTGAGACTGGGCATCTGGCATCTGCCACATTTGAAAATCTAAGCTCAACACAGGTCTGCGTTGCCCTGCCCCTTCCCCAAATACACACACAGACCCAGGCAACCTTTGCTATGTGCTCAAACTATGTTTGGTGAGTGAGGTGCGATTTGCATGATAGTTTAATCAGTTATGGGTAATGAAGAAGCAAAGAGCAGCCTGTGTGTGGGGACTTCCCGGATTCCTCTGTCAAGGGAATCACCCTGGGCTCCCCTCGGCATTTGTTAACTCTTTGAGTGCCACCTAATCCTTCAACTCAGCCGCTTGCTGTACTTAAGTTAATCCTTCAAGAACCTAAATTCCCAGTTGCTGTGCAGGATATGAATCTGTCTGAAATCCAGCACCAAATGTGGAGACTGGATCAAAGTTTCAAAGTCAATGTCGTCGTTATGTTATTAAACTAATAGTCCAGAAAACATAAGTTCAAATCCCAGCAAGGCAGTTTGAAAATTTAAATTAAGTTTTAAAAAACTGATATTAGTAAAAGTGAGCATTAAGTTGTTGGACTGTTGTAAAAACCCAATTGGTTCACGAATGTCCTTTAGGGAAGGAAACCTGCCTCCATACCCAGTCTGGTCTGCATGTAACTCCAATCCCACATCAATGTAGTTGACACTCAACCACTCTCTGAAGTGAACAAAGCACACAGTTGTTTAAAACCATGAGGAAGAATAGAAGGCCCAACACCATCTCAGGGCAACCTGGGATCATGGGATATCACAGTTGTGGTTTGTATATCGCAGTTGGAGAGAATGTTGAGGGTGGAGGGGGATTTTGGAGTCTGGAGAGGAATTATTGTGGGTGAGGTTTAAGGAGGAGGAGAGGAGGAGGGGATTGCGGAAGGAGGGGAAAAGTATGAGCAAAAGCAAAGAATGAGAAAAGGTCTGCAGGCTCCCCCAACTGATAAACAACAGGTAGAACTTAAAAGCATAGCAACTGGAGCACTCAGAGTCTATATATATATTACAGGCTGTGAATAATCAACTGGTTCAACAACTCAAGCATTCAGCTCCGATCAGGCTTGTGAGAAATGACCAGGCCCCCTGAAGAGACATAGAGAGACTTGATGACTTTAGACCCATGCTGATCTCAGGGAATGACCTCCCCGGTTATATTGCCCCGGACACTTGGCACAGTATAGAGTCCCAAGGGCACAGTATAGAGTCTCGCAGGAACACTGTACCTGGGTAAGATTCGCTCCACTCACTCACAGCTGCTGACCACAGTCCTTCCATTTGGGTCACATCTGAGCCTTTGTCATTTCAGTATTTAGTGACTGTCAAAGAATCTGTAGCAATACTTAAAGGGACAGAGTATCTTACCCCTATGTCCATTGTATCTCGTCCCTGTAGAGGCTGCTCTGTTCTGTCCATTGCTGGGGTGCAGATAAATGTGGGATTGACTGTTGAAGGCCGCATGATGGGTAAGCTCAAAGATTTGATCTCCTTAACTGTCTGTTCCACCTTCAGCTCGCTGCCGGGTTTTGCTGCAGAGTAAGGATGGAGAATATGATTAGAGATAGAGCCAGAGAGCGTGATCCCCCTCCCCACATTAAGCCCATAAACAAATCAGAACAGTGATCGATACAAACACACCCTCAGGCTGCAGTCTTTCGATCTCCTGTCTGACCCCAGAGGACATTCTCTCTTGCCAACTGGAAATCAACAGCTTCTGCTTCAGAATTACCCTGGGGTCAGTGACTGATGGAAATGCTAACTGGGGCATGGCACAATCTAATTCTCTGCCATCTGACATAGTCATCACTGATGGAAGTGAAACACTGCAGTCACACAAAAATCTCCCCTGTAAGATCCCAATATCTTGATCATTAATCATATTCCCGAACATGTCACTAGTCACACTTGGATAATGCTCGGCACCCATTACACTCCGGTGTCTTCATGTCACATAAGTGCTAGGCAATGACCATCTCCAACAAGAGAGAATCTAATCATCTCCCCTTGACGTGCAATGGCATCAGCATCACTGTATCCCACACTATCAACATCCTAGGGGTTACCATTGACCAGAAACTGAACTGAACCAGCTTTATAAATACTGTGGTGACAAGAGCAGGTCAGAGGCTGGGAATTCTGTGGAGAGTAACTGACCTCCTGACTCCCCAAAGCCTGTCCACCATCTACAAGGCACAAGTCAGGAATGTGATGGAATACTCTCCACTTGCCTGGATGAGTGCAGCTCCAACAATACTCAAGAAGCTCAACACCATTTCAGAACAAAGCAGTTTGATTGATTGGCACCCCATCCACCAACTTAAATCTTCACTCCCCCACCACCGATGCACAGCAACAGCAGTGTGTACTATAAACAAGATGCACTGCAGCAACTTTAGTTCTTCCCTGAGATCAGCATGGGTCTAAAGTCCTTGCAGCAAGGATCCTTCGACAGCACCTTCCAAACCCACGGGAAGGAATTTTACAGACCCTTCTGCTGATGGGATTTTCTGGTCCTGCTGAAGTCAATGGTCTTTTGAATGGTTTGCTGTATTTTACAGTCCCACCAACACCCCCCCCACCCCCCCGCCCACCCTACCACAACAGGGCAGTAAAACTGCACCCATGATCTTTACCACCTAGAGGGACAAGGGTAGCAGATGCATCACCACCTGCAAGTTCCCCTTCAAGCCACACACCATCCTGACTTGGAATTATATGCTGTTCCCTTACTGTTGCTGGTTCAATAGCAATCACACTCTGATACATGCTTGTTAACAATCACACTCCAGTACACGCTCATTAACAACCACACTCTGGTATATGCTCGATAACAATCATACTCTGGTACATGCTTGATAACAATCACATTCTGGTACACACTCAATAACAATCACACTCTGGTACACGCTCAATAACAATCACACCCTGGTACATACTTGATAACAACCACACTCTGGTACACTCTCAATAACAATTACACTATGGTATATGCTCAATAATAATCACACTCTGGTATACGCTCGATAACAATTACACTCTTACACACTTGATATCAATTGCATTCCAGTACACGTTCAGTAACGATCACACTCTGGTACACGCTCGACAACAATCACACTCTGGTACATCCATAACAATCACACACAAGTACACATTCAATAATAATCACGCTCTGGTACACGCTCATTAACAATCACACTCTGGTACACATTCAAGAACAACCACGCTCTGGTACACACTCAATAACAATCACACTCTGGTACATGCTTGATAACAGTCACACTCTGGTACACGCTTGTTAATAATCACATTATGGTGCACACTCGATAATAATCACTCTCTGGTACACACTCAATAACAATCACACTTTGGTACACGCTTGATAACAATGGGCTGCAGAATATGAGAAGTCTTAGACACTCCTGGCAATCTGGATGACCACATCTACAGGAAGTGCCACCGGTTTAACCAGCATAAGCACCGGGTTCTGGAGCTTAAGCGTCGGCTGGTGGCACAGCAGTGCACCCGCGAGGCCGAGAGTTACGTGGATTGCACGTTTTAGATGTAATAACGCTGCAGGTTAAGGAATTGCAGTCAGAGAAGGAATGGGTGACCATCAGTCAGAAGAAGGGTAGCAGGCAGGTAGTCATGAAAGCCCCATAGTGCATCTCACTCAAGAACAGTTTATCTGTGTTGGAAAACGGTGAGAGTGACGGTTCCTCTGGGGAATGCAGCCAGAACCCAGCTGCATAAAGGGTGAGGGTAAAGAGAGGAAGAGCAACAGTGGTAGAAGACTCAAAAGTGAGGGGTACACACAAGCAATTCTGCAGCCACAGACGTGACTCCAGGATGCTGCGTTACCTCCCTGGGGCCAGGGTCAAGGATGTCACTGAACACCTGCAGGGCACACCGAAAGGGAAGGGCGAACAGTCAGAGATCATGGTTCACATTGGTACTAACGACATAGGTGGAAAGGGGGATGAGGTCCTGAAACAAGAATTTAGGGAGCTATGTAGCAGATTGAAAAGCAGGACCTCAAAGGCCACGTGCTGGTGAGTAGAGGAATGGGTGGATAGAGCAGATGAATGTGTGACTGAAGAGTTGGTGCAGGAGGGAAGGATTTAGATTGCTGGATCACTGGGTCCGTTTCTGGGAAAAGTGGGACCTGTACAAGTCCGACGGGTTGCACCTGAACTGGAACAGGGCCAACATCCTTGCCGGGGGTTTGCTAGTGCTGTTGGTGGGGGTTTAAACTAATTTGGCAGGGGGATGGGATATGGAGTGGAGGTATAGTAGGGGGTGATTTACAGACAAGTATAGAAGAAAAACCATGTCAGTCTGGAAGGCAGAGCATATATAGTCAAGCTAAGGCACAAGGGAGCAGGGCAAGGCTGGATGGCATTTATTTTAGTGCAAGGAGTCTTGCGAGTAAGGCAGATGAGTTGAGGGTGTTGATTAACACATGGGGATATGATATCATTGCTATCATGGAGACATTGTTGAGGGAGGGGCAGGACTGGCAGCTCAATATTCCGGGGTATAGAATCTGCAGGCGAGACCTGGGGGGGGGCATGTAAAAAAGGAGGTGGTGTTGCAATATTGATCAAGGAGTCAATTACTGCAAGGAGGGGGGATGATATCTTAGAAGGTTCTTCAAATGAAGCCATATGGATAGGACTTAAAAATAAAAAGGGGGCAATCATATTGCTGGGAGTGTACTATAGATCCCAAACAGTCAGGGACAGATAGAAGGGCAGATATGTAGGCAAATCTCAGAGAGGAAAAGCAATAGTGGTAGGAGACTCAATAGTGAGGGATACAGACAGGCGTTTCTGCGGCCACAGGTGTGAATCCAGGATGGTGTGTTACCTCCCTGGGACTAGGGTCAAGGATGTCACTGAATGGCTACAGGGCATTCTGAAGGGGGAGGGCGAACAGTCAGAGATCGTGGTTTACATTGATACCAACGACATAGGTAGAAAGAGAGATGAGGTCCTGCAACAAGAATTTAGGGAGCTAGGTAGCAGATTGAAAAGCAGAACCTCAAAGGCCAGGGGCTAGTGAGTTAAGGAATAGGTGGATAGAGCAGATGAATGCGTGGCTGAAGAGTTGGTGCAGGAGGGAGAGCTTTGGATTCCTGGATCACTGGGTCTGTTTCTGGGGAAGGTGGGGACCTGTACAAGTCTGATGGGTTGCGCTTGAACTGGAACAGGACCGACATCTTTGCGGGGCGGGGGGGGTTTGCAAGTGCTGTTGGCGTAAAAATAATAGGGTAATAATAGTAGGGGGTTTCAACTTCCCCAATATTAACTGGGATACACAATGCATGAAAGGCTTAGAGGGGACGGAATTCTTAAAGTGTATCTAGGAGAGCTTTTTAAGTTAGCACGTAGAAAGTCCTACAAGAGAGGGGTCGGTGTTGGACCTAGTTTTAGGGAATGAAGCCAGGCAAGAGGTAGAAGTGTAAGTGGGGGAGCATTTTGGTGATAGTGGCCATAACTCAGTAAGATTTAAGGTAGTTATGGAAAAGACAAAGATGGACTGCAAAATAAAGGTTCTGAATTGGGGGAAGGCCAATTTTAATATGATAAGACAGGATCTGGCCAAAGTGGAGTGGGAGCAGCTGCTTGTAGGAAAAACTACATCAGAGCAGTGGGAATCATTCAAAAAGAAAATAGTGAGAATGCAGGGCCAGCATGTTCCCGTAAAGGTGAAGGGTAGGACCAACAAGTCCAGAGAACCCTGGATGTCGAGGAATGTACAGGATTGGATAAGGAAAAAAAGGGAAGCTTATGGTAGACACCGAGGACTCAAAACAGTGGAAGCTGTAGAAGAGGATAAAAAATGCAGGGGGTTAGTTCAAAAAGAAATTAGGAGAGCAAAGAGGCGGCATGAAAAAACACTGGTGGGTAAAATAAAGGAAAATCCAAAGGCATTTTATAAGTATTTTAGGGACAAGAGGATAACCAGGGAAAGAGTAGGCCCCATTAGGGACCAAAGTGGCAATCTGTGTGAGGAGCTGGAAGACGTAGGTGAGGTTTTAAATGAGTACTTTGCATCTGTATTCACTATAGAGAAGGACGATGTAGGTATAGAAATCAGGTAGGGAGACTGTGATATACTTGAACAAATTAGTATTGAAAGGGAGGAGGTATTAGTGGTTTTAGCATGCCTAAAAGTGGATAAATCCCCAGGCCCAGGTGAGATGTATCCCAGGCTGCTGTGGGAGGCAAGGGAGGAGATTGCAGGGGCCCTGACATTAGTTTTCAAATCCTCTTTGGCCACAAGAGAAGTGCCAGAGGACTGGGTGACAGCTAACGTGATACCATTGTTCAAGAAGGGTGGTAGGGATAAACCCAGGAACTATAGGCCAGTGAGTCTAACATCAGTGGTAGGGAAACTTTCGGAAAAAATTCTGAGGGTCAGAATTAATCTCCACTTGGAGGGGCAAGTATTAATTAAGGATAGTCAGCATGGCTTTGTCAGGGAGAGATCATGTCTACAAATTTGATTGAATTTTTCAAGGAGGTGGCTTGGTATGTAGATGAGGGTAGTGCAGTTGATGTAGTCCAAATGGACTTCAGCAAGGCTTTTGACAGGGTCTCAGATGGGAGACTGATCAAGAAGGTAAGAGCCCATGGGATCCAAGACAAATTGGCAAATTGGATCCAAAATTGGTTTAATGGCAGGAGGCAGAGGGTGATGGTCGAAGGCTGTTTTTGTGAATGGAAGCCTGTGACCAGTGGCCTACTGCAGAGTTCGCTGCTGTGTCCCTTGCAGTTTGTGGTGTAAATTAATGATCTAGAAATGAATGTAGAGGTATGATCAGTAAGTTCACAGATGACATGAAAATTAGTGGTGTGGTAAATAGCGAGGAGGAAAGCCTTAGACTACATGGCGATATAGATGGGTTGGTCAGATGAGCAGAACAGCAAATGGAATTTAATACTGAAAAGTGTGAGGTGATGCATTTTGGGAGGACTAACAAGGCAAGGGAGTACACGATGAATGGTAGGACCCTAGGGAGTACAGAAGATCAGAGGGATCTTGGTGTGCATGTCCTTAGATCCCTGAAGGCAGCAGGGCAGGTCGATAAGGTGGTTAAGAAGGCGCATGGGATACTTGCCTTTACTAGTCGAGGCACTGAATACAAGAGCTATGAAGAGAGACTAGATAGGCTTGGGTTGTTTTCCTTACAGCAGAGAAAGCTGAGGGGGGACGTGATTGAGGTGTGAAAAATTATGACTGGCATAGATGGGGTAGGTAGGAAGAAACATTTCCCCTTAATGGAGGGGTCAATAACCAGGGGGCATAGATTTAAGGTAAGGGGCAGGAGGTTTAGAGGGGATTTAAGGAAAAAAAATTTCACCTGGGGGTAGAGGGTATCTGGAACTCACTGCCTGAAAGGCTGGTAGGGACAGGAACCCTCACAACATTTAAGAAATATTTTGATGAACACTTGAAACTCCATAGCATACAGGCCAAGTGCTGGAAAATGGGATTAGGATAGGGGCTTGATGACCGGTGCGGGTACAATGGGCTGTAGGGCCTCTTTCCATGCTGCAAAACTCTTATGACTCTAACCACACTCTGGTGTACACTTGATAACAATCACACTCTGGTACACGCTCAATAACAATCACACTCTGGTACCAGCTTGATATCAATCACACTCTGGTACACGCTCAATAACAATCACACTCTGGTACACGCTCAATAACAATCACACTCTGGTACACGCTCAGTAACAATCACACTCTGGTACACGCTCAATAACAATCACACTCTGGTTCATGCTCAATAACAATCACTCTCTGGTACACGTTCGATATCAATCACACTCTGGTACACGCTCAATAACAATCACACTCTGGTACACACCCGATATCAATTACACTCTCAATAATAATCACACTCTAGTACACGCTTGATAACAATCACATTCCAGTACACACTCAATGCTGATCATGCTCTGGGGCATTCTCAATAACAACTTCGACACATACTTGATTACAACCTCAACCCTTCCAGCTCCTGAGGTCTCTGCTTTTTCAGTAGAACTAAAATAAATATTTAAAGAAAAGAGAAATGAAAACAGAAAATGCTGGAAACACTTGGCAGGTCAGGTCATATCTGTGACGTGAGAGGACAGGTAAATATAAGGGCTCCAGGCCCTGCTTCAGGACTGAACACTGAAAGAGATGAGGCTTGGCCAACAATGTCTCCCTGTATACTAATGAGATGGCAATGGTTGTATTCGCTGAACTTTTGAATGGTGTCAACTATAGTTCAGTGAATATTGCTCTCACCTCTGAGTTACAGATCATGGGTGGAATTTTCTCCCCGTTGGGGGGAAGTTCAGGAGTGGTCCCTCAGTGCGCTCCCTGTGCGGGCGGGGGGGTTTCCCTAAGCCGAGACTGCACTCTTTTGCGCGTGCGTGTGAAAGAGCGCACTCATCTCCCTGAGGCTAAGCGTTGCCTCAGGGAGATTGGCTCCAAATATAAAAATGATAAAAATAGAAAAATAAAATTTCCCTGACATAGCCCCTCGTGTGACACTGTCACATGAGTTGGGACATATCCATCACTTTTAGTTAAGCATTTATTAAATTTTTAAAAACCTACATGAAACCTCATCCCGTCCGTGGATGAGGTTTCATGCTTTCTCTAAAGCCCGCCAGGGCTCCCGGCCTGCCCGCCAACCTTAAGGTTGGACGCGCAGATCCATTAACGATGTTAATAAGTTTGTCAATGGCCTCAGTAGGCCGTTGGCAGGTTGCTGGGCGCACAGCTGATTTGGCTGAGCCCCCACCGGCCTGAAAATTGAAATGACGCAGGGTGACATCGGGAGTTCTGCCCAACGTCATCCCGCGTCATTTTATGCATCGGCGAGCGGGCCCCACCCCCGCTCACCGCTGACCGGGAAATCCTGCCCCATGGGTTCAAGACCCACTCCACAGACTGTTAGGCAGTCCAATCAGGTCTCTTTCATCAGCCCATAACTTAAGCTCCCTATTTCTGTTATCTCCTCCAGTCCCACAACCCTCTGAAATATCTGAAATTCTGGTCTCATGATCATCCTGATTTTAATTGCTCCCCTACTGTTTCTTTAACAAAAGTACACTTTATTCATATAATTTATAGAAATACATTATATAACAGTTCAAATTTAACATTACATGAAGTGCAATACAGATCAGTTTCTTTTAACACTAATGTAATTGTTGGCTGTCTCTTGATTCAAGGATGACATCTACTTAGGGTCATGCATTTCTATCATGGGTCTTCTGGTGACTGAACGGGTCGATTCTCGACTCACAGATCTTTGAACACATGGGGCAGGATGGTTTCCCAAGGTAGTGGGATCTGGAGTGCAGAATTTGCTTCCCTTTCTTTCCTTCTCTGCCGCTGCTCTGCCTCATCATTAAGATGTTGTGACTCAAAGTGTGAGGCAGCTTGATGGACAAGTTGTCGCCATTCTGAATAGTTGGTAGTAAGCTCCTCCCAGTCATTAAGGTAAAGACGCTGCACTTGAAGGAGAGCTTCAGAGTGTCTTTGTAGTGTTTTCTTTGTCCTCCCCTGAAACATTGGCCATTTAAGATTTTGAGAAAATAGGACCTTGCGGGGTGGGAGAGATGCTTTTCAGCCATCCAGACACAGTGCTCAGTCCATCAAAGTTGATTTTGCAGAAGTCTTGCCTGAATAATTGTGGAGTTGGCTTGAAGAAGGACATTAGCATTTGTTTGACGGTCCTCCCATTGAATCCGAACTGTGTTTCGGAGGCATTGCTGGTGGAATTTCTCTAATGCACTTATGTGTCACTGGTACACGATCCAGGTCTCACTGCAGTACAGGAGTGTGGTGACAACAACTACTTTGTACACTAGGATTTTTGTTGACTTGCGCAGATCTTTGTTGTCACTCGCTGCTGTAGTTTGTAAACGGCTGAGCTGGTGCAACTGATCCGGTGTTGGGTCTCCTTGTCAGTGGTGGCCTTTTGAGAAAGGTGGCTGCCAAGGTATTGGAACGGCTTAACATATTCCAGAGTCTCTCCTTTAATACATATGGGGGCTGGAATATTTAGCTGACCAGGTGTGGATTGAATGAAAAAACAAAAACAGAATTACCTGGAAAAACTCAGCAGGTCTGGCAGCATCGGTGGAGAAGAAAAGAGTCGACGTTTCGAGTCCTCACGACCCTTCAACAGAACTGAATTGAACAGAATTGAATGAGTTTCATTTCAGCAACATTCAAAGACAGGCCAAGTTTCTTGTATGCAGGATTGAAGAGACCGAGAGTGGTTTCCAAATCTGGTGCAAAATGGGCAACGACACTGCAGTCATACACAAACTGTAGATTATGTATGTTCATAGTGGTCAGTCTAGTTTTGGCACGGAGGCAACTGAAGTTAAAGAGTTTTCCATCAAGGTGGTATTTAATACTGACATCAGAAGGCAGTTGCTCTTTTCTGAGGTGAATAGCCACTGTCAGGTGGATTGTAAATAGTATGGGGGCTATCACACCTAAGCTTCACCCGGTCCAGATTTTGAAGGTGTCTGTTTCAGATCTCCCACTCAAGACAGCTGCAGTTATATCACCATGAAGCAGATGAGGGATTGTGATGAAGTTTCTTGGACATTCAAATCTTTTGAACGCAATCCACAGAGCCTCACGATTTACTGAGTCAAATGCTTTGGTCAGGTTGATGAATGCATTGAAGGTGTTGTTCTCAACACTTTTCTTGGATTTGTCTGGCAATAATGACCATGTCGGAGGTTCCTCTGGAAGGTCTAAAGTCACACTGTGTCTCTGGGAGGATTTTCTCAGCCACAGGAAGTACGTGATTCAGGAGAATGTGCATCAGGATTTTCCCTGCTATGGACAAGAGGGAAATACTTCGATAGTTACCACAGTGTGATTTATCTCCCTTCTTGAAGATAGTTACAATTGTTGCGAGGTATACATGAGGTGCCTCACTACATTTGCCATTACAGGTTTTATCTACAATGTACATTTACATTTCAAGTCAAACATTTCCTGATGCATACAACCTGAGGGGTTTTATAAAAGTTCCAGTCCTTTGGTGTATTATGGAAGTAGGGCTTTACACAATGGCCCTTCCCCATTGAGCCTTTGTGGTGGCTGCCCCAAGATTTAGTGCTTGCCTCAGCACATATTGGAATGTGCTAGTCTGCAACATTTGGTAATTAACAGCTTTTTAAACTGGAATACCAGCAAGATTTGGGCAGCCCAAAAGTATTTTCCACCAAGTTGATGGTCTTCCAACAGCAGTTGATTTTTATATTGGTGTGTATCCGCGGGAACAGCCCGAAGAGCTCCTGTTTACTGAGTTGCTTGAGAAAAACCACTGCATCTGCTTTGCAAAGGCACATTAAGAGGGGTGACAGCCTCTTACTCTTCACAGCTGCCTTGAGGGCAGCGTGTGGAGGCGGTGAGACTCTGGATGTGCAGGAAAGATCTGATGGGGAGGGCCCTTCTCACCACTAGCCAAGCTACGTCTTGATTCTTGTTTGAAAGTTTTGACAATGAGACATTCTGCTAGCTAACTTTGACAGTCTGCTCAGGGAGCCATCCAACAGGATCCACCATCTGCTTTATCCACAGGACCTCAAGGGTGTTATGTGTGGCCATTGCCTGATAGACTTGTAGTCAAGGGTGTTTTTCTGCACAAGTTTTTCCACGAGGTACAGGTGGTCTAACTGAATGGAACAGTGTTAAAGTTGCCACACCCATCCTTCACAAACTCAGCATGTAGTGCTGGTGTCTGCATTTGGTGCTTGCATATTGAGTGTTTACGCAGTTTGATGCAGTCGCACAGAAAGGTGGCCATCAGGATGAGGGCAATGTTGGATATGTTTCTTCCTCCTTTATCCAGAGGATTGTACAATTGTGTCCCTTGGCACAGTCCATTTTCGATTTCCAGATAAAGCGAAGTTGGCTTGGGTGACCGCCATGGTGCATGGGTATGGGCCAGACTAGAGCCACACTCGCCCACTGGTGGCCGAGCCTTCAGTCGCCTAGACTCCAAACTCTGAAATACCCTCCCTACACCTGTCCATCTCTCTAACGCATTTTCCTCCTTTCAGGACACTCATCAAAGCCTACCTCTTTGGCCAAGCTTTTGGTCATCCGGCCTGATATCCCCTAATGTGGCTTGGTGACATATTTTGTTCTGTAATGCTCCTGTGAGGCTCCTTGGGATGTATTATTATGTTAAAGGTGTTATATAAATATAAATTGTTGTTGTAACACTTCAGGGCAGTACCGAGGGAGCAGTGAAATGTTGAAGGTGCCTTCTTTCAGATGTAACATTAAACTGAGTCTCCATCTGCCTTCTCAGATAGACATAAATGATCCCATGTGCAATTTCAAAGGTGAGTATGGAGTTTTCCCTGGTGTCCTGGTCAATATTGCAGTGTTCAAATTTGCTGCCACATTTTCTACACTATAACAGGTAGGAGGGGGCTCCAAGGAGTTGCTAATAGTATCAACTTGATTTAGATGAGGAATGTATGAAAGAGTCTGTCCATTCTAATTGAGTAAAAGAAAGATGTGCATTTACATAGCACCTTTTATGGCCACAGGATGCCCCAAAATGCTTCATAGTTAATAAAGTACTTTTGAAGTATAGACATTGTTGCAATGTAGGAAATTTGCACACAGCAAGCTCCTAAAACAGCAACGTAATGATGATCAGATAATCTATTTGTCTAGTTAGTTATACACAGAAGTGAAATATCCTTTTCTCTCCAATGAGACACAACTAATGGTAGAGTAAGAGAGAGTGGCCCAATGTGTCTGTACCTGCGTGTTTTCTTGCTTTCTCTTCCCTGTCTCTCATTGCTGTATGGTCCTTTCCTCTGTCTCTCTCTCTCTCTCCTTTCCCTCCTCTGTCTCAATGCCTGTTGACTCTTCATTTGTCGATTCTTCCTGTAGAAATTCCCAGCCTCTTCTGAGCCAGATCTGTCATATTGTACTCTGCACATATCATCCAGCATTGGAAATGTGTTCAGGGAACAGCCAAGAGACTGACGGTGCAGTGCACTTTCTCAATAACTGAGTCAATTCAAACTTAAATTAACCATTTAAGGGCTTCACCTTCAGCAGGAAGTCTACTCATTGTCCACATCAATTATCTAAACATTGATTTCAAAATTCTCTTTCACATTTGCAAATGCTTCCATTACGTTACCCTCCCTTCTTATTACCCCAGTCTCTCAGCTCATTTACTCAGCATTTTACCTGTCCTGGGGGTGTTTGATGGGACAGTGTAGAGGGAGCTTTACTTTGTATCTAACCCATGTTGTACTTGCCCTGGGGCTGTTTAATAGAACAGTGCAGAGGGAGATTTATTTGGTATCTAGCCTGGGGTGGGGACAGGTTTGTGCTGACAATGAGTGGCAAAGGTCTGGAAATAAGATTTGGATAAGTCTTGGCTAGGTTTAGCCTGCTTGGATTGGCTCCTCCCAGCCTAAACATTTTTTCTCAATTAGAGGAATGAGGAATGAGTTTGAAGTCATTCAAAACCTCAGAATGAGCAATTTACTCAATAGACCCAGAATACAGCTAAACACTACCCACTCAACCCAGATCAGAGGGCCCGTGATCAGCCAGCTTTGCTGAGGCTCTTCAATCAGGGTCTCAATCCATAAAGAAGCCCTTAGTGGGTGGAATCATCCCAGATTTGCACAAAGTGCAATAGCGGGTGGGAAAAAAATCGTTTCACCCGCCGGCCACAATGAAGGGTTTTCACGCCCATTCCCGGACTCATAATTATGCAGCCGCAGGAAACATGCCGTCTTGCTGTTAGGCAGCCTCCTATTTGCCCGCCACACTGTTATCTCGCCGCTTCCTCACACAGGGCACCACATTTAAACTGCAGCCGTGCGTACACTTCTCAATGCTTGCAGCCCAGGACTGCTCCAGTGATGACGTGGCCCAAAAGCCAAGAAGAATGCAGCCCCTCGATTCAGTGACACATCCCTGGGATGTCTTCTAGACGCCGTGGAGGCCTGCCTGTGGGGGGCCACTCTGGCCGTGGGAGGCCCATCAACATTCCGTCAGTGGCAGAGGCGGTCAGTGCTAATGCTGCACACAAGAGGTTGGCCATCCAGTGCCACTGGACTGGATACTGGTCTAAATCTTAATAAAGAGGCCACAACTGGAGTATTGTGTGCAGTTCTGGTCACCATATTACAGGAAGGATGTAATAGCTCTGGAGAGAGTGCAGAGGAGGTTTACAAGAATGTTGCCAGGGTTAGAAAAGTGTAGCTACGAGCAGAGATTGGATAGGTTGGGGTTATTTTCCTTGGAACAAAGAAGGCTGAGAGGTGACTTGATTGAGGTGTACAAAATTATGAGGGGAATAGATAGAGCGGACAGGTTAAAATTGTTTCCCTTGATGGAGAATTCTAGAACCAGGGGACATAGATTCAAGATAAGTGGCAGAAGGTGTAGGGGGAACATGAGGAAGAACTTTTTTACGCAGAGGGTAGTGGGTGTCTGGAATTCGCTGTCCAAATTGGTGGTAGAGGCAGAAACTTTAAACTCTTTTAAAAAGTACCTGGATCTGCACCTAAAGTGCTGTAAGCTGCAGGGCTATGGGCCGGGTGCAGGAAGGTGGGATTAGAAAGGGCACCTGGGTGTCCTCGGGCTGGCATGGACAAGATGGGCCGAATGGCCTCCTTCTGTGCTGTAACTTTTCTATGGTTCTAAGACAATGCAAGGGGCTGTGAGCGAGTGTGAGAGACCAGTGACTGCACCATGGCCGCCTTTCACAAGGGAATGGTACAACTTGCTCAGTTGGCCAATTGCTCTGCTGGACCCTAAAACGTACATTAATTTGCAGTCTGTGCCCTACGGGTGAAAAGTTCTGGAGCATTTGGTGGCACTTTCATGGTTTTGCGTTGCTTAAGTGAGCAGAAAAGCTTCAGAGGCCCGACTCCAAGCATGTCAATGGAGTTGCAGCTGAACGGTCTCAGCTGCAGAAGAATGCTCACTTATGACAAACTTTTCAATTGCGTGGCCACTTCCCTCACTCCCCACTCCCTCCAGCCCACCCCGGGCATGTGTTTGAGTATTTCCTTCAGTCTGTGCTGCCTTGACCTCCACAACACCACCCTCCAACCTGACCCACACTGAGTCCTTGCCCTGGCATTGCACTAGAAGCCAGCCGGGAGAAAGTAACTGCCCTGTGCCCCTCGTGAATGCACGGTGCCTCTTCCTTGATGTCCTATGGGTGATGCTTGCGGGCACTGCAAAAAAGTTCTACCTCATGTCCCCCCTACACTGTGCGCACTCACCTCCGGGTTCCCTCGATGTTCAGGTTGCCAGATGCATGTCTTTTAAAGACAGCTGTGAAGCACGCCATTCTGAAATCATGCCGACGTGGGCGGTAAATTTGTGGGGGGATGATTCCAATGAGCAGGTCTTATAATTAGTTGCAAATGTATAAAAATAACGTTCCCGAAATGCGGCGATGGGAAACGTGGCACACCATTGATGGGTGGAGTGGACAATCGCAAACTGGTTTCACGTTGGCACAAAACCAATTTTTGGCCTTCTCACCATATTGTTCCCCCTCCCACCCGCCATGATGCCCGACGCCAACGGAGCTGAAAATATCCGGCCCAGGGGTTGAGGCAGGGATCTTTTGTTCCGGATGGTTCTGCCACATCAAGCAGTGCAGATAATACCAGTATCCTCAGCAGTAATATACTGTGTCAACTCTGACTACCCTCTCAGAGGCCTGCTTCTGTATCTAGCCCACATTATGAAACAAGAATGCTTATTCTCTGACAGTGTGGTGAATGCAGCAGCACTTAGACCTAGCCCCTTAGCCCAACACTGACAATCAGTCCTGGGCTGCTCTCAATGTGAGGCATCACTGTTGTCCTGAGTCGACCACCTACCTTTCACTTTCAGGTAGTGTCCCCCAAACCGATACGCCTCGAAGTTCAGGGTTAGAGGTGTATAGGAATGGTCCAAGAAAACCTCCACCTGGTTCAACTCAATGCCATTCCTCTCGAACACCGGCAACAGTGCCTCCCTGCAAATGAAAAACATATATTTCAGGAATGGAATGAAAAACCTACTGTGGCAATTCATTTACAGGTAGCGCTCAATGGTCTATGAGTGCATTGCATTCGATCTGTGCTACCCAGGTTGGCCTGACCTATTTTACTTTATGTTATGCCCTACAAAGATATCTGATAACCAACATAATGAGAAACCTCAAAATAACAGCAGCAGCTGGAGCAGACCACCGGAAACACAGGGGCAGGGCGCCCAGAATCGCTGTGCCAAGTGGTGCTCGGGTAGTGTCCCAGATAACCCTTGAATGCAACACCGAGGCAGAGCCCCCAAAAAGACTGTGGCACGGTCCCTGAAAACACTGGGGCAGGGCCCCCGTTAACACTGGAACAGAGCTCTTCATAACACTGGGGCAGGGACCCCGTTAACACTTGGTCAAGAGCACCATAACAGTGGGACAGGGCCCCAGTTAACACTGGGGCAGGGACCCCATAACACTGGGACAGAGCCCTTGATAACACTAGGTCAGGGCCCCCGTTAACACTGGGGCAGGGGCCCCGATAACACTGAGGCAAGGCCTCCGATAACACTGGGACAGGGCCCCCGATAACACTGGGACAGGGCCCCGATTACACTGGGGCAGAACCCCCGATATCACTGGGGCAGAAACCTCGATAACGCTGGGGCAGGGCCCCCAATAACACTGGGACAGGGCCCCCGATAACACTGGGACAGGGCCCTTAAAAAAGCTGGGACAGGGCCCCAATAACACTAGTTCAAGGCCCCCATTAACACTTGGGCAGGGCCCCCAATAACACTGGGGCAGGGCCCCTGATAACACGTGGCAGGGCCCCTGATAACACGTGGCAGGGCCCCCGATAACACTGGGACAGGGCCCCCGATAACACTGGGACAGGGCCCCCGATAACACTGGGGCAGAACCCCCGATAACACTGGGGCAGAACCCTCGATAATGCTGGGGCAGGGCCCCCAATAACACTGGGACAGGGCCCCCGATAACACTGGGACAGGGCCCCCGATAACACTGGGACATGGCCCCCGATAGCACTGGGACAGGGCCCCCGATAGCACTGGGACAGGGCCCCCGATAACACTGGGACAGGGCCCCCGATAACACTGGGACAGGGCCGCCGATAACACTGGGACAGGGCCCCCGATAACACTGGGACAGAACCCCCGATAACACACGGCAGGGCCCCCGATAACACTGGGACAGGGCCCCCAATAACACTGGGACATGGCCCCCAATAACACTGGGACAGGGCCCCCCGATAACACTGGGACAGAACCCTGATAACACTGGGGTAGGACGCGTGATAACACTGGGGCTGGGCCCCCGTTAACACTGGGACTGGGCCCTGGATTACACTGAGGAATGGTCCCCAATAACACTGGGGAAGGGTCCCTGATAACACTGGGGCAGGGCTCCCGATAACACTGGGACAGGGCCCCTGTTAACACCGGGACAGAAACCCTGATAACACTAGGGCAGGGCCCCCAATAACACAGGGACAGAACCCTCGATAACACTGGAACAGGGCTCCTGATAACACGGGGCAGGGCCCATGTTAACACTGAGGCAGAGCCTGTGATAACACTGGGACAGGGCCGCTGATAACACGAGGGAGGGCCCCGGATAACACTGGGACAGGGCTGCTGATAACACAAGGGAGGGTCCTGGATAAAACTGGGACAGGGCCCCCAATAACAGCGGGACAGTGCCACCGATAACACTGGGACAGTGCCCCTGATAACACTGGGACAAGGCCCCTGAAAATACTGGGACAGTGCCCCTGATAACACTGGGACAAGGCCCCTGAAAATACTGGGGCAGGGCCCCCGATAACACTGGGGCAGGGCCATGATAACACTGCAGCAGAACCTCCGAAAATACTAGGGCAGGGCCCCCGATAACACTGGGGCAGGGCCCCTGATAACACTGGGGCAGAGACCCCAATAACACTTGGGCAGGGCCCTGGATAAAACTGGGGACAGGCCCTGATAACACTAGGGCACGGTCCCCAATAACACTGGGGCAGGGCCCCAAAAAGACCGGGACAGGGCCCACGAATAAACTGTGGCAGAGCCCCTGATAACACTGGGAAAGAACCCCTGATAATGCTGGGGCAGAAGCCCAGATAAAACTAGGGCAGGGCCCACGATAACACTGGGACAGAAACTCTGATAACACTAGAACAGAACCCCTGATTAGACTGGAACAGGGCCCGTCTTAACACGGGGCAGGGCCCATGTTAACACTGGGGCAGAGCCCCCGATAACACTGGGGCAGGACCCTGGATAAAACTGGGGAAAGGCCCTGATAACACTAGGGCATGGTCCCCGTTAACACTGGGGCAGGGCCTGTGATAACACTGGGATAGAACCCCCGGTTAACAATGGGACAGGGCCCCCGATAACACCGGGACAGTGCCCCCGATAACACTGGGACAGGGCCCCTGAGAACACTGGGGCAGAACCTCAGATAACACTGGAGCAGGGATCCCAATAATACTGGGACAGGGCCCCTGATAACACTGGGACAGGGTCCCGATAACACCGGGTCAGGGCCCCGATAACACTGGGACAGGGCCCCGATAACACTGGGACAGGGCCCCGATAACACCAGGTCAGGGCCCCGATAACACTGGGACAGGGCCCCGATAACACCGGGTCAGGGCCCCGATAACACTGGGACAGGGCCCCGATAACACTGGGGCAGGGTCCCGATAACACTGGGGCAGGGCCCCGATAACACCGGGGCAGGGCCCCTGAGAACACTGGGGCAGGGCCCCTGAGAACACTGGGGCAGAACCCCCAATAGCACTGGGCAGAACCCCAGATAATACTGGAGCAGGGACACCGATGATACTGGGACAGGGCTCCCGATAACACTAAGAAAAGGCCCCTGATAACACTGGGGCAGAACTCCAGATAATACTAGAGCAAGACCCCCAATAATTCTGGGACAGGACCCCCATTAACGCTGCTGAAAAGGCCTGGCTAACACTGGGGCAGGGTCCCCAATAACACCGGGGCAGGGTCCCCAATAACACCGGGGCAGGGCCCCCGATGACAGTGGGCAGGGCCCCCGATAACACTGGGGCAGGGCCCCCGATAACACTGGGACAGAACCCCCGATAACACCGGGGCAGGGCCCCCGATAACACTGGGACAGAACCCCCGATAACACCGGGGCAGGGCCCCCGATAACACTGCGGCGGAACCCCCGATAACACTGGGGCAGGGCCCCGATCACACCGGGGCAGGGCCCCGATCACACTGGGGCAGGGACCCCGATAATACTGGGGTAGGTCCCCCGATATCACCAGGGCAGGATCCCCGATAACAGTGGGGCAGGTCCCCCGATAATACTTGGATTGGGTGCCCAATAATACCGGGGCAGAGCACCCGATAAAACGGGACGGGGCCTGTGATAACAGTGGGAGAGGGCCCCTGATAACACTGGGGCAGGGCGCCTGATAATACTGGAGGAAGGGCCCCCAATAACACTGGGACAGGGCTCCCGATAACACTGGGACATGACATGATAATACTGGAGGAAGGCCCCCGATAACACAGGGGCAGGACCCCCAATAACACTTGGAGAAGGCCGCTGATAACACTGGAACAGAATCCCCAATAACACGGGGCAGGGCCCCAGATAACACTACGGCGGAACCCCCGATAACACTGGGGCAGGGTCCCCGATAACACTCGGGCAGGGTCCCCGATAACACTGGGACAGGGCCCCCTATGGTATTTGGATTGGGTACCCAATAATACCGCGGCAGAGCACCCGATAAAACGGGAAAGGGCCTGTGATAACAGTGGGAGAGGGCCCCCGATAATACTGGGGCAGGGCCCCCAATAACACTGGGGCAGGGCCCCCAATAACATTGGGGCAGAGCCCCAGATAACACAGGGGCGGGGTCCCCAATAACACCGGGGAAGGGCCCCGATAACACTGGGGCAGGGCCCCCGATAACTCCGGGCAGGGCCCCCATTTAACACTGGGACAAGGCCCCTGCTAACACTGGGAAAAGGCCCCCAATAGCACTGGGGCAGGGCCCCGATAACAATGGGACAAGCCCCCTAGTAACACTGGGACAAGGCGCCTGATAACACTGGGGCAGAGCCCCCGATAACACTGGGACAAGGCACCTGGCAACACTGGGACAAAGGCCCTGATAACACTGGGGCAGGGCCCCCGATAACAATGGGACAGAACCCCGATAACACTGGGGCAGGGCCCGCGATAACACTGGGGCTGGGCCCCCAATAATACTGGGACAGGGCCCCCGATAACACTGGGGCAGGGCCCCGAATAATACTGCGACAAGTCCCCTGATGACACTGGGGCTAATCCCCTGAAAACACTGGGGCAGAACCCCAGCTAAAACTAGGTCAAGGCCTGCGATAACACTGGGACAGAAACCCTGATAACACCAGGGCAGGGACCCCGATAATACTGGGGCAGGGCCCCCGATAATACTGGGGCAGGGCTCCCAATAACGCTGAGAGGGCCCCGATAACACTGGGGCAGGCCACCGATAACACTGGGACAGAACCCCGATAACACTGGGACAGGGCCCCGATAACACTGGGACAGAAACCCTCGAAAACATCGGAACAGGGCCCCTGATAACACGGGGCAGGGCCCATGTTAACACTGGGGCAGGGCCTGTGATAACACTGGGACAGGGCCCCTGATAACACGAGGGAGAGTCCCGGATAACACTGGGACAGGGCCCCCGATAACACTGGGACCGTGCCCCCAATAACACTGGGACAGGGCCCCCAAGAACACTGGGACAACGCCCTTGAAAACACTGGGGCAGGGCCCCGATAACACTGCAGCAGAACCTCCGAAAACACTAGGGCAGGGACTCCGATAACACTGGGGCTGGGCCCCTGATAACACTGGAGCTGGGCACACGATAACAGTGGGGCAGGGCCCCTGATAACACTGCGGCAAGGCCCTGGTTAACACTGGGGCTGGGCCCCTGATAACACTGGGGCAGGGCACACGATAGCAACGGGGCAGGGCCCCATTAACACTGGGACAGAGTGTTTGATAACACTGGGGCAGGCCCCGATAACACTGCGACAGAGAGTGTTTGATAACACTGGGGCAAGCCCCCGATAACACTGATGCAGGGCCCGCGATAACACTGGGGCAGGCACCCAATAACACTACGACAGAGAGTGTTTGATAACACTGGGACAGAACCCCAATAACACTGGGGCAGGGCCCGCAATAATACTGGGGCAGGGCCCCCGATAACACTGGGGCAGGGCCCCCATAACACTGGTGCAGGGCCCCCGATAACACTGGGACAGGGCCCCCGATAATGCTGGGACAGGGTGCCCAATAATAACAGGTCAGGGCCCCCAATAATACCAGAGCAGAGCCCCCGATAACACTGGGGAAGGGCCCCGATACCACTGGGGAAGGGTCCTCCGTAACACTGGGCAAGGGTCCCTGATAACACTGGGGCAGTGCCCCCGATAACACTGGGACAAGGCCCCTGAAAACACTGGGGCAGGGCCCTGATAACACTGCAGCAGAACCTCCGAAAACACTAGGGCTGGGTCCCCGATAACAATGGGGACAGTACTCCCGATAACACTGGGACAGTGCCCCCGATAACACTGGGACAGGGCCCCCAAGAACACTGGGACAACGCCCCTGAAAACACTGGGGCAGGGACCTCGATAACACTGCAGCAGAACCTCCAAAAACACTAGGGCAGGGACTCCGACAACACTGGGGCAGGGCCCCTGATAACGCTGGGGCAGGGCCCCTGATAACACTGTGGCAAGGCCCTGGTTAACACTGGGGCTGGGCCCCCGATAACACTGGGGCAGGGTACACGATAACACTGGGACTGGGCCCCCGATAACACTGGGACAGGGCCCCCGATAACACTGGGACAGGGCCCCCAAGGACACTGGGACAGGGCCCCCAAGGACACTGGGACAATGCCCCGGAAAACACTGGGGCAGGGCCCCCGATAACACTGCGGCAAGGCCCTGGTTAACACTGGGGCTGGGCCCCCGATAACACTGGGGGAGTGTCCCGATAACACTGGGGCAGGGCCCGCAATAACACTGGGGCAGGGCCTGCGTTAACACTGGGGCAGGCCCCCGATAACACTGGGGCTGGGCTCCCGAGAACACTGGGACAAGGCCCCTGAAAACACTGGGGCAGGGCCCCCGATCAAACTGGGGCAGGGCCACGATAACACTGCAGCAGAAGCTCTGAAAACACTAGGGCAGGGCCCCCGATAACATTGGGGCAAGGCCCTGGTTAACACTGGGGCAGGGCCCCGTTAACACTGGGACAGAGTGTTTGATAACACTGGGGCAGGCCCCCAATAACACTGGTGCAGGTCCCCGATAACACTGCGATAGAGAGTGTTTGATAACACTGGGACAGAACCCCAATAACACTGGGGCAGGGCCCGCGATAATACTGGGGCAGGGCCCCCGTTAACACTGGGGCAGGGCCCCTGATAATACTGGGACAGGGCCCCCGATAACACTGGGACAGGGCCCCCGAAAACACTGGGACAGGGCGCCCAACAATAGCGGGGCAGGGCCCCCAACTAATACCGGAGCAGTGCCCCCGATAACACTGGGACAAGGCCCCTGAAAACACTGGGGCAGGCCCATGATAACACTGCAGCAGAACCTCCGAAAACATTAGGGCTGGGCCCCCGATAACACTGGGGCAGGGCCCCCGATAACACTGGGACAGGGCCCCCGATAACACTGGGGCAGGGCCCCCGATAACACTGGGACAGGGCCCCCGATAACACTGGGGCAGGGCCCCCGATAACACTGGGACAGGGCCCCCGATAACACTGGGACAGGGCCCCCGATAACACTGGGACAGGGCGCCCAATAATAGCGGGGCAGGGCCCCCAATAATACCGGAGCAGAGCCCCCGATAACACTGGGGAAGGGCCCCGATACCACTGGGAAAGGGTCCTCCGTAGCACTGGGTAAGGGTCCCTGGTAACACTGGGGCAGTGCCCCCGATAACACTGGGACAGGGCCTCCGAGAACACTGGGACAAGGCCCCTGAAAACACTGGGGCAGTGCCCCGATAACACTGGGGCAGGGCCATGATAACACTGCAGCAGAACCTCCGAAAACACTAGGGCAGGGCCCCCGATAACACTGGGGCAGGGCCTCCGATAACACTGGGACAGGGCCTCCGATAACACTGGGGCATGGCCTCCGATAACACTGGGGCAGGGCCCCGATAACACTGGGGCAGGGCCCCGATAACACTGGGGCAGGGCCCCCGATAACACTGGGGCAGGGCCCCGATAACACTGGGACAGGGCCCCCGATAACACTGGGACAGGGCCCCCGATAACACTGGGACAGGGCCCCCGATAACACTGGGACAGGGCCCCCGATAACACTGGGACACGGCCCCCGATAACACTGGGACAGGGCCCCCGATAACACTGGGACAGGGCCCCCGATAACACTGGGACAGGGCCCCCAAGGACACTGGGACAGGGCCCCCGATAACACTGGGACAGGGCCCCCGATAACACTGGGACAGGGCCCCCGATAACACTAGGACACGGCCCCCGATAACACTGGGACACGGCCCCCGATAACACTGGGGCAGGGCCCGCAATAACACTGGGGCAGGCCCCTGATAACACTGCGACAGAACCCCGATAACACTGGGGCTGGGCTCCCGAGAACACTGGGATAAGGCCCCTGAAAACACTGGGGCAGGGCCCCCGATCAAACTGGGGCAGGGCCACGATAACACTGCAGCAGAAGCTCTGAAAACACTAGGGCAGGGCCCCCGATAACATTGGGGCAAGGCCCTGGTTAACACTGGGGCAGGGCCCCATTAACACTGGGACAGAGTGTTTGATAACACTGGGGCAGGCCCCCAATAACACTGGTGCAGGTCCCCGATAACACTGCGATAGAGAGTGTTTGATAACACTGGGACAGAACCGCAATAACACTGGGGCAGGGCCCGCGATAATACTGGGGCAGGGCCCCTGATAATACTGGGACAGGGCCCCCGATAACACTGGGACAGGGCCCCCGAAAACACTGGGACAGGGCGCCCAACAATAGCAGGGCAGGGCCCCCAATAATACCGGAGCAGTGCCCCCGATAACACTGGGACAAGGCCCCTGAAAACACTGGGGCAGGGCCCCGATAACACTGGGGCAGGGCCATGATAACACTGCAGCAGAACCTCCGAAAACATTAGGGCTGGGCCCCCGATAACACTGGGGCAGGGCCCCCGATAACACTGGGACAGGTCCCCCGATAATACTGGGGCAGGGCCCCCGATAACACTGGGACAGGGCCCCCGATAACACTGGGACAGGGCCCCCGATAACACTGGGACAGGGCGCCCAATAATAGCGGGGCAGGGCCCCCAATAATACCGGAGCAGAGCCCCCGATAACACTGGGGAAGGGCCCCGATACCACTGGGAAAGGGTCCTCCGTAGCACTGGGCAAGGGTCCCTGGTAACACTGGGGCAGTGCCCCCGATAACACTGGGACAGGGCCTCCGAGAACACTGGGACAAGGCCCCTGAAAACACTGGGGCAGTGCCCCGATAACACTGGGGCAGGGCCATGATAACACTGCAGCAGAACCTCCGAAAACACTAGGGCAGGGCCCCCGATAACACTGGGGCAGGGCCATGATAACACTGCAGCAGAACCTCCGAAAACACTAGGGCAGGGCCCCCGATAACACTGGGGCAGGGCCTCCGATAACACTGGGACAGGGCCTCCGGTAACACTGGGGCATGGCCTCCGATAACACTGGGGCAGGGCCCCGATAACACTGGGGCTGGGCCCCGATAACACTGGGGCAGGGCCCCCGATAACACTGGGACAGGGCCCCGATAACACTGGGACAGGGCCCCCGATAACACTGGGGCAGGGCCCCCAAGGACACTGGGACAGGGCCCCTGAAAACACTGGGGCAGGGCCCCCGATAACACTGCGGCAAGGCCCTGGTTAACACTGGGGCTGGGCCCCCGATAACACTGGGGCAGTGTCCCGATAACACTGGGGCAGGGCCCGCAATAACACTGGGGCAGGGCCTGCGTTAACACTGGGGCAGGCCCCCGATAACACTGCGACAGAATCCCGATAACACTGGGGCTGGGCTCCCGAGAACACTGGGACAAGGCCCCTGAAAACACTGGGGCAGGGCCCCCGATCAAACTGGGGCAGGGCCACGATAACACTGCAGCAGAAGCTCTGAAAACACTAGGGCAGGGCCCCCGATAACATTGGGGCAAGGCCCTGGTTAACACTGGGGCAGGGCCCCGTTAACACTGGGACAGAGTGTTTGATAACACTGGGGCAGGCCCCCAATAACACTGGTGCAGGTCCCCGATAACACTGCGATAGAGAGTGTTTGATAACACTGGGACAGAACCCCAATAACACTGGGGCAGGGCCCGCGATAATACTGGGGCAGGGCACCCGTTAACACTGGGGCAGGGCCCCTGATAATACTGGGACAGGGCCCCCGATAACACTGGGACAGGGCCCCCGAAAACACTGGGACAGGGTGCCCAACAATAGCAGGGCAGGGCCCCCAATAATACCGGAGCAGTGCCCCCGATAACACTGGGACAAGGCCCCTGAAAACACTGGGGCAGGGCCCCGATAACACTGGGGCAGGGCCATGATAACACTGCAGCAGAACCTCCAAAAACATTAGGGCTGGGCCCCCGATAACACTGGGGCAGGGCCCCCGATAACACTGGGACAGGGCCCCTGATAACACTGGGACAGGGCGCCCAATAATAGCGGGGCAGGGCCCCCAATAATACCAGAGCAGAGCCCCCGATAACACTGGGGAAGGGCCCCGATACCACTGGGAAAGGGTCCTCCGTAGCACTGGGCAAGGGTCCCTGGTAACACTGGGGCAGTGCCCCCGATAACACTGGGACAGGGCCTCCGAGAACACTGGGACAAGGCCCCTGAAAACACTGGGGCAGTGCCCCGATAACACTGGGGCAGGGCCATGATAACACTGCAGCAGAACCTCCGAAAACATTAGGGCTGGGCCCCCGATAACACTGGGGCAGGGCCCCCGATAACACTGGGACAGGTCCCCCGATAATACTGGGGCAGGGCCCCCGATAACACTGGGACAGGGCCCCCGATAACACTGGGACAGGGCCCCCGATAACACTGGGACAGGGCCCCCGATAACACTGGGACAGGGCGCCCAATAATAGCGGGGCAGGGCCCCCAATAATACCGGAGCAGAGCCCCCGATAACACTGGGGAAGGGCCCCGATACCACTGGGAAAGGGTCCTCCGTAGCACTGGGCAAGGGTCCCTGGTAACACTGGGGCAGTGCCCCCGATAACACTGGGACAGGGCCTCCGAGAACACTGGGACAAGGCCCCTGAAAACACTGGGGCAGTGCCCCGATAACACTGGGGCAGGGCCATGATAACACTGCAGCAGAACCTCCGAAAACACTAGGGCAGGGCCCCCGATAACACTGGGGCAGGGCCATGATAACACTGCAGCAGAACCTCCGAAAACACTAGGGCAGGGCCCCCGATAACACTGGGGCAGGGCCTCCGATAACACTGGGACAGGGCCTCCGATAACACTGGGGCATGGCCTCCGATAACACTGGGGCAGGGCCCCGATAACACTGGGGCAGGGCCCCCGATAACACTGGGACAGGGCCCCGATAACACTGGGACAGGGCCCCCGATAACACTGGGACAGGGCCCCGATAACACTGGGGCAGGGCCCCCGATAACACTGGGACAGGGCCCCGATAACACTGGGACAGGGCCCCCGATAACACTGGGACAGGGCCCCCGATAACAATGGGGCAGGGCCCCCAAGGACACTGGGACAGGGCCCCTGAAAACACTGGGGCAGGGCCCCCGATAACACTGCGGCAAGGCCCTGGTTAACACTGGGGCTGGGCCCCCGATAACACTGGGGCAGTGTCCCGATAACACTGGGGCAGGGCCCGCAATAACACTGGGGCAGGGCCTGCGTTAACACTGGGGCAGGCCCCCGATAACACTGTGACAGAATCCCGATAACACTGGGGCTGGGCTCCCGAGAACACTGGGACAAGGCCCCTGAAAACACTGGGGCAGGGCCCCCGATCAAACTGGGGCAGGGCCACGATAACACTGCAGCAGAAGCTCTGAAAACACTAGGGCAGGGCCCCCGATAACATTGGGGCAAGGCCCTGGTTAACACTGGGGCAGGGCCCCGTTAACACTGGGACAGAGTGTTTGATAACACTGGGGCAGGCCCCCAATAACACTGGTGCAGGTCCCCGATAACACTGCGATAGAGAGTGTTTGATAACACTGGGACAGAACCCCAATAACACTGGGGCAGGGCCCGCGATAATACTGGGGCAGGGCACCCGTTAACACTGGGGCAGGGCCCCTGATAATACTGGGACAGGGCCCCCGATAACACTGGGACAGGGCCCCCGAAAACACTGGGACAGGGTGCCCAACAATAGCAGGGCAGGGCCCCCAATAATACCGGAGCAGTGCCCCCGATAACACTGGGACAAGGCCCCTGAAAACACTGGGGCAGGGCCCCGATAACACTGGGGCAGGGCCATGATAACACTGCAGCAGAACCTCCAAAAACATTAGGGCTGGGCCCCCGATAACACTGGGGCAGGGCCCCCGATAACACTGGGACAGGGCCCCCGATAATACTGGGGCAGGGCCCCCGATAACACTGGGACAGGGCCCCTGATAACACTGGGACAGGGCGCCCAATAATAGCGGGGCAGGGCCCCCAATAATACCAGAGCAGAGCCCCCGATAACACTGGGGAAGGGCCCCGATACCACTGGGAAAGGGTCCTCCGTAGCACTGGGCAAGGGTCCCTGGTAACACTGGGGCAGTGCCCCCGATAACACTGGGACAGGGCCTCCGAGAACACTGGGACAAGGCCCCTGAAAACACTGGGGCAGTGCCCCGATAACACTGGGGCAGGGCCATGATAACACTGCAGCAGAACCTCCGAAAACACTAGGGCAGGGCCCCCGATAACACTGGGGCAGGGCCTCCGATAACACTGGGACAGGGCCTCCGATAACACTGGGGCATGGCCTCCGATAACACTGGGGCATGGCCCCGATAACACTGGGGCAGGGCCCCGATAACACTGGGGCAGGGCCCCGTTAACACTGGGGCAGGGCCCCCGAAAACACTGGAATAGGGCCTGTGATAACACTGGGGCAGGGTCCTGATAACACTGGGGCCGGGCCCCCGATAGCAACGGCGCAGGGCCCCGTTAGCACTGGGACAGAGCCCTTGATGACACTGGGGCAGGGCCCCTGCTAACACTGGGCTGAACCCCCGATAACACCTTGGTGAAAGCCCCGATAACACTAGGGCAGGGTCCCTGATAACACTGGGACAGTGGACTCAATAATACTGTGGTAGATCGCCCGATAACACTGGGGCAGGGCCCCCATTAACACTGGGACTGTGCCCCCGATAACACTGGGGCAGGGCCCCCGTTAACACTGCTGTAAGGCCCTGGTTAACACTGGGGTAGGGCCCCTGATAAAACTGGGGCAGGGTGCCGATAACACTGGGGCTGTGTCCTGATAACACTGGGGCAGGGTCCCGATAACACTGGGGCTGGGCCCCGATAACACTGGGGCAGGGCCTCCGATAACACTGGGGCAGGGCCTCCGATAACACCTCGGCAGGGCCCCATTAACACTAGGACAGAGCCCTTGACAACACTGGGGCAGGGCTCCGATAGCATTGGTGCAGGGCCCCCGTTAACACTGGGGAAGGGCCCCCGATAACACTGGGACAGGGCTCCTGATAACACTGGGACAGGGCACCCAATAATAGCGAGGCAGAGCACTCGATAACATGGGGCAGGCCTGTGATAACAGTGGGAGAGGGCTTCCGATAATACCGGGGCAGGACCCCGATAACACTGGGACAGAACCCTCGATAACACTGGAACAGTGCCCTGATAACACAGGGCAGGGCCCACGTTAACACTGCTGCAAGGCCCCAGTTAACACGGGCGCAGGGCCCCCGATAAAACTGGGGCAGGGTGCCGATAACACCGGGGTGGGGCCACAGATAACACTGGGGCAGAGCCCCCCATAACATTGGGGAAGGGCCCCGATAATACTGGGGCAGGGTGCCCGATAATAATGGGGCAGGGTGCCCGATAACACTGGGGTGGAACCCCCGATAACACTGGGGCAGGGAATTCAATAACACTGGGGCAGGGCCCCCGATAACACTGGCGCAGGGCTCCCAATAAAACTGGGACAGGGTCCCTGATAATTCTGGGGCAGAACCCCCGACCTCATGGGCTGGGCCCCCGATAGCACTGGGGCGGAACCCCTGATAACATTAGGGCAGGGCCCCTAATAACAACAGGGCAGGGCCCCTAATAACAACATGGCAGGGCCCCCGATAACTCTGGGGCAGAACCCACAATAATACTGGGGTAGGGCCCTAGAAATGCTGGGACAGGGCCCCTCATACCACTAGGACAGAACCCCCGTTAACACTGGGCAGAACCCTCGATTACACTGGGGCAGGGACCCTGAAATGCTGGTGCAAGATCCCTGGAATTACTGGAACAGGGCCTCGATTACACTGGGGCAGAACCCCTGGCAAGACTTGGATTCCAATACTCAGCTGGAATCTTTAATGTCCTAGTTTTCTCCAGTGTTGGCTGTCCTCAGTAATGCCCAAGCGACTCCTCCTAACACAGTCTGAAGAAGGTGACAAGGAATGCTGATATGAATTTGTTTGATCTGAACAAAGCATCGAGTGTAAGGGCCTGTTAAACTTCCATTTATTACCTCTCATGAAAACAGCTGAATCACACAGAGCAAGAAGATCCTTGGTTCAATCCCTGGCCTAGTTTACATCATTTATGTGGACATGTGGTGTGATGAGCCCAGAGGTTTAATAGCTGGAGTGTTGTCTGCACTGTGTCATTGTACCAGTGGGAGTCAGCAATTCTGGAATAGCATGGCACAGCGGTGGTAGATTAGGGATGTATGAAAATCCCTTGGACTTACCCCAGAGTCCTTTTCTTCATCGCAGGGACGATCTCTGTCTCAATGTTGATATTCAAATCAAACTTCAAAGTGAAACATTCCTTACTGGGATCCTGTAGAACCAGGAGAAAGAATCAGCGCCAGGAAGTAATACAGGAGGACAGGAACTGGGAGACACCCCAGCGGAACAGAAACCAACTAGACCCAAGCACAGGTAGTGATTCACTCCCCTCAATAATACCACCACTTTCCATAGTCCCAAACTCAATGGATAATCTTCAGTGTTGGATACTGGAATCAACTACTCACAAATCACTCTGGTACATGCTTTAGAGCCTGTCCAAATGAACCGCACAACTCTCCTTCTCCAGTCTACATCAACAAAGCATGGGCACTTCAGTTAAACACCAGTGAGAGAACAAGCTTACTGCACAAAACTGCTTAAATTCAAGATCAATGTGGAAACTCACTCAGTCCCTCCCAGTGTAGAGGGAGCTTTACTCTGTATCTAACCCCATGCTGTTCCTATCCTGGGAGAGTGTTTGATGGGGACAGTATAGAGGGAGCTTTACTCTGTACCTAACCCAGCACTGAACCTGCCCTGGGAGTGTTTGATAGGGACAGTGTAGAGGGAGTTTTACTCTGTATCGAATCCGTGCTGTACCTGCTCTAGGAGTATTTGATGGGACAATGTAGAGGGAGTTTTACTTTGTATCAAGCCCATCCTGTACCTGCTGTGAGAGTATTTGATGGGATAGTGTAGATGGAGCTTTATTCTGTATCTAACCCTTACTGTACCTGCCCTAGGAGTATTTGATGGGACAGTGTAGAGGGAGCTTTACACAGTGCTCACTCACAATGCCTCATGCAGAAATTGAAATGAGGTCCAAGGGTGATTGAGTGATCCAGAGGTAGATTGTGTGTGGGGACTCTGGCGGGAGATTTGAGGGGGCGATGTGGAGGTATCCGGGGAAGATTGGGGGATTCAGGAGAGAAGCTCGCCAATGATATTGAACACAGTACGATCGGAAGATGATCCTCACATCTGTGTGTCGGCGGCGAGCTTTCTTCTTGCTCAACTTCAGTGCAGAATTCCTCTTGTCACTGTGGGATCAGGAAAATTCAATGAGAGCATGTTTTACCATAAATACAGCGCATTGCCCTACCCACACTCACACAGACCTAACCCCACTCTCCTTTTGCTTTCAGTCCCAAGTGAGCTGGCCGATATTAGGGAGTCACCTGTGAGGAACCTCAGGCGGGGACCAGTTTCTTGTCACTCTGCAGGACCTCCATGCAGTGGTGGGTGACCACACTGCAACCCTGCAGGACCAGCAGGGAGAGGGGTGTATGATTCTGCCCATCAGGGTTACAGGATGATGGGGTCATGGGAAGGGGCTGACGTGAGTTCAAAGTTCACAGTCATGGTTAGGGCCAATGCGAACTGTAACAGACTAAAACATTGAGAGGATGGGCAAGCTCAATCCTGTTAGAAGAACGTGGTCAACGCACTCACTCCCTGAATTAAACTGATCAGCGCTGCTCACACACTGCGCTCAACATTTTGACAGCATTGCTTAAAATAAAACAAGTACTTTGAAGTGAAATGTTTCTGGAATATTTGGTGAAGCCACAGGTTTACATCCCTGGTCTTTAGGTTAACTGGAACCAGGTCTCCTTCAGCAGATGGCACTGGTCATGGTCAGGTGCCTAGCCACCTTTTTACCTTTTTCCATCCATTCCACTTTCATCATCATCCTCCTTGTCAGATGAATGTCTGGTCTGTGGTGGGCACGATCGAGTTGAGACATTCCTGGCCAAAACAGACCCTGTGGGAACAACAGGAGGTTAAGGTGTTTTCAAATTTCAAATTTCAAGTTCTGTTTTTCCCTCCAGCCCCACAAACCTCCAAGATCTCCATGCTCCTCCATTTCTGGCCTCTTGCACATCCCCAATTTCCATTGTTTCACCATTAGCAGCCAGGCTTTCAGTTGCCAAGGCCCTAGGCTCTGGAACCTCCTCTCCAAACTCTCCACCTTTCTCTCTTCCTTTTAGCCATTCCTTAAAACCTACCTCTTTGACCAAGCTTTTGGCCACTGACCTATTATCTCCTTATGTGGCTCTGTGTCAAATTTTGTTTGATTACATTTAGCTGTGAAGTGCCTTGGGATGTTTTACAAGGTTAAATACGCGATATAAATGCAAGTTGCTGTTGCATTAGATCTGGTTATGGAATAGAAATGAAGGACCTCATGTTTTAATTATTTTTTGAGTTTTGTTCCTTCTTGTAAATGATAAAATTGAGATTTGCATTTTAGTGGGCTATATCACCATGAGATCTATCACAGCTGATACTGGTCCTGTTCTCACTCGACATCAAGCCACACCTACTGACCAGCCGGGGGTCACAGGAGGTGCCCTGGCTGATTTCCCCCTCTCTCTATACCGGGGCACTGAGGCTATGTGTAGCTTCCATTTAAAGGCCTCCGCTTTCCAAGTTAAGAACATCCTGTGGTTGAAATGATGGTTCCCATGTGGACTACGCTCAGACTCAGTATTCTACAAACTGAGGTTAAGCCTGGGGCCCAAGTACATCAACCCACTTGTCCACCAATCAAGCCAGGGCTAGGGGAGGGCCAATCACTGGCTAATATGGAATTAGGGAGAATTAATAAAGAGGAAGAGATTGAGGAAAAAAGGAGAGGATGAGAAATGCTTACAAGAATCTCACTCTGGAAACAGACAGGAGCCGGCCTGACAGTGGGTCGGTGTCACATCTGGTTGGCAGTATCTCTGAGTGACTGGGTGACAGGGTCACTATGTGACTGGATCACAGGATGACTGGGAAACCCACAGGGACTTATCGCTTCCACCTGGTGGATCATGGTCCACACCCACCATGATCTGCATCCTCTGATATTGATGGTACTGCGACCAGCATCAGGCATCTTGCCAACCCAATCAGGGAAACATGGAAAATCAAAGAAAGTGAGAAGTGAAAAGGTGAAAGCAAGAAGTATGGGAGTGAAGGGCTGACCTTGAGGTGGGAGGTCGAAACGGATGTGCCGGTCAAAGTGCATCACGTCATGGAGTTTGCTGTCACAGGATGCACAGAGATTCAATGGGGTTTGGTTATTAATCTCCTGACAATCACCATGGTGACACACCTGAAAGAAAGGGGGATACTGTTAGGAACACCAAATACAGAGCACCATGTCAAACACAGAGCACCGCTCCAAACTCAGAGCACCATGCCAAACACAAAGCACCACGCCAAACACAGAGCACCACGCCAAACACAGAGCACCACGCCAAACACACAACAGATTGCCAAACACACAGCAGCACGCCAAACACACAGTAGCATGCCAAACAGAGAGCAACACGCCAAACACAGAGCAGCACGTCAAACACAGAGCAGCACGTCAAACACGGAGCGGCACGTCAAACATGGAGCAGCACGCCAAACACGGAGCAGCACGTCAAACATGGAGCAGCACGCCAAACACGGAGCAGCACGCCAAACACGGAGCAGCATGTCAAACACAGAGCAACACGTCAAACATGGAGCAGCACGCCAAACACGGAGCAGCACGTCAAACACGGAGCAGCACGTCAAACACGGAGCAACATGCCAAACACGGAGCAGCACGTCAAACACAGAACAGCACGTCAAACACGGAGCGGCACGTCAAACATGGAGCGGCACGTCAAACACGGAGCGGCATGTCAAACATGGAGCAGCACGCCAAACACGGAGCAACATGCCAAACACGGAGCAGCACACCAAACACGGAGCAGCGCCTCAAACATGGAGCAGCACGCCAAACACAGAGCAGCACACCAAACACGGAGCAGCACGTCAAACAGAGAGCAGTACGTAAACACTGATCAGGGAACACAGAACAGCAATCGAAAAATGGGGCAGCATGCCAAAGACAGAACTATAAGCTATTCAAAAGCCAACATATCCTTTTCGAGATTTGTGTGTGTCAATGTCTGTGTGTGGGAAGAGGGAAAGATGTTCAAAAAGTATCGGCTCTCTTCCCCTCCGGGTGAGCTGAAAATTATATCTGCAATTTTACTGAAAATGGAGAATAGACTTGGGGCATCCCTGTCTCCTCCCAGTTGAGGGAATTGCTACAGTTGATCACTGTTCTCACCTGTGCCCAGGGCCTTTTATCAGAATGAATACACCCATCTTATCTCAGTTTCAGTTGTCATATTGTCTACCTGCCAGTTTGAGCAGTCACATTAACAGAAGCATATGAGGCTGTTGGTTACATACCCCATTTGCAACGTGCAATTAATGTGACAATTAATGCTTAGTGAGGTCTTCGACCTAACTCAGGAGAACTGGAAGCTCTTTTGCTAACAAGCTGGGCATTCTGCCACCTTTAAAAATCTCTCACAAATTCAGTGTGAAACAGCCACTTCCCCAAAACATTTGTTATTCCCAGCCAGTCATAGTTGACCATTCAGCGTTTAATCCACTGTTCCTTCTTGATGAGATGATTTGCTGAGAGTCCTTTTCTCAGACATAGGGAATGCAGTTCATAGATTGCTGGATAACAGTCCCCTCCTCACCCTCGCCCCAACCTATCTCCCTCTCAAGATGCTGTGAAAATTAGGATTATTCTCTCTGAATAAACAGCTTCAAAACCTTCCCTTGTTTTAGTTCACATGACAGGAGTCTCAGAGCAATGCAGCAGAACACAGCCATAAATCTACCTTGGAGGGTTGGTGAGGTGGGGGGAATTGGTGTCAGGGCCAAAGAGGGAGTGAGAAATAGGACTTATAATATCAAAATACGGCAACTAAGAATGTCCTTTAAATCCTGCCCTTTGTTCCCATTTGCTGTGACAAGTTCTGAACTGAGGACTGTAGGAGCAGTCCACACACCTCACCTTAGCACACCATTTCCTGTCCCATTTAATAATCCACTTAAAGCTTTTCTCTGCTGTATTAAGATCTGCCATTCTGTTTTGTAACTGATAAGAAAATCTCTTTGTTCATAGACTCAGTGCGTCCAGGATAGTTTTCTGAAACAATATGCTCTAGAACTAACAAGAGGCATGCCGTATTTGAATTAGTAATGAGTCAGATTTAGTTAAAAACTTAACATGCTTGAACATTTATGAAATAGCAATCACGATGCGATCAAGGTCAACATAGTGGCTGAAAAGGGGATACATGAAACAGCTACTCAGATTCTAGGTATATGAAGGGCTGACTTCAAAATGGGATGAGACAGAGACTGTTCAGAATAAACTGGGCCACTCTATTTATGAGTAAAAGAAAAGATTAGTTGGGGGGGTGTTCATAAAGAAGATTTAATGTGATGCCGAACCAATTTATACGACAAGAGTTCTACAGCAAAAAACAAAAGTCATGGACAATTGAAGAGGTAAGAAACAACATAAAGCCAAAAGATAAAGCATACAAAAATGCAAAACACAGCACTGGTCCTTGCAGATGGGAAAGATACAAAGAGCAGAAAAGAGTGACAAAGCAGAGAGCAAGAGCTACAAAAAAGGAGTACGAAAAGAAACTTGCAAGAGGTATCAAAATCAATGCAAAAACATTTACAACTACATGAGGAAAAAGAAGTTGGTCAGAAGCAGGGACCCTTGAAAACTAGCAACGGTGATGTTGTTAATGAAAATAAGGAAATGGCAAACATATTAATAATTACTTTGCATCAGTATTTTACAGCAGAGGAAGAGGTCGGCCTATCAGACATTCCAAGGAATCTATTATTGAATCAGGGACAAAGTTAACAAAAGCATAGTAACAGTATTGCAGTAAAGAAAAATACTAAAGAGTGACAAATCACCGGGGCCAGATAGTTTCTATCCCAGAGTTTAAAAAGAAATAGGTGAGAATATTGGATGCCAGGGCATCTGCAAAGTCCTCTTGATTCAGCATGGATTTTCAGCTTGGAAAATTATGCATATTATTCTGCATTTAAGAAAGGTAACTGAGGGAAACTCCAGGAAATTATAGACCAATTGGCCTGATATCTGTTGTTGGGAGATTGCTAAAGTCTATAATTAAGGATGGGGTGACTGAACACCTTGAAAATTTTAAGTTGTTCAGAGAGAGCTGATATGTGTAAAGGGTACACATAGATCATAGCTAATGAATCTAATTGAATTTTATGAAGAGAGGACTAAAGTAGTGGACAGGGGAATGTTCATGGATGTTGTTCATATGTACCTCCAGAAGGCATTTGAAAAGTCCCTCATAAGAGACTGTTAGCTAAAGTTGAAACACATGAAATTGAAGGCAAATTATTGACCTAGTTAGGGAATTGGCTGAGTGGAAGGAGACAGAGAGTAGGAATGAGGCCAGGTACTCTAATTGGCAGGGTGTGATTAATGGTGTTCCATGAGAATCAACTATTTACTGTATTCATTAACAACTTAGATGATGTGGTATATCCATATTTGCTGATGACACAAAGATAGGCAGTATTGTAAGCAGTGTAGAAGGAAATGTAAAATTACAGAGATATTGATTGATTCAGTGAATGGGCAAAACTGTGGCAAATGAAGTTCACTGCAGGAAAATGTGAGGTCATCCATTTTGGACCTAAAAAGGATAGAGTGTGGGTATTTTCTAAATGGTGAATAACTATAAACAATGGAGGTCCAGGTGCTTGGATCATCAAAATATCAGAAAATAATCAAAAAGGCAAATGGAATGCTGGCCTTTATATCTAGAGGGCTGCATACAATGGGGTAGAAACCATACTTCAGCTATACAAAGCCCTGGTTAGACCACACTTGGAGCACCATGACCAGTTTGGTACATTACATCTTAGGAAAGATATATTGGCCTTGGAGGGAGTTCAGCATAAATTTACTAGAACGATACCTGGACTCTCAGGGTTAAATTATGAAGAGTGATTACTAACTAGGATTGTATTCCCTGGAATTTAGGAAATTAAGGGTGATTTGATATTAAGAGGAATCAATAGGGTAGATAGAAATAAATTATTTCCACTTTTTGGGGAGTCTACAACTATGGTGCACAGTCAAAAAAACTAGAGCCAGATCTTTCAGGAGTGAAAGTAGGAAACGCTTCTACATGCAAAGTGTGGTAGGAGTTGGGAACTCTCTTCCACAATTGATGTTAGATCAATTGTTAATCATAAAACTGAGATTGACAGATTTTTATTAGCCAAAAGTATCAAGGAATACGGGCAAAAGAGGGTATATGGAGCTAGGTCTCAGATCAGCTACATTCTCGTTGAATGGTGGAACAGACTTGAGGGGCTAAATGGCATATTTGTGTTCCTATGTTCCTAACTCATAGTGGTCAGTAGCCCCTCTAGCGGTTAGTAGCCCCTCATCCAGAAAGAACAAAACTCTCTCTACACTGTACCCATCAAACACTCCCAAGGGCGGGTACAGCATGGGTTAGATACAGAGTAAAGATTGTTTCTGTTGCCCGATTTGGCAGGATCAGAATACAGTATGTGAGGGGATACAGTAGCATCCAGTAAACTGGAGACCTGCATTAAAGATCCGAAAAATCCCACTGTGGCAGCCGGGGAATTTAAATTCAATTACTTAAATAAAACTGGAATAAAAAAGCTAGTATAAGTAATGGTGACTCTGAAACCACTGAACTATCGTAAAAACCATTTTGTTTATTAATGTCCTTCAGGGAACTAAATCTGCCATCCTGACCAGTCTGGCTTAATGTGACTTCAGGCCCAACGCATGTGATTATCCCTTGACTTCACTCTGCAAGGGCGTAGCAAGCCACTCAGCTGTATTCAAGATAGCAGCTCAGCACCACCTTCTGAAGAGTAATTAGAGATAGGTAATAAAGGCTGCCTTTGCCAGTGACGCCCATATCCCATGAATAAATTTTTAAAATCCAGCTGACTGAAGGCTTCCTTTGGGAAGGTCAGTCTCCACATGCACTGCTCCTAGGCAACAGGGGGTTGGAGGGCCTTGCTCTGTATACTGTGCTGTAGGAACTCCAGTAATGAGTGTTGGTTGTTTAATTTGCTTCCATTGCTCTTCCTTCTACTCCTTTTCCAAAAATAAGATGCAAGGGAATGCATAATGCGAAACTCTTTGGGCTTGATTTTTAGCCTCCGCTGGGGCTGGGATCAGAGTTGGGTGGGAGCTAAAAACAGCCCTGCTGGCTGACATGCCAGTTCCCCAGCTCCAGCCTGCCCCCAGGCCATTTTTCTTGAGGAAGGACTGGGCGAGGGAGGTGCAGAAACAACATGGCTACCTGCCTGCATGCAGTGGGGGGGTAGCCAACATGGCTTCTTAAGGGGCACTTAAGGTCAAATAAAGCAGGCCAACTGGGATCTTCAGTTGGCCTCCAGATTCCAGCAAATAGTGGAGGGCAGTTTAACTACCTGGAAGTGAATTCCTAGTGCCAGTCCAGGGAGCAACACTCCACACAGGCCTCCCTGCTTCCTTGGGTGCAGCAGCAACAACAGGCTGCCCAACAGGCTACATCTCACCCACCCCCCTCCTCCCACAGTGATGGTCTGGCTGCAAAACCCTTTTTTAAAATTTTAAATTCAAAAAAGTTGTAGAGAATACACACCAATTTTTAAGTGCCTTCTCCCTTACTTACCTTCCATTGCATCCTGCTGCTCCCTTCAATATGGAAGGCCATGATTGTCCCCCCAGTTTCGAGAGCTTGGCCATGGTCTTTAGTTGGATGTTGATCCCATCCTCTGGCCATTTAGTTGGCTGCCCCAAGGAAAACCAGGTGAGTGACTGTTTCTCACACACACTGAGGAGCTTCTGACCCACATTTCTGCCTGACAGCAGGGTTCAGAAACCCACAAGGGAAAAAATCCTGTCCAATCTTTCTGCTGTGCAATTCGGGTATGAGGGGGAATTGCAGTCTCAACAAAAGACGGGTGGTCCAATAATCAACAGCAGATAGAAGAAATGTGACCCAAATCATCTGAGAAATAAACCTTCACAAAGAACCTGCTGCGCTCTTTACATCAACTGCTGCCCTCCCTCCAACACTCAGCTAGCTTGAATTACTGATACATCTGGGAATGTAATCCAGTGAAGTATCTGTTGGAATGCATGTCCATTCCATGACATCATCACTTTAGCTGGATGTCCCATTCAGTGGGATTGGATTTTCCAGGAATCCACCGCAAATATCAGCAGGGGAGTGCCTAGAGTTTCGGTTGAACAAACACCCAGAAACTTTTCCACCCCCCACCTGGAAATACAGGGCTGGAGAGGGCCTGTAGACATCCTGAGACACACCGTTCTCGCAGTTTGGAGTAACTAATTGGAAGTAGTGTCATTGATCAGAGCAGTGTGTGTGTGTGACTTTCAGGATTTATTGTCTGCAGTGACAGTCTCAGTGAGCAGGGACAAACTGGGCTTTGACTTAGCTTCAAGCACAATTCATAGAGGAAGACACAGTGAGTAGGCTGCACAGGTTGCAACTCGAGGCGGGTCTGTGAATAGGAGAAATCCTATAATTAACCAGAGCATTAAATAAATCCTCCCATTGATGGGCTGTAACTCAGAGCCCGAACCTGCAGCTGGAGGATAAGAATGGAACCATTTCAAAGCTCAGCCTGGAGAGGGAACAGACAGCTGCATAAATATTGTGCTCTTGGCAGGGTTCTCTCTCATAGTAATTCAGTACACCAAGAATATCATCAACTGGCTCTGCAAACAGGCCCAACCTCAGCCGCCAGGTCTGGCTTCATCTGCTCAGGAATGACCTGCTCAGACACAGACCAAGCACTCTACTCCCTTAACCCTTCCACTACTAAACTCACGCTGAGCTTAAAGCTCTAGTCTCCATTGTTATCCCAGTTTTCTTCCTCCTTTCCTGAAGGTGGAGGCTCACACTTCCTCCAATACTGGGATACTGCCCTTTGGTATTGTGCCCAAATGGCCAATCATTGTGTGTGAGTCATAACACAATGTGAATAAACAGCCATCAGATTCAAGCCAGTCCATTTTTGAGCACAAAAATTTAAGGTGACACTCCCAACATAGTACTGAGGGGGCACTGAGCTGTCAGAGGGACAGTACTGAGGTAGTACTGATCTGTCAGAGGGGTAAATACTGAAAGAGCGCTGAGCTGTCAGAGGGGTAAATACTGTGGGATTGTTGAGCTGGCAGAGGGGTAAATGGTGTGGGACTGCTGAGCTGGCGGAGGGGTAGTTCTGAAGGACTGCTGCACTGTCAGAGGGGCAGCACTGGGGGAGTGCTGTAATATCAAAGGGGCAGTTATGAGAGAGTGCTGCACTGCCAGAGTTGCCGTCTTTTGGATGAGACATTAAACTGAAGGCCTGTCTGCCCTCTCAAGTGGATGCAAAAGATCTCAGGGCACTTTTTGAAGAGGAGCAGGGGCATTCCCTGTGATCTCCTGGCCAATATTTATCCTTCAGCCAACATTATCTGTTCATTGTCACATTTCTGTTTGTGGGATCTTATTGCACACAAATTGGCTGCTATGTTTCCTACATTACAACAGTGACTATACTTCAAAAGACCTTAATTGGGTGTAAAGGACTTTGAGATGTCTGAGGTCATGAAAGGCACTATATAAATGAAAATCTTTATTCTTTTGTTAGAAGTTTAGAGAGAGGGGAAATCAGCCCAATGCCCGCTCCTGATCACTTCCAGTGACCCGGGGTTAGGGAGAGGGGAAATCAGTCAGGGTTCCTGCTACTGATCATTGCCCAGTGACCCTGGGTTAGAGAGAGGGGAAATCAGTCAGGGTTCCTGCTTCAAATCACTGTTTAGTGGTACCCGGGTAAGGGAGAGGGGAAATCAGCCAGGATCTTTAATCAATAAGGGAATCAAGGGTTATAGGGAAAAGGCAGGAAAGTGGAGTTCAGGATTATCAGATCAGCCATGATCTCATTGAATGGCGGAGCAGGCTCGATGGGCCGAATGGCCTTCTTCTGCTCCTACATCTTATGGTCTTATGGCAGATACAAAATTGGCTGAAAAATAGGAAGCAGAGAGTAATGGTCAATGGATATTTTTCAGGCTGGCGGAAGGTTTGCAGTGGAGTTCCCCAGGGGTTGGCATTGGGACCCTTGCTTTTCCTGATACATATTAATGACCTAGATCTTGGTGTGCAGGGGACAATTTCAAAGTTTGCGGATGATACGAAGCTTGGGAGTGTTGTAAACTGTGAGGAAGACAGTGTAGAAGTTCAAAAGAACATAGACAAGTTGGTGGAGTGGGCAGATAGGTGGCAGATGAAATTCAATGCAGAGAAGTGTGAGGTGATGCATTTTGGTAGGAAGAACATGCACAGATAACAGAAAATAAGGGATGAAATTTTGAAGCGGGTGCCAGAGCAGGAAGACTATACGCAGTTAATAAAGCATATAGTGTCCTGGGCTTTATTTATAGGGGCATATAGTACAAGAGCGAGGAGGTTATGCGGAATTTATATAAGACACATGTTAGGCCTCAGCTGGAGTATTGTGTACAGTTCTGGGCCCCACATTATAGGAAGAATGTGAACACATTGGAGAGATTGCAGAAAAGGTTTACAAGAATGGTTGCGGGGATGAGAAACATCAGTTACGAAGATAGATAAGCGAGGTTGGGACTGTTCTCCTCGGAGAGAAGAAGGCTAAGAGGAGATTTAATAGAGATGTTCAAAATCATGAGGGGGCTGGACAGAGTAGATAGGGAGAAGCTGTTCCTGCTCGTAAAAGGATCAAGAACGAGAGGGCAGAGGTTTAAAGTGATTTGCAAAAGAAGCAAACATGATGTGAGAAAAAACTTTTTCACACGAGTGGTTCGGGTTTGGAATTCACTGCCTGGAAGTGTGGTGGAGGCAGGTTCAATTGAGGCATTCAAGAGGACATTAGATGATTATTTGAATAGAAACAATGTGCAAGGGTATGGGGAAAAGGCAGGGCAATGGCACTACGTCATAATGCTCATTTGGAGAGCTGGTGAAGATACGATGGGCCAAATGGCTTCCTTCTGTGCCATTAACATTGTGATTCTGTGGTTTCTGTTTCTGGTCACTGTCCAGTGACCTCTGGAAAGTGTGTGTGAAAGGATATTGGGTGAGATCAGGATCAGATGCGGTTGGAAGTAAAAGGGCTTTTCGTTTGCTGGTCTGTGAATAATTCAGAAATCGATTGTGATCTTGCAGAGTAAGTACAGAACAATCATCCAGCAATTCGACATCACTACAAACCCTTCAGTCCTCTAATGCTGATTGCTTGAATGAATTAACAGTAAATTTTGTAGCTGATATAAACTCTAAAGCAATAAATGAATGCATCACAGAACAGCAGTAACCATAAGGCTCCTTTGGTCTGTCACAGTCTAGTTTGTTGTGAAATAGCCAACCCTTTTAAATTCCACATCATCATGTGGTTCTGCTATTGAGTGTACTGCTGTTAAAGTTGCGCCATTTATCCAGTGTGTAAAGATAGAGGGAATAAAACAGAGAGGGAGAGAAAGGGAAGAAAGAGAAAGAATGAAGGAGTCAGGGACAGGAAGAGAAACAGGTAGAGAGGGGGTGAGAGAAACAGTAAGATACACAGAAACAGACAAAAAGAGAGAGATATAGGGAGACAGATAGACCGATAGCGAGAAAACAACTGCGAAAAATAGACAGGAAGAAACAGTACAAGAAAGGCAGAGAAAAAAAGGGAGAAGGAATGAAAGGAAAAGACTGAGAGATTGGAAACAGGATAAATCATAATGTGCAGTGTCAGTTAGCTCTGTGCCGTCAGCCCCTGGGGCAGGCTGCTCTCACTGAATGTATTGGGTTGACAAACTATTACATGACCTTGACTGCAGCCTGGGCTGACACTACATGGCACTGAGCAGCTCACAGACCAGACACAATCCCCAAAACATTTTACACTACCTAGTTTCTCACAGCAGAGGACATAGGGGATCTGAACCCCAGTGAGACTGGAAGGGACTTGAACCTCTGGGGGAGAGTCAGGAGGGGAGAAAGGAGTAAAAGGGAAGGAAAGCGAGAAAATGATATAAACACCCCATGATGAGTGACACAGACAATCAATTCCCCAACCTGCTCATAGGCAGGTATCAATTCAGACCAAAAACACATGTCAACGCAAGACCGGGGTCAGCTTTGTTACGGGCCCTGGGAGAAACAGGCCATGGACTCGATCAGGACCCTGTCTCCTAGCTCTAATAGGACCCTGTTGTGTCATCACCAGATCAATTCCTTAGGAAAGTAGTAGGAGTCCTTGCTATACTTTGTCAGTGCTGAGAGGCCTTTGACTGACATTACTGTGTGATCACTCACTGAAGAGGCGAAGGACTCCTGATTACCATGGATAAAATTCTGGTCCAACCAGCAATGTAACAGATGCAGGATAATCCCGTTGGAATTGTCCACACAGAGTTGTAGCTCTACCAAGTCCATTTCTCTCTCTCTCTACCTGCCTCATCTCACTGTCACTGCAACCCAAGGCTTTCACTGCTGCTGGACAATACGCCTGACACCGTTTGGGCTTTCCATCAATACATCGTTAGCACAACAGGAGCTGAGCTGGGTCCATGCCCACACTCTAGCACTGAGTTTCTCCATAGTGAGAGTTCATCAATAAGCTGCTCTGTCTGCGGCAAATGTGCCATCTCACCCACATTTGAGGGGCGAGGTTAAAGTTACAACTTTGGGAAGTGTCAGAATCACAGTCTCCTGGGTTTTCACTCTGAGGTAACCAACTGAGAATGAACCACAACAAAGAACCCCAACATCATGGCAACATTTCAGTGTCAGGTAGGCATCATGCATAAGGCAAGAAACACTTGCATTTATAGAATGCTTTTTACAACATTGAGAGGCACCAAAGCATTTTATCATACTTTTTGAAGTGTTTTGCAATATAGGAAACATAGCAGTAAGCTCCCAAAATCAACTATATGATAATGACCAGGTAGTGTTTTAATGATGCTGGTTGAGGGAAAAATATTATTCAGGATACTGCTCTTCTTTGAAATAGTGCCATTGGATCCTTTACATCCACCTGAGAGAGCAAACAGAGCCTCAATGTAACTCTCTCAGAACTACACTTGAAGTGTCAGCCCATTCTCAAGTCCTTGGAGTGAGACTTCAACCCACAATCGTCTGACTAACAGATGAGAGCCACCAACTGAGCCACAGCTGAGACCTAAGGTAGCACCAACAGGCCTCAGTGTGGGCCTACAGATTGGGGTGGGGCAGGGTGTGGTTCAGCAACAAGCTTTGCGGGGTGACACTGAGGAGGTGAGAGTGGGACATCAGGGAACTCAGCAATGACCGGTGGGAGTGGGGAATTGGCATTCTCAGTACGGAGTAGGGGTGGAGGTGGAACTCAGCAGTGAACAGGAGATCGCGAGTCAGAAAGACTCTCTAAGCTTCCTCTCACACTCACTATTGGACACACTCACTCTATCTGTTACCATGCTTACAGCTCCTTTCAGCACCAGTTATTCATCACTGATTTAGGAAAGGCCACTGACTTAAGCTGATCAAAGCTTATGGAACTTTTATTCCATGTTAAATAAACTGTGTTCGTGGAGAGGAGGTCCTCACTCACTCCTGTGTGCCCAACAACATTTAATAAAGTGTCTGTGGACATCATGACTATGTGTGGAAACCTCAATTGGTCAAATTGAGGAGCATAGGAACTGAAGCTAGAGGGCGAGCCGTTCAGCCCTTGGGCCTGTTCCATGATTTGATCAGATCATGGCTGTCCTTTAATTCCATTCACCTGCCTATGCTACATATCCCTCAATATCCTTACCCAGCAATAATCTCAATACTTTTACCCAGCAATAATCTCAATACCTTTACCCAGCAATAATCTCAATACCCTTACCCAGTAATAATCTCAATACCCTTACCCAGTAATAATCTCAATACCCTCACCCAGCAATAATCTCAATACCCTCACCCAGCAATAATCTAAATACCTTTACCCAGTAATAATCTCAATACCTTTACCCAACAATAATCTCAATACCCTTACCCAGTAATAATCTCAATACCCTCACCCAGCAATAATCTCAATACCCTCACCCAGCAATAATCTCAATACCCTCACCCAGCAATAATCTAAATACCTTTACCCAGTAATAATCTCAATACCTTTACCCAACAATAATCTCAATACCCTTACCCAACAATAATTTAACAATCTCAGTCCTGAAAGCTCTGACTGACCCCCAGCATCCACAATCTTTCTTTATGCAGCAGGAGGAGATTTCCACCATTGTTTGCGTGGAAAAAATGCTTCCTGGTTTCACTCCAAAATGGCCTAACTCTAATCTTAATGTTATACTCCTTTGTTCTGGATTCCCGCACCACAGGAATTAGTTTCATTCTATCTACCTTATTGAAGCTTCCATCATTTTTAGGCACCCTTTATCATAAGATCACCCTCAATCTTCCAAAAGGGAATATGAGTCGAGTTTATGCAACATGTTCTCAAAATTTAAGCCTGGTACCATTCTGGTGAATCAGCATGCACCCCCTTCAAGGCCAATATATCCTCTCCTGGTCTCATGCCCAGAACTAAACAGTTACTCCAGATGGTGTCAGACCAAAGCATTGCATAATTGAAATTAAAATGAAAAAGATTCCACAAGCATCACAAAGGAACTTGCCGATAGCTGCAGCCTCCTTGTCACTCTAAACTGTTAGATCCTCATAAATCAGTGTTACTTAAACACAGCCCTCTAATACTGTGCCGTTTGTCAGTCTAGGGCCACATTTTCTGGGACAGTAGGCGTTAGTGAGGTGAGGAATATTTAAACGTGCAATGCTTGAGCGGGCAGACTCTCCAGTTCTCTGCAATCACCCACAGGCAATGGAAGGGCAGACAGTGGATTGAATTGCATTTCAGTGTTGTTACAGCAGGGCTGTGCAATCCTCACCTCCTACGCATTAATTATTGATTTCCAAATTCTGTCACCTAATCACTTAATGCCTGGTTTCTCTCCTTTTCTTCATCAAAGTTTTGGAATTCGAAGCAATGAGTGTAAATCTGTGTCATTGACAGAGGTTGTGACAGATCCATTGCCTACAACTGTTGGGGCAGCCAGTAAAACTGCCCGAAATCAAAAACAAGTAGCCACTTTTGAAACCCATTCTCTGCTGATCTTTACCTGATCTCAGCCATGTGCCCTCAGCCAGGATCTCAGCAACTGATCAACAGTGCTGGAAATTGTGTCTGGGTGTGTGCGCATGTGTGACTGTGAGCATCATTGAGGCAGGTGGAAAAGAGAGACAGGATTGGACTTAGCTTTGATGCTTTCCATGGCTCAATAGCCCATTTTAGCTGACACATACAATAGTTTGCTGCGTAAAGTGCCAGAGAGCACACAGTATCTGTAACACCTTTGGGAGGAGGGGAATGGTGGAGGGGAAATTAATAAACCAGATCATTTATTTGCATTCTGCATGGTTTTACCGCCCACTGATTACAGTTTGAGACCTACAGCTCCATCCTGGCACCTCAATGACCTGCTCACATCACCCAATCACATTGCCCGCTCACCACATTGCTCAATCACATCATTCAATCTCATTGCCCAATCTGCACCCTTCCTCGTCTCCTCTTTTCAGATCCAGGAGACACACCCAAAACACTTCAATTCTCAACAGCCCCAAATCCATGGAACCACAACTGCATCAAGTAACAACCCAAGGTCTGGGGGCTTTCACAAAGACAGGCTAGTTAATATCCAGGCTGAGGGTCTGGGGTCTGGGTCCATTTCCAGCCAGAGACAAGGCAGTCCCTGCAGATGTGCTCTGATTGTGGGTGGCACCAGTGTCCCCCTCTGTACACGGGGTTGCACAGACAGTAGGTACTACTGCAAAATATACAGGCACCTTTAGGAGAGTAGCATGCCATCAATGGAGCTTAGTCTCACATCTGGGTCTGCCAACCTCGTAAACCTGGTGGGTTTCCAGCTTGCACTCTTACATGGGTCGGAAAGGCACATGATGTGGGGGAAGACTGTGGGAATCTCAATATTGGTCCCCATTAAACAGGGTCACTGGGGAAGTCAGCTTAGACGTGCCAGTCTCCACACCACAAAAATCAGCTGATTTACAGGTTCTACAGAGAAGTTTGTATTGGCTTGACATGGACCGAAACTCCACTTCTTCAATATATGACAGCTCAGCAACCAAGAAAGAAAGCAACCTAAAACAGAGGTACCTCAACCTTCGGAAGGGAAACAGCTACTCACTGCTGGCAGGACCAAGGAGCCCAGTCTATTCCTTCCACTTTGTGAAGACTCTGTGTGCAGGAACCACACTCGTCAGAATCTTTATAATGTTTGTTCAGCAACCAGTACTCGAGTGAGGAACAGGACCCTACGGCCTACTCAAAGTCAGTCACTCACTTCCTTTCCCTCTATCCTATTGTCTGGGGTGAATATTATTTCCTTGGGAGGATTTACTCCAAACCAGCTGTGACAGGAGGAGGGTCAGACAGGGTCAAGAGAGCAGAGGGGGCCTCTGGATATTCTCCCCACTTTTCCGAGAGAGGAAGGGAACATTTTCTGGGAAGGAAATTACAAAGGAGGCAAACACTTCAAAGAGATCACGTTGTCCATGGCTACAATCAAAAACCACCGGGGTTTCTCAAAATAAAGACAAATATTTCTACACAATTATCAAAATTACGTCAAGATTCCCTTTTCACTCTCAGTGTAACTATCACACATTGTTCACTTTTGGACACGGTTTGGTGCGATGCCCAAAACATTGAAAGGGTGTGTATTTTGACACTGGTTTCTATGATAAAAGTAGATTCTCTGCTCACACAGTTTGCCAGTAAGTTGCTTGGGATGGATGTTTATAAAGGGATGGATCTGAGAGGAGGGGTCTCTGAAAGTTTAAACAGGGGACAGATGTTTCCTGGAGAAATAATAGAACCTAAATGGAATGGAAAGAGCTGCGAACGGCCATTGTTTGATTCTGTTGCTGCTGGGAACTCCTGCCTAAAAATATTTGCTCGAGCTGCTTCTTGTTGTCTTACATGCAGCTGGATCAACAACAGCATCAACTTGTATTTATAAAGCCCCTTTAGCATAATAAAACACCTCAAGGCATTTCACAGGAGCATTTTAAAACAAAACTTGACACCGAGCCATATAAAGAAATATTAGGGTAAATGAGCAAAAGCTTGGTCGGAGAGATAGGTTTTAAGGAGCATCTTAGAGGAGAGAGAGGTAGTGAGGTGGAGAAGTTTAGGGAGGGAATTCTAGAGTTTAGGGACAGGCAGTTGAAGGTATGTCCGCCAAAGGCAGGGCAATTAAAATCGAGAATGCTCAAGAGACCAGAATTAGTGGAACGCAGAGAACAGGGTAATAGGGCTGGAGGAGATTATAAAGATAGGCAGGGGTGAGGCCATTGAGGCATTTGAAAAGGATGATAATTTTAAAATTAAGAGTTTGCTTAACCAGGACCAATGTTGATCAGTGAACATGGGGGAGATGGGTGCATGGGTCTTGATGCGAGTAAAGAAATGAACAGCAGAATTTTGAATGACCTCAGGTTTGTGGAAGGTACAATGTGGGAGGCCAGCCAAGAGTGGGTTGGGATAATCTCAGGTCAAATGTAACACCAAGGTTTCGAACAGTATAGTTCAGCCTCAGACAGTTGCCAGGGAATGGGAAGAAGTCGGTAGCTAGGGAACAGTGTTTGTGTCTACTGGTTTCTATCTTCCCAATATTTAGTTGAAGGAAATTTCTGCTCATCCAGTACTAGCAGTCAAACGGACAGTCTGACAATTTAGGAACAGTAGAGATGTAGGTAAGGTGAGCTGGGTATTGTCAGTGTACATGTGGAAACAGATGCTCTGTTTTCAGATGAAGTTATTGAGGGGGCCAAGGATAGATCCTTGGGGGATACCAGAGGTAACAGTACAGGAGTGGGAAGAGAAGCCAGTGCAGGTGATTCTCTGGTTATGACCGGATAGATAGGAATAAAACCAGGTAAGTACAATCCCATCCAGCCGGCCAATGGTGGAGAGATGTTGAGTCAAAGTCTCATGGTCAACCATATCATAGGCTGCAAACAGGTGAAGGAAGGCAAGGAAAGATAGTTAACTAGGATGTCATTTGTGTCTTTGGTAAGAGTTGTTTCAGTACTGTGACAGGAGTAAAAACTTGATTGGAGAGATTCAAACATGGAATTCAGAGAAAGATGGCCACAGTTTTGGGAAGCAAGAACACATTCAAATACTTTGGACAGGAAAGGAGTTTGGAGATGGGGCACAGTTTGCAAGGATGGAAGTGTCAAGGGCTGTTTTTTTGAGGAGAGGGATGATGAGGGCAGATTTGAAGGAGAGGGGTTCAGTACTTGAGGAGGGAGAACTCAAAGAGGGGATCAGAAAGAATGATGCACCATGTCCAGCATCTCAGTAACCCCAGCATTGCCCCTGGTGAGCAGCCTATAATGTAACAGGAGCTGGCTGTTGTACCTCCCCCCACTCCACCACCCCTCTTCCTCCACCTCATTCTTACCACCACCTGCCTCCACCCTCTCTCCTTTGTTATTTGTCCAGAGTTTACTTGATTTTTTTTGATATTGTCTGACTGTTTATTCTGTTTGAGAGTATGGAGAACATTGAGAAGTAAATCAAGTAAACTCTATACCAATAACAAAGTTGGGAGGGGGGTACAGAGATGATAGTGGGGTTGGAGGAGGGGAGGAGGTGGGGCAGAGAGAGGTGGGAATCGAGTTACGGCCAGGAGAGGGAGGGGAGGGCAAGGGTGAGGAGGGAGAGATAAGGGGCTGGCAGGGGAGGGGGCAGAGGAGTGGGCAAGTTGAGCCCATTAACTGCCTGACACAACTTATATCTTATCATCTTATTAAAAATTCTCAATTCATTTCATAAAAAGGAGTGAGTGCAGTGAGTGTAATACCAGCAATTGTGGCAGCCATTTTGAACACAGCAAGATTCCACAAACAGCCACAAGAGGAAAGGCCAATTGATCTGAGGGGAATGTTGTCCCAGGATGCCAAGAGAACTCCTTGCTTTTTCACCAACAGTGGCTGTGGGATCTTTAACACACACCCAAAGAAGCAGACGGGGCCTCAGTTTAACGTCTCATCCCTCAGCACGGCATGGAACTGACATTCTGACTCAGGATTTAGAGTGCGACTAACGGAGCCAGGTGGCAGACTGAGGGGGACCAGCTGCTTGTTAAGACAAAGATTCAGCAACTTACCTCTTCATCCTGGGACTTGCTGGAGCCTGGTAGAGTCTCAGGAACCTGGTGAGCTGGCCTTAGCTAAAGATCTTGCTGCATTTGCTTCATCGCCAAGCCAAACACAGCCGGTTTTAAAATTAGAATAAAACTCAGGACGGATACATAGTGAAGAAGTTCAGCAGCACCACAGTCTGGGAACTGGATCCTACCAGGATTAGGAGAGTGTAATAAAGATGATTCTGATCAGATTGCCGCTTTAATTTTCAACCTTCAAAAGGTTAAAGCCCTGGATCAGTGAAACGACTAACAGGAAGGTGCTGGGCTGTTGCTGTGGCTCTCTCTGTGAGCAGGAACCCCACTGTCTGCCCGTGCTCCCTCGGGCAACAACTCACTGAACACACCAACAAGAGACGATTAGCATTGCGTGACTCTCAGGGAGGAGCTGTCTGATACAGCACACACTGTCTGAGGATTCTGTACACACAAAAAAAACTATACAGACAGCACTGGGAGCAGTGCCCAGGTGAGTTAACTCTTGACAGCCTGGGCCCAGAATAACATGGAAACATGACCTGATAAAAAACCAGGTGTGAGAGCTCATAATCACTTATTACAACATCTGACTATAGAACTCAGTCAGTGCCAGGGACCCAGTCAGTGCCCAGAAGTGAGTGAGGATGGGCACCATCAGTAGGTGGTGGGTGTGTGGCATTGTCTTTTATTTTCAGGGAAATGCGATTCCCTTTTCCCTTCCCCTATCTTTCCCCTCTACCCCCTCACTCCTCTCCTCCAGCTTATCCTGTCTTGGCCTGTTTCTGTTTTTGGGGCTCAAAACTAGGCCTGCCCACACCCTCCCCGCTCACCCCATTTTCTTTCTTTGACAATTAGTGAGTTGTTGTCTGTGATCCCAATTTTAGGGGGTGTCCCAATAGCCAGAGATCTGCCAGGCAGGAGCACTGTACCATAATGGCAAAACCGTGTGCATGCCAACTGAGCAATGCAATGGGACGTCAGCTATATATTGTGCATCACACTCACTTCATGTAACATGTCCTCTGTCACACTCTGTTTATAACATTCTCCCCATTACAGCTTAACGAATGCTCTCGCTCTCACTCCTAGGAATGCCACGTGCTAAAACTGCTAGAATTAGTGCAAATATATTGAGAGTACCCAGCATACTTTACGTAAAGCATCAAATATCAACAAGAACAAGAAACATGTACACACTTTCTGCTGGATTTTCTGATCATGTTCTGAGCTGCAAGGAGGTGGGGGCCGGGGGACACGGGGAGGGGGCCGGGTGTGTGACCAGTGGGCAGAGAGCAGGGGGTTAAGCCCTGGGAGGATAGGGGGTGTGGCGGACAGAGGGCATGGCTGGAGGCCAGAGGCAGTGGCCAGGGGGTGGGGGAGCTGCCAGTGTGCATGCTTGCAGGGAGGAAGGGGGTCAGTGCAATTTTCTGTGGTGGTGGAGGATGGGAGATGGAGCTGTGTGGCATGGCCAAAGCTCTGGGCACTAGCAGTCCTTTCCACCTTGGGAACTTGTAATGTCACAAAGGGCAACAGTCATTACATCTATTCTGTGAGATTCCAGCAGATTAAGAATCACAGCAGGGTGGAAAATGGTAGCTCCCAGAAGGGCTGTACATACAGCTTGTAAGGAGAGCTGTCTATGACAGTCAGGGGTTGAACATAAATAGAGTTCACATGGATTCTCTTTGAATTCACAGAATCACACAGTGCAGAAGAGGCCTTTCGGCCCGTCTGCACTGACATGTGAGAAACACCTGACCTACCTACCTAATCACATTTACCAGCACTTGGCCCATAGCCTTGAATGTTATGACGTGCCAAGTGCTCATCCAGGTACTTTTTAAAGGATGTGAGGCAACCTGCCTCCACCACCTTCCCAGGCAGTGCATTCCAGACTGTCACCACCCTCTGGGTAAAAAGGTTTTTCCTCACATCCCCCTTAAACCTCCTGCCCTTCACCTTGAACTTGTATCCCCTCGTGACTGATCCTTCAACTAAGGGGAACAGCTGCTCCCTATCCACCCTGTCCATGCCCCTCATAATCTTGTACACCTCGATCAGGTCGGCCCTCAGTCTTCTCTGCTCCGACAAAAACAACCCAAGTCTACCCAACCTCTCTTCATAACTTAAATGTTTCATCCCAGGCATCATCCTGGTGAATCTCCTCTGCACCCCCTCCAATGCAATCACATCCTTCCTATAATGTGGCGACCAGAACTGCACACAGTACTCCAGCTGTGGCCTCACCAAGGTTCTATACAACTCCAACATGACCTCCCTACTTTTGTAATCTATGCCTCGATTGATAAAGGCAAGTGTCCCATATGCCTTTTTCACCACCCCACTAACATGCCCCTCCACCTTCAGAGATCTATGGACACACACGCCAAGGTCCCTTTGTTCCTCAGAATTGTCCTCTGAAACTCCAGTAGGCAATTGGGAGAATTCCCCAAAAATTCTACCCTCCCTTCCAGGGATTGACAAGGTTTCAGTGGAGTGATGCTGCCATCAGCTGTCCAGCAGGTTAATTGCATGCTCACCAGCCTCCTGGGGGCCATGCCTTTATTTGGCACCTTAACTCATCTCTCAGGATGTCACAAAGCTCTCAGAGTTAATTACTTCTGAAGCGCAGATTCTGTTGTTATGTGGGTAAACACAGTAGTCATACCCGCAGCAAGATTACATGAACACAATGAAATCAATGACTAGTTGATCTGTTTGTTCAGAGACGAATGTTGGCCAAGACACGGGGGGAATCTCCCTGCGTTTCCTCCGGTATTGACCTGGGAACCAGTAAGACAGCAGATGGGGAAATCTCAGTTTACTGTTTCTTCTGTAAGACAAATGACTATGGCCCCTAGTTTCTAGTTTTCACAGGATCACAGAATATGATTGCAAAAACTCAAGGCACGCTATCAGAGACCAACTTAATCACAAGATAGATGAACAGAAAAACTCATAACTGATCCCTGGACACAGGTGGACTGAGCGAAAGTGCTTTATTACCCAACTGGCAAACAGGTGAAAGACAGGAGGCAGAGGGAGAGACAAAGAAAGATGAAAGCCAGAACAGGAAGGAGAAAAGAGAGAGACAGCATGTGTGCGTGTTTACAGGAGTGTGAGCCTAAGTGTGTGCATGTCAGTCATGAAGAACAATATCCTTTACCTTGATGGCCCTCCTCTTGTCCACACATTCTTGATGCTGACAAAGCAGAATCTTCTCTTCTGTTAAAACCCGTTCATCTGCAATTAGCAAGGCACAACAGTTATTTTCACCGAAAAACACTAAAAGAGTAATGCAGTGTACTCAGAATGATGCAGCAGTACCGCAGTAAAGCAGTGTACTGAAGGTGATGCGGCAGTAACGCAGTGTATTGAGCGTAATGGAGCAGTAAGGCAGTGTACTGAGTGTGATTGGGTAGTAAAGCAGTGTACTGAGGTCGATGGGGCAGGAACGCAGTGTACTGAGGGTGTTTGAGCAGGAACGCAGTGTACTGAGGGTGATGGGGCAGTATTGCAGTGTACTAAGGATGATCGGGCAGTAACACACTGTACTGAGCGTAATGGAGCAGTAACGCAGTGCACTGAGTGTGATGGGGCAGTGATGCAGTGTACTGAAGGTGATGGAGCAGTAATGCAGTGTACTGAGGGTGACGGAGCAGTAACGCAGTGTACTGAGGGTGATGGAGTAGTATCGCAGTGTACTGAGGGTGATGGAGCAGTAATGCAGTGTGCTGAGGGTGATGGGGCAGTAACGCAGTGTACTGAGGGTGATGGAGCAGTAACGCAGTGTACTGAGGGTGATGGAGCAGTAACGCAGTGTACTGAGGGTGACGGGTCAGTAACGCAGTGTACTGAGGGTGATGGGGCACAAACGCAGAGTGCTGAGGGCGATGGGGCAGTCACTCAGTGTACTGAGAGTGATGGGGCAGTAACGCAGTGTGCTAACAGTGATGGAACAGTAATGCAGTGCAGTGAGGGCTGAGGGTGATGGGCAGTAATACAGTGTACTGAGGTAATGAAGCAGTAATGCAGTGTGCTGAAAGTGATGGGGCAGTAACGCAGTGTACTGAGTGAGGGTGATGGAGCAGAATTGCAATGTACAGAGAGTGATGGGGCAGTAACACAGTGTGCTGAGGGTGGTGGGGCAGTAACGCAGTGTACTGAGGGTGATGGAGCAGTAACGCAGTGTACTGAGGGTGACGGGGCAGCAACGCAGTGTACTGAGGGTGATGGGGCACAAACGCAGAGTGCTGAGGGCGATGGGGCAGTCACTCAGTGTACTGAGAGTGATGGGGCAGTAACGCAGTGTGCTAACAGTGATGGAACAGTAATGCAGTGCAGTGAGGGCTGAGGGTGATGGGCAGTAATACAGTGTACTGAGGTAATGAAGCAGTAATGCAGTGTACTGAAAGTGATGGGGCAGTAACGCAGTGTACTGAGGGTGATGGAGCAGAATTGCAATGTACAGAGAGTGATGGGGCAGTAACGCAGTGTGCTGAGGGTGGTGGGGCAGTAATGCAGTGTATTGATGGCAATGGGGGCACAAACGAAGTGTGCGGAGGGTGATGGGGCACAAATGCAGTATATTGAGGTTGATGGGGCAGTAACACAGTGTACTGCGGGCAATGGGGCAGTAATGCAGCATACTGGAGGTGATGGAGCAGGAACGCTGTCCACGGAGGGAGGTGGGGCAGTAACGCAGTATACTGAGGGTGATGGGACAGTAACGCAGTGTACTGAGGGTGATGGAGCTATAACGCAGTGTGCTGTTTGTAATGGGGCAGTAATGCAGTGTACTGAGTGTGATGTGGCAGTAACACTGTACTGAGGGTGATGGAGCAGTAATGCATTGTACTGAGAGTGATGGGGCAGAAACACTGTACTGAGGGTGATGGACCGGTAAGGCAGTGTACTGAGGGTGATGGAGTAGTAATGCAGTCTACTGAGTGTGATGGGGAAGTAACGCAGTGTGCTGAAGATGAGGGGTCATTAGTGGAGTGTATTGAGCGTGTTGGAGCAGGAACACAGTGTACTGAGGGTGATGGGGCAATAACACAGTGTACAGAGGGTGATGGGGCAATAACACAGTGTACTGAGGGTGATGGTGCAGTTACATAGAGCACTGAGGGTGATGGGGCACAAACGCAGGGTACTGAGGGTGATGGAGCAGTAACGCAGTGTACTGAGGGTGATCGGGCAGTAACGCAGTGTACTGAGGGTGATGGGGCAGTAACGCAGTGTACTGAGGGTGATGGGGCAGCAACACAGTGTACTGAGGGTGTGGGGCAATAACACAGTGTACTGAGGGTGATGGTGCAGTAACACAGTGTACTGAGGGTAATGGGGCAATAACACAGTGTACTGAGGGTGATGGTGCAGTAACACAGTGTACTGAGGGTGATGGGGCAATAACACAGTGTACTCAGGGTGATGGTGCAGTAACGCAATGTACTGAGGGTGATGGTGCAGTAACACAGTGTGCTGAGGGTGATGGGGCAATAACACAGTGTACTGAGGGTGATGGGGCAGTGACACAGTGTACTGAGGGTGATGGGGCAATAACACAGTGTACTGAGGGTGATGGTGCAGTAACACAGTGTACTGAGGGTGATGGTGCAGTAACGCAATGTACTGAGGGTGATGGTGCAGTAACACAGTGTGCTGAGGGTGATGGGGCAGCAACACAGTGTACTGAGTATAATGGGGCAGTAATGCAGTGTATTGATAGCAATGGGGGCACAAACGAAGTGTACTGAGGGTGATGGGGCACAAATGCAGTTGATGGGGCAGTAACACAGTGTACTGAGGGCAATTGGGCAGTGATGCAATGTACTGAGTGTGATGGGGCAGTCACACAATGTACTGATGATAACGGGGCACTAACACAGCATACTGAAGGTGATGGAGCAGGAATGCTATCCATGGAGGGAGGTGGAGCAGTAACGCATGGTACTGAGGGTGATGGGACAGTAACGCAGTGTACTGAGGGTGATGGAGCTATAACACAGCGTACTGTTTGTAATGGGGCAGTAATGCAGTGTACTGAGTGTGATGTGGCAGTAACACTGTACTGAGGGTGATGGAGCAGTGATGCATTGTACTGAGGGTGACGGGGCAGTAACGCAGTTTGGTGAGTGTGATGGAGCAGTAACATAGTGTACTGAGGGTGATGGAGCAGTAACGTAGTGTACTGAGGGTGATGGAGCAGTAATGTAGTGTACTGTGGGTGATGGGGCACAAACGCAGAGCGCTGAGGGTGATGGGGCAGTCACTCAGTGTACTGAGGGTGTTGGAGCAGGAACGCAGTGTACTGAGGGTGATGGGGCAGTAACGCAGTGTACTAACAGTGATGGAACAGTAATGCAGTGTACTGAGGGTGATGGGGCAGTAACACTGTACTGAGTGTGATGCATCAGTAAGGCAGTGTAGTGAGGGTGATGGAGCAGTAATGCAGTGTGTTGAGGGTGATGTGGCAGTAAAGTAATGTACTGAGGGTGATTGGGCATTAACGCAGTGTACTAATAGTGATGGAGCAGTAATGCAGTGTACTCAGGGTGACGGGGCAGTAACACAGTGTGCTGAGGGTGATGGAGCAGTAACGTAGTGTACTGTGAGTGCTGTAGCAGTAATGCAGTGTACTGAGGGTGTTGGGAGCAGGAACGCAGTGCACTGAGAGTGATGGACCAGTAACGTAGTTTACTGAGGGTGATGGAGCAGTAACGCAGAGTGCTGAGGGCGATGGGGCAGTCACTCAGTGTACTGAGAGTGATGGGGCAGTAACGCAGTGTGCTAACAGTGATGGAACAGTAATGCAGTGCAGTGAGGGCTGAGGGTGATGGGCAGTAATACAGTGTACTGAGGTAATGAAGCAGTAATGCAGTGTGCTGAAAGTGATGGGGCAGTAACGCAGTGTACTGAGGGTGATGGAGCAGAATTGCAATGTACAGAGAGTGATGGGGCAGTAACACAGTGTGCTGAGGGTGGTGGGGCAGTAACGCAGTGTACTGAGGGTGATGGAGCAGTAACGCAGTGTACTGAGGGTGATGGAGCAGTAATGTAGTGTACTGTGGGTGATGGGGCACAAACGCAGAGCGCTGAGGGTGATGGGGCAGTCACTCAGTGTACTGAGGGTGTTGGAGCAGGAACGCAGTGTACTGAGGGTGATGGGGCAGTAACGCAGTGTACTAACAGTGATGGAACAGTAATGCAGTGTACTGAGGGTGATGGGGCAGTAACACTGTACTGAGTGTGATGCATCAGTAAGGCAGTGTAGTGAGGGTGATGGAGCAGTAATGCAGTGTGTTGAGGGTGATGTGGCAGTAAAGTAATGTACTGTGGGTGATGGGGCACAAACGCAGAGCGCTGAGGGTGATGGGGCAGTCACTCAGTGTACTGAGGGTGTTGGAGCAGGAACGCAGTGTACTGAGGGTGATGGGGCAGTAACGCAGTGTACTAACAGTGATGGAACAGTAATGCAGTGTACTGAGGGTGATGGGGCAGTAACACTGTACTGAGTGTGATGCATCAGTAAGGCAGTGTAGTGAGGGTGATGGAGCAGTAATGCAGTGTGTTGAGGGTGATGTGGCAGTAAAGTAATGTACTGAGGGTGATTGGGCATTAACGCAGTGTACTAATAGTGATGGAGCAGTAATGCAGTGTACTCAGGGTGACGGGGCAGTAACACAGTGTGCTGAGGGTGATGGAGCAGTAACGTAGTGTACTGTGAGTGCTGTAGCAGTAATGCAGTGTACTGAGGGTGTTGGGAGCAGGAACGCAGTGCACTGAGAGTGATGGACCAGTAACGTAGTTTACTGAGGGTGATGGAGCAGTAACGCAGAGTGCTGAGGGCGATGGGGCAGTCACTCAGTGTACTGAGAGTGATGGGGCAGTAACGCAGTGTGCTAACAGTGATGGAACAGTAATGCAGTGCAGTGAGGGCTGAGGGTGATGGGCAGTAATACAGTGTACTGAGGTAATGAAGCAGTAATGCAGTGTGCTGAAAGTGATGGGGCAGTAACGCAGTGTACTGAGGGTGATGGAGCAGAATTGCAATGTACAGAGAGTGATGGGGCAGTAACACAGTGTGCTGAGGGTGGTGGGGCAGTAACGCAGTGTACTGAGGGTGATGGAGCAGTAACGCAGTGTACTGAGGGTGACGGGGCAGCAACGCAGTGTACTGAGGGTGATGGGGCACAAACGCAGAGTGCTGAGGGCGATGGGGCAGTCACTCAGTGTACTGAGAGTGATGGGGCAGTAACGCAGTGTGCTAACAGTGATGGAACAGTAATGCAGTGCAGTGAGGGCTGAGGGTGATGGGCAGTAATACAGTGTACTGAGGTAATGAAGCAGTAATGCAGTGTACTGAAAGTGATGGGGCAGTAACGCAGTGTACTGAGGGTGATGGAGCAGAATTGCAATGTACAGAGAGTGATGGGGCAGTAACGCAGTGTGCTGAGGGTGGTGGGGCAGTAATGCAGTGTATTGATGGCAATGGGGGCACAAACGAAATGTGCGGAGGGTGATGGGGCACAAATGCAGTATATTGAGGTTGATGGGGCAGTAACACAGTGTACTGCGGGCAATGGGGCAGTAATGCAGCATACTGGAGGTGATGGAGCAGGAACGCTGTCCACGGAGGGAGGTGGGGCAGTAACGCAGTATACTGAGGGTGATGGGACAGTAACGCAGTGTACTGAGGGTGATGGAGCTATAACGCAGTGTGCTGTTTGTAATGGGGCAGTAATGCAGTGTACTGAGTGTGATGTGGCAGTAACACTGTACTGAGGGTGATGGAGCAGTAATGCATTGTACTGAGAGTGATGGGGCAGAAACACTGTACTGAGGGTGATGGACCGGTAAGGCAGTGTACTGAGGGTGATGGAGTAGTAATGCAGTCTACTGAGTGTGATGGGGAAGTAACGCAGTGTGCTGAAGATGAGGGGTCATTAGTGGAGTGTATTGAGCGTGTTGGAGCAGGAACACAGTGTACTGAGGGTGATGGGGCAATAACACAGTGTACAGAGGGTGATGGGGCAATAACACAGTGTACAGAGGGTGATGGGGCAATAACACAGTGTACTGAGGGTGATGGTGCAGTTACATAGAGCACTGAGGGTGATGGGGCACAAACGCAGGGTACTGAGGGTGATGGAGCAGTAACGCAGTGTACTGAGGGTGATGGGGCAGTAACGCAGTGTACTGAGGGTGATGGGGCAGTAACGCAGTGTACTGAGGGTGATGGGGCAGCAACACAGTGTACTGAGGGTGTGGGGCAATAACACAGTGTACTGAGGGTGATGGTGCAGTAACACAGTGTACTGAGGGTAATGGGGCAATAACACAGTGTACTGAGGGTGATGGTGCAGTAACACAGTGTACTGAGGGTGATGGGGCAATAACACAGTGTACTCAGGGTGATGGTGCAGTAACGCAATGTACTGAGGGTGATGGTGCAGTAACACAGTGTGCTGAGGGTGATGGGGCAATAACACAGTGTACTGAGGGTGATGGGGCAGTGACACAGTGTACTGAGGGTGATGGGGCAATAACACAGTGTACTGAGGGTGATGGTGCAGTAACACAGTGTACTGAGGGTGATGGTGCAGTAACGCAATGTACTGAGGGTGATGGTGCAGTAACACAGTGTGCTGAGGGTGATGGGGCAGCAACACAGTGTACTGAGTATAATGGGGCAGTAATGCAGTGTATTGATAGCAATGGGGGCACAAACGAAGTGTACTGAGGGTGATGGGGCACAAATGCAGTTGATGGGGCAGTAACACAGTGTACTGAGGGCAATTGGGCAGTGATGCAATGTACTGAGTGTGATGGGGCAGTCACACAATGTACTGATGATAACGGGGCACTAACACAGCATACTGAAGGTGATGGAGCAGGAATGCTATCCATGGAGGGAGGTGGAGCAGTAACGCATGGTACTGAGGGTGATGGGACAGTAACGCAGTGTACTGAGGGTGATGGAGCTATAACACAGCGTACTGTTTGTAATGGGGCAGTAATGCAGTGTACTGAGTGTGATGTGGCAGTAACACTGTACTGAGGGTGATGGAGCAGTGATGCATTGTACTGAGGGTGACGGGGCAGTAACGCAGTTTGGTGAGTGTGATGGAGCAGTAACATAGTGTACTGAGGGTGATGGAGCAGTAACGTAGTGTACTGAGGGTGATGGAGCAGTAATGTAGTGTACTGTGGGTGATGGGGCACAAACGCAGAGCGCTGAGGGTGATGGGGCAGTCACTCAGTGTACTGAGGGTGTTGGAGCAGGAACGCAGTGTACTGAGGGTGATGGGGCAGTAACGCAGTGTACTAACAGTGATGGAACAGTAATGCAGTGTACTGAGGGTGATGGGGCAGTAACACTGTACTGAGTGTGATGCATCAGTAAGGCAGTGTAGTGAGGGTGATGGAGCAGTAATGCAGTGTGTTGAGGGTGATGTGGCAGTAAAGTAATGTACTGAGGGTGATTGGGCATTAACGCAGTGTACTAATAGTGATGGAGCAGTAATGCAGTGTACTCAGGGTGACGGGGCAGTAACACAGTGTGCTGAGGGTGATGGAGCAGTAACGTAGTGTACTGTGAGTGCTGTAGCAGTAATGCAGTGTACTGAGGGTGTTGGGAGCAGGAACGCAGTGCACTGAGAGTGATGGACCAGTAACGTAGTTTACTGAGGGTGATGGGGCACAAACGCAGAGTGCTGAGGGTGATGGGGCAGTCACTCAGTGTACTAACAGTGATGGAACAGTAATGCAATGTATAGAGGGTGATGGGGCAGTAACGCAGTGTACTGAGGGTGATGGAGCAGTAACGCAGTGTACTGAGGGTGATGGAACAGTAATGTAGTGTACTGAGAGTGATGGGGCACAAACGCAGAGTGATGAGGGTGATGGGGCAGTCAGTCAGTGTACTGAGGGTGTTGGAGCAGGAACGCAGTGCACTGAGGGTGATGGGGCAGTAACGTAGTGTACTGAGGGTGATGAAGCAGTAACGTAGTGTACTGAGGGTGACGGAGCAGTAACACAGTGTACTAACAGTGATGGAACAGTAATGCAATGTACAGAGAGTGATGGGGCAGTAATGCAGTGTACTGAGGGTGATGGGGCAGTAATGCAGTGTACTGAGGGTGATGGAGCAGTAACGCAGTGTACTGAGGGTGATGGAGCAGTAATGTAGTGTACTGAGGATGATGGGCACAAACACAGAGTGCTGAGGGTGATGGGGCAGTCAGTCAGTGTACTGAGGGTGTTGGAGCAGTAACGCAGTGTACTGAGGGTGAAGGAGCTGTAACACAGTGTACTAACAGTGATGGAACAGTAATGCAATGTACAGAGAGTGATGGGGTAGTAACGCAATGTAGTGAGAGTGATGGGGCACAAACGCAGAGTGCTGAGGGTGATGGAGCAGTAACGCAGTATACTGAGCGTGATCGGGCACTAACATGGTGCACTGAATATGATGGGGCAGCAGCACAGTAGGCTGAGGGTGATGGGGCAGTCACACACTGTGCTGAGAGAGATGCGACTGAAGTGCAGTATACTGAGGGTGATGGGGCAGTAATGCAGTTCATTGAGGGTGATGGGGCAATAAATCAGGGTACAGAGGGTGATGCAACTGTAGGGCAGTGTACTGAGTGTGATGGGACAGTAACACAGTTCACTGAGGGTGATGGGGCATTAGTACAGTGTACTGAGTGTAATGGTGAGTAACGCAATGTACTGAGGGCAATGGGGCAGTAACACAGTGTACTGGGGTTGATGGGACTGAAGTGCAGTGTACTGAGAGTGATGGGACAGTAACGCAGTGTACTGAGCCTGATGGAGCTGAGATGCAGTGTACTGAGTGTGATGGACCAGTAACACTATGTACTGAGGCTAATGGCCCAGTAACGCAACATACTGAAGTTGATGGGGCAGTAACACAGTGTACTGACGACGCTGAGGCAGTAACGCAGTGTACTGAGGATGATGGGTCAGTAATGCAGTGTAGTGAGAGTGATTGTCAAGCAACACAGTGTACTGAGTGTGATGGTGCTAATGCTGTGTACTGAGGGTGATGGGACTGTAGTGCAGTGTACTGAGGCTGATGGGCCAGTAACACAGTGTACTGAGGGTGATGGAGAAGTAACCCAGTATGCTGAGGGCGATGGGGCAGTAACACAGTGTACTGAGGCTAATGGCCCAGTAACACAGTATACTGAAGTTGATAGGGCTATAACATAGTGTACTGAGGGTGACGGGGGACTAGCGCAGTGTACTGAGGGTGCTGGGGCAGTAACGCAGTATACTGAGGGTGATGGGCCAGTAACACAGTGTACTGAAGGTGATGGAGAAGTAACCCAGTATGCTGAAGGCGATGGGGCAGTAACACAGTGTACTGAGGCTAATGGCCCAGTAACACAGTATACTGAAGTTGATAGGGCTATAACATAGTGTACTGAGGGTGACGGGGGACTAGCGCAGTGTACTGAGGGTGCTGGGGCAGTAACGCAGTATACTGAGGGTGATGGGCCAGTAACACAGTGTACTGAAGGTGATGGAGAAGTAACCCAGTATGCTGAAGGCGATGGGGCAGTAACAGTGTACTGAGGCTAATGGCCCAGTAACGCAGTATACTGAAGTTGATAGGGCTGTAACATAGTGTACTGAGGGTGACAGAGGACTAGCGCAGTGTACTGAGGGTGCTGGGGCAGTAACGCAGTGTACTGAGGGTGATGGGGCAGTAACGCAGTGTACTGAGTGTGATGGGGCAGTAACGCAGTGTACTGAGGGTGATGGGGCAATAACGCAGTGTACTGAGGGTGATGGAGCAGTAACGCAGTGTACTGAGTGTGATGGGGCAGTAGTGCACTGAACTGAGCACGATGGGGCAGTAACACTGTTGTGAGGGTGATGGCGCAATAACGCAGTGTACTGAGGGTGATGGGGCAGTAACGCAGTGTACTGAGGGTGATGGAACAGTAACACTGCACTGAGGGTGATGGAGCAGTAATGCAGAGTACAGAGGGTGATGGGACTTAGTGCAGTGTATTGTGTGATTGGACAGTAACGCAGTGTACTGAGGATGATGGGACTGAAGTGCAGTGTACTGAGGATGATGGGACTGAAGTGCAGTGTACTGAGGATGATGGGTCAGTAATGCAGTGTAGTGAGAGTGATTGTCAAGCAACGCAGTGTACTGAGTGTGATGGTGCTAATGCTGTGTACTGAGGGTGATGGGACTGTAGTGCAGTGTACTGAGGCTGATGGGCCAGTAACACAGCGTACTGAGGGTGATGGAGAAGTAACCCAGATTGCTGAGGGCGATGGGGCAGTAACACAGTGTACTGAGGCTAATGGCCCAGTAACACAGTATACTGAAGTTGATAGGGCTATAACATAGTGTACTGAGGGTGACGGGGGACTAGCGCAGTGTACTGAGGGTGCTGGGGCAGTAACACAGTGTACTGAGGGTGATGGGCCAGTAACACAGTGTACTGAAGGTGATGGAGAAGTAACCCAGTATGCTGAGGGCGATGGGGCAGTAACACAGTGTACTGAGGCTAATGGTCCAGTAACGCAGTATACTGAAGTTGATAGGGCTGTAACATAGTGTACTCAGGGTGACAGAGGACTAGCGCAGTGTACTGAGGGTGCTGGGGCAGTAACGCAGTGTACTGAGTGTGATGGGGCAGTAACGTAGTGTACTGAGTGTGATGGGGCAGTAACGCAGTGTACTGAGTGTGATGGGGCAGTAACGCAGTGTACTGAGTGTGATGGGGCAGTAACGCAGTGTACTGAGGGTGATGGGCCAGTAACACAGTGTACTGAAGGTGATGGAGAAGTAACCCAGTATGCTGAGGGCGATGGGGCAGTAACACAGTGTACTGAGGCTAATGGTCCAGTAACGCAGTATACTGAAGTTGATAGGGCTGTAACATAGTGTACTGAAGGTGACAGAGGACTAGCGCAGTGTACTGAGGGTGATGGGGCAGTAACGCAGTGTACTGAGGGTGATGGGGCAGTAACGCAGTGTACTGAGGGTGATGGAACAGTAACACTGCACTGAGGGTGATGGAGCAGTAATGCAGAGTACAGAGGGTGATGGGACTTAGTGCAGTGCATTGTGTGATGGGACAGTAATTCAGTGTACTGAGGGTGATGGAGAAATAAACCAGTATGCTGAGGGCGATGCGGCTGTAACACAGTGTACTGAGGCTAATGGCCTAGTAACACAGTGTAACATAATGTACTGAGGCTGACGGGGGACTAGCGCAGTGTACTGAGGGTGCTGGGGCAGTAATGCAGTGTACTGAGTGTGATGGGGCAGTAACTCAGTGTACTGAGGTTGATGAGGCAGTAATGCAGTGTACTGAGTGTGATGGGGCAGTAATGCAGTGTACTTAGGGTGATGGGGCAGTAACGCAGTGTACTGAGTGTGATGGGGCAGTAACTCAGTGTACTGAGGTTGATGAGGCAGTAATGCAGTGTACTGAGTGTGATGGGGCAGTAATGCAGTGTACTTAGGGTGATAGACAAGCAACGCAGTGTACTGAGGCTAATGATGCTAATGCAGTGTACTGAGGGTGATGGGGCAGTAACGCAGTGTACTGAGTGTGATGGGGCAGTAACTCAGTGTACTGAGGTTGATGAGGCAGTAATGCAGTGTACTGAGTGTGATGGGGCAGTAATGCAGTGTACTTAGGGTGATGGGACTGTAGTGCAGTGAACTGAGCACAATGGGGCAGTAACACTGTACTGAGGGTGATGGAGCAGCAAGACAGTATACTCTAGGTGATGGGACAGTAACAAAGTGCACTGAGCATAATGGGACAGTAACTCAGTGAACTGAACATGATGGGGTAGCATCGCAGTGTACTGAGATTGATGGGGCAGTAACGCTGTGTACTGAGGGTGATGGGACTGTAGTGCAGTGAACTGAGCGTGCTGGGGCAGTAAAACTGTATTGAGGGTGATATAGCAGTAATGCAATGTACTGAGGATGATGGGACAGTAATGCAGTGTACTGAGGGTGATGGGACGGTAAAGCAGGGTACTGAGCATTATGGGTCTGAGATGAAGTGTACTGAGGGTGATGAGTGAGTAATGCAGTGTATTGAGAGTAATCAGCAAGCAATGTAGTGTACTGAGGGTGATGGAGCAGTACCGCAGTGTACTGAGGGTGATGGGGCAGTAATGCAGTGAACTGAGCATGAAGGGACAGTAACACTGTACTGAGGATGATGGAGCAGTAACACAGCGTGCTAAGGGTGATGGAGCAGTAACGAAGTTTACTGCAGGTGATGGGACTGTAGTGCAGTGTATTGAAGGTGACGGGGCAGTAATGCAGTGAACTGAGCGTGATGGGGCAGTAACACAGTACGGAGGGCAATGGGACAGTAATGCAGTGTACTGAATTTGATGGGTCAGTAATGCAGTGTACTGAGAGTGATCAGGAAATAACGCAGAGTACTGTGGGTGATGGTGCAGTAATGCAGTGTACTGAGGGTGATGGCACTGTAGTGCAGTGTACTGGGGGTGATGGGGCAGTAATGCAGTGTACTGAGGGTGATGGGGCAGTAATGCAGTGTACTGAGGGTGATGGCACTGTAGTGCAGTGTACTGGGGGTGATGGGGCAGTGATGCAGTGTACTGAGGGTGATGGGGCAGTAACGCAGTGTACTGGAGGTGATGGGGCAATAACACAGTGTACTCTGGGTAATGGTGCAGTAATGCAGTGTACTGAGGGTTATGGGGCGCTAATGCAGTGTAGTGAGGGTGATTGGCAGTACCGCAGTGTATTGAGGTTGACGGGGCAGTAATGCAGTGTACAGAGGGTGATGGGGCAGTAATGTAGTGTACTGAGAGGGATGGAGCAGTAACATTGTACTGAGGGCAATGGGGCAGTAATGCAGTATACTCAGGGTGATGGGGCAGTAATGCACTGTATTCAGGGTTATGGGGCGCTAATGCAGTGTAGTGAGGGTGATTGGCAGTACCGCAGTATATGAGAGTGATGGGGCAGTAATGCAGTGTACAGAGGGTGATGGGGCAGTAATGCATTGTGCTGATCTTTATTGGAGAGTGATGCAGTGTACTGCATGTGATGGGGCAGAAACGCAATGCATTGAGGGTGATGGAGCAGTAACACAGTGTACTGAGGGTGATGGGGCAGTACCGCAGTGTACTGAGGGTGATGGGGCAGTAACACAGTGTACTGAGGGTGATGGGGCACTAACACAGTGTACTGAAGGTGATGGGGCAGTACCGCAGAGTACTGAGGGTGATGGGGCACTAACACAGTGTACTGAGGGTGATGGGGCAGTACCGCAGAGTACTGAGGGTGATGGGGCAGTACCGCAGTGTACTGAGGGTGATAGGGCAGTACCGCAGTGTACTGAGGGTGATGGGGCATTAACGCAGTTTACTGAGGGTGATGGGACTGTAGTGCAATTTACTGAGGGTGATAGGGCAGTAACGCAGTGTACTGAACGTGATGGAGCTGAAATGCTGTACACTGAGGGTGATGGGGCAGTAACGCAGTGTACTGAGAGTGATCGGGCAATAATGCAATGTACTCTAAGTAATTGTGTAGTTATGCAGTGTACTGAGAGGGATGGAGCAGTAACACAGTACTGAGGGTAATGGGGCAGTAACGCAGTATACTTAGGGTGATGGGGCAGTAATGCAGTGTACTGAAGGTGATAGGGGCACTAATGCAGTGTAGTGAGGGTGATGGGACAATAATGCAGTGTACTGAGAATGACGGAGCAGTAACACAGTCTACTCAGGGTGGTGGGGCTGTAACACAGTGTACTGAGTGTAATTGTGCAGTAATGCAGTGTACTGATGGCAATGGGGCAGCAATGCAGCGTACTGAGGGTGATGGAACAGTATAGCATTGAACTTAGAATGATGGGGTAGTAACGCAGTGTACTGAGGGTGATGAGGCAGTAACACTGTACCGACGATGATGGGGCAGGAAAGCAGTGTACTGAGCGTGATGGAGCAGTAATGCATTGTACTGAGAATGACAGAGCAGTGATAGGGCTGTAACGCACTTTTCTGAAATTGCCGAAGCAATAAAGCATAGTATTGGAGCAGTAACCTGTAAATGAACGGAGGGAGGGGTTTTGTATCAATGATGGAGAGGTTAGATCCATGCATCAGTGATGGACAGATGAGATCTCTGGGTCAGTGGTTGGTCAGTGTGCAAATATATCAAAAGTTTGTTAAAATGCTTGTCCTGTTTGATGTGTGGGAGGAACCAGTAAATGAGTCACATGATACACGAGACTGAACAGAGGCTGAGAGTCACTTGGTAATTCCTGCAAGTCAATTTGTCTTGTCTCGAACATTCTGTGGCATATTGTTACAAAGATTGTCAGCCCATTGAGACTTATGTTGGAGAACTCCCACCAGTGTGCAGCGAGCCAAACACAAGCTGCTGTCTAATTAGGATGCAGCACAGTAGGCACTGTGTTTAATAAGAGCTCTCCCACTTGGCAGTTCAGATGCACACACTGCAACAGATCTCTGTAAGCAACTCCCACACACCCTCCAAGAAAACATCTCACATACCCTCCATTTAAAGGGGCGCCACTCAGAATCTAACAACTGCCTTTCGAGGGGAACAGGTTTTCGGCTCAGCTGTCATACTGGATCCAAATCTGATCATTTGGATATTCCATCAGAGAGAGCGGGTCAATTCGAACTGAGAGAATGCCCAGATTCCAATCAATGCTTCTGATCATCAATACTCAGTGTAAGTGAGAGGCAGAGAGAGACCGAGAGATGGAATGGGCAACACAGAACGCAAGTGACAGACAGAAAGAGAGAGAGAGGGGATTGTGACAGAAAGACAGAGTCAGAGTAACACCGAGATCAAGTGAGAGACTGAGACAGACATGGAGAGAGGGAGAGACAAAGTAAAAGAGAGAGAGAGTGAGAGGAAAGAGAAACAGACAGTGAGGGTGGACAGAATGAAAGAGAAAGAGGACAGAGATGGAGATACTCATAGAGAGGCAGACAGAGCGAGAAAGAGGGAGACAGAAATAGTCACTGGATATAACATTCCTGTATACATTATATAACACACTGGGTTTTGCTGGATGTCAACACTTGTGCACATATATAAATATTATATATGTGAAAATTGCAGTTTCAAATAGCTGTGGAAATCTATACAATATCTTAAAACATACATCACCCCATCTCTGCTGAATTGGTGTTTTTGCAAAGTTTATGCTGTTTTCTGAAAGTGCAAATGAACTGTAATTCCCCGTCATCCAAGAGAATAATGAGTAGTGACAGACAGGCAGGTTAGTCTGGCCAGATCTGCAAGTGATGTCCATCCAATTTCCCTGCTTGTTCTTGCAGTTTTAATTTCTCCATTGACCCATCAAGTGTCAAGAATATGAGGAATGTGGAGTGAAGTGACCCAGAGACAAGGCAGCTTTCATCAGACAGAGCTGTGTAAACTGGTAGGATAGAGGGATTATGAGAGAGACAAGTGCTGAGTAATCCTGCCCTAGAGAGGGTGAGGCCATGGTGCTAAATACAGTAGCACCAGGACACATGACAACAGGCTGTCTGTGAACACTGCTGAGTACAACACATGAGCAGGCAACCAGAATCTTCCATTTGCTCATATCCATTTCAAAGATCTGTTTACATGAATTCTACACTGGCCAGTTGACCCCAGATACTGCACCCGCCAATGTGCAACAGGTTCTCACTCAGAATTCCCAGTCTGTGTTGTGTATAGTACAAGCACAGACAGACAGCCAGTCGGTCAAAAAAGCAGACAAGTGCCAACAGAAAAAAAGACAGGCAGACAGAGCATGCACAGACACGTTTAGGCCCAACCATAACATTTTATGTTTCTCATTCTTTCTCACTTAATTTTGTATTGTCAGAAAACTTGGATACATTACACTTGGTCCCTTCAGTCAAATCATTAGTATAGATTGTAAATAGCTAAGGCCCAGCACTGAACCTTGTGGAACTCTACTAGTAACAGCCTATCACCCTAAAATGTCCCATTTATCTCTATTGTTTCTGTCCTTTAACCAATCCTCTATCATGCTAATATATTACCTCCAACCCAATGAGCTCTTATCTTGTGCAACATCATTGTTACCATGTCATATCTCAAATTACTCATATATTGGGATACAAAATGTGACACACATAAGCGTTCACGGGTACTAAAGTCTCCAGATGTATCAGCTGATACACTCCTGGAAAAATATTTAATATAAACCCAATCTGAGCCCATTTCTTAGTCAATCACAGGTTAAAATGCAAAGACAAATCATATCACAACAGAGCTGAACTCTTTCCCTATTATCACAGATGAATACTGAGACTCAATGGTGAGTCAGTACCTTCAGGACAGGAGGGGACCTGAATCCCAGTGAGAGTCAGTGCCTTTAATGTATAAATAAGCAGACTGCAGTCTGTGCATAGGGAGGAGTTGCTACTAGGTGTAGCTGCCTGTGATTGACCTCTAATTGCCTGTGATGTGTGAGGTGCTCCACAATAATCCATTGCATCGCGCAGTAAGATATCTGAGCCAGAGATGACCGGAGAACATATGATTATCATTTGTTACTCTTCCACTGACAGTAAAGGTGCAATTACATTGACACAGGAATAAGGAAATGTAGACAGCAAAATACCAAAGTCCACCTAGTTTGTCTTCTACCCTCCTGGTAGCTCTATGATGCAATAATAATGGAATTGTTGACAAATCATAGAATCAATCTCCATGAATGAGCCTACAGCATACCGAGACAGGAGGCATGGAAAACCCTCAGAGCTGGATAGCTTTGGGGGCCACAGGTCCAAAGTCACCTGATCCTCCCAAGCATGCTACATTTAAGAACATGAATAGGAGCAGGAGTAGGCCACATGGTCCCTCAAACCAGTTTGGCTATTTAATATCATGGCCAATCCTCGACCTCAACTCCACTTTCCTGCCTGATCTCCATATCCCTTAATTCTCTTAACAGTCCAAAAATCTATTAATGTCATCCTTAAATATAGTCAACAACCAAGCATCCACAGCCTTCTGCAGTAGGGAATTCCAGAGATTCACAACCCACTGAGTGAAGATGTTTCCTCATCTCAATCAAAAATGGCTGTCCCCTTATTCTGCAACAATGACTCTTTGACTTTCCAGCCAGGGGAGACAGCCTTTCAGCACCTATCCAGTAAAATCCTCCCAGAATGTGACATGTTTCAATGAGGTCACCACATTTTTCTAAACTCCCAAGGGTATCAGACCATTCTGCTCACAGGAAAACCCTCTCATCCCAGGAACCAATTTATTGAACTTGTGTGGCATTGCCTCTAAAGCAAGTATATCTTTCCTTTGGTACGGAGGGCAAAACTCTATACATTACTCTAGATGTGGTCTCACCAAAGCTCTGTACAATTGCAGCAAGACTTCCTTACTTCTGTACTCCCTTTGCAATAAAGTTCAACATACATTTGCCTTACTATTTGCTTGCTGTACCTACATGTTAACTTTCTGTGTTCCTTGTACAAGGACACCTAATCCCTCTGAATACCAACATTTAATAGTTTTTCACAGAATCACAGAATCTTTACAGTGCAAGAGGCGGCAATTTGACCCATCGAGTCTGCACTGGCTCTCTGAAAGAGCATTCTACCTACTCCCAATCCCCTGCCTTGCACATTCTTTCTTTTCAGATAGCTATCCAATTCCCTTTTGAATACATCGATCGAACTTGCCTCCACCACCCTTTCAAGGAAGTTTGTTCCAGACTCCCACCATCCTCTGGGCGGAAAAACTTTTCCTCACATCACTTTTACTCCTTTTGAATCTGTGCCCTCTAGTTCTTGATGCTCTCTTGAGTGGAAACAGTTTCTCACTATTTACCCTGTCCATACCCCTCAGCATCTTGAATACCTCTATCAAGTCTCCTCTCAACCTGCATTTCCCCAAGAAAAAGAGTCCCAACCTCTCCAATCTATCCTCATAACTACAGTTCTTCGTCCCTGGAATCGTTCTTGTGAATCTCCTCTGTACTCTCTCCAATGCCTTCACATCCTCCCTCAAGTATGGTGTCCAGAACTGGAAGCAGTACCCCAGATGAGGCCTAACTGGTGTCTTGTACAAGTTCAACATGACCTCCTTACTCTTATACTAAATGCCCCTATTAATAAAGCCTAAGATACTATATGCTTTATTAACTGCTCTCTCAACATGCTCTGCCATCTTCAATGACTTATGTACATATACGCTGAGGTCCCTCTGTGCCTGCACCTCCTCAAGAGTTTCTCCCTTGATTTTATATTGTCTCTCCATATTCTTCCGGCCAAAATGAATCACTTCACACATCTCTGCATTGAACTTCATCTGCTACTTGTCTGCCCAATCGACCAACATGTCTATGTTCTTTTGAAATTCAAGACTTCCTCATCACAGTTGACAACATTTCCAATCTTTGTACCATCTGCAAGTTTTGAAATCATGCCCTGAACACCACAGTCTAGGTCATTAATCTATATCAGGAAGAGCAAGGGTCCCAACACTGACCCCTGGGGAACTCCTCTACAAACTTTCCTCCAATCTGAAAAACATCCATTAACCACTACTCTTTGTTTCCTGTCATTCAGCCAATTTCTTATCCAAGTGCCTACTCTCCCTTTTACTCCATGAACTAGGATTTTGCTCACAAGTCTATTGAGTGGCACTACAAATGCCTTTTGAAAATCCTTATACACCACATCAACAGCGTTGTCCTTATCAACCTTCTCTGTTACTTCCTCAAAAAACTCCAGCAAGTTACTTAAACATGATTTTCCCTTAATGAATCCATGCAGGCTTTTGTTAATTATCCTGCACTTAGCTAAGTGACTATTGATTTTGTCCCGAACTATAGTTTCCAGAAGTTTCCCTACCGCTGAAGTCAAACTGACTAGTCTGTAGTTGCCAGCTTTATCCTTGCACCCCTTTTTGGACAAGGATGTAACATTCACAATTCTTCAGTCCTCTGGCACCACTCCTATGTCTAAGGAAGACTGGAAGATTATCACTAGTGCCTTTGAAATTTCCAGTCTCATTTCCCTCAGTGCCCTTGGATACATCTCATTCGGTCCTGGTGCCTTATCAATTTTAAGTAAAGATAGCATTTCTAAAACTTCCTCCTTCTCAATTGTAAATTCATCTAGTGTATCAAATCACCATTTAAAAAAATATTCATTCTTATTATTCTTCCTACCAAATAATCTCACACTTTCTCACATTATACTCCATCTGCCACCTTTTTGCCCCCCCTCACTTAACCTGTCTATATCACTTTACAAGGTTTTTTTGTCTCCTTCACTGCTTACTTTCTCACCTAACTTTGTATCGTCAGAAAACTTGGACACATTACACTTGGTCCCTTCATCCAAGTCATTAATATAGATTGTAAATAGTTGAGGCCCAGCACTGACCCTTGTGGAACTCCACTAGTAACAGCCTGTCAACCTCAAAATGTCCCACTTATTCCTATTGTTTTCTGTCCTTGAACCAATCCTCTATCATGTTAATATATTACCTCCAACGCAATGAGCCCTTATCTTGTGTACCAGCATTTCATGTGTTACCAAGTCATTTCTCAAATTACACATATACTGGAACATAAAAAGTTATTTGCTGAAAGAAATTCATCTTTTTTCAATTTAGGTGAATCAACACTGCTTCCACCCCCCCCCAACCTATGGGGAGCCTGTTCCATAGATTGATCCACTCGCTCACTGAAATATTGGGCTGGATCTTTCTGGCCCCAGGATGGCAGGGAAGTTTCCCAGCAGCGGGACCAAATACGGATCAGCTGCCCACTGAAAAAAGTGTTGAGCAACCAATTTAAATAATTAAAGGCTCAATTAAAGGTTGTTTTCCTGGGTAGCTGGCATTTTCAGGTTAGGGTGCAGGGTCCCACCATGTGGAGAGGCCACCAGCTTCCTGCAGACAGCCTCCCTATGGCCATCTGGGAGGCCATTGGAGCTGCAGGCTTAAAGAGGGTGCGGGCAGGCAAGGCTGCACCCGTAGCCCACTGGGCCATTGTGAGAGGCCTACCTGCTTGGCCCTCTCTGAGGGTACTTCCATTTTGAGGTGCCCTCTCGATTCCCAAACTGCCTCAGCAGTGTCGACCCCTCTGAATTGGCCTACCGAGGCTTCAGAGTTGCCAGCCCTCTGATTGCATTAATATTCAATGGCAATACCATTGCTGAATACCCCATCATCAACATCCTGAGGGTTACCATTGACCAGAAACTGAACTGGGCTAGACATCTAAATACTGTGGCTATAAGAGCAGATCAGAGGCTGGGAATTCTGCGGCGAGTAACTCACCTCCTGACTCCCCAAAGCCTGTCCACCATCTACAAGGTGCAAGTCAGGAGTGTAATGGAATACTCTCCACTTCCCTCCAACAACACTCAAGAAGCTTGACACCATCCAGGATAAAGCACGCTATCCACAAACATTCACTCCCTCTATCACTGACGTACAGTGGCAGCAGTGTGTATCATCTACAAGATGCACTGCAGGAACTCACCAAGCCTCCTTAGACAGCACCTTCCAAACCCACGAACACTACCATCTAGAAGTACGAGGGCAGCAGACACATGGGAACACCACCACCTGGAAGTTCCCTTCCAAGCCACTCACTATCCTGACTTGGAAATATATCCTTCACTGTTGCTGGGTCAAAAACATGGAACTTCCTCGCTAACAGCACTGTGGGTGTACCTGCACTGCATGGACTGCAGTGGTTCATGAAGGCAGCTCAACATCACCTTTTCAAGGGCCATTAAGAATCAGCTGGCCTTCTATCCAGCTTCACCTGCTCCACCATCCTTAAACAGCATAAATTTCATCACATTTCTACTCCTCTTTAGCTCTGAAGAAGGGTCATACAGACTCAAAATGTTAACCCTATTTCTCTTTCCACAGATGCTGTCAGACCTGCTGAGTTTTTCCAGCATTTTCTGTTTCTATATAAGTAATTCTGCCACTTTATTGATCATTTGTGTGACTGCACTTGGAATACTGTGCACAGTATGGAAAAGATATTTCAGCTGTAGAAGGGGTACAGGAAGGAGCAATCAGACGATCGAGGGGATGGAGGGATTAGATTATGAGGAGTGATTTTTTTTTCGTTCATGGGAAGTGGGCATTGCTGGCTTGTCCAGCATTTATTGCCGATTCCTTCCTGTATCTGTTTCTATGTAAGTAATCCTGCCACTTTATTGATCATTTTTGTGACTGCACTTGGAATACTGTGTACCGTATGGAAAAGATAATTCAGCTATTGAAAGGATACAGGAAAGAATCGGCAATAAATGCTGGACAAGCCAGCAATGCCTACATCCCATGAACGAAAAAAAAATCACTCCTCATAATCTAATCCCTCCATCCCCTCAATCATCTGATTGTTCCTTCCTGTATCCCTTCAACAGCTGAAATATCTTTTCCATACTGTGCACAGTATTCCAAGTGCAGTCACACAAATGATCAATAAAGTGACAGGATTATTTATATAGAAACAGAAAATGCTGGAAAAACTCAGCAAGTCCACAGCATCTGTGGAGAGAGAAACAGGGTTAACGTTTCGAGTCCGGATGGCCCTTCTTAAGAGCTAAAGAGAAGTAGAAATGTGATGAAATTTATACTGTTTAAGGGTGGTAGAGCAGGTGAAGCTGGATAGAAGGCCAGCGATAGGTGGGAGCTAAGGACAGATTGACAAAGATGTCGTGGACAAAAAGACAAAGGGAGTGTTAATGGAAGTGGTAAGGGCTAAAGGAGGTGCTGATAGTGGCATAAAGGTAAGAAAGCAGAATGTTTGTTAATAGCAGAACAGGGTAAGCGCTCTGTGAAAGAACAACATGGAATAAGTAACAGATGGCCCTTTTGTGGGTGGGGTGGGGAGAGAAGGTTGTGGTTGGGGAAAAAGGGTGGGAAAAGGGATAAAAAGGGGGATAAAACAATGAGTAAGTGAATAAAAATGAAAATAAGTGGATAAAAAAATAAAAATGAATTTTAAAAAGGGGATTAAAAAAGGGGTGAAGATAGAGTTCATGGTCTGAAGCTGTTGAACTCAATGTCAAGTCCGGAAGGCTGTAAAGTGCCTAAAGGGAAGATGAGGTGCTGGTCGTCCAGTTTGCATTGGGCATCACTGGAACATTGTAGCAGGCCAAGAACGGACATGTGGGCATGAGAGCAGGGTGGTGTGTTGAAATGGTAAGCGACAGGAAGGTCAGGGTCATGTTTGTGGACAGACTAAAGGTGTTCCGCAAAGCGGTCACCCAGTCTGCGTTTGGTCTCCCCAATGTAGAGGAGATCACATTGGGAGCAGTGAATGCAGTAAACCAAATTGAAGGAGGTGTAAGTGAAGCACTGTTTCACTCTTGGACGGTGAGGAGACAGAAAGTAATGGGGCAGGTGTTGCACTTTCTGTGATTGCATGGGAAGGTGCTGTGGGAAGGGGATTAGGTGTTGGGAGTAAGTGGGCCAGGGTGTCCTGGAGGGAATGGTCCCTACAGAATGCTGACAGGGGGTTGAAGGGAAGATGTGTTTGGTGATGGCATCATGCTGGAGTTGGCGGAGGATGGTCCTTTGAATGCAAAGGTTGGTGGGGTGAAAAATGAGGACAAGGGGGACCCTATCATGGTTCTGGAAGGGAGGGGAAGGGATGAGGGCAGAGGCGCGGGAGATGGGTCGGACACGGTTGTGGGCCCTGCTAACCACAGTGGGTGGGAAACCTCAGTTAAGGAAGGAGGAAGACATGTCTGAAGTGCCGTTTTGGAAAGTGGCATCATCGGAACAGATGCGACAGAGGCGAAGGAACTGAGAGAATGGGATGGAGTTCTTACAGGAAGCAGGGTGTGAGGAACTGTAGTCAAGGTAGCTGTGGGAGTTGGTGGGCTTGTAATGAATATTGATGGATAGTCTACTGCCAGAAATGGAGACAGAGTGGTCAAGGAAGGGAAGGGAAGTGTTGAAAATGGACCATATGAAGGCGATAGAGGGGAGGGAATTGGAAGCAAAACTGATAAATTTTTCGAAGTCCATATGAGAGCATGAAGTGGCTCTGAAACAGTTGTCAATGTACTGAGAAAGGAATTGTGGGAGCGGGCCTGAGTAGGACTGGAACAAGGAATGTTCCACATACCCCATAGAGACAGGCACAACTGGAGCCCGTGTGGGTACCCATAGCCACACCTCTATTTAGAGGAAGTGAGACGAGTTTAAACAGAAATTGTTCAGTGAGAGAACAAGTTCAGACAGACAGAGGAGGGTGGTGGTGGATGGGGATTGTTCGGGCCTCTGTTCAAGGAAGAAGTGGAGAGCCCTCAGACCATCCTGGTGGGGGTTAGAGGGATTGGACGTCCATGGTGAAGAGGAGGCGGTTAGAGCCAGGAAACTTTAAGTTGTTGATATGACGTAGGGCATCAGAGAAATCGTGGATGTAGATGGGAAGAGACTGGTCAAGGGGAGAGAGAATGGAGTCAAGATAGGAAGAAATAAGTTCCATGGGACAGGAACAGGCTGACACGATGGGTCTACTGGGACAGTCCTGTTTGTGGATTTTGGGAAGGAAGTAGAAGTGGGCTGTCTGGGAGTCTATGAGGTTGGAAGCTGTGGAGGGAAGACCTCCATGGGGGTGATGAGGTCAGTGACAGTCCTGGAAACAATAGTTTGATATTCGGTGGTCGGGTCACGGTTCAGGGGGAGGTAGGGAGAAGTGTCTGAGAGTTGGCGCTTGGCCTTTGCAAGGTAGAGATCAGTACACCAGACAACAACAGCACCATCCTTGTCAGTGGGTTTGATAACAAAGCCAGGGTTGGACCTAAGAGAACGGAATGCAGCAAGTTCAGATGAAGACAAGTTGGAGTGGATGAGAGGAGCAGAAAAATTGAGATGGCCAATGTCACGCTGACAGCGGGTATCAAGATCAATAGCAGGATTACTTCACTGTTTTGGTCAATATTGACCTTTTAATACATCCCAACATCTGATTTGCAAAGATGGCAGGAAGGTAAGGCTGATGAAATCAGAAACATTTCACAGATATATACAAAGACAGTAGGACATGTTTCAAAATATGGAACATTCTTTCTCCCCCGCACCTCATCTGTCCTCAGCGCACCCCACCTCAGACCGTTAGTATGGCGCGAGTCTAGGCAGCAGCCGCAGCTCATTTGACATGCCATGGGCCAATCACAAGAAACAAGGGTTTTTATGTAATGCATTTCATCACAAATTGCACCATCATATCACAGCAAACTGAAAACCAAATCAAATAATGTTTGCGAGGCAGATCCTCTGTGACAGGCCTGAAGTCAGGATGAAGATTAGCCAAGGATTTGGCCTGGTTCCTCCAACAAACTACCACACACCAACTCCCATTAATCACACCTTCTCTCACCTGCAATTATTCTTGAAAAGCTTGTCATTCATGAGTCTCAAAACATAAAGTGCAGGATGATTCAGCAAGTCCCTGTCAATCCCCAGCAGAGATAACACACTGTTAGGAAATTCCAGACAAAACACAACTTCTTCCAAGGCCTGAAGATCAGCCTCCCATTGATCCTGCCAAGCCTCAAGTAGCTGATTAACTGCAGGACAGTGAGAGTGTCTGTTGCCTGCAGTCCCTAGGCCCAGCAACTGTAAACCAGCTGTGAAACCCAATCAGCTCGGTGAATGCATCAGCGCACCCAGTAGTACAGATAACGTAGAGGTTTGCAAACAGCATTAATCAGTCTTACGCAGGCTAGGGTAGGAGGCATAACAGCGGCAAATGTCCACTGTGATCTGTACAGGGGCTGAACGGGGCTCCCAGAACAGGTGGAATAGATGAGAACCAAGGCCAATCACACACAGACTCAATAACTCCTCCCACTCTGCTCCAGATTAACATCATCAGTCTCACTGTTTACAGAAATACAAATAACCCTGAATGGAAACCATCAGACAGCAAAACAATCCTGTTTATTTGAACTCAGAGTGACTAGTTGGATCACTGGCAAACATGCCTTTAGCTGCATTGACCTGAAGCTATGGAATTCTCTCCCTAAACCTCTCCGCCTTTCTGTCCTCCATTAAGATGTTCCTGAAAACCTACTTCTTTGATCAAGTATTGGTCTCTTTACGTGGTTTGGTGCCAAAGCCTGTTTGGTAATACTCATGTAAAGCTCCTTAGGACATTTTACTATGTTAAAGGTACTAGATAAATGCAAGTTGTTGTTAAGCAACAGGACCAGTCAGGGCCAAGTTTCCACTTTCTTCTTATTCCATGGGAAATCCTTTTTGAATTTCCAACAGTTTGACTGAGGGGGGAGGTGGTGAGAAAGTTTCTCGAGGAGCAGATGTCTTTGTGAAGTGGCTGAATGTTACATCAGAATCCCTTATCCACAAACCGCAACTAAAAATTTCCATCCACCCTGAGTGGAAGTGACCAGAGGTCAGTGAGAGGAAGAAACTCTTTATTAGGAGCGCTGAGAGGTCGCTGTAAGAGCACATTCACATCCAACTGCTGAAAGCTCAGTATCCAGGGCTTGGGGTACTAACCAGAACAAGGTTAAAGATCATGCAAGACACCAAACAAACCATAAAGGAGTGGGTGAGGCGAAACAATGCAGGATGCAGTGCTTGATCTTTGCTTTACAGGAGGAGACAGAGAGAAACATCAATGCGAAGTACTCGTGATCAGCAAGAATGCTAGAGGCATGACCACAGCCTGAGGAGGCAAGGGTTGGGAACTGCTTACGTCAGGCGCCATGATGAAAGCATTTATGCAGCCCATTCATTTCTGATCTGCAAGAAGAGTTTCTCCCTGTTTGCCTGGATCAGTCGGAATCACAGTTACGACTTTAACTAACAGGAAATTTTATGTAAAGTATCTACAAATTGTATGTTGATGAGAGTAGAAATCCGAGATTTGGGAGAGGAAAATCAGCCCAAGATTAGGGACAGCAACAGTCCCAGGATTAGAGAGACGAACATCCAGGGCTCACCCTTCTGATCATTGATAGTTGGAAACTGCCCGTATTTGTCAATAGTCCCCGGGAATCATGCTGAGAGTCCTTAGTCTTTGCAACCCATTCCATCATAATATATCTACAAGGCCCAGTCACGCAGACAGACTCAGCTTATCCCTTAATAATGTGTCCTATAGTGTAAGAGAGGCCACAGGATGGCTAGGGTGGAACAGAGTCATTGGCCAGATGAGGCCAGGAGCCATCCCTGGGAGCTGAGACAGGGTGAGGAGAGTCACCTGCCACAGGAGGAGAGTGACTGATCAGCAGGGAGAGACTGACCCACCCTCACTCAGCAGGGGGAGACAGATCCCACACCACAACCCCCCATCCCCAAGTCAGCAGGGGAAGAGTGGCCCACCCCTGGTCTGCAGGGGAAGAGTGGCCCACCCCTGGTCTGCAGGGGGAGAGTGGCCCATCCCCGGTCAGCAGGGGGAGTGGCCTGCCACTAGTTAGTAGGGGGACAGTAGTCCACTCCCAGTCAGCAGGGGGAGAGTGGCTTGCCCCTAGTTAGTAGGGGGAGAGTGGCCCATCCCCAGTCAGTAGCGGGAGAGTGGCTTGCCCCTGGTTAGCAGGGGGAGAGTGGCCCATCCCTGATCAGCAACGGGAAGAGTGGCCCATCCCCAGTCAGTAGCAGGAGAGTGGCCTGCCCCTGGTTAGCAGGGGGAGAGTGGCCAGCCCATGGGACAATGCATGGGGGAAAGTGACTGGCTTTGGTGAGTGAACCATCCTTGGCCCAAGAGCACTCCATCCTTACAGGTGAGAATGAAACTATAGGAGGATAAAAAGATACACTTGGCAGCACAAATTATCTCAAAAACAAAGGCTCAAAATAGCAAGGCTGTGCTCCATGTGTGGGGTTCACTAAAGCTGAATGAGAATCAGAGATAAAGCTATGACAACATCCCCCCGCCCACCCTCCAATCCCACCTCTCACTCTCTGAGCTCCACCCACTTTCCGATTCCCACTCCACACCCGCATCCCCAATCTCTGAACCCCACCCTCACTATGCGACCCCAGGTCCTTTGTGCCTCAATTCCAGTGCAGGTGCAATTAAGCTGCTCTCTGTGATGCAGTGTCCAATGCTGTGGTTAAAGCTGTTTCTATTATAAATACCCCACAGCTCAGTCAAGAGCAAGAGCCTCTGAATCACAGGCCAGAGCTGTGAGTACACTGAGCCCATTCATCCGTTTCATTGGAGGTGGCTAAATATCACAAAGAGCAGGAGGAGTCAATGCATTCAGCAGGAAAACACTGCTCATTGTTTTTACTGTAACTTGGCTAGGCTGGATAGTTAACTCTTTCAGACACTGAGACTGTTGAGGGAGAAGTTTATTCTAGGGGTTAATATAATGTACTTTACAGTATCTACTAGCTGTTCAGTGGCTGCACTCACTGTAAAGCACACAGTTACACATCAATCCAACGTACTACACTGATCAAGACAGCAGATGAGGACAACACAATTCTTTATATTAGGTTTCTTTACTTTTTTTGGTTTTCACATTTCAGATTTGTGCCATTGCTGAGATCTAACTTTGGAAAGTATTTTCACCTGCTCAAAGTCATATTGCGCCTCAGTTTATTTCAGTTACTGATTCAATCACATGCCTTCACACCAAACTCCTCATCTCTGGAAGGAGAGAACTCTGCACTAGACTTTTGTTTTATCTGCCTAACAAATTAGTTAAAAGCAAAGAACTAGTGAAAAGTATCAGTGACAGAACATATAGTTTACCAGTTGCTTATTGCCATTGAATAAGGTTACCATGCTCCTCATGTCGTAGGAAATAATAGTTTGCAACTGTTAAACTGAACTTGATACCAGTAATGTTCACAAGCTAGTGGCTATTTTTATTTTCCCACTGCTGGTTAGACCATCGCCTAATTATCTCTTTACAGAAGCGCTGACTTAACTGTGACCAAACATTTAACAAACTGTCTATCATGTTACAAGAAAAAAATGCCAATGAAAATCATACTTCAACGAATTCCACAAGATACTAGTATTTGACTTGAGTGTCTCAGCTCCTCCATCAGACATTGAGCAAACAAACCAGTTAGAATTTTTAACCATCAGATTGTTAAGGTTGGGTGTGATTTATTTGGGGAAACTGATTTTTAACCCTTATTTAAAATTAATTTTTGGGATGTGAGTAGCACATCAAAAGGCCAACATTTATTGCCCATACCCAGTTGCCATTGAGTGCATCTTCTTCTTGAACCACTGCAGTCTGAGTGGTGAAGGTGCTTCCACAGCATTGTTACATAGGGAGTTCCAAGAATTTGACTCAGGTGATGATGAAGGAACAGATTGAGACGAGGTGTGAGGCTTGGAGGGGAACTCAGAGGTGATGATGTTCCTACAATATTGCATAAGAGAATTGAAGACTTGATACTGAACGCAATCATGGATAAAATGCTTTATTGTTGTACCATAACTGTCCCTTTTTAGATTCACTGTTAGTGACCACTGCCAAGTCTGTTATTACTATGGGAACAGTTTCAACACTCCTAATTTGGCAATCACAATGAATTGCAATGGGTGCACATTCTTCTGTCACATTGAGTGTAATTTTTTTTATTCTTTCACGGGATGAGATGAGGGCGTCACTGGCTAGGTCATCATTTATTGCCCATCCTTAATTGCCCTTGAGATGGTGGCAGTGAGCTGCCTTCTTGAACTGCTGCAGTCCACATGGTGTAGGAACACCTACAGTGCTGCTAGGAAGGGCGTTCCAGGATTTTGACCCAGTGACAGTGAAGGAATGGCGATACAGTTCCAAGTCAGGATGGTGTGTGACAGGATGGTGTGTGACTTGGAGGGGAACTTGCAGTTAGAGGCATTCCCATGCATCTGTTGCCCTTGTCCTTCTAGGTGGTAGAGATTGTGGAGCCTTGGTGAGTTGCTGCAGTGCATCTTGTAGATGGTAGACACTGCTGCCACTGTGCATCGATATTGGAATTGGTGGATAGGGTGCCAATCAAATGGGCTGCTTTGTCCTGGATGGTGTCGAGCTTCTTAAGTGTTGTTGGAACTGCATCAATCCAGGGAAGTGAGAGAGTATTCCATCATATTCCTGACTTGTGCCTTGTAGATGGTGAACAGGCTTTGGGGAGTTAGGAGGTGAGTTACTCTCCTCAAAATTCGCAGCTTCGGTCCGGCTCTTGTAGCCACAGTATTTATATGGCTAGTCCAGTTCAGTTTCTGGTCAATGGTAACCCCCTGGATGTTGATATTGGGGGATTCAACGATTGTAATGCCATTGAATGTCAAGGGGAGATGGTTGGATTCTCTCTTGTTGGAGATGGTCATTGTCTAGCACTTGTGTGGCGCAAATGTTATTTGCCACTTATCAGCCCAAACCTCAATGTTGTCAAGGTCTGGCTGCATATGAGCATGGGCTGCTTCAGTATCTGAGCAGTCGTGAATGGTGCTGACCATTGTGCAATCATCAATGGACATCCCCACTTCTGACTTTATGATGAAGGGAAGGTCATTGATGAAGCAGCTGAAGATGGTTGGGCCTAGGACACTACCCTGGGAACTCCTGCAGTGATGTCCTGGGTCCAAGGTGATTGACATCCAACAATTACAACCATCTTCTTTTGTGCTAGGTTTCCAACCAGCAAAGAGTTTGCCCCCCCCACCGCGATTTCCATTAACTCCAGATTTGCCCGGGCTTCTTGATGCCACACTTAGTCAAATGTGGCCTTGATGTCCAGGGCAGTCACTCTCACCTCACCTCCTGAGTTCAACTCATTTGTCCATATTTGGACTAAGGCTGTAATGAGGTCAGGAGCTGAGTGGCCCTGGCAAAGCCAAAACTGAGCATCAGTGAGCAGGTTATTGCTAAGTGCCGCATGATAGCACTGTCAACGACACTTTCTAACGCTTTGCTGATGATAGAGGGTAGACTGATGGGGCGATAATTGGCCAGGTGGATTTGTGCTGCTTTTTGTGTACAGTACATACCTAGGCAATTTTCCATGTTGCCGGGTAGATTCCAGTATTGTAGCTATACTGGAACAGCTCAGCTAACGGCGCAGCTAGTTCTGGAGCACAAGTTTTCATTACTATTGCTGGAATGTTGTAAGGGCCCATAGCCTTTGCAGCATCAAGTACCTTCAGCCATTTCTTGACATCACATGGAGTGAATCAAATTGGCTGGAGACTGGCTTCTGTGATGCTGGGGTCTTCAGGAGGAGGCCAAGATGGATAATCTACTCGGCACTTCTGGCTGAAGATCATTGCAAATGCTTCAGCATCGTCTTTGCACTGCTGTGCTGGGCTCCCCCATCATTAAGGATGGGGATATTTGTAGAGCCTGCTCCTCCTGTTAGTTGTTTAATTGTCCACCACATTCACGACTGGGTGTGGCAGGACTGCAGAGCTTAGATCTGATCCGTTGGTTGTGGGATTGCTTTAGCTCTGTCTATTTCATGCTGATTTTGCTGTTGGCATGCATGTAGTCTTATGTTGTAGCTTCACCAGATGGACACCTCATTTTTAGATATGCCTGGTACTGCTCCTGGCATACCCACCTGCATTCTTCATTGAATATTTGTTGATCCCCAGCTTGATGGTAATACTAGAGTGGGGGATGCGCTGGGTTACAGGTTGTGGTTGTACACAATTCTACTGCTGCTGATGGTCCACAGCACCTCATGGATGCCCAGTTTTGAGTTGCTAGATCTTTCAAAATCTATCCTATTTAGCACGGTGGTAGTGCCACACAATACAATGGAGGGCATCCTCAATGTGAAGACAAGACTTTGTCTCCACAAGGACTGTGCAGAGGTCACGCATACCAATACTGTCATGGACAGGTGCATCTGCAACAGGTAGTTGAGGACGAGGTCAAGAAGGTTTTTCCCTCTTATTGGTTCCCTCACCATCTGCCACAGTCCCAGTCTAGCAGTTTAGGACTCGGCCAGCTCAGTCTGTAGTGGAGCTAAAGAGCCACTCTTGGTGATGGACATTGAAGTCCCACACCCAGAATACATTATGTGACCATGCCACCCTCAGTGCTTCTTCTAAGTGCTGTTCAACATGGAGGAGTACTGATTCATCAGCTGAGGGAGTGGTGACAGGTGGTGATCAGCAGGAGGTTTCCTTGCCCATGTTTGACCTGATGCCATGAGTCTGGGGTCAATGTTGAGAACTCCCAAGGCAACTCCCTCCCAAACGTATACCACTGTGCCACCACCTCTGGTGGGTCTGTCCTGTCGTTGGGACAGGATATACCCAGGGGATGGTGATTGTGAATATGACTATGCGAGACTGTTGCTTGACAAGTCTGTGAGACAGCTCTCTGAATTTTGGCACGAGCCCCAGATGTTAGTAAGGAGGATTTTGCAGTGCCAACAGGGCTGGGTTTGCCATTGTCGTTTCCAGTGCTCAGGTTGATGCCAGGTGGTCCGCCGGTTTCATTCCTTTCTGTAGACTCAGTGGATTGTTAGGCCATTTCAGAGGGCATTTAAGAGTCAACCACGTTGCTGTGGGTCTGGAGTCACATATAGGCCAGACCAGGTGGATTTTCTTCCCTAAAGGGCATTAGTGAATGGGTTTTTACAATAATCGATGGTCACTAGACTAGCTTTTTAATTCCAGATTTATTAACTGAATTTAAATTCCACCAGGTGCCATAGTGGTATTTGAACCCATGTCCCCAGGAGCATTAGTTTAGGTCTCTGGATTAGTACTACAGCAACATTACCACTACTCCACTGCCTTCCCAGGAAGGGGCCATGGTCAGAGAATACTGTGAATACTTCCATTACAAATCACACCGAAATTCTTCATGACCACAGTGAAGCCTAAATATGCTCTTCCAATTTCTGAAAAAGTATCTTCTTGTGGCAGTAGCTTGAAACTCAGGTGAACAACAGTAGTCGCTCCTCATTCTTACTCCCCTAGCACAGATTGAGGTCCTTGTCTGATGCAGCAGTTGGACTGTGAAATCCCAGGAATAATGCAGACTAACAGTATTAGGTTTGATCCCCATCCAAACCCCTGTATGGTGATCCAGGTACAGTACCTAATCTGCACTGACCTTTAATAATTTTGACTTCAAAAACCAACCACGCCTGTTCAGCCAGGATGAGGGACTCAATTCACTCAAGAACAAGAGAACAGATTCATTCTTCAGCGAGGGGACAGATTTAATCATGGGCAAGGGGGACAGATTTACCCATGATACACACACGGGCGCAGGAACCCAATTCACTCATAGGCACGTGACTTCACTCATGGGTGAGGTGGCCATTTCACTCACAGATGAGGAGGCCTGAATACCGAGCAAAACTGTTATCCTGACGTTATCAAATGTTACTCAGTTATCAACAGGAGGAGGTATACATGGCACTGAAATCCAAATAAAGCAATGTTACCTTGCAGACAACTTTCAATGGTGAGGATCACCTCCAAAGGTGGAGGGCAGTTACATTGCAACTCGTGATCACTCAGTTGAGCAATCATGCGACTAAAAAGGATGAAGCCGTGACTTAAACATAACAATCTCATGGCGCTAGCTCTGGCAATGTCACATTGCATGCAAACAATGTACAACCTGCAGAAATAGTGGGTCACTGACCTACAACACTCCTGGCCTGATCTGCTGCAAAACAACTCCAGCCAGCCTGACCTGCTTCAACCCCTGTAAATTTACTCCTTGTTACAGGTTGCTCTACAAGATAAACTGCTCCTACCATCCTCCCACTCCTCCAGAATATCCAGCGTAGATGACCAAACATATCTCTCTGCAAAGGGACTGTACTCCTCCAATGCCGGCAAGCTTTCCAGCTCGTAAGCTCCACGTTTCTTCCAATAAAGGAACATTTCGCCTGGGTTCTGAAACAATTCCCAAAGAGCATTCCCAAACTACCCCTTAGCTCCGGCAGGCAGAGAGTGAGGGTTCAGTCCTCCCTGACACACAGGCTGACTGTCGCGCCGTTCCACTGTCCCACTGCAGGGGCTAATGCAGTAGGCACCAATCTACGGCCTGAAGGCCTCTGTCACTTCAACAGAGAGCTGCATTCATCTACTGAAAGACTGGACTGTGGGATTGCTGAGGGTGGCACTCAGAAAAGGACTGGCCACTGCGGCACCGCCTCAAACAAAGGCTTTCTTCATCATTGACAATTCATCTTAAAAAAATGGCCACTTCATATTTTGAGGAGAAACAGGGGAGGGTTTAACTTTTCACCCTTATTAGTATTGACTTTATTTATTGCGGCTGAGGAACGTGAAGATTCAGCGCATTCTACAGCTGGATTCAAGGCGAGGACAAGTTAGGCAGCAGATCACACAAGAGTTTGGTGTTGGAGCAATGGGTCCAGTGCAGAGAGACATGTGGGAGGGTAGTGAGAGACCAACCTTTTGAGCAAACTCAAGGAAAGTAGCACAGGAGGTGCGACACTAGCAGGTGAACATGCAGCAAAATGCAATGAAGCATCACTGATTCACCGAGGGATGAAGAGAGCGAGTGATTTTCATGCTCTGTTTGCAGGAACTGCACTAATGACCGTGATGAAATGATACCCCAAATATTTGAGGTTGGGGATGGAATATAGGAACATGAGAAGGCCATTCAGCCTCTTGAACCTGTTATGCCTTTGAATTATAGATCATGGCTGATCTGTATCTCAACTCCATCTACCCACCATAGTTCTGCAACTCTTAAATACCCTTACCCAACAAAAATCAATTTCAGTTTTGACATTTGCAACTGATCCCTAGCTTCAATTGTGTTTCAGAGGCAGAGTTCCAAATTTCCATGACCAGAACTGCTTTCTGACATCACCCCTGAACAGCATAGCTCCCATTTTAATGTTATGCTTCCTTATTCTGAACTCTCCACAACACTCTGCCTACCCCCTAACACCCCACTCCCAGTGAAAATGGTTTATTTCTGTCTAGCATATCAACTCCTTTAATCATTTTAAACAACATGGTTAGACAATCACTCAATCTTCAAGATTTGACAGGAAACACAAACCTAGGCCAGAATCTTCCGTTCTGGAGTCTATGTTTAGTGGCGGGCGCAGAAGTGAGAGTGATTTCTGGTAAGGGACAGGATGGCTGACCATGCACAATCTTGCACTGTTCAGCTCATTACATTTGCGACGAGAATCAGCAAGCTCCTCATGGATGTGGGGGAGGGTAGGAAGTCGCTGTCCCTGCCATTACTTCATAGGGTCCAATGTCTGGATGCCAGACAGCCATTCGTTCACTGCAGGCCAGGAGCATCAGCCTGGCTGTCATTCAAGATTCTGCCGCAACGAGAATGTCAAAGAGAAGACAACATGTGGCCCCACGGTTCAGTGAAGCATTCCTGCAGACTCTCCTCCAGATTGTTCAGGAAAGGCAGGAGATGCTGTTTCCCACGGATGGCAGATGGAGGTCCTCCCGTTTAATCATAGCAGCCTGGATGGAAGCCACAGAGGATGTTAGCACCTGTGGGGCCGCAGGAGAAATGCCTAGCAGTGCAGAAATAGGATCATTGATCTGCTGTGCTCCATCAGGGTAAGTGGCAGAGTCTACTCACTGCAAAGTGACACACTTAAGGGCATCTGAATGGCCTACTCCTGCTCCTATGTTGCTATCAGGCAGTGTAAGCGTGTGAGTGCACAGAGATGTCAGACAGGAGTTTGGTTGCAGGGCTCAGCAGCCGATAGAACCTATGTACTGAATGTGTGCCAGCCACTTCATGCTCAGGACATCCTGTCTGCATCTACTGAGGAAGGCTCAGAGGCTGGCAAAGGCATGCATGCTCCTAAACTTATGCACCCATAGGGATAACAATCAATCCTTCTGTCTTTCTCATACAACAGAAGGGAGCAGGCCAAGACTGTAGGTGGCTTCCCCAACATTCAAATTCTCACCCGATTCGAGAAGAAAGCCGCAGAACCAGCTGGGGAGGAGCAGGAACGTGAATGCACTGAAGGCAAGATTGGACTCTCCCAGGAAGCCAGTGAGGATGCCTCAAGTCTGTAGTTTTCAGATGCACTCACAAAGTGAGACATTCTTTTTCTAATGGAGCCTGCTTAGGCATCCACTAAATCTTTCTTTCCTCCATTCCAGGTACCAGAAAGAAAAAGTGGGAGGGGGTGCCTACAAGGGAGACCAGCCACAGAACCAACCCTCAAGCCCACCTCTGAGGATGACGCCTCAGAAGATGCACCATCATGGCATTCACCTGCACCCTCCACCAGCGCAGAGATATTCACCCTGGTGGATGTATGTTCTAGAGTAGGCTCAGGGTCATACTGACATGGGTCCACAGCTGGCAGAGGAAGTGATACTTGGAGGACTGCTGGAGACCAGACCCCTGCTCAGCCCCATGCAGATGATGAGCTTCAGGGCTCGGCCATAAGAGACCTGATGGAGATGCAGAGATAGGCAGGGGAACATCAGCAGCGATGACAGAAGCCATGTGCAAACTGGACTGAAGGCTGGAGGAGTCCATCCAAGTTCTGTCTGCTATTGTGGCTTCAGCATGCGAGCGCTTGGCTGCCTTCATGGAAAGGGTGGCGGCCGCCTTGTAGATCCAGGTCCAGCAGAACACACACTGGCTGCTGGATATGTACTCGGACCTGCACTCCATCGCTCTAACCATGGGTGCAGTACAGCAGTGGGTAGGACAGTGGGGGACAAAGCACCTCCACCTCCCTCCAGGTGCCCCTTTGCCTCAAGGAGGTGCCATTGGGCACCCACAGGGAGGAGCAGCCCAGCAAGGCAGCCCCGGGGCTTCATCCTATGGCACTCCAAGGGTGCCCTGCCACTGCACCAGTGACCCTATCGCCTCTAGCAGGTCAGGCCAAGAAAGGTGCACCTGCATCTGTGCAGGAGTCCCTTAGAAGACCTGAGCCCTCTAGGCCTCGGGCCACGAGAGGACGCCTGCCAAAGTCATCAGGGCATAGAAGTCATCAGGCTGCCTCCACCTCAGCTGTGGATGTCGGGGTTGCACCTAGACATAGGAATAGAAAAAGAAAGGTAAAGAAGGCACATGGGTGGCACAGGTATACAACCATTGTATATACTTTTGGCACTTGTAAATATATGTTTAATTGTACTGTGTTCAGGTTTGCTGTATTCTCATTATGCTGCTAGTTGCTGCAATGGTCTCGACCAATCGAAGACATTGCACTTCATTCCTAATCAGATTCTGATGGTATAGCTCAAATGATAAACCATTTATTGTCTCATATCATCAGTCGTGTCATCATTGAGCATTTGGACATGAGTATGTTTCAGCCTTGGCCATCATTTGTCAATATGTGGCTTAGGCATGCAACAAGCAACCCAGCAGGTATTGCTCACCTGGTTTTGAGATCTCTTAGAATGATGTCTGCTCAGCGTTTGCAGTCAGATCATTACATGCCATGCTGGTGTCCTAATGCAAGATATGAGGAGGATGCAAAGAAGACTCAAGGCGAGTTAGACAAGCTAAGTGAGTGGCCAGGAACATGGCAGATAGAGTATGAGGATCAAAAGTGTGATGCTCTCCGCTGTGGTCTAAGGAGTAACAAACAAGAGTCTTTCCTATATTGTGAGATAATGGGAAGTATGGATGGCCAAATGGACCTGGCTGTCCTTGTTCAAAAATAACTGTCAGCTAACATGCAAGTGCAGCCGGCAACTAAGGAGGCAACTGTCAAACTGCTCCTGACTGCAAGACAGTGTAGAACTAAAGAGGTCTGGCAGCAGTTCACTGTAGCCGTTGTGAGACCTCACCTGGAGTACCGTCTGTCCTGTTCATCTCCTTTCCGAGGGAAGGAGTGAGCTTGCATAAAAGGATTGCAACCAAGGTTCACCAGACTTATTCCAAGGACTGGGAGATTATCCCATGAGGTTTGATTACTGCAGCTCACGACCTTGCTGGGATCTCGATATTGTGAGACTTATGAGTCAGGGAGCAAACCTGCTGCTGTGTGGTCTTCATCATAGAGAGGAGAGCACAACTGAGCGTGGTTCTTATCCAGTTACCTCATGAATATTAGGATGACCCTTTAGTCAGCTAATTGTGATCACCTTGAACTTCATCCATCCGAAAAGACCCTCCTCCCACTTCAAAGGGTCGCACTTTAAGAGTGACTGTGTTTTTGAGGAGACATTTAAAAAATGGTGTGCATCACATTTATAACACACTCCTTCAACTTCTAACATCCCCGTCACCCACCAACTTCCCCCCAACACCCTTGACCCACCCAATATAAACATTCCTCTCCCCTCTGTCACCCTTGAACCTCCCCGTTAGCCTTGAAGCTATAACTATCACCTTCAATAAGCCTTCTCTCCTTCCTGAGCCTAAATCCGTTACCTTCCCCATGCCCACCCTGACTCCTCCTGTCATCCAAGCTATTTGTTTTGTCTGTTTCCATGACCACGCCATCAGCACCCCTGTAAAGCCTTCAGCTACTGACTATTACCCTGGACTTGCCACCCCACCACATATCATTCTCCCCTCTCATTGCTGCTGTTCCCTCTGCTGCTCAGTACCCTCAGTTCAACTCCCAGGACCCCACTGTAGACAACACCAGCCCCGCCCTCTAGAACCATCTCTCTCCCACCATCCCTGCCCGGAAACCACCTCACCCAACCAACCACAGGACCTCCAGACCCAACATGCAAAGCCCTTCCCTCCATCCCACATCCCTGCACTCTTATATTCCCTCACTGCCTCCCTCCCTGTCCCAGACAATCTATCTTCCCTCCCCAGACAGCCTCCCATCCTTCCTCACTGGTCCTCCCAGCCATGTCCTGCTTCCACTCGATCCTTCCTTCTCTGGTCCTCCCTGCCATATCCTGCCTCTGCTTGACATTTCCCTGCTGGTCCTCCCTCCGTGTCCTGTCTCTGTTCCACCCTTCCCCCATTAGCCTGCCTCCTCATCCAGCCTCCACTTCACCCTTTCCCCCTTTGCTTGCCTCCTCTGTCCAGTCTCCACTCCACCCTTCCTTGCTGGTCCTGCCTCCCATGTCCAGCCTTTGCAGTTTGGCCCACCAGCACCTGATCTCAATTAAGAGACTGACATTCGTGAGTAGTCCCCAGGAAGGCCAAAGCAGCAGCTACTTCAACGTCATGGAAGAAGTCAACCTCACTTAATTTGGAGGGCGTACTTAATTCTAGCAAGCTGGCCTTTTAATGAACATGTATGACATGCTAATTCACGCAAGGGGGCTTCCCAAAATTGTTTGTCAGGAAGCTCAACCCGAGAGCACAAATGCAGAAGTTCATCCCGTTGTCGAGAAATTGATTTTTGGCCTCACGTTAAATTAAGCTTTCCCGCCCACCAAGCTTTCTGCTGCTGGCGGGCCCACAAGATTCTGCCCCTAGTCTATGCAACTAGTCTTCATTATTTCACCCTTTAAAGCTCTGGCATCAGTCTGATGAATCTGTGCTACACCTCATTCAAGGCCAATATATAATTACTGAGGTGCCCAGAGCTGAACATAGTACTCTAAATGGGTACTGACCGGAGTTATAGCTGTAACATAACCTCCACACATTTGTACTTCGGTCCTCTTAGATAAAGGCTAACATTCCATTGGCCTCTTTATTTATTTTTTGTACTTGAAGGGATGGGCTTGCAATTGTTATCTGCTATTTTGTTTTTGTAATCTCCCTGTCAGTTATTTGAGAAGTGCGCAATACTCTCTTTTAAAGATCTCATTCCCCATCTCAGCCTCCCTGCACTTTCCAGGGTCAGGGGTCCTAATGGTGGCCCACTTTCTAAGCTGTGGGACGATCTAGACATGTGTCTCCCAATGAGAGAGTCTAGGGCCTAAATACCCCAGTGTGGGAGGCCCAGGGTCTGACTGTCCCAATGCAGGAGGGCCTGGGTCTGACTGTCCCAGTGCGGGAGGGCCCCGATCTGACTGTCCCAGTGCAGGAGGGTCCCCGGTCTGACTGTCCCAGTGTGGGAGGGCCCTGGTCTGACTGTCCCAGTGCGGGAGGGCCCTGGGTCTGACTGTCCCAGTGTGGGAGGGCCCGGAGTCTGACTGTCCCAATGCAGGAGGGCCTAGGGTCTGAGCGCCCCAGTACGGGAGGGCTTGGGTCCTGAGTGCCTGAGGGCCTGGGTTCTGAGTGGCCCAGTGCAGGACGGCCCAGGGTCTTACTGTCCCAGTGCGGGTGGGCCTGGGTTCTGAGTGTCCAGTGCAGTATGGCGCGGGGTCTGACTGTCCCACAGTGTTGGGGGGCCCAAGGTCAGATTGTCCCAGTGCAAGAGGGCCGAGGCCTTGGCCAGAAGGGAAAAAACAGCTGTAACCAGGTCACATCTTAACCAGAAAAACCAGCATGAGCCTGCGGTCAACCAGAGCAGCCAGAAACCAACCAGAAAACATCTCCCTCCAAATATTGTCAGCTGACTTTAGGCTATGTCTGGTTCTGAGTTACAGGGAGCTTGAACTGAGGGCTGGTTGAAGTCAAGCATTGCCCGAGCCCAACAGAGCCACACAGGGACTCCGATGTGCCCCTATATCTCTGATATAAATATGAGTTTTGGGCACCTGAACAATTATCAGCTTCGCGTCTATGGAATGGCATGGGTGACATGGACTACTCAGCATTGGGAAAGCAGTCAGCCATTGACCAGCACTGCTGCCTAATGTTACTGAAAATTGGTCAATATGGAGAACCGGGACAAGATCAACAGAGAGGAAGTGGAGAAGGTGGAGGTGGCGGAGCCCCCAGCTGAAATGTCACCTTGATGGGCCTGCTGCACTTCTGCACCCTCACCCATTCTCTCTCCCTCACACGCTCACTCACATTCACCCTCACTCACTACCCGCACTTACCCTCACTCTGGCACTCACCCTCACTCAATCACTATTCACTCATCCGCCCCCACTTATTCATTCAACTCTCACTCGCCCTCAACCCTCACTCCCTCAATCCTCACTCGCACTCATTCACATGCGTGCACTGAACCTCCATGCACATTCACCCACTTGCACTCACTCACCCCTTACTCACACCCAACCCTCACTCAACCTCACACACTCACTTACATTCACCCATCCACTCAGCCTCACCCACATTCACTCATCCTCACTCACACCCACTCAGCCTCACTCACACACTCACTTGGGGGTGCGTTTTATTGGAGGCCTGAGGTCTAGCAGCGCCTGAATGAGGGTGCGAGCCAACAGGCGCAGCAAGTGTCAGGGGGAGAAGTGGGAGGAGAGCCGGGAGAAGCCGGGGAGAGCCAAGAGGAGTGGGGAAGAACTGGGAGAAGCCAGGGGATAGCTGGGAGAAGCGGAGGAGAGCCATGAGAAGCAGAGGAGAGCTGGGAAAAGCTGGGGAGAGCTGAAAGAAGTGAGGAAAAGCCAGGAGAAGCGGGGGAGAGCTGGGAGAAGCCGGGGAAAGCCAGTCGAAGTGGGGGAGAGCCGACTGAGAAGCGGCAGAGCCAGCAAGCGGGGGAGAGCCATGGTTAGGAAGGGGAGACATGTGGACAGCTGGGAAAAGCGAGAGCAGGGCAAAAACATGGGGGAACTGGCACTGGAGGGAGATGCGGAGAGAAGCCGGGGGAGAGATGGAGGCAAGTGGGGGAGAGATGGAGGCAAGTGGGGAAGACACGGAGAGAATCCGGGTTCCAACAAGACGTTCAGCGTTTGATTTTATTCAACGTGATAATCGTGCTCCCTGATGCAATATGGCGCTGAGTACTGAGGCCTCCTCCTTGTTTCCACTTGGAGGAACCTCATTGCCACACTGAGATTTTGGTGCCCGATTCTGACCCCGCCCCAAAATCTCTAAATTGGAGGTCCTGCCCCTGCTTAATAGTGATTGGCCAGACTTCAGCAAAGCGGAAATCTGATTGGTCATTGCAAATGACACTCAGCAGGGATGGGTAGTTTGAATCTGCAGCCTGCAAGAAGCCATCCACATGGGGCAGAATCATCCCAAATTTGCACGAAGAATGGTAGCGGGTGGGTAAAATGTCACTGGCCGCAATGGCGGCTTTTCACACCGCATCATCCCAAACCTGCTGCATTAATAATGTATTCCTGGGAAACATGCCATTTCCATGGTGGGCGTGCTCTCATTCGCATCTCAGTGCTTCCAGCCCACGACTGCTGCAAAGAAGACATGGCCCTGAAAAGCAACATTACTGCAGTCCCCAGGTTCCCTCGAGCACCTTTTGGATGCAGCGGAGGCTCACTGTAATGTCCCCTACCCCGGCTCTGGCCGTAGGTGGGCAACTACCTCACCGATCTGGCTTGGGAGGCGATGGCAGTGGTGGCCAGCGCCAATGCCTTTCCAAAGAAGACAGCCACCCAGTGCCGCAAGAGGACGAATGATCTCCTCCAGGGTAAGTCAACTCTTCTCATGACTCTCAACTCACATACTCATAAACCCATCACACATCCACAGGGCCCTCACTCACTGCCAGTTCATCTCACACACACCGTCATTGTCCTCATCCCGTCCATGGGTCCACTCACCACTCACACATGCCAGGCATACTTATCATCTGGCCTGACAGGCATCCTGTTTACAGTCTCCCCATCTCTATTCATGCAGGACAAACTGGCACACAACAGGGAGAGGTCACAGACTGGTGGGGGAATGCCTGAAATCAAGGTCCTCATGGACTTTGAAAACAGAGGCATCCAGCCTGCCAGCGAGGATCTGGACTGTTCCTGTGCTGACAGTGAGGTCAGTGGTGCTCTACCAAATGAGGATCCAGCAGCGCAACATCACTCAGAAATCCATGCTGTGACTGATGTGTCCTGTGTCACAGGCCACTGCCGTGCACTAATTATCATCCCTTGCTTCCGCAGGCACATGTGGGAAACAGCTGACAGAGTCCATGACCCAGGGCTTCCAATCCAGCCTCGAAGAAAGCTCTGAAGAGGAATCTGGAGGCACCCTCCTTAAAGTCCCGTCACAGTGCTCACCCACACCCTCCACCAGCGCAGACACACACCTCGGTGGGACCTAGCTTTATAGTAGCCTTGGGATCACAATCTAGTGAGCACATCCCACTGTCTGATCCGCAACAAGCGGCGACAGGGACTTCCCAGGTGTCCGGCACTCGGAGGACTGCTGGAGGCCAGAAATTTGCTGAGTCTGAGTCAGACGACGAGCCTCTGGATTCGGTCATGTCACAGTTGCTGGAGCTGCAAGGCAAGCTCGGGAACATCAGGAAGGGATGTCTGTTGCACTTGCCATATTGCAAGGCATGATGGAGGAGTCCATCTTCCTTCAGGCTGAGGCGATAGTGCCGGCATGCCAACGCACCGAGGTCAACACTGGTAGGATGGCAGCCGCCATGGAGATCTTGGTCCAGGACATCGCTCCTACACTGCTGCGCAGGCTCAACGCTTTCGCTGACGCCATAGTTGGCCTCCAACAATGTGTACGCGAGACGGGTGCAGGGCAGCTCAATTTCACTCAATCTGACTTCTCCTCAAGGAGTCAGCCAGGGGCCCTTGGGCACTCATAGGTAGGAGGATCAACAGGTGTACCCCCACTACCCCACTGCCCCCCAGCCCATCCAAATCCTCTCTTCCTGCGACCTCAGCAATTCTAGCTCCACAGGCTGAGGAGGGTACCACTGTCACACAGCAGGACCCTGAAAGCAGGCTGTGCCCTCCAGGTCTTGGCCCTCCAGGAGATGCCCTTCAAGATCATCAAGACAGGGCATAGCAGTCAGCAGGATGCCTCCATCTCCACTGTGTATGTCAGGGTTAGGAAGGTTAAGATGATGTAGATGCACAGCATGGACACAGTAGTTAACCAATTGTACATATTGTCAATAAACTCCCAAGAATGTCTCCCTGCCTATGGCTCCTTGTTCTGATGAGCAGTGTTCATATCACTCAGATATGAAATCTTTCTGCACAAGGTAAAGGCAGGTGTCTCAGTCCAGGGCCTCTTCCCTGTGCTTTGTGCAGCCTTCAGGCCAAAGTGATGGTATGGCCTCACACTCCTTGTACACAATACAGATGCCTGCACCTTGACATTGCTTGTCATTGCTGTCAGAATGTTGTGGCTGGTGTCATAGAGTACCGTCATTCTCTTTGTGAGCTCCCAGCACCTTTAAGGTGGGGCTGGCCCCCTTCTCTTCAGCATCTGTGACCTGTGACGCTGTGCCCCTAAAGGGGTCAGGTGCTGAAGGCGGACAAGCGATCAGATGCTTTTAAAGCTTCATGGCTGTGTCTCTATGATATGACCTTGATCACAGAGCGCAAACGAGCTGCCCTCGGCCAGACAGGAGTCAGACATTCTCAGAGGCTATGTGAAGATCTATGGAGTGTCACTGCATGTCATCATCATCCTTCTGCAATCGAGAGACTATTAGGGCCTCCACTGCGTCTCCATGCCAGGAGCATTATCACAGAGGGTATGTGCGGTGCCATAAGCCAGACTGGAGTCAAACGTTCATACGTGCAATGTGAGGATCTATGGTATCTCCTCACTGCATGTCGCCATCATCCTCCACAAATCTAGCAACTATGAGGGCCTCCCGAGTGTGCCTGCCTCATCTGGCTGGTGCGAGGGCCTTATCGCCATCATCGTTGCCTTTGAGGACCTCCTCACCCTCATCCCCGTTGGCATCCTCCTCATCGAAGGAGACCTTCAGCTCCTCCATCTCCTCCTCAACCTGCTCCTCTCCCTGTTTTAGCGCCAGGTTGTAAAAGGCGCAGCAGACGATGACAATGCATGACACCCTCTGTGGAATATATTACAGGAATCTACCAGACCGGTCCAGGCACTGGAACCTCATTTTCAGCATCCCAATGGTCTGCTCCATCAAGTTACGAATTGCAGCATAAGCCTTGTTTTACCTTCGCTCTGTTGCAGTCTGCGGGCGCCGCACGTCCTCTGCGGGTAGCTCTTGTCTCCGAGGAGCCATCACTGTAGCTTCGATGGACCCTGGAAGATGCCAGGGATCTGTGACCGACTGAGAATGTTGGAGCCATGGACACTCCCTGGAAACCGTGTGTAGACCTGCAGGATGCATTTGTGGTGGTCACACACCAGCTATACATTTAGCGAATGGAATCCCTTGTGGTTGACATAGTTGACGGCATGTTGTGATAGAGATCTGAGCACCATGTGAGTGCAGATGATGGCACCCTGCACCTGTGGGAAACTTGAAATCTGGGAAAATCCCATTCGCTCTTGCATCCTGGCTGTCTTGGTCGCAGGCGAAATGCACAAAATTGTTTGCCTTTGTGAAGATGGTATCCATGACCTCATTTGTGGGTGGAGGCTTATGATATCCGTGGAGGTCACTTATGAAGCCCTGTAACGAGCCACTGGCATAGAAATTGAGCGCCACGGTCACTTTCACGGACACTGGCAGTGGATGCCTTCCATGACCTTGTGGCGCCAAATCCTGCCATAGCCAGCAGATGTGACCGATCTATTCCCTACATGTGTGCAGTCTTCGGCGACCCTGGTTGTCGGTCATCTGCAGGAATGAAAGGCGACATCTATCGACCCTGGGTCTAGCTATGCGCTGACCAGTGATGGCTCGCTTTGGCTCTTTGGTGGCGTGTGCGGGAGCCCCAGCCGTCCCTTCTTCCAGAGGGTGTTGCTTCTCTCTCTGCACAGCCAAGCACCTCAGTTACTCTCTTCTCAGTCATCTTCGCTCTCTGTGAGCTACGAGGCACAGATAGGTCACCAAGCTCCATGATTCTGATGTACTCCACCTGCAGGGTGAAAGAGGGAGATGCCTAGTTTAGCATGGGTGTACTCAGAATCACAGAATTTTAATGGCACAGAAAGAGGCCGTTCGGCCCATCGTGCACCAGCTCTCCAAATGAGCATTATGATGTAGTGCCATTGCCCTGCCTTTTCCCCATACCCTTGCACATTGTTTCTATTCAAATAATCATCTAATGCCCTCTTGAATGCCTCGATTGAACCTGCTTCCACCATACTTCCAGGCAGTGCATTCCAGACCTGAATGACTCGTTGTGTGAAAAAGTTTTTTCTCACGTCACATTTGTTTCTTTTGCAAATCACTTTAAACCTGTGCACTCTCGTTCTTGATCCTTTTACAAGTGGGAACAGCTTCTCCCTATCTACTCTGTCCAGCCCCCTCATGATTTGGAACATCTCTATCAAATCTCCTCCTGGCCTTCTTCTCTCCAAGGAGAACAGTCCCAACCTCTCCAGTCTATCCTCAAAGCTCAAGTTTCTCATCTCTGGAACCATTCTTGTAAACCTCTTCTGCACTCTCTCCAATGTGTTCATATCCTTGCCATAACATGGTGTCCAGAACTGTACACAATATTCCAACTGAGGTCTAACGAGTGTATTATATAAATTCAGCAAAACCTCCCTGCTTTTGTACTCCAAGCCCCTATTAATAAAGCCCAAGATACTATATGCTTTATTAACTGCTCTCTTCACTTGTCCTGCCAGCTTCAATGATCTATGCACATATACACCCAAGTCTTTATGTTCCTGCACCCCCTTCAAAAGTTCACCCCTTATTTTCTATTGTCTGTCCATGTTCTTCCTACCAAAATGCATCACCTCACACTTCTCCAGATTGAACTTTATTGCCACCTATCTGTCCACTCCACCAACTTGTCTATGTCCTCTAGAAGTTCCACATCATCCTCCTAGCAGTTCACAACATTCCCAAGCTTCATATCATCTGCAAACTTTGAAATTGTCCCCTGCACACCAAGATCTAGATCATGAATATATATCAGGAAAAGCAAGGATCCCAATACCGACCCCTGGGGAACTCCACTGCAAACCTTCCGCCAGCCCGAAAAATATCCATTGACCATTACTCTTCGCTTCCTATTTTTCCAGCCAATTTTGTATCCATGTTGCTACTGTCCCTTTTATTCCATGAGCAATAATTTTTCTCACAAGTCTGTTGCGTGGCATTGTGTCAAATGCCTTTTGAAAGTCCATGTACACCACAGCAACAGCATTACCCTCATCGACCTTTTCTGTTACCTCTTCAAAAAACTCCAGCAACTTAGTTAAATACGATTTCCTGTTTAGAAATCCATGCTGGCTCTTCCTTATCAACCCATGATTTTCCATGTGACCACTAATCCTATCCTGAATAATTGTTTCTAGAATCTTGCCCACCACTGAAGTTAAACTGATTGGTCTGTAATTGCTGGGTTTATCTTTACAATCTTTTTTGAATGAGGGTGTAATGTTTGCAATTCTCCAGTCCTCTGGCACCACCCTGGAGTCTAGGGAAGACTGAAAGATTATGGCCAGTGCCCCTGCAATTTCTACTTTCACTTCCTTCAATATCCTTGAATGCATCGCATCCGGTCCCGGTACCTTGTCAACTTTAACACTTCCTCCTTGTCAATTTTGAACCCTTCTAGTGACAGAGTTTCCTTATCTGTCACCATGGCCTGGGTAGCATCTACCTCCTTGGTAAAGACAGATGCAAAGTATTCATTTAATACCTCAGCCATGGCCCCTTCCTCCATGTGTAAATTCCCTTTTATGTCCCTAATCGGCCCTACTCCTCCTTTTACCATCCTTTTATTATTTATATGTCTATAGATGACTTTGGGATTCCTCTTTATGTTGGCTGCCAGTATTTTCTCATAATCCCTCTTCGCTTTTCTAATGTACTTTTTCACCTCCCCTCTGAACTTTCTGCATTCCTCTTGGTTCCCAATTGCATTTTCTACCTGACACCTGTCTTAAGCGCACTTTTTCTTCTTTATCTTAATCTCCTTTTTCATCCAGAGAGCTTCTGGATTTATTTGCTCTACCTTTCCCTTTCAATGGAATATACCTTGACTGTGCCCAAACCAAATCTTTTTTGAAGGTAGCTATTGTTCAGCTACAGTTTTTCCTACCAATCTTTTGTTCCAGTCTAGCTGGCCCAGCTCCATTCTTGCCCCATCGAAGTCAGCTCTTGTCCAGTTAATTATTCTTACTCTGGATTGCCTATCGTCCTTTTCTATCATCATCCTAAAACATACAATACAATGATCACTGTCTCCTAAATGTTCCCCCACTGACACTTGATCTACTTGGCCCATCTTGTTTCCAAGAACCAAGGTCCAACATGGCATCTTTTCTCGTTGGATTGGGCACATACTGTTGTAGAAAATTCTCCTGAACACAATGTAGAAACTTCTGCCCTCTCCACCCTTTAATCTACCACTGCCCCTGTCTACATTCAGGTAATTAAAGTCCCCCATTATAAGTACTCTACAATGCTTGTGTTTCTCTGTAATTTCCCTGTGGATTTGGTCTTCTATGTCCTTCTCAGTATTTGGGGGTCTATAGACTTCACTGAGCAATGTAATTGCACCCTTTTTGTTCCTTAGCTCTAGCCAAATTGATTCTGTCCTTGAACCCTCTGGGACATTCTCTTTCTCCAGCACTGCAATGCTCTCCTTAACCAATACTGCCACCTCTCTTTTTTTCCTTTCTCTTCTGAACACCTTGTACCCGGGAACATTTAACACCCAGTTCTGCCCTTCCTTCAGCCAGGTCTCTGTTATCGCTACAACATCATTATTTCAAATGGCAATCTGCGCTTATAACTCTTATTTACTATACTCCGTACATTCACATACATGAGTAGTAACCCTGATTTAGATTTTGTTACTTTCTCCCTTGTCCTGACTTTACCTATTAATTTACTGTTCTCTATACTAGTGCTATCTGTCCCTTCCAGTATTTTGTGCACCCTGATATTCCTAATATTTTCTCTTGGTTCCCACACTCCTGCTGAGTTAATTTAAAGCCCTCCCAACAGCACTAGCAAAATGCAAGGAACTCAGTCCCTGCTCTGTTCAAGTGCGACCAGTCCAGCTTGTACAGGTGCCATCTCCTCCAGAGCCAGACCCAGTGTTCCAGGAATCTAAAGCCCTCCCTCCTGCACCATCTCTCCAGCCACGCATTCATCTGCCTTATCCTCCTATTTCTGTACTAACTGGCACATGGCACTGGGAGTAATCTGGAGATTACTACATTTGAGGTCCTGATTGCTAATTTTCTACCTAGTTCCCTAAATTCTGATTACAGTACTACATCCCCCTTCCTACCTAAGTCATTGATACCAATGTGGACCATGACCTCTTGCTGAACACCCTCCCCCAGAAGATTGTCCTGTAGCTGCTCTATGACATCCTTGACCCTAGTACCAGGGAGGCAACATACCATCCTTGAGTCATGTCTACAGCCACAGAAACACCTGTCTGTTCCCCTAACCAATGAATCCCCTATCACTATAGCTCTTTCTTTCTTCTTCCTCCCCTGTACAGCCGAGCCACTTGTGGTGCCACAAACTTGGCTCTGACTGCACTTCTCTGAGGAACCAGCGCTCTCACAAGCTTCCAAAACAGAAAACCAATTTGTGAGCGGGACCCCAGGGGACTCCTGCACTACCTGTCTACTTCTCTTGGGCTGCATGGTGGTCACCCATTCCCTCTCTGTCTCCAGACCCTTAAGCTGCGGTGTGACCACCTCTCTGAATGTGCTATCCACATAGCTCTCAGCCTCGCGGATGCACCACAGTGACTTCAGCTGCTGCTCGAGCTCTGAAACCTGGAGCTCAAGTTTCTGCAGCTGGCAGCACTTCCTGCACATGTGGTCAGCTGGGACACTGGTAGCATCCATGACTTCGCACATATTACAGGGCACGCATTCCACTTGACTGAGCTATCCTGCCATGCTTTAACTCTGCTTCCTTTATGTTAACTTTATTCTACTTTGGATTATTTATATTACTTTATTATATTGGCCCTAAATTTCCCTTATTCCTGGCACTTCTCAGTTAAATTCAAGTATAGCAACTTGTTTAACACTTGTCTTGGTTAAGTCTGAAGGCCCCTTGATGCATCCCGGAGAGTGCTGGCCACCGCTTAGATGGCCAGAGATTAGTGCACTATATGGCTGCCCGAAACCCCACCTACCTCCGCCCCACTCCACCTGACTGATTGGCAGCAACTTTGCCCCTTGGACTGCATGCTATGATTTCAGCTTAGGCGCAGGTATTCTCCTAAACTGCGCTGTAAGGCTGCACTGTTAGCTTGAACCATGGGGGAGACTGGTCCAAACCAGGATGATGACATTGCAAGGGGCTGTGAGCACCTCCACCAGTGACTGCTCCATGGCCAGCTTTAACGAGAAGATTGTACCATGTGCCCAGTTGTCCAACTGTTCTGCAGTTCACTAAAATGCTCATTACTTTGAAGCTCGTGCCCAAGGGGTGAAAAGCTCTGGACCACTTGGTGGCACTTTGATGCCTCTGTGTTGCTTGAGTGAGCAAATAACCTAGAGGCCCACCTCCAATCATATCAATGAGGCTGCACATAAATTGTCACAGCTGCAGAGGAATGGTCGCTTTATACAAGGTTTTCCTAATGTGTGGCCGCTTCCCTCGCCCACCCACTCCCCCCCACCCTGCATGTGCTTGTGCGCTACCTTCAACTGCAGGGCAGCCCTTGCACCACCCCCAACGCGCCTCAACCACAGGCAGCCCTTGCCCCGCCTCCCTTAACGCGCCTTAACCTTGGAGTCCAACAGGCGACCAGGTTGAGCAATGTTACTGTGTGCTCACCTCCGAGTTCCCCTCAAAGTGCAGCCCGCCAAGTGCATGCCTTTTATATGCTGTTGTGAAACACGTTAGTGTGCAATCACATTGATGTGGGCAGACGATTCTGGTGGGCTGGGCTTATAATGATATGCAGACGTATTACAATGAGGTTCTTGATGACAGATGACGGGAAATACAGCTCGCCATTAGCGGGCGGAGTGGATGATTGCAAACTAGTTTCACAATATCGTGAAACCGATTTGTGGCCTTCTCACCATATTGTCCGCTCATGCCACCGAACACGCCCGACGCCTACAGGCACAGACAATTCCGCCAATGGTGTCTGCTCTGGGAGAGTGGTGAGAGAGAGGGAAATATTTCAACAATCAATAATCCGTAAAGTTCTGAAGGTATGTATTGCTGGGCAGTTAGGAAACCCATTTTTATTTACTTTACATAAATTTGTAAGAGAAATATAGCGAGAGGAAGTATTGAGGGAGTTTAAAATTTTGAGACAGTGCTGCTATTAGAAAGTTTTTTTCTGTTACTGGATTTGATCTATATTTTTCTCTGTTCTTCGAACACCCGTAATCTAGCTGTGGGACTCAGCCTGCATGGCCAAATTCATAAAGTCCCGCATGGCCGTTAGGCATCTCTGCTGTTGCTCTTGACTTCTTTGTGCTGTGAAAACACACAGGGTAAGATTGCAAAGTCATGCCAGAAAGTGGCACAGCTGAGGAAAGGGAGGGCAGCCCTGCAGCAGGTGATGGAGGAGGAGGAAGGGACAGCTGTATACCACAGGGTGGAAGTAATTGACACACAAAACATAAAACTGGAAAAAGCATTAGCAGAGTCAGGTAACTTCTCCAAATGTATATCCTTTCCTCTTCTCTCAAAGCAGCATCGAGTGGGAGAATGGCACAAATGATTTTCCAACATTACAGTTCGAAAGGTAGCAAGGCGCAGCAACAGCAAGGTCAAGCTACCGCCAAATGCTTGTGGCACCTGGAAATACATCTGCAGACCTCTACAACCCAAAATGATGGCAAGGTAATTAATCCTAAATTATTCTCATCATCTGGGACTTAACTGCGTGCATAATATGAGAGCACTGGCAGCAATGTGAACCTTAATGGAATATGTAATTTTACCTAGAATTTTTAGATGTGTAATAACTTATTTCATTTACAGGTTTAATTGCAGGGTTGGGTCAAGATCCAGGAGCAGCTGTGAGACTAAGTCCATGGCTGGCAGACAAAATTGTAAAGTCCCTGGCTGTTAGTGCATGGGGCACTGAAATACTCCGGGAGAGAGTAGTCTGCAGCAGAGTATGCCTGTGGTTCATGAACAGTGGGGGTACTGCAAAGCTGGCACTTTCACCAATAAAGCCGAAAGCAGTACAGGTAACCACTCAAATGTACATCTGACTGTTGTTGTCATCTTTGTTCTGTGTCTTTGATCTACTGTTGCTCTCACTTGCCTAAGTGACCCTTCTACACTGATAAAGGCTTTCCTTGGTTATAATCCTTGTCTCTTGGTCCACCATCGTGCTTCAGACCCCACCTCTACACTCAGGGCCCAAGTGTGGAGGATTTAGCGAAGGAAATGAGAAAGATGATTGACAACATTTCCGAAAAAAAATCAGAATCTGAACAAGAAGCTGCATTCCATGGGTATTATGTAAAATGTTTATTTTAGTTGTGCTTGATTTTGTAAATAACGTGTCTCTTTCAGCTGATTTTTGCATTGTTTGATTTTTGTTTTTACAATAAAAGTTTGAAGTCAGCTACTGTCTCTTGACCGACAGTTTAGTTACAATTCTGCACATCAGGCCGACTTGATCATTTGGGGTGGGTCTTCTGGGAGATTAGGAATTCATACACTATACAGCAGTCAATAAGCTTGAAACCTAGCTCAGCCAGTGTCTTCACTGGATTTCCACAATCACATACAGCAATAATGTGGCAAAGCACACAGCTTCATAATGGAGTGGAGTCACTAACAATAATATCATAGCTGATATTCCAGAACAATCTGGAATTAAAAGTCTAATGATGACCATGACAACTGTCGTAAAACCCATCTGGTTCGCTAATGTCCTTTAGGGAAAGAAATCTGCCATCCTTACCTGGTCTGGACCACATGTGACTTCAGACCCACAATAATGTGGTTGGTTCTTAAATGCCCTCTGAAATGGTCTAGCAAGCCATTCAGGTCTCAAGGACAATTAGGGATGGGCAATAAATGCTGGCCCAGCCAGCGACGCCCACATCCCATGAATGAATTTTTAAAAAAATCACAGCTCATAAGGCTCAACCCGGGGGCCAACCTGGAATTCACTGCCTCCAAACAAAAGCAGCCGATGAGCCAGTAATCAGTGCCAACAGCCTTTCAACTTAGAACTATAGAAAATTTATGGCGTAGAAAGAGGCCATTCAGCCCATCACGTCTGTGCTGGCCAGAAAAAGATGAAAAAGGAACTAGCCGCATATTTTAATCCCATTTTCCAGCACCTGGTCTGTAGCCTTACAGGTTACAGCGCTTCAGATGCAGATTCAAGTACCTTTTAAATAAGTTGAGCGTTTCAGCCTCAACCACCGATTTAGGAAGTGAATTCCAGACATCCACCACCCTCTGCGTGAAAATGGTTTTCCTCATGTTCCCGCTAATCCTTCTACCAATCACCTTAAATCTATGCCCCCTGGCAACTGACCCCTCAGCTAGGGGAAACAAGTTTTTACTGTCCGCCCTATCTAGGTCCCTCATAGTTTTGTGCGCCTCAACTAGGTCACCCCTCAGCCTCCTCTGTTCTAGGGAAAACAACACTAGCCTATCCAATCTTTCCTCATAGCTGTAATTTTCAAGCCCTGGCACCACTCTTGTAAATCTTCTCTGTACTCTCCAGAGCAATTATGTCCTTCCTGTAATGTGATGATCAGTATTGTACCCAAAATTCCAACTGTGGCCTAACCAGCATTTTATGTAGTTCCATTATTATATCCCTGCTTTTGTATTCCAATGAAGGAAAGCATTCCACATACTTTCTTTACCATCTTGTCCACCTGTCCTGCCACCTTCAGGGACCTGTGGACATGCACTCCAAGGTCTTTCATTTCCTCAACCTCTTTCAATATCCTCCCATTTATTGAGTATTCCCTTGCTTTGTTTGCCCTTCCCAAATGCAGTACCTCACACTTTTTCGGATTGAATTCCATTAACCACTTTTCTGCCCACTGAACCAAACCATTGATATTATTCTGGAGGCAACAGCTATCCTCTTCATTATTAACTACACAGCCAATTTTTGTGTCATCTGCAAATTTCCCAATCATACCTCCCACATTTATGTCCAAATCATTAATATGTACAACAAATAGCAAAGACCCCAACACTGAGCCCTGTGGAACACCACTAGAAACCATTTTCCATTCGCAAAAACATCCATCGACCATTACCCTTTGTTTCCTGATGTTGAGCCAATTTTGGATCCAACTTGCCACCTTCCCCTGTATCCCACGGGATCTCACTTTTCTGACCAGTCTGCCATGAGGGCTCTTGTCAAATGCCTTACTAAAATCCATGCAGACAACATCCACTACACTACCCTCATCAATCCTCCTTGTTACTTCCTCAAAAAATTCTATTAAATTAGTAAGACACGATCTTCCCCTAACAAAACCGTGCTGACTGTCCCCGATCAACCCGTGCCTTTCTAAGTGACACTTTATCCTGTCTCTCAGAATTGATTCCAATAATTTGCCCACTAATGAAGTCAGACTGCTGGTCTATAATTTTCTGGCCTATCCCTTGCACCATTTTTAAATAATGGTAAAACATTTGAAGACCTCCAATCTTCTGGTACCTCCTCTGTATCGAGTGAGGGTTGGAAAATGATGCTCAGAGCATCTGCTATTTCCTCCCTGGCTTCCTTTAACATCCTGGGAAATAATCCATCCGGCCCTGGTGACTTATCCACCTTCAAGGATGTCAGTCACTCCAGTGCTTCCTCTCTCATTATGCTTACTGTATCTAATGTTTCACATTCCTTTTCATTAGCTAGAATGTCTGCATCATTCCTCTCCTTAGTGAAGAGAAAAAATATTCATTGAGAACCCTGCCCACATATTCAGCATCAACACACAAGTTATCTTGTACATCTCTGATAGGTCCTACTGTGGTAATCTGAGGTACAATACACCTTTAAGAGAATGTAAGCAGATTGACCATGTGATTGTATTGCCCAATTGCTGTGTAGCATGGACTACATTGTTAACCAGCAGTTTTAGAGTAGGATTTGGTTTGAGAAGAAACTTGTGTTAGTGCATGCGTCCCGACGTCACCGCTTGTCATTCCGATTTTCAGTTTGGCGGGCGCACACCGGATTTGGCTGCGTGCCCGCCAAACTGTCAAAGGCCTATTAAGGCCATTTAAAAACTAATTAAAACACTTAACATAGCTGCTCATCCAACCTTAAGGTTGGCGGGCAGGTGAAAAGCCCAGACGGCCTTTGCATTTTTCATGAAACCTCATCCACGGGCGGGATGAGGTTTCATGAATGATTTATAAGTGAAATAAAGATTTTCATTAAAATTCATAGACATGTCCCAGCTTATGTGACATTTTCACATGAGGGGACATGTCCTAACTTTTTTTTCTTCTTTATTAAAATTTTGGAAACTCAAACTGATATCCCTGAGGCAGCTCTGTGCCTCAGGGAGATTTCTGCGCTCTTTCGCGCGCAGGCCCCGACTCGGCCTACTCCTCCCGCCAGCACAGGGACCACGCAGCGCTTCTGGGTGTGCATCATACTGGGCGGGCCATAATTGGCCCACCTATGCAAAATGGCAGCGCGCAGCCAATCACGGCAGCGATTGGCTGCGCAACCGCCCAACCCCTCCTGATGGGGAGAAAATTCTCCCCCAACTCACTCATCAGTAGATCGGCATGCAATTGAGATTGCTGAGCAAAGTAACCCGATAGAAGGAACATAACACCTACCCTTTCCTTAGTTATTCTCTTGCTCTTAATGTGCTGGTAAAACATCTTTGGGTTTTCTTTGATTTTATCTGCCAATATTTTTTTGTATCCTCTCTTTGCTTTCCTAATTTCCATTTTTACTTCACCCCTGTACTTTCTATACTCATCTAGGCTTTTTACACTATTAAGTCTTTTGTAACTGGCATAAGCTTTCTTTTTCTGCTTTATCTTAGCATGTATGCTTCTGGATAACAAGGGGGTTCTAGGTTTAGCAGTACTACACTTTTTTTTGTGGGGGACATGTCTACACTGTGCCTGTAGAATCTTGCTTTTGAATGCCTCCCACTGATTTGACACTCTTTTCCCATCTGATAGCTGTATCCAGTCCACTCTCACCAGCTCACCTCTGAGCTTCGTAAAGTTTGTCTCCCCCCAATTTAGAACTTTCACTCCTGTTCTATCTTTGTCCTTTTCCATAATGATGCTAAATCTAACTGTATTATGGTTATTATCTGCAAAATGGTCCCCCACTGCTACTTCATCCACTTGCCCAGCTTCATTTTCTAAGACTAAATCTAGAATTGCACCCCTTCTCATTGGACTTGTTATGTGCTGGCTAAAAAAGTTCTCTTGAATGCAGTTCAAGAATTTTGCTTCCACTGTGCCCTTCAATCTGTTCGTATCCCATGATGGGATGGAGGACTTGATGGAGGACAAGCACCTGTTAGCCAGGATCAGCCAGGTTTCAACCAGCCAAGGTTAACTGTCTGCTAACCGGGGATCAATTGGCCTCCAGCCTGCCAGGGCTGCCATGTGCGCTAACTGGGGATCAACTGGGTTTCAACAGTCCCAAAGCACAGTTGCTGGCTGGTCTGGTGACCTTTTTTTCCCAGCCGGGCCTTTGCATCCCAATATAAGAGGCTCTGGAGCGTATGGTTCCCAGTGTGAAACCATGGCGCCTCTGGCTCTAAGACAGACTCTGAGGCCTGTGTCTCTCACTGAGAGAGCCTGGAGCCTGTGTCTCTCAGTGAGAGTCTCTGGGGCCTTGTGGGCTCTACAGCCCCTGGGATGTTAGAGAAGGCCCACTGTAGCAAGTGTTTTTGAACGGCTGTCAACAGTCACAGGTGGGAAAAGTCCTTCCTTAAGAAAAACAAGGTATGGATTATAATACATAAACATAAGTAAATGGGGAGAAAAACAGCTGGAAAAGGGAAAGGAACAAAACGAATCCAGTTAGTGAGAACCTGATCCCTGCAAAAACATTGGAAAAATTAACTACCGTGTGGTTTTTCTGATCATGTTCTGCACCTCTCCAAAAATATCAAACAGCAAAAGCCGATTGTTTAGTCACACCCAAACCCACCCACCCAGCCTGGCCCGGTCAGGAATCACTGAGCCAGGAATTGTATTGCTTACTTCACCAAAAACCTCAACAGATGTACTGAGGGAGAGAGAGGACAGAGAAAGAGAGGGGAAGGAATTTTTAAAAATTCATTCATGGATGTGGGAGTCGATGGTTAGGCCAGCATTTATTGCCCATCCCTAACTGCTCTTGAGAAGCTGGTGGTGAGCTGCCTTCTTGAACCGCTACAGTCAATGTAGTGTAGGTACATCCACAGTGCTGTTAGGATGAGGGTTCCAGGAGTTTGACCCAGCAACAGTGATATATTTCCAAGTCAGGATGGTGAGTAGCTTGGAGGGGAATTTCCAGTTGGTGGTGTTCCCATGTGTCTGTTGCCCTTGTCCTCCTAGATGGTAGTGGTCGTGTGCTTGGAAGGTGCTGTCTAAGGAGGCTTGGTAAGTTCCTCCAGTGCATCTAGTAGATGATACACAGCTGTCATGTGCATTGGTGGTAGAAGGAGTGAATGTTTGTGGATGGCGTGCCAATCAAGTGGGCTGCTTTGTCCTGGATTCTGTTTTATTCTTTGATGGGATGTGGACATTGCTGGCAAGGGCAGCATTTGTCACCCATCCCTGTTTGCCCATGAATTGAGTGTCTCACTCGGCCATTTCAGAGGGGCAGTTAAGAGTCAACTACATTCCCAGGGTCTGGAGTCACATGTAGGTCAGACCAGGTAAGGATGGCAGATTTCCTTCCCTTTAGTGAACCAGATGGGTTTTTACAACAATTAACAATGGTTTCGTGGTTATCAATAGAATTTTAATTCCAGATTTTTTATCGAATTCAAATTCCAACTGCTGTGGTGGAATTCGAACCCAGGTCCCCAGAGCGTTACCCTGGGTCTCTGGATTACTAGTCCAGTGACAATACCACTACGCCACCATGTTGAGTGCTGTTGGTGCTGTACTCATCCAGGCAAGTGGAGAGTATTCCATCACATTCCTGACTTGTGCCTTGTAGATGGTGGACAGGATTTGGGGAGTCAGGAGGTCAGTTACTCACTGCAGGATTCCGAGCCTCTGACCTGCTCTTGTAGCTACAGTATTTATATATCTAGTCCAGTTCAGTTTCTGGTCAATGGTAACCCCCAGTGTTGACAGTGGGGGATTCAGCAATAGTAATGCCATTGAATATCAAGGGGTGATGGTTAGATTCTCTCTTGTTGACAGTCATTGCCTGGCACCTGTGTGGTGCAAATGTTACTTGCCACTTGTCAGCCCAAGCCTGGATATTGTCCAGGGCTTGTTGCATTTGGACCTGGACTGCTCCAGTGCCTGAGGAGTGGTGAATGGTGCTGAACACTGTGTAATCGTCAGTGAACACACCCACTTCTGACTTTATGATGGAAGGAAGGTCATTGATGAAGCAGCTGAAAATGGTTGGGCCTTGGAGACTACCCTGCAGTGATGTCCTGGAACTGAGATGATTGACCTCCAACAACCACAACCATCCTCCTTTGTTCTTGCTATGACTCCCAGCGGAGGGTTTACCCTGATTCCCATTGACTCCAGTTTTGCTAGGACACCTTGATGCCACACTTGGTCAAATGCTGCCTTGATGTCAAGGGCAGTCACTCTCACCTTACCTCTGGAGTTCAGCCCTTTTGTCCATGTTTGAACCAAGGCTGTAAGGAGGTCGGGAGCTGAGCAGCTAAGGCGTAACCCAAACTGAGCATCAGTGAGCAGGTTATTGCTAAGCAAGTGCCGCTTGATAGTACTGTTGATGACCCCTCCCACTACTTTATTCATGATGAAGAATAGACTGATGGGGCGGTAATTGGCCGGGTTGGATTTGCTCTGCTTTTTGTTTATAGGACATACCTGGGCAATTTTCCACATTACCAGATAGGTGTTGTAGCAAATGTGACAAGGGAAGGTAAAAGGAATGAGAGAAGGGGAGAGGCAGGGGGAGGGGAAAGAGGGGGTGCAGAGAAAGAGGTTGATGGAGAGGGAGAAAGGCAGATGGGAGGAGGAAAGAAAAAGGTAGGCAAGTAATAGAGAGAGAGTAGGAAAGAAGGAGGGGGAGAGGGATAGACTGTGAAGGAAGCAGGGGAGAGAGAAAGAAGGGAATGAGGGGAAAAGGAGGGAGAGACAAAGGGAACTAGGGTGGAGGAGGGGGATGGGGAACAGAGTGGAATGCGGTGGAGTGAGGGTGGAAAAGGAGTAGGTGTAGAGAGAAATTGGGATAGAGGGGTAGAAAGGAAAGAGAATTGAGGTGAGAGAAAGAGGAAAGCAAGGAAAATGGATCAATGTTAGGGAGCAAGAGTGGAAGAATGATATAGGGAGGGAGAGTGGAAGAATGATATAGGGAACGAAGAAAATGAGGATAAAGGAATAAGGGAGAAAGGGAGAGAGGGGAGGAAGGGATGGAGAGAGGAAGATATAGAGGGAAGAATAAGGGACAGAGGGATAGTGAGCAGGATAAAGGGAGAAATAGAAGGCACAGAAAGGAATGACAGAGAAGGGAGCAGAATTAGAGGAGAGGGTGAGACATAAAGAATAACAAAGGGAGGTAGAGGGAGGAATGGGACAGAGGAAAGGAGGGAGGAAGAGGAGCAAAGGGAAGTAGAGGGGGGGCATGAAGGAGGGAGATATGGAGGAAAGGAAATAAAAAAGAGTATAGGGGAACACAGGTGGACAGGGAGGGAAAAAGGCAGTAGAGAGTGTTATGGTCCTTGACCAGGCCCCCAAGTTTTTGGTACGATCTGGCTAGGGACCAATAACATTTTGTTTTAAAGTAGGCAAAGTTTGAGATTCAAGGCACTAGCAAAGATGATAAATCCACAAGATTCCACAGGTTTTGAACAAAAAAAACAAACTTTACTATACAAAGTCAGAAAATTAATTCAATTTACAACATCTATCTTTTACTCTAACATTAAGAATTAATAGGAGGCAAAATGACTTAACATGCAAACTGGTCGAACACCCACAAAACACATTAAATAACTAATTCAATTTAGACAGGTCCCATGGATTTTTCAGTGAACGCTTTGAGTTAATCAATCTCATTAAGGTTCTGCCTTTCTCATGAGGGACTCCAAACTTTTCACTTTCAAAGATCTACCCTCTGAATTCCCTCAAAAGCCGCTTTGACTTGGACTGACTCTATAACTGCACACCTCCTAGGGGTTTCAATCTCATCTCCAGAGACTCTGTTCCCCTGGATTTTGAGTCTGCAATCCAGCCTCTGCTTACTGGTGCAATTTCAGCTCCTTAACAAGCCCCTGGCTTTCACCAAGCTCCAATCTCCCCAGATCCATCAAGCTATAAATGGTTCCCAGGGCTGCTTCTGAGCCCTAACCCTTTCCAGCATAGAGCCAATGACCTTCTGTCACCTTCTCAGCATCCCAGACTTCTCCTGAGTCTTAACTGCACAGAGCCAGCTAACAGCAACACATTTTCTGCTTGGAGCCTGCTAACAGCAGCATCTTTTTGGTATGGCCTTTTCCCTGCTGCAGAACATTCACTCCCCCAGCAAACACACAAATAAATTGAAACTCTAGAATCTTCTTAAGCTCCACCCATCTCCATGATGACATAGCCTTCCAGGGCTCACTGGATGCTTTTAAACTAATTGTTGCTTTAACTCCCAAAACAAACAACTCTGGGTTGCATTTCTTTCAAAGCTGTGTAGACACTTCACCTCCAATTCTCCAGCTATGTAAGCCCATCTGTTATTTTACGATCTCACCTTTCTAGCTCTTAACTCCTTAAGTCAACATGGCCCCAACCTTTTAAATGCAATAATCTTCAAGCTACTTCAGTTGCATTTACCCTATTTTCCACAGTTAAACTTTAAACTTCCCAGAACTAAAACTTACCTCTAAAGTATTATTCTGAACCATGAACTAGGTATTTATAACAAGAGAGAAAGACAGTGGCACAGGGAGGGGCCAACAGGGTTCAAGTCTGCAGGAGCACAACACAGAGAGGTATGAAACAATGGTACAGGTCAGGTTTTTGATGAATGCAACTAGGATAGTTCACTCCTCAACAGGATATGGAAACCCATTAATTCCTCTATCCAGATCCCTCCACCAACAAACCCAATATAAACACATCTAATCCCCATAGTATGTAAAATCAGTTGCGAGTCGTGCTCCCAAAGGCTGTCCAGTGACCCTTGCTGGACATGTTGAGTTGGGTTGGGCATTGAGACTGAACAGGATGGACTATTCCACTGTGATAGGTTCTCTATGTGAACGTTCTATCAACAGTCTCTGCCTAGGCTCATGTGAAGAATAGGCAAATAGGAGAGGCACTATAGTGTAGTCAGCTCCCAGCTACCCCCTGCCCAATGATTTCCTCATCACAGATAAGCTCCCATTGGGGATATGCCAAACAAGGAGTCAATAAAAACAGAGAGGGGTAGCCCACTGCCTCTCAGGCACCTCCAACCAGTGACACTGCAATATACTGGGGTCCTGGAAAGATGCAAAATATTTCAGATTGCATAGCCGGCCCAAAGACAACAGGATCTCACAGGCTGAACAAATCTTTCCTTCGCAATAAAAACAACTTTTGACGTTGGTTGGCAGGAAGGGTGATGCCCCTGTGATTAGGTGAATCATTTTTCCTAACCAGTGTTTTTACCTCATTTACTTGTAGCTGTGTAAGATCTTCCAGATGGATGAATGCGTCCTGTGCCCCACCCCCAGTGGAAACATAATCCCATTTAAAATGTTCAAATTTAAAATGTCAGCTTTTGTATTTTCTGGGGATGGGAGAGATCAAATTTGTATCGTGGAACATAGAACCGCTTCTCCTCTGAATACAGCAGGAAGGGGATTGTGCATCACAACAGTCTGGGATGAGAGGAGGCAATTGTGCCCATCCACCTGGAACCCTAACCCATGTTGTACCTGCCCTGGAAATGTTTGATGGCACAGTATAGAAGGAGCTTTACTATGTACTTAGCTGATGCTGTATCTGCCCTGGGAATGTTTGATGGACGGAGTAGAGTGAATTCCAACATTTGCAATCTCATATTCTTCAACTTGGACCATGCCAGTGTCCCGTGTTTCTCAAAAGAAAATTGGACACATAAGAACTGAGTTTTTTTTTGAACTGCTGCAGAGTGGCAGACAAATTGAGGAAGCAGATCTCAGTGCCAAATTCTAGCAGCACGATCACTCAACCTGATTGAGGGGTGAAAGCAAGTGTGTTTTTCCCTTTTTTGGAAGGAGGATGAAGAAAGTAGAATGACTTCACTGTCTGGTTAGCTTAGCCTTCCGCTGCTCGTATTATTTTCTATTTCTTCCGTGCCTCAAATCCAATTTTTTTTGGCTCAGGAAGTTTGGGTTTGCGTCAGATGAGGCTCATAATAAACAGGAAAGAAATACCTGAGCAAAAAAATGCCAGAAGGTGTTAACCCAGTCAGAGGAGCCAACCATTGCCAGGAACTCTGACCATATCTTGCTGGGGCTACAAATCCCAAGGAACGGGACTCAGAATCCTTACCAGCCTGAGCCCCTGCCCTCCCGAACACTCAAGGAGCTCTCTGCACACAGGCAGGGATTTGGGCCAGGCAGTGAATGAAAATGCAGGTCAGTCAGGGCATGTAAAAAGACCCAGGGACTGAAAGATTGGTACAAACTGTCTATTTCAACAGTTGCTGATCAAGTGAAAAATCCAATCATCTTGCCTGATTTAGATACTGCCTGATTTACACTACTCTCCACGCACCCCCCCCCCTCCCCCCACCCCCCCCACCACCCCCACAATAACCGCTAGCTGTGCTTACTGTAACAGGTTGAGAGAAATTACAACTCCACCTCTGCAGAAAGTACAAACAACAGGAATTAACCTCTACAGTGTTGTTAATTCCATGTTTCCCAGTGATTTCACTGGGCTGGGGCCATCGCCAAGACAAGGATTTAAAAGGCACAGATTTTCAAGTTGAAAAGCTTGGGGATCAAAGCTCATTCCTTGAATTCTTCATCATTTCTTTAACTGCAGGATTGTGTTAAAAGGATTCGTACAACAAGAATCACTCAAAAATTAATGGAGATAAGATTTGATTGGCTGGATGTATCAGTGTATCAGCTCACTAAATCCACCACATTCCATGGGAGCACAGGCTCTGCCATTACACAGGGCCCAGTGTGAACGCAGGAACAGGAGGGCACCATTTGGCCCCAGAGCATGTTGCACAGGAATAGGCCATTCAGCCCCTTGAACCTATTAAGCAGGAACAAGAGGAGCCATTCAGCTTCTTGAGCCAGTTACAGAGGAACAAGAAGCTATTAACTTCTTGAGCTTGGTGGAGGAAGTCATTCAGTTCCTCAAGCCTATTACATTGGAACATATGACCATTCAGCCGCTCAAGCTTATTCTATTAATTCAGCCGGATCATGGCTAATCTGCACCTCAACTCCACTAACCCAACTTTGCGTCATATCCCTGGATGCCCATACTTAACAAAAATCCATTGACCTAAGTCTTGAAAACTCCCAATTGACCCCAGCATCCAGTCTATTGGAGGAGACAGTTCCAGATTTTTACTAAACTTCGTGTGAAGTACTTCCTTTTTTACCTCCTGAATGGCCTAGATTGTCTCCTTGTTTTGGATGCCCCCCATGAGAGGAAAATTGATTCTCTGTATCTATCCTGCTGAATCCTTTATTATTCAAAACACCTCAATTGGGTCACCCCTTAATTTTTTTAATTCAAGTGAATACAAGGGAAGGTCATGCAACTTGGGCTCATATTATAACCCTCTAAGCCCTGGTATCATTCCGGGGAATCTGCACTGTACCAACTCCAAAGCCAATACATTCTTCCATAGGTGTGGTGCCCAAAATTGGATGCAGTTCTCTAAATAAATGCTCTGTCCAGAGCAGTTTGGATGAGAATGAACCTTCCAGCTAACAGGCCATTTAAATAAAATCTTCGCTGCATATTGGTGAATGCTATTCCTTCAACTGGGTGTCCAGTTTCAGCTCAGGGTAGGTCACAGGCGGAATGTTAAGGTGACTAAGGTTCTGTAACAGCCAACAGCATGCACTGTGTAGACCACCTGGAAACTCTTCGTTCCAAATGGTTTCTCCCCTTTTCCGAAAACAGGGAGGAGCGTGTCCTGGCCGTAAAATAGATGTTGTCCATTACGTTAGCCACATCTGACTAATTCGGAATCGAGATGTGGCTAATTACATTTCTGATTAGTAAATAAAATGAGTAATAGACCCCATCGTTGAGAATGTGATCTTGATGTTCATATTTGCATGCTGTGCGTGTATGAACTTCAACCTTTCTGTGCATTTGTTGGTAAAATGGTGAGGCGAAAAGCAGAGTGTGAGAGTGGTTTTTGATCATTGAGTGCTTTACTTCTTTGGTTGCTCATTGGTGGTAGGTGTGAAGGTAAATATTCACATGTGAAATGCATTTACCTGTGTTGTGCGAGAGGCATTTTCTATTAATATTAGTACATGTGGCTAGACCTGTGGCTTTTTGGAGATTTGTATTAGACAATACTGAACGATTGTGTTCTTCGATATAAAAATGAAAATGCTGTAAATATTCAGGAGGTCAGACTGTGGAGAGAGAAAGAGTTAACGTTTCAGCTCAATAACTGTTAACTCTAAATTGTTTCTCTCTCCACAGGAGCTGTATGACCTGCTGAGTACCTCCTGCAATTTTCTGTTTTTATTTCAGATTTCCAGAATCCGCAGTATTTGGCTTTTGAATTGTGTTCTTTGTATGGGAACTATAGTTCAGAAAATAATTTACAATGAAAAACTGCAGATTATTCCCTGACCTTCTTTCTCATCGTCCACTCCCTCTTGTATCCTGTTCAATCCATCTATTCCCTTCCCTCCCAGTGCTGATCATTGCTGGGGTGCGGGTTTCATAGGTACCAATTACTTTTGCAATGCCATCCAAGTGAACCCAGGTCATCAGGCAATTTGACCTTGGAGGGTATAATGCCTGAGCCCTGTTCTGTTCTCTGGGGAGATAGGCAGTGGTGGGGAGATGGGGGTCCCTGGTGAATGTCAGCTCCTTCAGAAGAGGATTGTACCTGAACCCCAGAGAGAGTCAGCACCTTTAGGATAAGGAGAAAATTTTAAAACCAGCTGGTTCCAGAACATAAATCTTACAAGAAGATGTACAATGACTGTCTGATTCTTGATTCCAATTTCAATATTTCTTGATTTCAACAGACATGTTTCCCTTAGCAACACCATAAAACGTGCTGCTCAGAGATCATCTGGTACCTCATCAGCAGCCTCTCTGACAGGAGGGATAAAGTTTAATAACAGACCCAGGTTTCCTAATCCAACAGTAATGAACAAACATACTGGTAGTGATGCACTGTTCGATTACAATCACAGCAACACCTGGACGCAGGTAAAGGGATTCCTCCATTGCACTTTAGAATCACAGAATCTTACAGCATAGCATGAAGCCATTTGGCCTTTGCCTGGTTCTTTGAAAGCCACCTAGTTAGTCCCACTCCTTCCCCATAGCCCTGTGAATTTCTCCTTTTCAAATATATATTCAATTCATTTTGAAAGTTTCTATTGAATCTGCTTCCACCACCCTTTCATTCTAAATCAGGACATTTTGCTGCATAAGATAATTTTTCATTCCCCCACCTCTCTTTTGTTAAACACCTACATTGCCACATTACCAGAGATTAATTGTAGTACTTACTTGGCTGCATTCGGAGGCGCAGGTTAAGCCAGTTTCGAGGTGGAGATCCATATTTAGAGAGGACAGAGTTCATGATCAGTTCTGCAGGCAATGCCGTCTGAAGCCAAATATTGAGGTCCAAACGCCAGCTGGACAGGCAGTATTTTAGTAACTTCCTCTCCACACATCAACCCAAAAATAACTACAAACTTCAATATGAAGGATCAAGTTCTTCTCATTGAGCCCCTCTCGGTCAATCTGTTTCTTTTCCTATTTCACTCAATCACAGTTTTCTCTGTATTGCTGTCAGTCTTTCTCATTTGGTTCCTGTCTCATTTTGTCATTACCTCGCCCTCTTTGTCTTTTTCATTTTGTTGCTCTCACTCTCTCATTTTGTTCCTTTCTAGCCTACCTGTATGTCACTCTCACTCACCCTTTATATTTGTACCTTCCTTGCTTCGCTTTTTCTGTCTTTGTTTTCACTATTTTGCTTGGCTCTTTTCTCCCTTAATACACCTTTTTCCCTCTCTCATCTCATTTTTCATCACTGTCTCTCCTTTTCTCTGCATCCCTCCTTTCCTCACCGTGCCTTTTTTCTCTGTGTCACTTCTCCTCTTTCCATCATTCCTTTTCTCTCCCTGTCACTCCCTCTTTCTGTTGTTCCTTTTCTTGCCCTCTTTCCACATGTCCCTTTTTCTGTGTTGCGCTCCCTTTTTGTTGCGTTTTCTCGTCTCACTCAGACCGTTTCGCTGAAGCCAAACCTTCCGATATCTGATCACAACTCAGAAAGTTCAATCTGTTCAGCATCACCCACATGATGCCCATCACCATGGCAGCAAGAGTTTTCACAGCTCAGCAGTACCATTCTGCAGCCTGAGCTCCGTCTCTCGGCACAGACCCTGAAATTTGTCTCTGTCTAGAATACAACCACCGTGTCCTGCTCCTCTGACCAGACTGCAGATTAATTTCCTCTCTAATATCTGTTTACCTTTACGGGGTCTGTCTGAAACAGCCCAAATATTTCAGGATTGGAATTTTCTCCCCAGCCACAAACATGCGGTGCCCATATTTATTTTCTGCCACTGTGCAGTCCGATTCCTGTGCCAAGTCCTTCTGCAGCAGCCAGGATCAGCATATGGAGATGATTAAATCGGCTGAAGCTCTCAGTCTCTTAAAAAGGCAGCACAAAGGTTTCCAGGAGATTATCCTGCATTCTGAGCTCTAAAGCTCAGTGATTTTCTCCAAAGTTTTGTGATTAAATAAAATCCAAAGCAATTTCACCAGTTCGCTCCTGAATCATTTTGTTATAAAGTAGTTCAAAAATCCTGTAACTTGAAAAGATACTTCCAAAGTTTTGTCTTTAAAAGTGCGCTTTAACAAAGAGTTTCCTGTGGACTGAAGCTCATTACATCTGCAAAACAGCAAAGGCAGTTAAATCATTGAGCTGGTCTGATATTTGAGCCAGGACTTCAATAAGGGTGGACTGAAGGGGATCCTGTTTGGGATATATTTCTTTTCTTTGGTTTATTGTATGCAATGATCCAGCTCAGAGAAGCAGTTCATATTCACTGAGGACCCCACATCCCAGTATAAACAGGTAGAGCGCAGCACTGGGTTCTACTGACAGAACACAATAATTCACACCATAAATAAAGTGTTTGCACCACTCTCCTCAAGGCAATTATTCTCACTGGGCCCGCTCCTCTCCCGAAACTGATGATTCTCATTTGAATTAAGATCCCTTGCCATCATGAAAGGTGCGCTCACTGGGGTTTGAGTGCCCTCCTGACCTGAGGGTATTGATTCACACTGGGTTTCAGGGTCCCCTCCTCTCCTGACAGTGCTGAATCTCACTAGAGTATGATATCCTACTCCTGTGGTATTCATCATGTGTGACCCCAGAGAGTGAGCATCTGCTGGAAATTTGACCAGAAAACATTATACGGAGCACAATCCTACTCATGCATTTTCCAGCTAGAGTCACTGGTCTGGATAACGAGTGCTAACCCTGGGCTGATCTTACTCCCTCCCTCAACCCACGGCCTTTGAGGTCAAACCACTGAGACATGAAATGCCCACCAATTCTGAAATCAGTCACTGAATGTTAAGCCTGAGAATGTATGTAAAACAGAAAAAGGGGCTGTTCCTGCAACAACATTGGTCTAGGAATAATAACAAAAATATTTACATTAAAGTAAATCTATTTGCAAAGACCAGATTGTTTCCATTCTGGGTTTTTAAAGGAGGGATGTGAGAACATTGCAAAAGAACTATAATCTTCCAAAATTCTGTCGATTCAAGAACTGTTCTTTAGGTTTGAAAATTGGGCACAACACTCCATTATTTAAGAAATGTGAGAGGGGGAAATCAGGGTATTATAGGCCAGTTAGCCACAGATCTCACGGAATTGAAGGCAAACTGTTAACCTGGTTAGGAAACTTGCTGAGAGGCAGGAGGTAGAGCTGGGTTAATAAGGAGGGACTCTAATTGGCAGGATGTGACTGTGGTGGAAAGCACCTGAGGATTTGTTATTCCTAGCGTCATTATATGGTTATCCTGTTTAGAGTGCATTATAATAGCACATTTTCATTTTAGCACGATTTTAAAAATTGGGAACATTCCCGAATAGTGCTGCCTGTCATGACCTGGATTTTCAATTTAGCACGATTAATACAGTACCACACATGCATTAAGAAGTGCACCAAAATTTACTTTCAGTTTCAAGGCTAATCCAGTTTACGGAATTCCTTTTATTGCTTTTAGCTTTCACAACTATATTTTTGTAATTGACAACAAAATTAAAACAAAGCCCCAGACATGCACCTTGTGGCACAGAGTGAGGTGTTCTTGATCTATCCAGCTTCAGGGACAGCCACTGAGCTCTTCTTCTCCCACTTCCAGTGGAGAAGATAACAGGCAGACTGCGACCATGGCCAGGAGGCAGGCAGTCACTGGCACTCATGTTCACTGAGGTGACGAGGCCCAGATTTGTGGTCTATAGGAGCGATGCTAAGTTATGGATTACGATGCCTAATTGAGGTATGGGAGGTGGCACGTTGCTCCACCATGTTTGAATAGGATTCAAGTGCAGGTTCCAGCCCCAAAGCCTTGAGCAGATCCATAAACATGGAGGTTCCCCACCCTGTATCTGCTGACCCTCCAGCCAGGCTTCAGCCCCCTGTTGACCTACCGTTTGCACAGCCAGTTCATCGCCTCCGGACAAGGCCTCAGCCTTTTCCCAGGGCAGATACTCAGGGATGCTGCTCAGGCCCAGGCTGGTGTCTACCACCAGGTGCCGGTCCAAGCCCCACAGCAGCCAGATGTTAACCCAGTTCCCTGACTCGAAGAAACACTCCCAGATCAGGTAAGGAAGATTTCTGGCAGCTTTCTTTGTGTTGTGTTGTTTCAGGCTGTGTCCGGTGCAGTTGCAATGCACAGGGAGGAAGGCAGCGCTGTGCGTCTGCAGGATTGTAAAGCAACCTTCTTACGTTTTCCTATGGCAAAATTTTTAAACAAGTTTTTGCTTGGCACATTGTTTTTGGGGAAAACGTTAGGCATGCTAAAAAAGGCACAGCTGTACTGTTGTTTAGCTTGTGCTAATTCTGTCGTCCCTGATTTGTTTCCTTAGGATATCTAGCATGCTGACTTCTTCCTCAACATTGAATAGTGACAAAATTGCTTCCACTGGGCTATGGTTAACACCCACATTTACAACTCTCCATCAATCAGCTCTAAAATTTATATATCTCCTCCAGAATGAGACAAGACTCTGGGTCACAGACAGCTAGGCTAACATTCTCTGCTCCCCCAACCACCCTAGACACCTAGCTATTATAACACCCTGTCTACATCAGTATGAGTCCCAGGAGCAGACCTAGATTTCAAATTTCAGTGTAGGAGATTTTAGTCTTTGGGTTGGGTACCAACTATGAACTTAACAAATTGATGGTACAAACACATCATGTTTGTTCAACCATATGGAATGTGGTATGTAACTGAGAATACGCTGGGCCCAGCTATGAAGTACCATGTGGTTAAATATTCTGCCAATATTATCTAGCCTCACACATGTGAACTCATATCCCAGCAAGAATCAGTGTTCTGGCGTACCTGTCTCAGTGAGATCCATACTGCAAGAATAGCCAGTATCAGTAGAATCCATACCCCAGGAACAGCTGGTACCAATGGGAACCACATCTGTGGGAGAGCTAATGCTTGCGGAACCCATACACCACCAAGAATCAGTGCTCACAAGACTCATACCCTAGTGAGGGTCAGAACCCATGGAACACATCGCAGTGAGCATCAATGTTTTTGGAACAGACACCCATGAGACAGTGCTTATGGAACTGCACTCCAGTGAAAATCAATATCCAGTGAAACCCATAACCCAATGTGAGCATCAATGTCCTTTAGGAGATGTTGGGAGAGAGCAAGCTGTAATTTTTCACAGTACAATAGAGCTAGTCAGTGGAGTTACTGCAACTCCAATATTTCCTAAGTCGCTGTTACATTTGTACAAATAACTTAAGTGTTTCTTGGCCATTTTCCAGAAGGGTCTGAAGAATTGAAACTTTCTATTGACTGGCAGAATATTAAACGCTCCCCCATGGCTCCAGCTCCATCAATAAAACTCTATTTCTGTAAACCCTAGCTTCCCAACAAGCCAGAGATTAGCAATAACTGAAAGACAGCAGCAAAGATCTGTGCAAAGCTCAGCTCATAGAAATACCTAGGAACAACAAAGGGAACAAGGCCCAGGCACATGCTGAGAGAGAGAGAGAAAAAGAGAGAAAGGGGAGAGAGAGAGAAGGGGAGAAAGGGGAGCAAGAGAGAGAAAAAGAGAGAATGAGGAGAGGGAGAGAGAGAGAGAAAGAGAAATAAACGTCCTGAATTGGACTAAAGCTGATTTCAATATGATAAGACAGGATCTGGCCAAAGTGGACTGGGAGCAGCTACTTGTAGGAAAGTCTACATCAGCCCAATGGGCTGATTCAAAAAGAAAATAGTGAGAGCTCAGGGCCAACATGTTCCTGTAAAGGTGAAGGGTAGGACCAACAAGTCCAGGGAACACTGGATATCACGGGATATAGAGGTTTGGATAAGGCAAAAAAAGGAGGCTTATGGCAGATACAGAATACTGAAATCAGCAGAAACCCTAGAGAAGTATAGAAAGTGTAGGGGGGTGCTTAAAAAAGTAATTAGGAGAGTGAATAGGGGGCATGAAAAAACACTGGCAGGCAAGATAAAGGAAAATCCCAAGGCATTTTATAAATAAAGGGCAAGAGGATAACCAGGTACAGACTAGGGCCTATTAGGGACCAAAGTGACAATCTCTGCGTGGAGGCGGAGGATGTAGGTGAGGTTTTAAATGATTACTTTTCATCTGTGTTCACTATGGAGAAGAAAGATGTAGGTGTAGAAATCAGAGAGGGGACTGTGATATACTTGAACAAATTAGAATTGAAAGGGAGGGGGTATTAGTGGTTTTAGTGGGCTTAAAAGTGGATAAATCCCCAGGCCCAGATGAGATGTATCTCAGGCTGCTACGTGAGGCAAGGGAGGAGATTGCAGGGGCTCTGACACTAATTTTCAAATCTTCTCTGGCCACAGGAGAGGTGTGAGGACAGCGAATGTGGTATCATTATTCAAGGAGGGTAGTGGGGATAAACCAGGAATGACAGGCCAGTGAGTCCAACATCAGTGATAGGGAAACTATTGGAAAAAATTCTGAGGGGCAGGATTAATCTCCACTTGGAGAGGCAGGGATTAATCAGGGATAGTCAGCATGGCTTTGTCAGGGGGAGATCATGTCTAACAAACGTGATTGAATTTTGAGGTGACTAGGTGTGTAGATGAGGGTAGTGCAGTTGATGTAGTCTACATGGACTTCAGTAAGGCTTTTGACAAGGTCCCGCATGGGAGAATGGTCAAGAAGGTACGGGCCCATGGGATCCAGGGCATTTTGGCAAATTGGATCCAAAATTGGCTTAGTGGCAGGAGGCAGAGGGTGATGGTTGAAGGTTGCTTTTGTGATTGGAAGCCTGTGACAAGTGGTGTACCACAAGGATCAGTGTTGGGACCCTTGCTGTTTGTAGTGTACATAATGATTTAGACGTGAATATAGGAGGTATGATCAGTAAGTTTGCAGATGACATGAAAATTGGTGGTGTCGTAAATAGTGAGTAGGAAAGCCTTAGATTACAGGATGATATAGATGGGCTGGTAAGATGGGCAGAGCAGTGACAAATGGAATTTAATCCTGAGAAGTTTGAGGTGATGCATTTTGGTAGGACTAACGCAGCAAGGAAATACACAATGAATGGAGGGCCCCAGGAAGTACAAAGGATCAGAGGGACCTTGGTGTACATGTCCATAGATCCCTGAAGGCAGCTGCACAGGTAGATAAGGTGGTTAAGAAGTCACATGGGATACTTGCCTTTATTAGCTGAGGCATGGAATATAAGGGGAGAAATTTCCCCATGTCAGGTGGGCTGAGCAGGAGCGGATGTGGGCGGGCGTGGACCCGATCGCTGACCGCGATTGGGTCCATGCCGCCATTTTACGCAGGCGGGCCAATTAAGGCCCACCCAGCCTATTTCTCGACTCCCGAGGATAGTGGGAGTGGGCGGGTGGCGGCGGGTGTGGGCGGGCGACGGCAGCAGGTGTGCACAGACCGCCGGGTCCAATGGCAACCCGGCGGCCTGTTTAAATGAAGGCCTGGCAATCTTTGCAAGGTTGCTCACAATGGCCGGCAGAAGGGCTCACCAGAAGGCTTCTGCTGGGTATGCAAGTCCGGAGGGTAGGCCAATGGGGCAGGCCAGGACGGAAGGTAGGGCAGCAGGGCAGGCCAGGCCAGAGGGTAGGGCAGCGGGCAGTGTGCTCCTCGGGTGAGTGCTTGCTACCATCCTGGAGGAGGTGGCAGCATGGTGGGAGATCCTGCTTCCGCGGATGGGAAGTAGATGTATCCCCACCTGACCAAACGTGCATAGGAGGAGGTGGCTGAGAGTGTGAGCTCCCATGATGTGGTGTGTCGCACATGGGTCCAGTGCTGAAAAAGATTCAACGACCTCCTGCACTCGGGGAGGTTGAGTACCATGTGCTGGAACTGGTCACTTAATGCAGCCGTCACCCTTTCCCCCCCAGTCACCCCCCCAGCAACTCTGAGTGCAGTTACAGCATTGAATCCTTCATGGCATTTATCCCTCGCTGGGTGGGCCAGCAAATATTGCCCATGCATAGTTCACCCTGAGAGGGTTGAGCTGAGATGGGTTCTGCACCTGCAGCATGTGTGACACTGACATCCAGAGTATAGAATGGGGGTGAAGCTCAAGGATCTGCACATAGGCATTATGCTGGAACTGGGAAGCATGTCAAAATCAGGGTGCTAACATGCTGGGAGGGGAGCTTCCAGGTGGCGGGGCACCAATCCATCTGCTGGCTTTTGCGTTCCATGTGCTTGTACCTCCTTGCTTTGCAAGCTTACACCTTGTGGTGCCACATGTGATGGAGGCAGCATTTTGGCAAGGGTAGGGGTCAGCCCTGGCTTCTTTGTGTGAGTGTGTCGCAGCTGCGGGGTAACGAAGAACTAAAGCCCTGCAATGTCCCACTTTGGTTGGGTTGGCAGGGATGCGATGGGAATCCAGGTAGAGGCTGGGCTAATCAATGCTCTTCTCTCCTTTTCAGGAGAAGACTGCATACAATTTCGCCGAGCGGATGCGGACTGGCGGAGGCCAGGCCCAGTTGGCCACCTTGACTCCTTTTGAACAGCAGGCCATGGATCTGGAGAAGTCATGCGCCCAGGTCCACCGGTGGCGATGAGGCTGGGGTGCCACAGGGAGGTAAGTATGCCGAGCACTGAGGTCACCATGTGTGTTCCAGCAGCCATGGCACTGCTGACTGCTCAGTGATTGAAGTTTGCAACATGTGTTGACCATTGATAATGGGAGGATGAACGCATAACGATCCAGCGGACTGGCATGCAAAGTGACATTGTGTGCACTTTAACTAATCAAATGTCCCTGTTCTTCCTTTCAGCATCACCGGAGCAGGGCCGGGAGGAGGAGGCAGAGGGGCCACCTGACACCTGAGGGCACAGAACAAACCGACTCACCAGCGTCACACCAACTCTGCCAGACAGGCACCAGCGCAGATACTAGCATCTCAGTGGGAAGTGGATCTTCGGCTAGTGTCCTGGGGCACGGCGGTGAGTGAACTTCACACTCATTTGAGGTGTGGGCAAGACAGAGAGTGCCCAGGGCGCCGGCAGTCAGAGGACTGCTGGGGACCAGGCATATGCTCAGTCGGTGGCTGATAACGTGCCTCTGGGGTCGTCCGTGAGGCAACAAACGCTGGAAGTGCAGCAGGGTATGCGGGAGGATCTGGCGGAGATACATGAGGCAATGCGTGGCATGGTAACCGTGCTGGAGTAGTCCACATGGAGCATCACCGATGCAATGAGCCTCATGGCCGAGCGCCATGCTTCCTCCATGTAGAGGCTCCACTAGGAGAACAATCAGGGCCTCCTGGGGTTGCGCTCAGACCTGCAAGCTCTCACAGCGGCATTGACCTCAGCTGGTCAATGCCCATGTGGGAGATGGTTTGGGCACCGTATCCCAGCTCAGTGCCCATCCATCTACAGTGAGCAAAGGGTTCGAAGTGACCACACATCAGCGCAGCAGCTGCCTGTCGTCTCTGCAGGTTCCTCTCAGGGTGCTCTGAATGAGCGCAGCAGCTCCTCCCACCCCTCTGCCAGTGACCATGGCATCCGATGAGGCTGCGGCGACTGGGGAGAAGCCAGCTGTGGAACTGGCCGTTCCCTCCCAGGCGGGGCCATCAAAGGCTCCACGGGCCAGAGGACGGCCGCCAAGGCCAACAGGACAGCACAGTGAGCAGGCTGTCTCAGATGCCAGTGCCAGGAGAGGGGGGAAGCACCTAGATGTAGCACCCTAAGTGTAAATTTAAGGCACATTGGGCACACCACGGGTTTCTCACTGGTGCTTTTATGTTGCCCCATATTAGTTCATTTAAGACTTGGTGTGATGTGCAACACCTTTTTTTTTTATTTCTGAAGTTACTTTTGTAATCTCATTAAATTTTGATATGTAACCATGGCTCAGGGTGATTCCGTACTTCTGCAGGTGGATGGGAGCCCATGATGTTATGAGTGAGTTGTTTGACATTGAACTTTATTGACAAGGGCCTTAGTTAATGTTCCTATCCAGGCAGATTTAGCATTCAGGTATCGAGTATGGAGCCTGTAGCCCTGGCGTGTGTTGAAGGTCCATCTGTGGTGTGTTAGCTGAAGGTTCTTTGGATTAAAGCCTCCCAGGTGTCCCTGCCTCCCTGGAGTATGCCCAGGTCAGCGTCTACCCCCTCAGCATTCACCTATGTGTGCTCATCCTCGGACTCACTGCTGGACTCATCATGTGCGTCCAAAGCAACTGCGTCTACATCTTCTTTGTCCACTGCGTTGCCCCTTTTCAGCGCCAGATTGTGGAGAGCGCAGCATGCAACCACTATCAGTGACACACGATCTGGGGGGTATTGGAGTGCGCCCCCTGAACGGTCCAGGCATGGGAAGCGCATCTCGAGATGAGTGATGGTTCCCTCCACCACAGCCCTTGTGGAGGTATGGCTCCTATTGTACCACTGCTCAGCCTCTGTTCTTGGATGGCAGAGAGGCGTCATGAGCCACCTTTTCAGGGGATAGCCCTTGTCACCCAGCAGCCATCCATCCAGCTGGACTGAAGCACTGAAGGGCCTCAGCGCCTGGGAGTGACCGAGTACGTAAGCATCGAGGGAGCTGCCTGGGTACCTTGCACAGACTTGCAGAATCTGCATCTTGTGATCACACTATCTGCACGTTCAAGGAGTGGAATCCCTTCCTGTTGACAAAGGCACTGGGCTCACCCGCTGGCATCTTGATGGCCACATGTGTGCATTCGATTGCACCCTGGACGCAGGGGAAGGCAGCAATTGCTGTGAAGCCTCTGGCTCGCTCTATCTGGCTGGCCTCGTCCCAGCGGTAGTGAATGAAAGTTGGTGCACGCCTGAACAGAGCATCTGTCACCTGTGAACAGCTGGCTGGGAGGCTTTGCAAAGATCACCCACCGACCCCTGGAAAGAGCTGGAAGCATAGTAGTTGAGGGCAGCTGTGACCTTTAGTGTCACTGGCATGGGGTGTCCACCCACACAGTTGGCGCAGATCTCAGCACCTATCACCCAACAGGTGGTGGTGACTGTTTCCCTTGAGAAATGGAGCCTCCTTCGGCACTGCACCTCAAGACATATTGAGGTAGCTGATTCACCGCCTGTATACCCTGGCAGTAGGATAGTGGCTTCTTCTGCGGCTCCTTCCCCCTTGGACTTCCTGTTGGCCCTGCCCCCTTGTGCCTGTGCCTCTCCTCCCAAGAGTGGCTTCTCTGGAAGCTGAATGTGTACTCCTGGCCCCCTCCCTCCTCAGACGAGGTGCCTCCAGTGGACAGCACAACTCCCATTCCCAGGCTAAGGGAAGGCTTCCTGAAACCTGCAGGCCCCAAAAATGATCTTTACTGTGGAGTCCTGACCTGAAGGCTGTTACTCCTGTCCAAGCAGCTGGTATGAGTTTTGAAGTATTCCTGCTCACACAGGCAAGTATCAGTAACTTTCACAATTAAATATTTAACAGATACCATTCGCGACCACACCAAACCCTCTTATCCCGCCCGTGGATGAGGTTTATACAAACGTCTCCTACCTGCCTGCCTGTTGCGCCCATCAATTGCTGCCTCAAGGGCCTTAACTACATGATTAATTAATGGCGGGTGCACATCCGAGAACATCGCACACCCACCAACCTAAATATCGACATGGGCCAACGCTCGACCGACATCACCGCGCCTCATTTTACGCACCAGCACGCAGGGCCCGCCCCCGCATGCCAATGGGAAAATTCTGGCCTAAGAGCAGGGAGGTTATGTTGGAGCTGTATAAAACACAAGTCAGGCCACAGCTGAAGTAGTGTGCAGTTCTGGTCGCCACACTACAGGAAGGATGTGATTGCACTGGAGAGGATGCAGAGAAGATTCACCAGGATGTTGCCTGGGCTGGAGCGTTTCAGCTATGCAGAGAGACTGGATAGGCTAGGGTTGTTTTCCTTAGAGCAGAGAAGGCTGAGGTGGTGGGGGGGGGGGGGGGGCGGCGCCTGATAGAGGTATGCAAAATTATAGGGAAGATAGGAAGCCACTTTTCCCCTTAGTTGAGGTGTCAATAACCAGGGGGCATATATTTAAGGTAAGGGGTAGGAGGTTTAGAGGGGAGTTGAGGAAAAATGTTTTCACCCAGAGGGTGGTTGGAATCTGGAACACACTGCCTGACGGGGTGGTAGAGGCAGGAACCCTCACAACATTTAAGAAGTATTCAGATGAGCACTTGGAACGCCATAGCATGCAGGCTATGGGCCAAGTGCCGGAAAATGGGATTAGAATGGTTAGGTACTTGATGGCCGGCACCTATTGGGTGAAGGGCCTGCTTCTGAGCTATTGGTGCGAGAGGGAAAGGGGAGAGCGAGGGGGAAAGGGGAGGGCGAGGGGGAAAGGGGAGGGCGAGGGGGAAAGGGGAGGGCGAGGGGGAAAGGGGAGGGCGAGGGGGAAAGGGGAGGGCGAGGGGGAAAGGGGAGGGCGAGGGGGAAAGGGGAGAGCGAGGGGGAAAGGGGAGAGCGAGGGGGAAAGGGGAGAACGAGGGGGCAAGGGGAGAGCGAGGGGGCAAGGGGAGGGCGAGGGGGAAAGGGGAGGGCGAGGGGGAAAGGGGAGGGCGAGGGGGAAAGGGGGGAGAGAGAAAGGGCAAGCATTAGTGTCAATTATTAAAGAGATTATAGCTGGGCATAGAGAAAAACACCAGGTAATCAGGAGCAGTCAGCATGGTTTTGTGAAAGGTAAATGATGTTTAACCAAATTATTAGAGTTCTTTGAAGGAGTAACGTGCTGTGGATAAAGGGGAGCCTGTAGACGTACTGTACTTGGATTTCCAAAAGGCATTTGATAAGGTGTCAGTTACATCAAGGGTTATTGTGGAAAATAAAAGCTCATGATGTAGGGGGCAACATATTAGACTGGATAGAGGGTTAGCTGGCTGGCAGAAAACAGGGTATGCATAAATGGGTCTGACATGCAGGATGTGATGTGTAAGGTCCCACAGGGCACAGTATTGGGGAATACTGCATGCAGTTTTGGTCTCCTTATTTAAGGAAGGATGTAAATGCATTGGAGGCATTTTAGAGAAGGTTTACTAGATTGATACCTGGAATGATTGGGTTGTCTTATGAGGATAGGGTGGACAGGCTGCGCTTGTTACCACTGGAGTTTAGAAGTGACGGGTGACTTGACTGAAGATCCTGAATAGTTTTGACAAGGTGGACATGGAGAGGATGTTCCCTCTTGTGGGCAAGGCCAGAACTAGGGGACACTGTTTAAAAATTAGGGTTCGCCCTTATAGGGCAGAGATGAGGAGAAATCTTTTCTCTCAAAGGGTTGTGCAACTTTGAAACTCTGCCTCAGGAGGCAGTAGAAGCTGGGTCACTGAATATATTTTAAAGGAGGTAGTTAGATTCTTGTTAGGCAAAGGAATTAAAGGTTATGGGGGGGGTAGATGGGAATGTAGAAATCGCAATGCAAATAGGTCAGCCATGATCTTATTGAATGGCGGAGTGGGCTCGAGGGGCTGAATGACCTATTTCTGCTCCTATTTCGTATGAGAGAAGGCGGGCACGTGCAAGGGAGGGAGAAGGCGTGCGAGGGATTGAGAAGGTGGGTGAGAGAGAGAGCAGGCGGGCACGCGAGGGAGAGAGCAGGCGGGCTCGCGAGGGAGAGAGCAGGCAGGCTCGCGAGGGAGAGAGCAGGCAGGCTCGCGAGGGAGAGAGCAGGCGGGCACATGCACACGAGGGAGACAGAAGGTGGGCACACGCGCGCGAGGGAGAGAGCAGGCGGGTGCGCGCGCATGAGGGAGAGAGAAGGCGCGCGCGCACGCACGAGGGAGAGAGAAGGCAGGCGCGCGAGGGAGAGAGCAGGTGGGTGCACGTGAGGGAGACAGAAGGCGGGCACACGCACACGAGGGAGAGAAGGCGGGCGCACGAGGGAGAGAGAAGGCAGGCGGGCGCGCGAGGGAGACAGAAGGCGGGCACACGTACACGAGGGAGAGAGAAGGCGGGCGCGCGAGGGAGAGAGAAGGCAGGCGCGCGAGGAAGAGAGCAGGCGGGCGCGCGAGGGAAACAGAAGGCGGGTGCGCGCGCACGAGAGAGAGAGAAGGCGGGCGCGCGCACACGACGAAGAGAGAAGACAGGCGCGCACACGGAGAGAGAAAGCAGGCATGCGCATGAGGGAGCGAGAGAGAAGGCGGGCGTGCGCATTTCGGAGAGAATTCGTGAGTGGGAATGAGAGCGCGGGAGAGAGGAATAGCCGTTCGCAGGGGTCTGAATGGGGCAATATCAGGCGATTCAGAAGCATTGCATGCCTGCAGGGAACTCCTGGGAGTGGGGGGCGGGGCGGGAGTGGTGGTGGAAAGAATGTTCGGCGGAATCTTTGGACAGCAGTGACCCACACTATTTTTGCAGATCAGGGTATTGCATGCCTTGTACATGTAAATTGCAACTGGGGTTCTTACTACGTCTTACGACACAATTTGCCAGATATTGAGACCGAGTCTTGATACAGACCATTTGCTCATGAGATGGTCCCTTTAAAAATAATGGGAGCCAGAACATCGACATTTCCAGGGCATGAAGTTTATCAATTCCACTTAGAGGGTGTCTGTGTATTGAACATTGATTTCAACGGGTTTAAATTGACCCCAGTCAGACATACACACACTAAAAATGTTACTTTCCTTTTGGCTGCCTTCATCCCCAAGTTGTGGACTCTCATTGGGGTTTGGGCACCATTTGCATCACCCACTTGCCAGTATATAACCAAGGGGCTATTCGTTTTGTAGGATCCTAAACACATAATGAACTGGCAGGGTGTTAAAGAGAATTATTAGTAACACTCAATCCTGTCCTCACATGGTATTCACGGATGGGCATTTTTCGCTTAAGTTAAGAAACAGTGATGGGTGTGGGAACTGTGACTGTTTACGCTTACTCTTGGGTACTGAGGCAGATTTAGCACCCAAACCTGATTCAGATCAGCACAAAATTTTCGACTAAATAAATCACATTTAATGACACTTATGAAATGAGGTCCAGTCTGCATATCTTTTATCCTGATATATGTACTCTCTAGTTTCTTTGTGCATAGTCTCCTTTGTCAGGAACATTTCAACACGTGGCCTTAACTCAGACAGCATCTGCTGAGGTATGGTGCAACAGTACCCCCTTGAGTTTGTCTCTGTGATTGCAGCAAAGATTATCCATGGCCCCAGCTGGAGTTGGTCTAAGCCAGTATTGTCCAATATGTTAGCCACATCAGGCTAAGTGGAAATGCAGATGTGGAAAACAGCATTTCTGATTATTAAATAGAAAAAGAGAACTGAAGAAGAAACAACTGACTTACACTTATGGAGCACTTTGCAAAACCTCAATGTCCCAAAGCACTTTACAGCCAATGAAGTACTTTTGAAATGTAATCAATGTTGCATGGAGAAAAAAAGCAGCAGTCAATTTGCACACAACAAGCTCCCACAAACAGCAATATAGTAATGATCAGATAATCTGTTTTTAGCTGTTATTTCAGGCATAAGCATCAGCCAGGACACTGGGGAGAACTCCCCTGCTCTTCTTCTTTATACCCACCTGAGAGGGCATTCATTAACAAATCACACTTTTTTCCCAAGCTCTACACATTAGCAAAAATAAAACCAGAGCAGCAGCTGGGTGGGATACCGCGTAATCCTTTATTTACAACAAACGCTCAGTGCCTAACTTTAAAACAAAGATTTCCCCATTCAAGCATGGATTGAGTGACAGAGGTTTGAGAAAGAGTAGGGGAAACGGGGCCAAAACAAATAAGTGTCTGTACACCCTTAACACTTTACCCCTCAAAAACCTCATTTTTAAATCCTAAATGCTGCAATAAGGCACAGTGCCAATTAGCCCACATTACCAAATGTTGCCCATATATCCTCCCCGTTATTTTAAGCATGAGCAGTCGTTCTCCCCATTATGACACAGTGTTAAGCTGCTCCCGCCTCCTCAGCTGTTTACCAACTTTAATTTTTCCAGCTCCAGAAAGATCGAAGGTATAGTCAGACGTTAAGTACGGCACCTCTCCTATCACTCCAGGCTGAAAGAGAATCAAAAATAGTCAGCAACAGTGGGGAATTTGCCAGGCCCTCACTTCCAAGTTTCAGGCTGTTCTAGGTCTGTGCTCCACAGTATTGGAGATAGAATGATGGTTCACTGTCACCAGAACCCATACTTCACACTTTACCTTGGCTTCTCATCAATCACCTGGTCTTTTATTGGGCCAAAGAACTGGGGTAACCCAAAGCAGAAACAATAAACTGCCCTCACCAGAAACACTGACCACACCCTCCACCCCTTTCAAAGAGTCAAAATGCTCTGCGGCACGTCCCACCGAGGCTCACACATCTAGAATTGCTTTTTCGGTGACGTATCAGGCATGTCTGGAAACGATGGAACCCATATCCCAGGAAGAGTTTTGTCAAGGTGTACAATATAGTTAAAAGGAATGGAAAGTTTAATCTGCAATATTATTTTAGATTTTAAGAGAAGACGACAAGTTTAAACAAGTAAAAGTAGCAGGAAGTTGTTTATATCTATGACAGACCTGGATTGATTGCGCTGCTGTTCCCTGCACTTACAGTAGCTGGGATGGCAGTCTGGTAATCAAAGGCAAACAAATGCCACTACTGCAGCATGCTTCATTTTCCTGCGATGCTGCGACACTGAAACCACAGTGGGCAGCAAACCTCTACTTTTTTAACACCCCTCCCCCACTTGTGCTCCTCTCTTCTTTCCCTCCCCTTCCTCCTGCTCCTCATGCCCTTGATGTGTGTGTGTCAGGATCACTGTGTGACTGCGAAAGACCATACACTTCCGCAACATAAATAGCAGGAGAAAGCAATGAGTTAGATATATTTGAAGCATGTGCAGATCTAGCAAGCAAAAGCCTCACAGCAACCCCAGTGTGAAAGGTTACAAGCAGTCAGTTCGATCTAACAATAATCCCACATCCTGACTCCCTAAAGCCTGTCCACCTACAAGGCACAAGTCAGGAGTCTGATGGAATGCTCTCCACTTGCCTGGATGAGTGCAGCTCCATCAACACTCAACACCGTCTAGGACAAAGCAGCCCATTGATTGGCACCCCATCCACCATCTTCAACATCTACTCCACCACCGACACAGTAGCAGCAGTGTCTACCATCTACAAGATGCACTGCAGCAACTCACAAGGCTCCTTCAACAGCACCTTCTAAACCTGTATCTCTACCACCTAGAAGGACAAGGGCAGCAGATGCATGGAAATGCCATAGCTGAAAGCTCCCCTGCAAGTCACACACCATCCTGACTTGAAAGTATATCACCATTCCTTCACCGTCACTGGATCAAAATGTCAGTGTTTAGGTGGAGAAGTCCATCCACAAAATTCTGGAACTCCCTCCGTAATATCCCTGGGTGTACCTACACATGGACTGCAGAGGTTCAAAAAGGCAGCTTACCACCACCTTCTCAAGGGCAATTAGGGATGGGCAATTCTAGCCAGCGACACCTACATCTCATGAAAGAATTAAAAACAAAAACGTGCATCCAAAAAATGCGACTACCCCAGTGAATTATCCCAGTCAAATACACAGCATCCCCGTTAACGCTGCAGATGTACCATTACCCAGTTAATGCACCAATACCCCTCATCAAAATGTACCCAACCCATTACAGCCCCCCAACATTCACCATTCAACATAGAACCCCTGGAATGTACCCCATCCAGCATGTTATCCAATGCATGATTCATTATTTAAAAAAATCTAACAACACATCAATGCTGTTTTTTCATATCAAAAGTCTCAATAATATCCCAGTATTGGCTTCTCAGGTTTCCTGAACAGCAGCATAACTAGTGCAGCGCCCTCACTGCTAACAATCCCACTCCTCAGCCCAGAGACCGTTGGCAGCTTTTTTCCCACAAGCCTATCTTACCTGGTTCCTGAAGAGTGAATGGGGTGTGGTAACTGCCCCCATCAGCAAGCAGTTAACCTGTTTCAGTCTTCCCACAGGAACCGGGGTCAGTATGTAGTACAATTTCTTTTCCAGGTTAATCCCACGAATAATTCCTATGGTGAAAAGGTCTATAGTTAATCTCAAATACAGAACATCCAGATACCCTAGAGTAAACACAAACTGACTCAATATCGTCAACTTTACTGCATAGAGATCACTGGAGTCTAGCATAAACACATCAAGGGTGAATTCGACACCCTCACACAACTGGACAGTTCTGGAGACAAAAATCCAACCTTCTGAGATTCAAAAGGATCTGGGTGTCCTAGTGCATTAATCACAAACGGCTAGTATGCAGGTACAGCAAGTAATTAAGAAAGCTAATAGAATGTCATTGTTTATTGCGAGGGGAATTGAATACAAAAGTAGGAAGGTTATGCTTCAGTTACACAGGGCATTGGTGAGACCACATCCAAAGTACTGTGTATTGTTTTGGTCTCCTTATTTAAGGAAGGATGTAAAAGCATTAGCGGTTCAGAGAACTGATAGACTAATACCAAGAATGGGTGGGTTGTCTTATGAGGAAAGATTGGGCAGGCTAGGCTTGTATCCACTAGAGTTTAGAAGAGTAAGAGGTGACCCGATTGAAACCTTTATGGTCCCGAGGGGTCTTGACAGGGTGGATGTGGAGAGGATGTTTCCTCTTGTGAGAGAATCTAGAACTAGTGGTCACTGTTTAAAAGTAAAGGGTTGCTCATTTAAGATAGAGGAGAAGTTTTTTCTCCCAGAGGGCTGAGTGCCTTTGGAACTCTTCCTCAAAAGACAGTGGAAGTAGAGTCTTTGAATATTTTTAAGGCAAAGGGTAGACAGATTCTTGGTAAGTAAGGGGGTGAAAGGTTATTGGAGGTAGGCGGGAGGTTACAATCAGATCAGCCATGATCTTGTCAAATGGTGGAGCAGGCTTGAGGGGCCGAGTGGCCTACTCCTGCTCCTAATTCATATATTCTTCAGTCAGGCTTTGGAGAGAGCTTAAGAGCCAAATCAGGGTATTCTTTGTGCTGTTGGATAGCATCCACTAGGAAATGGGTTGAAACTGCAAATTCATTTCATGTAGGATCCCTGCAGACAGAGGAAGAGAGAACATTCACCCCATTGGTCTGAGCAGGATTTGGAAGGCAATGTCATTATAACAGCATATATTGTAACAAGCTTGTACAGCAGCTGGGTTCAGCTGATATCGACTGAAGGCCCAATTCCATAGACATGAGCACATAATCTAGAACTGCACTGTAGTGCAGCCCTGAGAGTGCACTGCATTGAGAGGTGCTGTCTTCACAAAAGGTGTTAAACCGAGGGCACTTCAGTCCGCTCACATGTACGTAATTCTCTCAGAGTGCTGACCAACATTACTCCCCCAATCAACATCATATCTACTGTCTATGGGACCTTGCTGTGTACAATCTGCTTCTGCATTTGACTATGTAAAATCACTGACTAGACTTCAAAAGTAATTCGGTGATCCGGACACCACCATGCCCAGTGCAAGCAAGTGACACGTTGGTGGTGTCCGAACACGAGTGACCAGTGTGTCAAATTCCTGTTCCATGAATCCCAAAGCATTCACTAGCATCATTATGTGCACAATTGAAGCTTATCCTGCACCTCAGCTCTGTAAAACTGTTCACCTTCCACCCCATGCATTGGTGATGTAAGGAGATTGGGCAGTGAACAGTGCATTTCTGACCGCCAGAATGTGATCTGGTACAAGTCTCTCAGTACTTACCAACACCAAAACAGTCACATATTGGAGCCCGTGGGAGCAACACAGGCCCATCTGCCTGGGAGCTGACACCATTTGGTATTCTGCATAGTCCAACCAAACTGGCATTGGCTACATACAAAATGTGGGTAGGAGTCACATCACAGTGTAACACATGCAGAGCTACTGCACTAAATGGCACCTAAAAAACAAAAGCCAGTTATTTTCAGAAAATGGTCTATTGGTGTTCAACACCCTCAAGGCACCTATCATCATCCACAACAGAAGTCCAACATCCAATACTGCACAGGGCCCAAAATTATTCCCAAAATGACCTACATGGCATGACACCCAACACTATCTTCTGATAAAAGGGAAAACAACCTGATTCATCAAGTTAAAACGTATCAACTCTACCATAGTTTAATTTTATTTACTAATGTTATTATCCAGCAACGATGCTCCTGTCTAGAATGCTATAACCCAATTCCCTCCCCCTCTAATAATCAGGTAGGTAGTTCCCTCAATCCTAACAAGCTGCATGGCACAAAAAGCATCAGGTCTAGGGCCCAATCAGGGAAAGATTAGACAATGTCAACTCATTGATAGTAATGCCCCACTCTTCAGTACCCATGCACCACCCTTGCCCGTCAGAAAACACATTACTACAACCACATCTCAGTCTTTTATCTCTTGCTATGCTGATGGGTGGTAAACTAATTACAAGGAGATAATAGAGGGCATGTACAGGATGGGGGGTGGGGGAGGAGATTTAACAGATTTTTTAAACATACGAACATACAGACACTATTAAAACCATTATGAGTAAATAGAGAAAGGCTGCATAGCTCATGCCTTCTGCGTTCAGTTTTCTCAGATGAACAGCAGCCAAATTAGAGGGTCTTAAAGGAAGAGGCCACATAAGTTTTTTTACTTTTATTTACCTTAATAGAAAGGCAGGTAGGAGTGCTCCTCCTGAAACCACATTAAAAACATGGGCTGCTGCAAGCCACTGCTCATACCTCCTCCCAAACCCGTCACTCAGAATTCACCCAAGGTCCTCAGCCAATGTCTAAGAATGGTACTGATAGTTAGCCCATATTTTCCTAATGAAAATGGCAGACCAATCTGCCACTGTTCCATCACCAGCCTCATTAGGCATGCGCACTGTGTGTTGCACTTGTATCCCACCCCATGTTCCGAACAATCCAATTTCCATGCCATGATGTCACATCCACCACCCTGGGTTGCTTGCTGATGGACGGACTGGCTTATCTGAGGCTCTGAATGCTGGGTCTCCAAGAAGTGAACAGTCAGACTAAAGGTTTTCCTACAAGGTAGGAGAGTTAACCTAAATTCTCAAAGAAAGTGCACCCTTTAGTAAACTGCGCCACACAAAGGATATTCAGGGGAACACCCATGCTGAGAATCATGCACTACATCTTCAAACATGCAGCTGAGATAAATTTGTAAAGGAGTGGCGGTTACCTGATAGGGTAGCATGCTGTGCAAGGACAAAGGGCACCCAGTGTCCGATGGCTGCAGTTGGCTGAAACAACCCAAAAGAGCCAAATCTCTCAGCACATTACTGCGGGACTTCCTGAAAAACACAAATCGACAGCAAGAGGATGTTAGAACATCAAGCTTCAGATGTTGTTTGCATTTGTAAACATGCATTACATCGAGCTCTGCCTGTAATTAGCACCAATACCAATACTAGCATTGTGAAGCTATGCCCATCAGGAAAGGATGAACTGTCCTTCCTCTTGAAAAAGGTTGAGAGGTGATCTCATAAAGCTTTTTAAAATGATCAAATGTTTTGATCAAGTAAACACAAGCATTTCCATTTGTGAGGAAGAGTAAAACCGGAGGTCATCAATGCAAGATAGTCACCAAATAATCAAATAGGAAAATCAGAAGAAACTTGTGTGTGATGAGAATGTGGAACTCGCTACCACAGGGAGTCATTGAGGTGAATACTGTAGATGCATTTAAGGGGAAACTAGATAAGCATATAAAGGAGAAGTGAATAGAGGGCTATGCTGATACAATTAAATGAGGAAGGACAGGAGGAAGCTTGAATTGCAGCATAAATGTTAGCATGGACTGGTTGGGTTAAATTACTTGTTTCTGTGCTAGATATTCTATGTAATTCGCTGTAAGCTTCCAGCTGGCATGGAGCCCCTAACCCCTGCCCCCACAACCCCAATATCCTCATATACTGCACAGAGTCCCTCCCCCGTTCCCAGCACCGAGCTTCCACATTCACACAGAAGCACATGTGCAGGCACACACAAAACCCTCAGCCTTCTCCATTGATCAGAGACATGAAAGGGTCAGGGACCTAGATAGGATGGTGTGAGACACTTGGAGGGGAGGAACTTGGAGATGATGTTCCTATGCAACTGCTGTCCTTGCCCTTCTAGGTGGTAGAGGTCACAGGTTTGGGAGCTCTTGCCAAAGAAGCCTTGGCAAGTTACTGCAGTACATCCTGTAGATAGTACACACTGTAGTTACGGTGGTGGACAGTGTGGATGTTCAAGCTAAATACTCTGTTTTATTGCAGAGCAATTAGCTGTATTCCTCTTTTGGGAGGTTGTGTTAACATGGGTATATTAACACAATAAGGTAATTAACTCAGTTCTATACTTACAAACAGCTTCCGTCTCCCACTCCAGGAAACTCAGATTGAACACGCATCAGCCTGTGCCCCTGGAATCCTCCGTGCAGGTTCAGATGTTCCTCCTGCTCCTCCTCCTCTGACAATGAGCTGAAGGGAATCCTGAAATCCACAGGCTTTTGCTGAATGTGGTGTTTTCCCTTGGTTTGCCAGCCAGCTGCTGTTTGCATGAACTCGGGTGTGAGAGCCACAGGGTCCTGGCTCCTCTCGGCACTACCAAGCTGCACCACATGTGTTGGGGCCAAGAGCCGAATCAGGTCAACCAAAATCGACAAACCAAATCCTATTGGGAAGAAAGGGAGGGGGAGGATGCAAAGAAAGTCAGACATATTTGAGAGGGGCTGAGGTCACAAGCATCAGGCGTACCTCACCCCTCAATGAGACAAGGCCACCAGGGTGGGGCTATTTCTGCTCGGTGCCTGGAGTTTCAACAAAAACAACATTTTTTTAAATATAAGTTTTCTAGGCTACTTCAGAGATCATAAAGAGTCAACCACATGGTGTGGGACTGCAGTCACATGCAGATCCAATTTGTTCATGATATGCGATGGCCAGTATAACAATTGAAGTAAAACTGGAACTCCTTATCCATTAATATAATTCAACTCCACATCACAATTACCACCTAAATTTACCAAGGGGGCTCAATGAAGGGCTAATATGTCCTTTAAATCCATTTATTGTCAAAAGTTATATCAAAATTAAACAGCACCCAACAAAGTGAACAAAAGCACAAGACAGTGACATTTTTAAAAGATATTCCTGCATTCAAAATTTTTCCATGTATCAGAGTACTTCATGTTTAATTTTTATCATTGATGCAAAAGGTGTCCAGCTCAGAAAGAAAGATTTGCAGCAGTGACAGAAGTTCTAGAGGTCACAGGGGGTTAAGAACTTAATGACAGGAATCGATCACTAAGTGCAAGGAGCTGCTTGAACTTCCTGCCATAGCTGACCTGCTTAATATAGTTTATAATTCATGCCTATGGTAAATGCAGTGGTCAGTACCATTTGTCCAATAGAGGCAGCTAACCAGGATAAACAGGGACATTGTAAGTGGTGGGGAATGTACCACATATAATGAATTCAGTTTTGCAACTTGCCATAGTAACATTCCAACTCATGATTTTTGATTTGTTAGTCCAGTAACAGAGCCTCTACAACTTCCAGAAAGAAACTTGCAGTGCCTCCTACATACAGGGGCACTTTGCAGTTAAAAAGGTGGCAACTGCAAGATGCAAAGGAATAACAGAAGATTAAGCCTCCAAACAGGATAACCAAGTAAACCTGAACTCACTTCTGGGCGTCTGGAGCAGAAGTCTTCACTGCAGAATACAAAACTCCAACCACCCTTTCCTCACCTGTTAGTCTCTGACCATTATCACACCACCTATGCCTGCATACCGAGTGTGGCCCCTGCCTCTTACATCCACAGCAGGCAATATCTCGTCATTCCTTCACTGTGATGAGCCAAAATCCTGGAACTCTCCACCTAACAGCACTGTGGGTGTACCTACAAGACATGGACTGCAGCAGTTCAAGGCAGCAGCTCACCACCACCTTTTCAAGGGCAATTAGGGATGGGCAATAAATAAACCTAGCCAGTGACACCCACTTCCCATAACTGAAAAAAAAATTTCAACCACTGCTTCCATCATTGCATTATGCATATAGCAACCGCACCCAGCCGCGACCACCCCCCTTCCCCCCAACAAAACACCCTTATTTTCCATATGCAATCAAGATGGGTCCAAGATTACCCTTCAGATTGCCCTGTACAGAGACTCAGTGATCTGATATCCTGTCACATCTGCATGATTCCAGGGCACTGCTAATACTCACAGGGACTCTGGCTCATCAATGGACCTGTCACTTGTGGCTGGGCTTCCTCCAATTGGCCTCAGGTGACCCTGTAAGTTAACACACCCATGAGTAGGGTGGTCCCAGCTGAATAAGCAGAGAGAAGCTACTAAGGTAAAGCTCCACACACAGCTGAAGGCATGGTCACCAATAGTGAAGCGATTAAAATAAACCTGAACCCCAGCACAAGTCAGCACCCTCGGGGAGGATGGGAGACAATCAACAGGGAAAAACAAATAGGAAAAGGCAAAAATGAAAACCTATTACCAATACTTGTTAGATTTAACTTGAGAGCTTTAATCTGACCTTTGATCCAGCCCATAGTGTTTATGACCAATGGTGATTCCTTCTTGTATCCCGCATATAGATACTTTGCAGTTTCCACATATCGATCCAGGTCCCGCTCACAGGACACATCACCATAATACACCATCTTATGGGGCTCACACTGGTGCATGTAAGGAGGGCCTGTTAAAGGGATAGAACAAATTAGAGTGCAAATGAGAGAACAAGCACAAAACGCATACATCTGTCAGAAGGTGCTCCAATGTTGAAGAATAGGTAATGTTGGTGTTAAGGGTTATCATGTTACACCAAGACAAAAACCTGAAGTGGGTGGTGGTGGAGGATCAGGGGTTGCACTCTTTGGCTTGCTTTTGCAGCTAATTAAAACAATATCTGGGCACTCTTCATTCCTCTTCTGCTCCTCAGTATCCAGAGTTATTTGCTACAAGATACTGGAATGGAAAATTGCCATGAGTGGTCCAGAGTCCCACAGATACTAATGATACAAAGCAGGAATGCACCACAGAGTCCCTTCGCCTTTTATGAACTCCAGCAAGCCCGCTCCCCTCAGTATCACTTGACATAAGTGAACACAGGGCTTGACAAAAACATCATGTATGCTCTGCACAAAGGTAGGTCCTTGGCTCATAGTCTTCTCTATGTCTCTCTCTCCTGTGCAGTCTTATCATTTCCAATAACCTCCTTCAATTTTCAAGCCATCCAGCATTGATACTCTCTTCCTTTATTTTCCCTTGAAATCTTCCCTCTATAATTTCTCTTACTAGTCCGTTTCCTCTTAAGATGTGCTCTGCCCAGTCTCTGCCTTTGCCTAATTATGTTCAGCAAATTTCTTTGTTCATTCATTCTCCTCGGCACTTCATAGTTTGTTACGTTTTCTGTCCAGCTTATCCTTTCCATTCTCCTCCAAACCTGCATTTCAAAGCTATTTAGCAAGTTGGTCTCCTCTTTCCATAAGTTCCATGTCTCACATCCATACAAAACAGTGCTCCAAATCTAGTTCTTTACAAGTTGCTTCTTGAATTTATTCAGCTTTCCGGTTAGCACTGTCTCTTCTTACTAAATACAGCCTTTCCCAATGCTATCCTGGTTCTTATTTCTTTGTTGCACCTTCCATCTGCAGGTATTATGCTTCCACAATACTTAAATTCCTGAACCTACTCTAGTTCTTTCCCTTCTATGAATATATTCATATTTCTTGATGATTTTGAGATGTGCATCACTTTGGTTCTGTCAATATTCACTTTCATTCCAAAGTTCATGCCTGCTATTACTAGTCTATCTACTAATTCTTGTAATCCTTCTTCTTCTTCGCTTGCTACAAGTGCTCTGCTATCTGCAAATCTAACTGATGTTACCATTCACCCCCCAATCTTAACGCCAGGTTTGTGTCTTCAAATGCTTCGTTAATCATTGCTTCTGCACAGACACTGAAGAGGACTGGTGATAAACAACACCCTGGACGAACTCCTCTTCCAAAACACATGGTTCCGGCTTCCTGTTGGCTACCCGCTCTGTTGCTGTTTGTCCCATGTACAGGTTTCTTATGAGTCATCTATCTATCCAGTCTATTCCAATATTTTTCAGTACCATCAAGAGTTTAATCCAGTCAACCTGATTGAATGGGTTTTCAAAACTTACAAAGGCATGCCGATGTTTTGACTATTGTACACGTACTCTGATTGTCCATGCAGTGAATGCCGTGTTCAGCTTTGTAACAGAGAGTGGTCGGGAAGACACATAACTACATCAGAGATGACCAGTTTGGATTCCAAGGAGGAAGAAGGATGAGAGAAGCAATTGGCATTATAAGATTAATGAGTGAATGCAGTTTAGCGATTGGATGGGAAGCGTATGTTTGTTTTGTAGAATTTGAAAAAGCATTCGACAAAACAGCACACCAAAAAAAAACTAAATATAGCTTTAAAAGTACAAAAGGCCTTTGGGCTAGCAGAGAGCAGCATTTCATTGGAGAAAACAGGGTCGCATCAGAATGGAGGGGCAGGAGGTTTGTTCCTTTTAACCCATCTATCCCCAAACACTCACACCGTGGTCGTATATGGTATATCATGATCTTGAACAGCTTCTCCCAGAAAGAGGAAGGAGAGAAATTTGGAGAAGTGAGTCAGTCTGCTCTATCCCCTGACACCTCAAAAAAAGCTATGCTCCCAACAGTTGCAGTGATGGTACTTCTTTGTAGAGTTATCTTCTCCCTTAATGTGTAACCTTGTCATGTTCTATTTGTGACTGAGCACACCAGCATATAATCCACAGCTTGCTTGTCTGTCTCAACACTGCTCCATTGTCTACTTACTGAGAACTGGCTCAGTCACCAAGTGTAGGGCCATGCAGCCAGGGGGACTGAACTCTGTCTGACCCAAATCAAGCTCCAGAAACTCCACGCATGGAACACTGTGGGAAAAGAGAGTATTCACTTGTTATTAGCCCGTGATAACACTTTAGATAGGACTCAAATCTGCAGGTAGATAAAATCATAAAAAGGGCAACAGCTTTTTGGGTTCTAAATGGTGGGCATAGATTACCAGAATAAATAGTTAATGATAAATTTATACAAAACATTGAGACTATACAGTTAAAGACTATATGCAGTTTTAGCCTCCACACCATAGAATCACAGAATTGCTATAGCTCAGGAGGCGGCTGCTACAGGAAGCTGTATGCTTTACTAACCGCGCTCTCAACCTGTCCTGATTTATGCACATATACACCCTTTGCTCCTTCACCCCATTATTTTACATTGTCTCTCCACATTCTTACTACCAAAATGAACCACTTCACATTCCTCTGCCACTTTCATCTGCCACTTATCCGCCCATTCCATTAACCTCCATGTCTTTTTCAAGTTCTACACTATCTTCCTCGTGGTTCATAATGCATCCAAGTTTGGGATCGTTCGCAAATTTTGAAATTGTGCTCTGTACACCAAGGTCTAGGTCATTAACATATATCAGGAAAAGCAAGAGTCCCAACAATGACCACTGGGAAACTCCCCTACAAACATTCCTCTAGTCTGAAAAACATCGATTAACCACTACTCTGTTTTCTGTCACCCAGCCAATTTTGTATCCATGTTGCTACAGTCTCTTTCATTCCATGAGGTATAGCTTTACACACAAGTCTGTTGTGCAGCACTTTATTTAAATGCCTTCTGGAAGTCCACGTGCACCACATCAATAGCATTACCCTCATCAACCTTCTGTCATCTCATTTAAAATCTCCAGCAAGTCATTTAAATACACTTTCTGACGAGAATCAATGAATGGTAATCAGGGACAGGAATCCCAGCTCATTTTGTCACCTCCTTGGCTCAGGAACCCCGATGTCAATTGTAGCTCATGTCCTGCTGACCCAGCTAACTTTGCACAGGTCAGGGACTGAACCTGGGAACTGCTGCTCTGTGGAGTTCAGTTCCACACCAGCATTGCCGTTGCTCACTTAGCCTCATCCTGTTCCAGAACACTCAGGACTTTAACCATCAGCACCAATTTAATATGAGGCAGATCACCAACCTTTGGGTATCAATACATCTAGATTTCTATTACCTTTGGTGATGTGATGCACCCAAAAAGTTCAAATTCTAAATTCTGGACACAAAGTGTTCGCCAATCTTTGCAGAATTAATGCCAAGGATCACAAGACTTTGAAAACTTACTGGTTTAAAAGCGAATTCAGGAGATATCTATTGAAGGTTGACTTCCCAATATTCTTCCTTCCACATACCAGGATGATGGGACATCCATCGTCATCTTCTGCAAGCAAACCAAAAGGTCTACAGAAACGCATGATTTCGCAACAAGATCAGAAAATTATTGCACTAACACCATATTGAACATTCCCTGCCCCAGCACATCTGTAGCAGCAGATGATCGGCACATATCACCCCGCCCCCCGCCATAGGCAGTCAATCCATGCCCCCCTCGTTCTGGTTCACTGGGAGTTATACAATTTCTACGCCAGGCCAGTACAATGTAGTGGCATGGGCTTACAATTTGTAAAGTTTGTCCAGTTCAACTGTGAAAAATAATCACGAATGTTCTTCTGTAGTTAAATAATTATATGCCATAGTAAATCATTGGGTAAAACGGATAGTTATTCCAATGGGCCAGGACATGGGCAAGAACAACCAGAGTTTCACGTGCCTTTTGTACCAAAATCTTTCTTTCCTCTGCATCACATTTCTTGAACAGCTCACCCAGACATGTCTTTAAGAGTTCCTGCACAGTGGCCGTCCAGCTCTCCGACATAGTTATCCCCTGATCATCAGGGAGAGGAACCACCCCAATAGAGGTCAAAGCTGAGCATTCAAGGAATGGAAGTTTTCCAGAACTCATCTTTTTCTGAAAGGTGAGAATGAAAACCAAAAATTAACTTCACCGTACAATTTGTATTGGAAATGTCAAACTGTGCACAGAGATGGGGCTATAACAGGGACAGTGATCTCGCTTTTGGCAGCAAACTACTACAAGGCAGACTGCAACTTAAACACTGGGCTGAATGTTCCAACATTGGGACCACATGCTATATGAGTGGGCAGAGGGACTGCAGCAGCAATTATTCTGGAGGTGGCCCTCTTAATTGGCCACCACCAGGTCTGTCATCTAATGGGGTAATGGGCAGGCTTTCTATGCTGCTGGCCTAATCAGAGGGCTGGCAGTTCTGAAGCCTCAGCAGTGCCACTGGGAGAGACAGCCACTGCTGAGGCAGACTGGAGCCCTCAGCTTACAGAAGGTTAAGCGTAATTGTAAGAGGGGAAACCCCTTTGGAGAAATTGTTGGGGCTGCAGGGGCAGCCTTCCCTGTCCGAGGTCTCCTCTTTGTTTCATAGAGCCTGCTCACCCTGAAGGCTCCCTAGCATTTTACCAGCTTCCCTGCTCATTGCTGGTAAAATACTGGTCATTGATTGACTAAATGAACAGGTGGCCAACTGCCGTTTTGGCAGATTTTGAGGTGCAATACCCAGAATTACCCACAGTACCTAAATGATCTTTTACCAGCATCAAATCCAAGCACACCTCTATGCACTTGTATTAAGTGTTCTGGTTGAGGGTGGGCTTTTTAAAAAAATTGCTTTACCATCATTTGCAGCACTGAAAGTAATGAGTCTGTTAATCCAGGTCTATTTGAGACTCACTGTGATTAACTGAATTCCATGCTTGCTATGCTTCTGATGTACATTTTTATGGCTAATGTACAACAGTTTGCACATCCTGTCTTACAGAGTAAGTAAAGTTTAAAAGTGCTTCATTAGCTGGAAAGCACTTTAGGACATCCTGAATGACCTCCTTCTGAGCTGTACTCTTCTTAAGACTCTATACGAATGCAAGTTATTTCTTTGTTTAACCAGTGCTAGACTTCCATCTACCATTTTCATCTAACTGCATATCCAATGTAAATCTCTCTGTAAATTTTCTGCTGTATCCTGTCACTATTAATCTCATTCTGGTCAGACTAATCAATAGATTATGGAGAATTTTTATTTCACTAGCATATTGGACAAGTTTTCAAATAGTTTTGGTATCTAGTTGCTGCAGGACCCTGCTCAACATCTCCCATAGTCAGATATTACACATTTCACAAGCACTCTATTTCCTATCAACTTATGATCCAGTGCGCATCCTACTCATGGTGCCTGTGAGTTTTAATTTAATTACAAACCCTAGTTAGTGATCAGAAACCGTGGCTAGTGTTTACCCTCCCCCCCTCCAACTTATATAGCTCAACAGGCCCAACAAAGGTGGATAGAAGATTGGCTAGCTGGCAGAAAACAGAGAGTGTGCATAAATGGGCCTTTTTCTGATTGGCAGGATGTGCTGAGTAGAGTCTTGCAGGGGTCTGTGGTAAGGCCTCAACTATTTATAATTTATATCAATGACTTAGATGGGGGGAGTGAAGGCATGGTAGCTGAATTTGCAGATGACACAAAGATAGGTAGGAAAGTATGTTGTGAAGAGGACATAAGGAGGCTGCAGACAGATACAGATAGGTTGAGTGAGCGGGCGAAAATCTGGCAGATGAAGTATAATGTACAAAAATGTGAAGTTGTTCACTTTGGCAGGAAGAATAAAAAAGCTGAGTATTATGTAAATGGAGAATGGCTGCAGAATTCCGAGGTGTGGAGGGATCTAGGTGTTCTAGTGCATGAGGCACAAAAAGTTTGTATGCAGGTACAAGAAGAAATTAAGAAGGCTAATGAAATGCTATCCTTTATGATGAGAGGAATTCAATATAAAAGGAAGGATGTTATGCTTCAGTTATACAGGGCACTGGTGAGACCACATCTCGAATATTGCGTGCAGTTTTGGTCTCCTTATTTAAGGGAGGTTGTAAATGCATTGAAGACGGTTCAGAGGAGGTTTACTAGATTGGTACCTGGAATGAGCGGGTTTGTCTTAATGAGGAAAGGTTAGACGAACTGGGCTTGCTTCCATTGGAGTTTAGAAGAGTGAGGGGTGACTTGATTGAAGTATATAAGGCCCTGAACGGTATTGACAAGGTGGACATGGAAAGTATGTTTCCTCTTGTGGGTGAGTCTAGAACTAGGGTGCACTGTTTTAAAATTATGAGTTGCCCTTTTAGGAGAGATAAGAAGTTTTTTCACTGAGGGTTGTATGACTTTGGAACTCGCTGCCTCCAAAGGCAGTGGAAGTGGGGTCATTAAATATTTTTAAGGCAGAGGTAGATAGATTCTTGTTAGGCAAGGGAATCAAAGGTTATCAGAGGTAGATGGGAATGTGGAATTCCAAACACAAACAGGTCAGCCATGATCTTATTGAATGGCAGAGCAGGCTCAAGGGGCTGAATGGCCTTCTTCTGCTCCTATTTCGTATGTTTGTAAAAAGCACTGAGTGCAGATCAGAGACTGAAAATGCTGCAGCACCTAAGGCAATAATACATTTACCCACTGAACCAACAGGTTCAACAAAGCTCATGTCATGAACACATGCACATGCCTGCAAACACCACAAAATCCAGAAAGCATGTTCAGCTTGGCCTCTAACTCTCCTGAATAACTTACTGAATGTGAAGCAAAGACTTCCCTGTATTCTGGGAAGCTAGAGAGAAAAACAGTGCCTGGGGTGTCAAGACGTTCGAAGAGCAGAACCGAGCACGAAGAGGTCACCTCCTTCATCAAACTGTGTCTTGAAGCTGCAATGAAGAGACACAGAAATTAGGGGTATCACTTCAGCACAGAAAGCCCCCTCTACATTGTTCCATCAAGCACTCCCAGGGCAGGTAAGCACAGGTTATATACACAGTATTGATATATTTGGACTTGGGTGCAGAAGGCACAATTTCAAAATTTGCAATGACACAAAATTTCGAGACGCAGTGAAAAGCGAGGACGATGGTGATAGACTTCAATAAGACATAGACAGGCTGGTGGAATGAGCAGACATGTGGCAGCTGAAATTTCACTCAAGTGCAAAATTATTCATTTTGGTAGCAAAAGGAGAGGCAATATAAACAAACAGCTACAATTCTGAATAGGGTGCAGGAACAGATATACCTGGGGATATATCTGCACAAATCATTGAAGATGCCAAGGTAGGTTGAAAAAGTGGTTAGAACATTATATGGAATTCTGAGTTTTATAAACAGAGGCATAAAGTACAAAAGCAAGGAAGTTATGATGAACCTTTATAAAACACTGATTAGTCTTGGCTGGATTGTTGTGTCCAATTCCGGGCATTTAGAAAGGTGTGAAGGCCTTAAAGAGGGTGCTGAAAATATTTACTGGAATGGTTTCAGGATAAGGGACTTCAGTTATGTTGATAGAGTGGAGAACTGGGGGTTGTTCTCCTCAGAGCAAATAAGGTTGAGAGAAAATTTGATAGAAATATTCAAAATCATGAGGGATCTAAATTAGTGGTTCTCAAACTGGGGTCCATAGTTCCCTAGAAGTCCATTGAGACTTTCTAGTGGTCCATGAAATTCTCTTTCTCTCTCTCACACACGCTTGAGACAGAGAGAGAGAAAAATACAAAGCGGAAGAAAGGTTAAAAAGTGCAAGCTGTCTTCTTTGTATAAATGAACAAGTTAGTGTTGGTCCTGCACAAGTATCCGACAAGATATTCACCCCTGAAGCTTCCAAATACGTGGCCGTCTTTGTGGTGATGGGTGCCTTGGCTGCCATGGGTTTCAGCAGTGAGTCTCCCGCTTACTTTCAGCGAGGGGAGTCGGGGCGGGGGGGGGGGGGGGGGGGGGTCAAATACTGCTGTGAAACCAGGGTGCATTTAATTTGGGCTCATACAATCAGATGTGCTATTATAATAGTCCCTGGCATGCTGAGTAATTCTAGCATTTTGTTTATGTTCATGTCTTACTGGTTTGATTCTTGAATTGTGAAAAACCTGCCAGTTTGACTTGCATCTTTCACCATGTTCAATAATATAAATTCCCTGCAAATTTAAATAACACTGAGAAACTGGGGTGGATTTGCACAGATATGTATTCCCGAGAATATTGTAAAGTACTCACTAGAACATGACAGAATGGGAGGGAAGAAAACTCGTCTGTTTATGGCAAGTTTTTTTCAAATGGGGGATTAAATTAGTAACCTACTTTGAGCCTGCTAAGCAGCTAAATATGGTGTAACTGCTGCTGATACTGTTCTGATCGCTAGCTGGTTGTATTGAATGTGATCTGTGAGCTGACTGGGTTTGTATGCCATTAATAGGCAATCTTTAACCACATAAAAAGCAGTTAATTTGAAATGCAAGAGAATGTTGGTGACCTTTCCTTTTGTCTCTGGTTTATCTGGTCTGTCTCATCACTGTCTACATCAATGAAGTTGTTCTCAAATTACTACTCTAAGTAATTACCAGTTTTCTTAAAAACATTATTAAACATGCTTTACAAGCAACACTTTCACATTATGAATATTATATGGCACTATAATTCAGATTGGGGGGTTACTAATCCATTTGAAAGGGGGCCCTTCAAACAAAAAAAGTTTTGAGAATCACCGGTCTAGACATTATAAAAAGAGAGAGAGAAAAGCTATTTCCATTGGTTGAAAGGTCTACAACAAAGGACGCAAATTTAAAGAGATTGGCAAAAGAACCAAAGATGACATGAGGAAAAAACCTTTTTATGCAGCAACTGGTTATTCTTTGGAATGCAATTCCTGAAAGAGTGGTGGAGGCAGATTGCATTGTGGCTTTCAAAAGGGAATTAGAGAAGTATTTGAAGGGAAAAAAATTGCAAGGCAAGGGCAAGGGAGTGAGACTAGCCGGATTATCCTTCAGAGAGCAAGAATGGACTCCTTCTGTGCAATATCCCTTCTGTAATTCTACAGTGTGGCCAAAACACTCCCTGTGCAGGAATAACATGGGTTAGTAGATACAGAGTAAAGCTCCCTCCACACGAAGTGGTTACATCACAGATCATCATTCGGACCATTCTGTCTGCAAATGCAATGTAGCTCGTCCCACTCTCCCAGTTTTTCCGCATAGCCCTACAAGTGTTCTCTCTTCAGATAATTATCCAATATCCTTTTGAATACCACGATTGTATCTGCCTCCACCACACTGTCAGGCAGTACATTCCAGATCCTAACCATACCTTGGGTAAAAAAGCTTTTCCTTATGTCGCCAATAACCCTTCTTAACTTCCCAGCAGAACTGAGACCCTCCAGCAGTTCTATTTCCTGCACAAAGCATTCTGTGGCCTTCTTAGGCACATTGGCAGCTCCATCAATCATGTGGAGCATAAATACTGGTACAGCCCAGTTGGCCCAAATGGTCCACTTCTGTGCTGTTGACTCAGTGTAACTCCTGAGTTAGGGGTAGTTTTATGCTATAGATTCATAACGACCCTAAGGATCAACTAGACTGCCCCAACCGCATCAGGCCTGTGACCCTCATACCTCGGGAGTGGGAGACTTTCATCCCACGAGTTTGGATGTGAGCCGGGGCAGTGTTTAAACAGTTATCCCCTATTCTGATAACTACTCATGCCCAACTCAAAATCCATGCACAATTTACTAAATTGTAGATCAAAGATATAGGATTAGACTGTTTAGTTCCGACTTGTTCTGCCATTCAATGAGATCATGGCTCATCTGTAACCTAACTTTGTCCCATATCCTTTAGTTAACAAAAATCTATCAAATTCAGAATTAAAATTAACAGTTGACTTTGCATTGCCGTTAAGTAGAAGAGATCCAAACTTTCACAATGGAGAAGTGTTTCCTAACTTCTGCAAGGCCCAGCACTAATTTTTAGACTATGTCCCTAAGACCTAGAAACCCCAGACAGCAGAAATATTTTTCTTTATCTACCCCATTTGTTCCCCCTTAATGTCTTGAAAACTTTGATCAAATCACCCCTTAAACTTCTATATACCAGAGAATACAACCCTAGCTTGTGTAATCTCTTCTCGTAATTTAACTTTGGAGTCCAGTTATCATTCTGGTAAATCTACACTGCACTCCCTCCAAAGCCAATATATCCTTCTAGAGGTGTGGTGCTGGAACTGCTCACAGAACTCCAGTGTGGAGTAACCAGTGCTTTGTATAGCTGAACTATGACTTCGATCCCCTTGTACCCAGAACATCTGATGAAAGGTCATCAACCTGAAACATTAACTCTGTTTCCTCCTCTTTGGATCTCTGCTGTTTCTAATTTATCACCATTTGGAAAATACCCTGTTTTATTCTTTTTAGGCCCAAAGTGGACTACACTAAAATCCATTTGCCACAGTTTTACCCATTTGCTTCATCTATAATATTTCTAACATCTAAATTTTATTTATCAAAATCAGGCATCTATAACAGAACGAGCAGGGCACCCAGTTTGTACCAATGTGGATCGTTCAGTGACTTCTGATAATTGCTGTAGGCACTATATTGGTTACCAGCTTCCTGCTACACTGAGTGGGTTACAGTGTACCTATGAAGTGTCTCTGTCTAACAGACAGGGGCCTGTTTCTCTTCATGGATGCCAGACCCTCACCTGCTGGTACGTGCTGTCGGAAAACTGCCTTCACCTCCATTTTCATCTCTCGCTTAGTACGACCTGGTTTACAGTGAGGCAGTGCCTCGATGTTCAGGGCAGCGTGTGTTGGTAAGGAGTACAGGCAATATGCGGGCTGTCCCTGTCCAATTGTAAATCCTAACACTTGGACACTCCCGTACAGACAAGTCATGCGACACCTTCCTCGAAACGTCAACTTCTGCAGAGAAAGCAGCAACAGGAACACTATGAAAACCATGACAAAAGGTTACCTTCAATTCTAAATCAGGAATCCATGTTTGTATTGTCTTCCAAAAGTGAATGCATGAACCCACACAAGAAGAAGATATAGGTAATGAAAGGACACCATACCCCAGTGAAAGTCAGCACCTTCAGGAAAGCATGAGGGGCCTAAACCCCAGTGAAAATCAGCACCTTTAGCAGAAGAGGAGAAAGACTGCAAAAAGATGAAATTTCTCCTACCTGTGAGGGGGACATGAGGACGATGCTCTGCTCGTTCCCGATGTTTACTGCAGTGAGACACAGCCTTGTACCTGCTCCAGAGGAAACAGCATCATCATCAATGAAATCTTGAGATGATTCACTGTTGAGAATCCCGTTAAGGGCCAACGAGTCTGCATACAAACGCTGATACACTGCTTCTCCATCAGTCTCTGCAGCTGTGCAGGCCAGATTTTTTTGACTCCTGCTTTTAAGCGAACCATTAACCTTTCCCCCTGTATTACAAGGAGGGGACTCAGTATTATTTTCTTCCTCCTCCTCTTGCTCTTCATCTTGTTCAGCGGCCCTTGATTGCATAATCTCATCTTCCTTGCCCACCTCATCCGCACCTTCCCAGGTTGCAGCATTCTTTCTGCTCTGTCTGTGGCGTGGTCTCTTCACTCCCCGGCGACAGGGTGCAAGAAGGCAGCAGCGGCGTGTAAGCACGCTCAGCTGCTTGGCCCCAGACACATCAGTCAGCACCAACATGGCCTTGCGTTTCCACCTGCGGCGTCGAGCTGTCATGGGAACAGCCTGCTTCAGACACGCTGCTCCTGGATTACTGACCCTCATTCTTGTGTTAGTCCCAGCACAATCCAGCTGTTTAAGGGAAGAAATAAGATTAAAATCAGTCACTTCTACAACTACAATTCAGCCTGTCCATACCCCACCCAAGTAATCAATGATTCCGAACGGTAGACAGTACAAAATAATTCCATGGGTATTGAGGACCAGGAAAACAGTGGTCCTTGTCCACAATTCCCAAAACTGCCTGATTTCAAGCTTCCTCTCTCATTTTTACCACTGGCTATTGTGCTTCACAGAAAATTTACAACACAAGAGTCTATTAGGTCCATTATGCCCATGCCAACTGAGAAAGTGCAATCCACCCTAATCCCACTTTCCAGTTGTTGGTTCATAACCCTGCAGAGGTTATAGCACTTCAAGTGCATTTCAAAGAGTTCAAGACCCCATCATCTCCATGTGAGATTATTTCTCAACTCCCCTCTAATTGTGCTGCCAATTACTTTAAATTGATTATCCCTGGTTATTGATCTCTGTTAAGGGAAATAGGTCCTTCCTATCCACTTTATCTAGGCCCGTTATAATTTTGTACACCTCAACTAAATCTCCCCTCAGCCAGAGTTCCAAGATTTTGACCCAGAGACAGTGAAGAACGGTTATATATTTCCAAGTCACAAAGGTGAGTGGCTTGGAGAGAAACTTCCAGATAGTGATGTTCCCATCTGTCTGCTGCCCATGTCCTTCTAGATGGTAGTGGTTGTGGGTTTGGAAGATGCTGTCTAAGAAGGCTTGATGAGTTCCTGCAGTTCATCTTGTAGATGGTACACACTGCTGCTACTGTGTGTTGGTGGTGGAGGGAGTGAATGTTTGTGGATAGGGTGCCAATCATGCAGGCAGCTTCATCCTGGATGGTGTCAAGCTTCTTGAGTGTTGTTGGTGTTGCACTCATCCAGGCCAAGTGGAGAGTATTCCATCACACTGCTGACTTGTGCCTTGTAGATAGTGGACAAGCTTTGAGGAGTCAGGAGGTGAGTTACTCACTGCAGGATTCCTAGCCTCTGACCTGCTCTGGTAGCCACAGTATTTACATAGCTAATCCAGTTCAGTTTCTAGTCAATGGTAACCCCCAGGGTGTTGATAGTGGGGGATTCAGCAATGGTAATGCCACTGAATGTCAAGGGCGATGGTTAGATTCTCTTTTGTTGGAGATGGTCATTGCATGACACTTGTGTGGCATGTTACTTGCCACTCGTCAGCCCAAGCCTGGATATTGTCCAGGTCTTGCTGCATTTGGACATGAACTGCTTCAGTATCTGAGGAGTCACAAATAGTGAACATTGTGCAATCTTCAGTGAACATCCTCACTTCTACCCTTATGATGGAAGGAAGGTAATTGATGAAGCAGCTCAAGATGTTTGGGCCTAAGACACTATTCCGAGGAATCCTGCAGTGATGTCCTGGAATTGAGATGATTGACCTCCAAAACCCACAACCATCTTCCTACCATTTTTGTGTATCCCCTTGCCTTGTTTTCCACACGAAATGCATTACTCCCATTTCTCTGTCCACCTGACCAGTCCATTGATATCTTCCTGCAGTCTACAGCTTTCTTGCTAGCAATCACATGATGAATTTTGTATCATCTGCAAACTTCTTGATCATGCCCCCTCCCCTACAGCTAAGTCTAAGTCATTGATATATACCACAAAAAGCAAGGGAAATAGTACTGACCCCCTACAGAATCATACTAACAGTCTTCCAGTGACAAAAATGAACAATGAACATTACCCTTTGATTCTTGCCACTGAGCTTATTTTGGATCTCATTTGCCACTTTCCCTTGGATCCCATGGGCTCTTACTTTTATAACCAGTCAGCCACTTGGGACCCTTGCCAAAAGCCTTGCTAAAATCCATGTAGATTACATCTATCATGCTATCCTCATCCACCCTTGTTACCTCCTCAAAAAATTCAATCAAGTCAGTCAGACACGACCTTTCCTTAAGAATTCACGTTGTTTGTCCTTGAATAGTACATGTCTTTCTAACTGACAATTTATGCTGTCCTTCAGAATTTTTTTCCAATAATTTGCCCACCATCGAGGTCAGGCCAACTGGCCTATTAATTATTTGGTTTATCTCTTCCTTTTTAAATAGTTACAATGTTAGCAATCCTAACACCACGAACATAGCCAGAGAAGATTGGAAAATGATGGTCAGTGCCTCCGCTATTTCCTCCCTTAGTATTGTGGGGTATATTTTATCCAGACCTGGCAAATTATCCACTTTCCAAATGCTAAACCTCTTAATACTTTCTCTCTCATTATGCTTTCACCGCCCAATACTTCACATTCTTCCTCAACTACAATGTCTGCCTCATCCTCCTCTTTTATGAAGACAAGCACAAAGTCTGGGGAGGATACAAAGAGACGTAGACAAGTTGAGTGAGTGGAAAATAGGATGGCAGGTGGAGTACAATGTTGGGAAGTGTGAAGTTATTAATTTTGGTCGTAAGAATAGAGATGAGTATTTTTTGAAAGGTGCCAAACTTGTAAATGTTGATGTTCAGAGGGACTTGGATGTGCTCGTACATGGAACTCAGTTAGCATGCAATAGCAAGCAATTAGGAAGGCAAATGGCATGTTGGCCTTTATTGCAAGGGGTTTGGAATACAGGAATAAAGAAGTCTTGCTACAAATGTACGGGGCTATGGTGAGGCCACATCTGGAATACTGTGTACAATTATGATCTCCACATTTAAGGATATACTTGCATTGGAGGCTGTACAACGAAAGTTCACTAAATTGGTCCTTGGGGTGAGAAGGTTGTCTTCTGATGAGAGGCTGAGTAAACTGGACCAATATTCTCTGCATTTTAGAAGAATGAGAGGTGATCTCATTGAAACGTACAAGATTCTGAAGGGGCTTGATATAGTAGACGCTGAGAGCCCGTTTCTGCTGGTCGGGGAATCTAAACCATGGGCCACAGAGTCAGGATAAGGGGCCGATCATTTAGAAGTTACTTCACTCAAAGGGTTGTGAATCTTTGGAATTCTCTACGCTAGAGGGTTGTGGATGCGCCATCATTAAATATATTTAAGGCTGGGATAGACAGATTTTTGGTTTCTCAGGGAATCAAGGAATATGGGGAGCAGGCAGGAAAGTGGAGTTGAATCCCAAGATCAGTCACAAGTGCTGCTTTGGGCTGCATTAGAGTGTTTCAGTTGGAGTTTGGTGAGAGAGGCAGTTCGGTGAAGAGGGAAGGTGATCCTTTCATTTTTGGCCTTTCCTTCGTAAGAAGAGTGGTGGCATTGGTAACTAGGACCTGGTAAGTATTTCTTCTGTCCTTAATATTCTCTAAACTACAGGAAGTAAAAGTAAAGGGAGTAATTTAAGGGTAAGTCATGGCAGGGCAGCTCAGCCAAGTGGAGTGCTCCTCCTGCGAGATGTGGAAAGTCAGGGACACTTCCAATGTCCAAGGCAGCCATGTCTGCAGGAAGTGTCTCCAGCTGCAGCTAATTGAGATCCGTGTTCCAGAGATGGAGCTGCGCCTGGAGACACCATGGAGCATCCACAAGGGTGAGATCTTCATGGATGGCACACACAGTGAGGTGGTCACACTACAGGTAAAGAGTACACAGGAAGAAAGGGAATGGATGAGCACCAGAGTAAAAGCACTAGGCAGATAGTGCAGGAGTCCCTTGGGTCCATCTCCCTCTCCAACAGATTTTCCGTTTCGGATACTGCTGAGGGAGATGGTTTCTCAGGTGATTGCAGCAAAAGTCAAGTTCGTGGCACGAGTGGCTCAGCTGCACAGAGAAGGGGGGGGAAAAAAAGAGTGGTAGAGCAATAGTGATAGGGGATTCTATTGTAAGGGGAACAGATAGACGTTTCTGCGACCGCAGACATGACACTAGGATGGTACATTGCCTCCCTGGTGCCAGGGTCAAGGATGTTACTGAGCAGCTGCAGGACATTCTGATGGGTGAACAGCCAGAGGTTGTGGTCCATATCAGTACCAAAGACATGGATAAAAAGAAGGATGAAGTCCTGAAAGCAGAATTTAGGAAGCTAGGAAATAAATTAAAAATCATGACCTCAAAGGTAGTAATCTCAGGATTATTCCCAGTGCCACGTGCTAGCGAGATCAGGAATAGGAGAACAGACCAGATGAATGTGTGGCTGGAGAGATTTAGATTCCTGAGGCATTGGGACCGATTCTGGGGAAGATGGGATCTGTACAAGCTGGACGGGTTGCACCCCAGCAGGACCGAGACCAATATTCTCACAAGGGGTATTTGCTAGTACTGTGGGGCAGGGTTTAAACTAGATTGGCAGGGGGATGGAAACCTGAACTTCCTGGGGAGACACAGGAGAAGGAAACAAAGATAGGAACGAAAGACAGAAAAGTAGAAAGCAAAAGTGGAAATCAGAGGAACAAGGCCCAGCAGCAAATAGTACAAAAAAAGTGTAAAAATGTTAAAAAGGCAAGTCTGACGGCACTTAATCTGAATGCAGGGAGCATTTGCAATAAGGTAGACGATTAACAGTGCAAATAGATGTAAACAGGTGCAATATGATTGTGATTATGCAGTTGTGGCTGCAGGGTGACCAAGGCTGGGAACTGAATATCCAAGAGTACTTGATATTTAGGACAAACAGGCAAAAAGGAAAAGGAGGTGCCGTGGCATTGTTAGTTAAGGATGAAATTGGTGAGATAGTGAGAGAGGATACTGGCTGAAAAAATCTAGATGTAGAATCAGTCTGGCTGGAGCTAAGCAGCAACAAAAGGCAGAAAATATTAGTGGGAATTGCCTTTAGGCCTCCAAACAGTAGTGATAAGGTAGGGGAAAGGATCAAATAAGAAATTAGAGATACACATAACAAAGGTGCTACAGTAATCATGGGTGACTTTAATCTACATATAGACTGGGAAAACCAAATTGGCAACAAAACTGTGGAGAATGAATTCCTGGAGTGTGTACGAGATGGTTTTTTAGGCCAGTATGTTGAGGAACCAACTAGGGAACAGGCTATCCTAGATTTGGTATTGTGCGGTGAGAAGGGTTTAATTAATAATCTTGTTGCATGGGGTCCTTTAGGGAACAGTGATTATAACATGATAGTTAGGATGGAAAGTGAAGTCGTCTGATCTGAAACTAGGGTCCTAAAACTTAAAGGAAACTATGAAGGTACAAGGCGAGAGTTGGCTAAGATAGATTGGGAAACATCGTTAAAAGGCATGACAGTGGATAGACAATGGCTCATATTTAAGAACGGATGTATGCATTACAACAGTTATATATTCCTTTCTGGTGCAAAAACACAACAGGAAAATCGCCCAACCACAGCTAACAAAAGAAATTAAGGATAGTATTAGATCCAAAGAGGAGTCATATAAAGTTGCTAGAAAAAGTAGTGAGCCTGAGGATTGGGAGCAGTTTGGAATTCAGCAAAGGAGGACCAAGAGGTTGATTAAGAGGGGAAAAATAGAGTATGAGAGTAAACTTGCAAGGAACATAAAAGCAGACTGTAAAAGCTTCTTTAAGTATGTAAAAAGAAAAAGATTAGTGAAGACAAATGTAGGACCCTTACAGTCTGAAAGGGGAGAATTTATAATAGAAAACAAGGAAATGGCAGAGCAATTAAACAACTACTTTGGTTCTGTCTTCTTGGAGGAAGACACAAATAACTTCCCAAAAAAACTAGGGAACCAAGGGTCTAATGAGGAGGAGGAGGAATTGAAGGAAATTAGTATTACTAAAATAATAGTGCTGGAGAAAGTAATGGAACTGAAAGCTGATAAATCCCCAGGGCCTGATAATCTACATCCCAGGATACTAAAGGAGGTTGCCATGGAAATAGCTGATGCGTTTGTTGTCATTTTCCAAAATTCTATAGATTCTAGATCTGTCCCGGCAGGTTGGAGGGCAGCAAATGTAACCCCACTATTTAAAAAAAGAGGGAGGGAGAAAACAGCGAATTACAGACCGGTTAACCTAACCTCAGTTGTAGGGAAAATGCTAGAGTCTATTATAAAGGATGTGATAACAGGGCACTTAGAAAATATGAAAAGGATTAGACACAGTCAACAAGGATTTATGAAAGAGAAATCATTTTTGACAAACCTACTGGAGTTCTTTGAGGACATAACTAGCAGAATAGATAAGGGAGAACAATTGGATGTGGTGTGTTTGGATTTTTAGAAGAGCTTTTGATAAAGTCCTACATAAGAGGTTAGTGTGTAAAATTAAAACTCATGGGATTGGGGGTAATATATTGGCATGGATCGAGAATTGGTTACCAGACAGGAAACAGAGAATAGGAATAAATGGGTCTTTTTCAGAGTAGCAGGTGGTGACTAATGGGGTACCGCAGGAATCAGTGCTTGGGCCCCAGCTAGTCACAATATATATCAATGATTTGGATGAGGGAGCCAAATGTAATATTTGCAAGTTTGCTGATGACACGAAACTTGATGGGAATGTGAGCAATGAGGAGGGTGTTAAGAGCCTTCAAAGCGATTTAGATAGATTGAGTGAGTGGGCAAATACATGGAAATGCAGTATAATGTGGATAAGTGTGAAGTTATCCACTTTAGTAGGAAAAACAGAATGGCAGAGTATTATCTAAATGGTGATAGATTGCGAAATGTTGATGTACAAAGGGACCTAGGTGTCCTTATATACCAATCACTAAAAGCAAGCATGTAGGTGCAGCAAGCAGTTAAGACGACAAGTGATATGTTGGCCTTCATTGCGAAAGGACTGAGAACAGGAGCAAAGATGTCTTACTGCAGCTGTACAGGGTCTTGGTGAGACCACATCTGGAGTAGTGTGTGCAGTTTTGGTCTCCTTACCTATGAAAGGATATACTTGCCATAGAGGGAGTGCAGCGAAGGATAACCAGACTGATTCCTGGGGTGGCGGGATTGTCGTATGAGGAGAGATTGGGCCGACTAGGCCTGTACTCACTGAAATTTAGAAGAATGAGAGGAGATCTCATTGAAACGTATAAAATTCTGACAAGGATGGACAGACTGGATGCAAGAACGGTGTTTCCTCTGGCTGGAGAGTTTGGAACAAGGGGTCACAATCTCAGGATACGGGGTAAACCATTTAGGGCTGAGATGAGGAGCAACGCCTTTACTCGGGGTGGGGAACCTATGCAATTCTCTACCACAGAAGGCTATGGATGCCAAATCACTGAATATATTTAAGAAAGAAATAGAAAGATTTCTGGACTCTAAGGGAGTCAAGGGGTATGGGGAGAGCACAGAAGTACAGCGTTGAGATGTTGAAATAGAGGATCAGCCATCATCATATTGAATGGCGGAGCAGGCACGAAGGGCTGAATGGCCTACTCCTGCTCCCATTTTCTGTTTCTATAGCGGAGCAGGCTTGATGGGCCATATGGTCTACTCCGGATCCTATTTCTTGTCTCTTCATTAAAAATCATGCCCGCATCTTCCATCTCCACACAAAAGTTAACTTTAGTCTCCAATTGGACCTAATGTCTTCTTAGTTATCTTCTTGCTCTTTATGTATTTATAAAGCATTTTTTGGGGCTTACTTGATTTTACTTGCCGATATTTTTACCTGCTCATTTCTTTGCTTTCCTAATTCCCTTTTTAACTTCATCCCTTCATTTTCTATTGAGTATTGAGAGCTTGGTATCTGCACCCTCCAGCCCCGACTCCATCCCCCTGCTCAGGATGGTGACCCTACCTGATCAGGCAGCCCATAAATTACCTATAATCCCTTCAAAATCATGGGGGTCTGGACAGCGTAGATAGGGAGAAATTGCTCCCACTCGTGAAAGAATTGAGGACAAGAGGGCACAGATTTAAAGTAATTGGTGAAAGAAGCAAAAGCAATGAGGAAAAGCTTTTTTACGTAGTGAATAGTTAAGGTCTGGAATGCACTGCCTGAGAGTATTGTGGAGGCAAGTTCAATTAAAGCACTCAGAAGGAATTAGACTGCTATCTGAAAAGAAAGAACATGCAGAGTTATGGGGGGAATGGCACAAAATTAATCGCTCATTCGGACAGCCTGTGCAGACACAATGTGCCAAATGGCCTCCTTCTGCACTGTAACAACTCTGTGATTCTGTAATTCTTCATTATGCCCTGCAGCATTATAATTCTCTATAATACCCCTAAACCTCCAGTGATCCTCTGCGACCCTATAACTCCTGCACCATGACAAATCCTAATTACTTCCTGTTCCTTTTCCCATACTGCCATCACCCCAGAACCTCTTGTATGTCCAAATCAATACCCTAATCACACCAATACCTCCCACATTCCCACTGCCCTTGTAACTTCCCTTCTTCGTGAGCCCCTTCGTAGCTCCACTCTGACCCAACCATGTTTTTAAAAATTATTTGTTCATGGGATGTGGGCATCGCCAGCTGGCCAGCATTTATTGCCCATCCCTAATTGCGCTTGAGAACTGAGTGGCTTGCCAGGCCATTTCAGAGGGCATTTAAGAGTCAACCACATTGCTGTGGGTCCAGAGTCACATGTAGGCCAGACCGGGTTAGGATGGCAGATTTCCTTCCCTAAAGGACATTAGTGAACCAGATGGGTTTTTGCGACAATCGACAACGGTTTCATGGTCATCATTAGACCTTTAATTCCAGATTTTTTTTTATTGAATTCAAATTTCACCATCTGCTGTGGTGGGTTTCAAACCCAGGTCCCTAGAACATTACCCTGGGTATCTGGAATACTAGTCCAGTAACAATACCACTACACCACCACCTCCCCCTTTCTTCCATGCATTACCCCATCTCTCATCACACCTGTGCAATAACTCCCCTCTCTCAGTCAGTGCCCCACGATACTCATCCTGTCTCGAAGACAACTGTGTTCCCCACCCCACGTGTTCATTTTTAAATTCATTCATCCAATGTGGGCATCGCTGGCTAGGCCAGCGTTTATTGCCCATCCCTAAATGCCCTCAGGAAGGTGATGGGCAGCTGCCTTCATGAACCGCTGGTCCATGTAGTGCAGGAAAACCCACAGTCGCCCCTCTTCCACCTGCTAATACTTAACCCATGCTCTCGACCCCCTCCCTCACCCCGCGTGACCGCACCCCTCCCTCCCCCCCAACACATCAGTTTCCTCCTCTTCCTCACCGTGCTCCACTCCCTCCTCATCCCATGCATCACCCCCTCCTCGTCCTCAACCCACGTTCACTACCACCCTCCTCGTAGTCCTCCTCCCTGTGCGTCGTCCAAACTCTCCTCACTCTGCATGCAATCCAACCCATCCTCATCCCACGCATCATCCACCCCGCACGTCGCCAACACCCCTCACCTGCACATCGCCCACCCCCATCCTCACCACTCACATCGCACCGACCCTTATCTCGTGCGTTGCCCACCCCCCACGCCTCACTCTAATCATCCCCCAACCCCTTTCACCTCACACCCCCAATCCTCATCGTGTGTCGCACCCGCCCATCCACACCTCTCGTTGCCCACCCATGTCACCCACCCCACCACTCTTCACATCACCCACCCAAAGTGCCGCTCCCCCCAAACCTCACGTTGCCCAACCCATTCCCCCTCACGTCACCACTCCCTCCTGCTTGCCCTGTGCAACTCGTGCCCCCTCACTCTGCACATTGCCTGCTCCCACCTCACCCCACACAATCATCATGACACACGTTGCTGCCCCTCCTCATCCACCCCTCCTCACCCCTTGCTTTACATCATCCCATCCTAACCTGCACAACACCCAGCCCCTCACCTCACCCATCATCACCCTGCCCCCCAGCCCCTTTTCCTCCTCCTCACCCTGTGTTGCTCAACCCTTGGCCTCAGGCCCCTCACCACTTACCCCTTCCTCCTCCGCACCCCATCCTCCGCATCTCCCCCTCACCTCATCCTCCCCTCCTATTCACCCTCTCCTGCTCCTCCCCGCCCCCTTTCTCCACCCGTTACCCCGTTCTTTTTCTCTCTGCACTCCACACTTTTACTATCCATCTCTCTGCGCCGATGCGATATTCCTTAGCATTACCGCCTCTCTGCCCGTCTCACATGTTAGCCCCTCTAGCTCCTCCCCCAACGCGTTACCCGTTTTTGCGGCAATTGCCCACTTTCGCTCTCGCTGCACACCTGTTAACGGAAAGGGCAGGGAGAGACCCACAAAAACGGCCTCCAACTCCAGGCCTGCTATTACTGGCCCTGGCCCCGGCGGCTTCGGAATGGATGGGGCTGGCCAATCGACACCGCTCCCAGGGTTGTTTCTATGTGGCTACCCCTGGTGGTGGGAGGACCGAATGAGCCAGCAACTCAAATGGCAAAAATTCAATTTGGAGGTCAAGATCTGGTCCCGGGCTTTCCTGATTCAGCGGACAATTACAGGCGGGAACAAAAATAACAAGCAGCAGCAGTACACCTACAGTCAGAGATACACTATGTACCTATCTAGTGGCAGGCATAGTACACATGCAGAAATACACCACGCACCAACACAGTCAGATTATCGTAAACCTGCAGAGATGCATCTGGCCATACGGAGATGCAGTTATCCAGTCACATAAAGTAAACCTGCAGGAATAGACTACCGAGTACGGGAAATGGTCAGCGCGCTTAAAGGTGCAAACTAAGCAGGATTAATAAATAACAGCGATTAAAAAAGAAAAGAAAAGCAAGGAGCAAAAAAAACTTCGCCTCTTTAAAACTGGTCACATTTTATCAGTTATAAAGACCTGGTGGGGGAACTTGGCTGTGCGACAGAAGACAGAGTTGGGATAATGGCCAGGGTGGCAGAATGTCCTTCAAGAACCTGTGTTGGGACCTCAGCTAATCATCATTTTTCTTAATGTCTTAGATGGTGGGATATCCAAATTTGCCCATGACTCAAAGATAGGTAACATTGCTAGTGCAGACCAAAGCATAAAATTTCTAAGAGATACTAAAGATTAAATGAATAGTTAAACCTGGAAATGGATTTCAATGTAGGCAAAGGTGAGGCCATCCATTTTGGACCTAGAAAATAGAACCGGATATTTTGTAAATGGTGAAAAACAGTGGAGGTCTAAAGAAACTTGGGTCCTGCAGGTAGACCAACCATTAAAATATCATGAATGGGTACAAAAAATAATCAAAAAGAGTAATGAATCTAGAGGACTAGAATACAGGGGGATAGAAGCTTTACTTCAGCTATATAAAGCCCTGGTTAAACAACATCTGGAGTACTGTGAGCAGTTCTGGGCAACACACCTTAGGAAGGATATATTAGCCTTGGAGAAATTACAGAATCACACAGTGCAGAAGAGGCCCTTTGGCCCATCGAGTCTGCACCGACACGTGAGAAACACCTGACCTACCTACCTAATCCCATTTACCAGCACTTGGCCCATGGCCTTGCATGTTATGATGTGCCAAGTGCTCATCCAGGTACTTTTTAAAGGATGTGAGGCAACCCGCCTCCACCACCCTCCCAGGCAGCACATTCCAGACTGTCACCGCCCTCTGGGTAAAAAAGTTTTTCCTCACATCCCCCCTAAACCTCCTGCCCCTCACCTTGAACTTGTGTCCCATCGTGACTGACCCTTCAACTAAGGGGAACAGCTGCTCCCTATCCACCCTGTCCATGCCCCTCATAATCTTGTACACCTCGACCAGGTCGCCCCTCAGTCTTCTCTGCTCCGATGAAAACAACCCAAGTCTATCCAACCTCTCTTCATAACTTAAATGTTTCATCCCAGGCAACATCCTGGTGAATCTCCTCTGCACCCCCTCCAGTGCAATCGCATCCTTCCTATAATGTGGCGACCAGAACTGCACACAATACTCCAGCTGTGGCCTCACCAAGGTTCTTTACAACTCCAACATGATCTCCCTACTTTTATAATCTATGCCTTGATTGATAAAGGCAAGTGTCCCATATGCCTTTTTCACCACCCCACTAACATGTCCTCTGCCTTCAGAGATCTATGGACACACACGCCAAGGTCCCTTTGTTCCTCAGAACTTCTTAATGTCATGCCGTTCATTGAATACTTCCTTGTCAAATTACTCCTTCCAAAGTGTATCACCTCACACTTTTCAGGGTTAAATTCCATCTGCCCATCTGACCATCCCGTCTATATCTTCCTGTAGCCCAAGACACTCAACCTCACTGTTAACCACCCAGCCAATCTTTGTGTCATCCACAAATTCACTAATCCTACCCCCCACATAGTCATCTATGTCGTTTATATAAATGATGAATAATAGGGAACCCAGCACAGATCCCTGTGGTACGCCACTGGACACTGGCTTCCAGTCACTAAAGCATCCTTCTGTCATCACCCTCTGTCTCCTACAACTAAGCCAATTTTGAATCCACCTTATCAAATTACCCTGTATCCCATGTGCATTTGCCTTCTTTATAAGTCTCCCAAATAGGACCTTGTCAAAGGCTTTGCTGAAATCCATATAAACTACATCAACTACACTACCCTCATCTACACACCTGGTCACCTCCTCAAAAAATTCAATCAAATTTGTTAGGCATGACCTCCCTCTGACAAAGCCATGCTGACTATCTCTGATCAAACCTTACCTCTCCAATTGGAGATAGATTCTCTCCTTCAGAATTTTCTCCAATAGTTTCCCTACCACTGACGTGAGACTCACTGGCCTGTAGTTCCCTGGCTTTTCTCTACAACCCTTCTTAAATAGCAGAACCACATCAGCTGTTCTCCAGTCCTCTGGCACCTCCCCCGTGGCCAGAGGCGAATTAAAAATTTGGGTCAGAGCACCTACAATCTCCTTCCTTGCCTTCCTTAGCAGTCTGGGACACAAATCATCCGGACCTGGAGAATTGTCCACTTTTAAGCCTGCCAACACCTCCAATACCTTGTCACTCCCAATATCAATTTGTTCAAGAACCTCGCAGTCTCTCTCCCCGAGTTCAATACCTTCATCCTCATTCTCTTGGGTGAAGACGGATGTGAAGTATTCGTTCAACACTCTACTGATGTCCTCTGGCTCCACCCATAGATTGCCTCCTTGGTCCCTAATAGGCCCTACTCTTTCCCTGGTTATCCTCTTCCCATTGATATACTTATAGAATATCATGGGATTTTCCCTACTTTTACCAGCCAGAGCTTTCTCAAATTACACAAATTAGGGTTATAGCTCCTTGAATTTAGAAGATTAAAGACTGATTTAATCAAAGTTTTCAAGATATTATTGGGAACGAGATAGGTTATAGAGAGAAACTATTTCCGCTGGTTCAGGATTCTAGGACTAGGGGGCATATTCTAAAAATTAGAGCCAGACCTTTCAGGAGGGAAATAATAAAAATACTTCTACACACCAAGGATGGTAGAAGACTGGAACCCTCTTTTGCAAATAGCATTGGATGTTAGATCAATTGTTAATTTTTAAATCTGAGATCGATAGATTTTTGTTAACCAAAGGTATTAAGGTTATAGGGTAAAGGTCACAGATCAGCCATGATCTCATTGATCGGTGGTTCAGGCTCAAGGGTCTAAGTGGTCTACTCCTGTTCTTATGTTCAGTAGTTTATACTTAAACTAACTGTAACTTGTAAGTAGGTTACATAGCAATATCAAAATAAATAACTAAATTCAAATAATCACTATAAAGGAAATAGTAATTGTGTATCTTTACAATATAAATAAGAGCTTTTTTATTAATTCATGAGATGTGAGCATGACTGACAATGTCAATATTTATTGCCTATCTCTAATTACGCTTGAGAAAGTGATGCTGAGCTACTTTCATTTGTCAAATAGGCAGATATCCATTCACCAAATTAGGCAGCAGATGACATTCTGTAAATCACATCTGTTTTATTATTAAACTATAGTTCAGTACAAATACCAGTTTCCACTCTTCCCTTCTGGATCCTTTCCCTATCCAGAATCAAAAGCCCTCTTACTGAGGGAAACCTAGGGGAAAGCCTAAATGAAGTACAGGCTTCAATGAGCATCACCTGCTCTCAATTCACTCTGAAGCTTGTCTTGGTTCACTCTTAAAGGGACCTGCATTTCTAATATTGTCATGAACCATTGCAGTCCATTATGGCAGTTTTAACACAACTGAATAGTTTGCTAAGCCATTTCAGAGGGCAGTTAGAAGTCAACCACTTTGCTCTTGGACAGGCTGGGTAAAGGTAGTATTTTCCTTCTGCTAAAGGACACGAATAAACAAGTTAGGTTTTTACAACATCAAGGCCCCAAACACTCCTTCCAATGTGAAACAGCAATTTACTTGTACTTCTTTCATTTTATGAACTTTTTACTACATTCACTGCTCATGCCTCTATATTGGGAGACCAAATGCAGTCTGGGTGACCGCTTTGTGGAACACCTCAGTTCAGTCTTCAAGTACGACCCTGAGCTACCTGTCGTTCATCATTTCAATTCTCCACCTTTCTTCCACTCTGACATTTCTGTCCTTGGCCTGCTACAGTGTTCTGGTGATCATGTCACCTATGTCTGACCAACAACCTGTCAAGATTGTGTGGACAATGACAGTGTCCCCAAGGTCACCACGTTAAACAAAGTCACGCACAGGCTTCTGCCAGGATCCATTTGCCAAGTCCTGTGCTGATGGAGAATTGGATCGGGGGACTGGGCTTTGAACCTGAGAGTCCCTGTCAAGAATCTGCACACAGGCGACAGATGCATGAAGGGACACTTGTGCTGGGACAAAGGTGACTTTTGACAGCAGCATCTGTGACTGGGTATTCTGAGGCCAATGACAGTGTTCCAGCGAAGCTCAACGTAAGCTTGAGAAACAACACCTCATCTTTCAACTCAGCACTCTGGATTCAAAACTGAGTTCAACAATTTTAGATCATAACCTCTCTCCACGCTTTTTTTTTTGCTTTTTCATCTTTTTTTTCTCTCATTTCTTTCTTTATTCCTTCACTTTGCATTTTGATGGCTTTGCAGGCATTCACATCTCATCTGGACACATCTTTTGTTTCTTTACCAAACCTATTACTGCTCCCTTTGGCTTTTGTACCATGAAATCTTTTGTCATTTAATCTCTCCTGCCCTCAATTTTATCATCGACCTTCCCTTTTGTTCTTTCCCCCCTTCCCACTCCCACTTGCTCAATACCTATTACATTTCTATCTTTCCTCAGTCCTGATGAAGGGTTATTGACCTGAAACATTGGGCAGAATCTTCTGCTCTGAAGTCTAAGTTCGGTTGCTGGTGCGGAAGTGCGAGTGATTTGTTCAGCTCATTACTGATGCATCCGTGTGGAGCACAGTATCATAGTGGGAGTAGGTAGGAAGTCGCCCTCCCTGCCTTCATCTCATGGGCTCGAAGGTCTGGGCGCAGAATTAAAGGGCACCTGGACAGCCTCCCTCTGTTTCCCACTTAGCCAGCCTGCCAGGTCTAGTCTCTGCTCCACCCTTCCACTCCCTTCCAGCCTTTATGCAGTCTGTGCTATCGGCACCAGATCTGAGTGAAGTTATGAGCAATCCCCAAGAAGGCAAAAACAGCGTCCTCTGACCTCAAAGTCATTGAAGGAGAGAAGCTTGCCAGGTGCCGCACACCACTTATATATAGACGTAAAAGTGAATGGTCTAATTTCCAGATGGCTGGGAACTTAATTTGGCAGGGTAACCTAATTCCGGGGAGGTGGCCTTTTAATGAGCACGCATCAAATGCTAAGATAAAAGCAAAAAACTGCGGATGCTGGAAATCCAAAACAAAAATAAAAATACCTGGAAAAACTCAGCAGGTCTGGCAGCATCTGTGGAGAGGAACACAGTTAACGTTTCGAGTCCGTATGACTCTTTAACAGAACTAAGTAAAAATAGAAGAGGTGAAATATAAGCTGTTTTGTGGGGGGGGGGGGGGGGGTGCTACCTGTCCCACCCACCCCCCTTAAACCAGCTTATATTTCATCTTTTTTCTATTTTTACTTAGTTCTGTTGAAGAGTCATTTGGACTCGAAACGTTAACTGTGTTCCTCTCCGCAGATGCTGCCAGACCTGCTGAGTTTTTCCAGGTATTTTTATTTTTGTTTCGCATCAAATGCTAATGCATGCAAAAGGGCTTCCCGACATTCTTTGTTGGGGAACTTGACCCACCCTTAAAGTCCCAAAAACGGAATTCCGACAGCCCATCCCAACGTTGGAAAACTGATTTTTGGTCTCATGCCAAATTAAATTCCCCGCCCATCAGCTTCCTGCTGCTGGAGGGACCGCAAGATTCCGCTTAATTCTGTTTCTCTCCACAGATGTTGTCTGACCTGCAGAGTATTTCCAGCATTTTATTTCAGATTTTCAGTATTCTACTTTCATATCATCATTATTGATGCTAGCTTTTTACTTCAGATTTATTTAATTAATTGAAATTCCCCAACTACTGAATTTGAACTCACATCTGCCAGCAGTCCAGGCTGCTGGATTACCAGCACAACCACTACATTACCATACCCGATCAATTATCATAAGAATAAAGAAATAAGAAATGTATATAATCATCTACAAACAATAGTTGTAGATAGTAATTAATTATAAATGAATAACTATATAAGTAAACACCAATACGTAAATAAAGTTATTCGTGCATTACTATAATTTTATCTTTAAGCAACTGTGTACAAAAAAATTAGTGCGTCTTGTGACAACGCTGGCCCATGGTAGTTTGTAACCTTAACCCAAGCCACTAACTCCAAGTTTACTGATCCTACATATGTGAGTAAATAAATGTTTGCGAATTGATGTATATGGATGAACATTTATATTTAGCAAGGCTACGGGAAGTGTTGTCCGGTGAAGGCTCTATTTTCTTTATAAATTTAAAACTTATTTTGTTTTCCTCTGCCCGTTCCCGAGGAGTTTGACCAACATTGATCTTTATTTGTTGGTCGACTTTTTTTCAGTGAAGGGCGCTTTTGCGAACGAGCAGAATCCCGAACGCTAACAAGAAATTTCTTTGTGATCTTTGCCGACACAACAATGGGATCAGGGGACCCCGAGTCGGGGGTTCTTTCTCCCCCTGTCGGTCACTCAATTCAATTAACTCGGGGGAATCTGTGACTGATATCGATCTTTTCGTGTCATTGAGAGAACTCGGAGATGTGTGCTTATTTAGTCGTTATTTTCGTATGTCTTTTGCTTTCCCAAAAAGCAGAAGGTTAGTTATGAACAAGCAACTCAATCTGTAATTAGATGTTTAAACCATAGTTCTTAATGTTCACCAATTTTAAATATGTTTTTCTCTGTGACTATCTACATTTGATAAGGGTAACTTTTCATGTTATTTTCCTCTCCACACATTTTCCAGCTCATTATTTCTGTTTCACACACATTTCCTGAATGATTTTTTTCTTGTGTTATACCTCTGTTTCTTTCCTTTTCGGCCTCATACACACTCAGGCGATCAATTCAACAAGAACATTGACCAAGCTGATGATCAGAGGCCTGTGAAGACCTTGACTGAACAGTTCCTACGTTTCACTAAGTCATTGCATAGGACTTCCCAGATCACAGATCCTATCCACAGAGTCTTGGGAAGAGAGGGAGAGACAGGTAAAATACATCATCTCTGGCTGGTTTACTGTTGCATTAATAAACTCAGGTGAAGGGCCATAGTTCATACAGCAGCATATCACCAGATTTAAAAAGAATTGGACATCTTCGAGGATAATGCTGGGTCAATAGTGGTTTTCAACTATAACCATAAAAGCTCACCTTGATCACTAACTTTAACCATTAGTCCTAACCTGGTCCTGGGGCATGGGGACCAGTGCTGGGGCAGGAGGGACCTGTACAAGTTGGGTAAGTTGCACTCAGCAGAACTGGCACTTATGTCCTTGCAGGAAGGTTAACCAGTGCTACTGGGGAGGATGTAACTTAATTTGGCATAGAGAGGGCTGCAAGGATGAAGCGATAGAGAGGAGATGCAAATGGACAGAGGACTGGGAAAGACAAACAGCATTTGTAATAGTTCAGAAATAGGAGGGATCAGACAGCAGAGAAATGTAAGGCAGACTAAAATGAGTTTGAAGCACATGTGTGTAGGTGTACAGGGTGTGGAAAATAAGCTTGGTGAGTTGCAGGCACAAATGGCTATGTGGAATTGTGATAAATTGACAATAACAGAGATCTTACTCAACAGGAATGAGCAGTTAATATTCTTGTCCACAAGATATTTATGAAAGATAAGGAAGGAAAAAGGAAGGGGTGGCACTTTTGATCAAAGATACTGGGTTGAAATTTCTCCGCCCATTAGATACTGGCTAGGAAAGGGCAGGAGTCAGAATATCGGATATGAATACATCGAGCCAGGAGCCCACATCTTGGATATTGCAAAGGGAGGTCAGATGTCGTGCTTCCATGTGATGCAAGAAATTAAGCTTGTTGAAAAGGCAATTAACTTAAATTTTACAGAGTTTTTAGATTTTTCCAGGTCTGCATGTAATCTACGTGACTTTAAAGCCTCGCCAAGTGTAATGAGGCAGTGAGCAAGCAAGAGGTCAGTTCTGACAGCATCGTGAGCTTTGGTAGGGAGGGTGCAACATTGGCATAAACAGCGAGAAGGGGAAAAGGCATTTGTATGGCTGGGCACTTAGTGAATATGGAAGCCATGGGCCTCATTTACTCAGGTTTCAGCTCCTCCAGTCAGAAGGAGCAGCACAGGGCAGCAGCAACCAGAGGGGCAGCAGGTACACCAGCCACAGGGGAGGGGATGGACAAGAAGCTTACAGAGAGGCATATAACCAGCCTCCTGCACAAAGAAGGAGTTACTCACCAGAGGGTGTACAGACTGCGGCTCAACTACTTTCAGTTGTCAAAGCAGCAGTGTTAGCAACACTGTACCTCTTTAGTGAGGTCATCACAGAGCTATGTGCCAAAATGGAGGATAAGCTGATCTCATGGGGAATGATGGTTACCCAATACTAGTGGCGCAGAAGATCTCTGTGACACTGAATTTCTACTCCTCTAGATAATTCCAGGGATCTACTGGACATATGTGTGAGATGTCCCAGTCTCAGCTCAATGCTGCATCAAGATGGTCATCAATACCATGCTCCAAAGGGCCAGCCCATATGTGCACTTTTGCACTGATCCGGACAGTCAGGCAGAGAAGACTTGAAAGTATCTATGCTGGTAGAAGGTGTGGGGTGATGTGATGTGACAGTGCATCCTCTGAGACCTCCACCTCCTTCTGTTTAGAGGTGGACAGCAGTTCCCCAGTCCCTGAAGCTGGCTGTTCATCTTTAACTTGTGTGAAAGACAAATTGAAGGAAAATGAGCATTCCATCATTGTCCTTCATTCTACCCCTGTGCGGAGTTCCATCTGACCAGTGGTGGACAGAGAAGCACTATGCCTCATGTTTGTGCCGATCCATTAGGCCACTCCCTATTGCCTTTCCATTCCCATCTCACCTGCGGTAGAACTGCCCCCATTGGACACAACTGGTTTTCAAACTTTTCAGGGCACTATGGGCTGTCTTTTTCCGTACGCACACAGATGACCATTGTTAATTGCCCGACAAAGATATATGCATTGTCTATGATGCTGGCCGTTTGATGCCCATGATTGACCCACAGTTATGTCTTCTGCATGTGGCCATTCAGAAGTGGCAGTGCAAGAGTTACCTGAGACGGGATGGGGACTTAATTAACTGATATCTTTTCTAACTAGCTCATACTCATGCATTGCCACATGTAAACCCCTAAGACCTCATGAGGTCATTCATCCTCTTGTGGTACTGCAGCCAGGTTCTAGGGGTGACCCCACAGCTGCTGAGTTCCTGTGAAATCTCCGTCCAGGCTTCCTTGGTCTGGCAGACAGGTCTTTTCCCATGCCCGAGCAGCCTGGAGGAGAACTTGCAAGAAGGTATCACTAAACTGTAGGGCCACCCGCGATCTTGCCTCTGCCATTGTTGCATCAGCCTGATTTCTGCTGCTGTCCATCTCTTGTCTTATTTGCAGCTGCAGCAATTCAAAAGAGCGCTGGCAACTCCAGCACTCCCAGTCACATGATTGGGTGCCTCCTCGGCCTGCTGGCTGTTAATTGTCTGGCCACTGCATAATCGTGTTTCCCAGGCAAATGATAGAACTGCCTCCTTCTGGTCCCAGTGGCGGAACTAGAGAACGTCGAAAAAATCCAACCCACTGTTTCACCACTAGAAAAGGATGATGTGCTTGAAGGTTCAAAGACAGAACCCATTTTGATCAGAACGGAGGAACAAAAGATGACTGTTGGGCTAAAGGCCACAGAAAATAGAGCAACAAATCCACAGGAATAATTGTGGAAAGATGCAAGAACTTTAGAATAGTGATAATGGGGGACTGTAATTATCCTAATACAGACTGGGATAGTAAAAGTCTAAAGTGTAAAAAAGATGAGGAACTCCTGAAATGTATACACATGAACTTTCTAGGTTAGTTTGTTTCCAGGCAACAAGGAAGGAAGCAGTTCTGGATCTAAGTTCCAGGAAATGAAGTGGAACATGTTTCAGTGAGAATTCATTTGGGCAATAATGATCACAATGTCATTAGGTTTACAGTAATTATGGAAAAGGACAAGGATCTAACTCCATCTACATATAACTTCTCTCCTTCTTTCTTATTCTTTTCTCTTTCTCTAGCTTATCTAGCTGCTCCTTCTCTGCATCTATGCTATTCATCTCAACAACTCTGTATGGTAGTGAGATCTGCATTCTAACCGCACTCTTGGTAAAGAAGTTTCTCCTGAATTCACTGCAGTATTGGATTTACTAGTGACTATCATATATTTACGACCCCCAGTTCTAGTCTTCCCGCAGGTGGAGGTTATGCTGGAGGTGTGTGGAACACTGGTTTGATCACAGCTGGAGTGCTGTGTACAGTTCTGGTCACTGTATTATGGGAGGAATGTGATGGTACTGGAGGGGGCACAGGGCAGATTTGTGAGAATTCAGGATTGGAGAATTTTAGTTGTGTGGAGTTATTGGGTGAGCAGGGGTCGTTTTCTCTGGACTGGGGGAGACTGGAGCATAGATTTGATTGGGGTGCATAAAATTATGAGAGACCCAGGTAGATTGGATAGAAAGGACCTGCTTCCTTTGGCGGAGAGGTTAGTGATCAGGGGCCATAAATTTAGGGTAATTGGTAGGGAGATTGGAAGGGAGTTAGTGGTGGAGGTCTGGAATGCATTGCCTGAAGGGGTGGGAGAGGCAGAAACCCTCATCACACTTAAAAAATACTTGGAAGCGCACTTGAAGTGCTGTAACCTACAGCACTACAGACCAAGAGTTGGAAAGTAACATTGGGTTGTATCACACCATTTCAGCCTGTACGTGGTTGCCTTCTGAGCCGTAAATTTTCTGTATTTCTATCGCCTTTCTACTATTGTGGTTTGAATATACCACTATTATCTTTTCTATTCTTCATACCAAAATGAATAACCTCTCATTTCTCCACATTTACTCCATCTGCCACCTTGTTGCCCACCCACTTAACCTGTATCTCTTTGCAGTCCCTTTGTGTCTTTCTCACAGCTTACATTCCCATCGAGCTTTGTATCATCAGCAAGCTGGGAGACAGTACTCTACCTCTCTTTGTCTAAGTCATTAATATATTTGGAAATAGCTGAGGCACTCCACTTGTTACAGCCTCCCAACTTGAAAATGCCTCATTTATCCCTACTCTGTTTCCTGTCAGTTAACCAAACCTCCATCCAAGCTAATATATTGCCCCCAACTCCATGACCCCTAATCTTGCATATTAACCTTTTGTGTGGCACCGTATCAAATGCCTTTTGAAAATTCAACTATATTACACCCACTGGTTCCCCTTATCTAGCCTACTATTACATCCTCAAAAACACTAGAATAAATCTATCAAAATCAATTTTCCTTTCGTAAAACCATGTTGACTTTGTCTAATCATACTATGATTTTTTAAGTGCTTTCCTTAATAACAGATTCCAGCATTTTCCTGATGACTGGTGCCAGGCTAACTGGCTTGTAGTTCCCTGTTTTCTCTCTCCCTCCTTTCTTGCATAGCAGAGTTATATTTGCTAACTTCCAGTCTGATAGGACCATTCAAGATTCTAGGGCATTTTGGTAAAACATAACCAGTGTAACTCTGCAACTACCTCTTTCAGAACCCTAGGGTGTATGCCATCAGGTCCTGGGGATTTGTCAGCTTTTAGTCCCTTATGTTTCTCCAATACTTTTTCTCTGCTGATATTAATTACCTTAAATTTCTCATTTTTATTAGCCCCTTGGTTACCCGCTATTTCTGATATGTAATATATGTCTTCTACTGAGAAGACAGACACAAAATATTTGTTTAACCTCTTTGCCATTTCCTCATTTTCCCATGATAATTTCTTGTGTCTCTGCCTCTAAAGGACCAATATCTACTTGAGCTACTCTTTTCCCTGTTTTTATATTCCTGGCTAGTTTACTCCCATAATTCCAATTTTTCCCTTTTTATTAACTTTTGGTGACACTTTGCTGGTTTCTAAAACACACCCAATTCTTAGGCTAACTACAATTCTTTACAACATTATAAGCCCCTTCTTTTAATCTAATACTATCTTTAACTTCCCTAGTAGGCCACAGATGGATCTTTCTTGCTGCTTTTTTGTTTTTTAAATGAATGTATTTTGCTGAACATTTTGAATTGTTTCTTTAAAAGTTTTCCGATACATTTTAGTCTATTTTACTCAGTCAACCTTAGTGAGCTCTCCTCTTGGGCCTATGTAATTGGCTTTGTTTATTTGAGTTTAAGATTTTTGGCACTTGAGTATGTTGCTTTCAAACTTAATATGGAATTCAATTGAACTATGATCACCTTTTCTCAGAGGATCTTTTACTATGAGATTCCTAATTAAACCTGCCTCATTTCACAATACTAGATCTTAGATAGCTTTACCACTAAGGTAAAAGCAAAATACTGCGGATGCTGGAAATCTGAAACAAAAACAAAAATAAAAATAGCTGGAAAAACTCTGCAGGTCTGACAGCTTCTGCGGAGAGGAACACAGTTAACGTCGCGAGTCCATATGACTCTTCATCAGAACTAAAGAAGTATAGAAATGTGGTGAAATATAAGCTGGTTGAGGGGGGTGGGACACGTAGAGCTGGATAAAGAGCCAGTGATAGGAGGAGGCAAAGAAGAGATTGCCAAAGATGTCATAGACAAAAGGACAGAGGGGTGTAGACGGTGGTGATATTATTTAAGGAATATGCTAATGATGACATTAAGGGTAGAAAGCAGGACAAGCAAGTGACAGATGGCCCTAGTGGGGGGGCGGGTGGGGTGGGGGGAAGGGATCGAAATGGGCTAAAAGGTGGAGATAAAACAATAGAACCATAGAAAAGTTACAGCACAGAAGAAGGCCATTCGGCCCATCTCGTCCATGCCAGCCTGAGGACACCCAGGTGCCCTTTCTAATCCCACCTTCCTGCACCTGGCCCATAGCCCTGTAGCTTACAGTACTTTAGGTGCAGATCCAGGTACTTTTTAAAAGAGTTTAGAGTTTCTGCCTCTAACACCAACTTGAGCAGCGAATTCCAGACACCCACTAGCCTCTGCGTAAAAAAGTTCTTCCTCATGTCCCCCCTACACCTTCTGCCACTTATCTTGAATCTATGTCCCCTGGTTCGTGAATTCTCCATCAAGGGAAACAATTTTATCCTGTCCACTCTATCTATTCCCCTCATAATTTTATACACCTCAATCAAGTCACCTCTCAGCCGCCTTTGTTCTAAGGAAAATAACCCCAACCTATCCAATCTCTCCTCGTAGCTACTCTTTTCTAACCCTGGCAACATTCTTGTAAACCTCCTCTGCACTCTCTCCAGAGCTATTACGTCCTTCCTGTAATGTGGTGACCAGAACTGCACACAATACTTCAGTTGTGGCCTCACCAGTGTTGAAATGGCAAGCAACAGGGAGGTCTGGGTCATGCTTGCGGACAGACTGGGAACACCTTTGGTCTGTCCGCAAGCATGACCCAGACCTCCCTGTCGCTTGCCATTTCAACACACCACCCTGCTCTCAAGCCCACATGTCCGTCCTTGGCCTGCTGCAATGTTCCAGTGAAGCTCAACGCAAACTGGAGGAACAGCACCTCATCTTCCGACTAGACACTCCACAGCCTTCCGGACTTAACATTGAGTTCAACAACTTCAGATCATGAACTCTCTCCTCCTTCCCATCCCCTTTCCGATCCCCCTTTTTCCAATAATTTATAATTTTTAAAATATATTTTTCTTTTCCCACCTATTTTTAAATTGATTTTGATCTATCGTTTTATCTCCACCTTTTAGCCCATTTCGATCCCTTCCCCCCACCCCACCCCGACTAGGGCCATCTGTCACTTGTTTGTCCTGCTTTCTACTCTTAATGTCACCATTAGCACATTCCTTAGATAATATCAACACCCCTTTGTCCTTTTGTCTATGGCATCTTTGATAATCTCTTCTTTGCCTCCTCCTATCACTGGCCCTCTATCCAGCTCTACCTGTCCCACCCACCTCAACCAGCTTATATTTCATCACATTTCTATATTTCTTTAGTTCTGATGAAGAGTCATACGGACTCGAAACATTAACTGTGTTCCTCTCCGCAGATGTTGTCAGACGTGCTGAGTTTTTCCAGCTATTTTTATTTTTGTTTTTGTTATAGCTTTACCACTAGTTGGTTCCACCACAGATTGTTCCAGGAAACTGTCACATATTGTTTCAGGAAAGCATTCTATAAACACATCTTCCAAACTACCTTTGCCAATTTGATTTGTCCAGTCTATGTGAGAATTTTAGTGCCCTACAATTGTTACATTAACTTTGTTATAAGCTCCAACTACTTCTTGTTAATGCTCCATCCAACTGTATGGCTACTATTAGGGGGCCTATAAACTACTTCCACCAGTGTTTTCTGATTCTTGATAGTCCTGATCTCCACCCTTACTGATTCTACCCTGTGAGCTTCAGAACAAAGCTCCATTCTCACATTCCTTATGTCATCAAGGTTCTCATGGATAGAGGACAGAGCCATAGAGCTGGCTGGAGAGGACGCAGATTGTGCCTGTGCTGATGGCGAGGTTAGTGGTGCATACCCAGGTGAGGATCCTGCACTGCAATGGATGACCATACTGTGAGTGATTTCTCCTGTTTCAGAGACACCTGCCATGCACTAATTATCTCTCCTTTCTTTTGTAAGCACCTCTGGGAAGCTGCCGAGGGCATCCATGAGTCAGGCCCTCAACTCCAGCCGACGGCATCTTGGATGGATGAGGAACCTGAGGGCAGCACCTTTATAGACACATCACAGCACTCACCCACACCCTCCATCAACGCAGAGACACGCACTACAGTGGCACCGAGTTCTAGATTAGCTTTGGGGTCACAATCCGGTGAACACAGTGCACCATCTGGTTCACAGCAGGTGGAGGCAGGGAGATCAGAGTTCGCCGGCACTCGGAGGATTGCTGGAGGCCATGATGCTGCAGAGTCTGAGTCTGATGACGAGCCTCTGGACTCAGTCCTAAATCAGTTGCTGGAACTGCAAAGACAAACACGGGAACATGGGGAAGGGATGTCAGCTGCACTCCTCAGATTGCAACACACTATGGAGGAGTCCGTCCGCCTTCAGTTTGAGGTGATAGTGCCGGCATGCCAACACGCTGAGGTCCACACTGGTAGGATGATGGCCGCCATGGAGACCTTGGTCCAGGACATCAGTCCTGCACTGACTGCTGTAGCCATTTGTGGCATCCATCAGTATCAACACAAGAGGGCTGCGGGGCACCTCAATCTTACTCCAACTGCCCCTTCTCCTCAAGGAGTCAGCCAAGTTCCCTCGGGCACCCATAGGGAGGAGGACCAGCAGCTCAATGCCCTGGGTGCTTGTCTTTGCAGCTTCAGCAACTGATTTAGGACAGAGTCCAGCGGCTCGTCATCAGACTTGGACTCAGCAGAATTATGGCCTCCAGCAATCTTCCGAGTACCGGTGATGTCTCTGATTCCACCTGCTGTAAACCAGATGGTGCGCTGTGTTCAGATTGTGACCCCGAAGCTAATCTAGAACTAGATGCCACCGAAGTGCATGTCTCTGTGTTGGTGGAGGGTGTGGGTGAGTGCTGTGCCACCCAGGTGACTCCAGGAGTATCCAGCTGATCCAAATCCCCTCTTCCTGTGACCCCCATCAGCTTCAGCTCCACAAGCCAAGGAGGGTGCACCTGCCCCACAGCAGGACACCCAGAGCAGGCCAAGGCCCTCCAGGTCTTGGACCTTCAGAGGATGCCCTCCAAGGTCATCACAGACAACAGGGTGTAGCAGTCAGCAGGCTACCTCCACCTCTGCTGTGCGGGGGAGCAACAAGACATAGCGGCAAGGTAAGGAAAGTGGAAAAGATGAAGGGGGGAATCATCCCAGATTTGCACCGTGCAGTGGCGGGCGGGAAAATCGACGTTTTACCTGCTGGCCGCAATGGCAGCTTCTCACACCGTATCATCCCAAACCCACTGCACTAATTATGCATTACCAGGAAACATGCTGTTTCAATGACTGGTGGGCTCTCATTCGCCCGGCATGCCATCACTTCACCGCTTCATCACGCTGGGCCCCATATTTAAAGTGCAGCTGCGTGCACATCTCTCAGTGCTCCCAGCCCTGGACTGCCACATGGAAGATAGTATGGTCCCGAAAGGCAAAAGGACTGCAGCCCCCCGGTTTAGTGACGCATCCCTTGAGCGCCTTTTGGACTCCGTGGAGACCTGCCGTGATGTCCTCTACCCCCGTTCTTGCTACAGGAGGGGCAGCTGCATCACCGATCCAGCATAGGAGGCGGTGGCAGCAGTGGTCAGTGCCAATGCACTGCAAAAGAGGACAGCCACCCAGTGTCGCAATAGGATGAATGGTCTCATCTGCTAGGATAACAGTCTTCTCATCACTATCAACTCAAACACTCACAAACCCATCACACATCCACAGGGATCTCACATTTCAAGGGACAACACCATTAACTCTCACACACCCTTACATCTCCATCAGGCTCACAGCCTCTCAAGCTCGCGACCTCATCCTATCCATGGCTCCACTCACCACAAAAATATTCCACACAGTGCGATGTGCCTTGCTCACACTCCATCTCCACGCAGGAGAAACCTGTTCACATCAGCAGGGAGGAGTCCCAGACCGGGGGTGGAGTGGCCCACATTAGGCCCCTCACTCACTTTGAGAATTGTGCGATCGTGCTGGCTGATGAGGACATGGACCGTGCCTGCGGCAATGGTGAGGTCGGCAGCGAACACCCTTGTGAGGATCCTGCACCATATCATCCCTCTCTCCACACAACTGTGAGTGCTCTCTCTCCTGCTTTTGACTGTGCTGCCATGCACTAATTATCTCTACTTTGGTTCACAGGGAGGTCTGCCAAATGACCAACACCCTCACCCAGCCAGTCCCTCAGCTCCATCCACGTCTTCACCGCTAGCCACGAGGACACCTCCTCCATTGTAGAGCTGGAAATAAGCAGCGCTTACCCACACCCTCCACCAGCGCACAGTCACACACCTAGGTGGAGTCTAGATTTGGAGCAGGCTTGGGTTCACAATCTAGTGGTCACTACATGAACCCATGTCTGCAGCAGGAGGAGGCAGGTTCGGGCGAGCTGCCCGGCAATCAGAGGACTGCTGGGGTAAAGGCATCTGTGAGGTCCAAGACAGATGATGAGCCTATGGATTTGGCCTTCCAACTCATCCTGGAGAGCAAGCAGAATCTGTGGAAACATCACACAGATCTGTTGGAAACCCTCAGAGTGGTACACAAGTTGGAGGAGTGTGTCTGCCTGCTCTCTGATGAAATGGTGTGCCCACATGTGTGCGTATGGAGGTCTCTATGGGGAAGATGGCGGATGCCATGGAGTCCCTGATCCAGCAGAACGTGGAAATGTGTGCAGACCTGCACTCCATCATGGGAGCCATGGGTGAGTTCCTGCAGTGGCAATGCGAGAGGGAAAGGGGGCACCTCAGTGTCCCTCCAAGTGCTCCTTCCCTTCAAGGAGTCAGGCTGGGGCCCCCAGGCACCCGAAGGGAGGAGGAGCGGCAGCTGGGCACCCCTGGGTCATCCACTCAGTAATCTCAGAGACTGTCCTCTCCCTCTGAGTCCCCTTTGCCCGTGAGCCCCTCAACCTTGTCCTCTGTCACCACAGAGGGAGCAGCTGGCCAATGAGCGATTCTGGAGGGAGAAGTGTGTGTGTGGCAGGGCCTTTCAGAGCCTTGTGCAAGCACTCTCACACACACGCAGATCCTTCCCATTTCACACTCATCTCACTCTCCTGAGCATTTCCAATGCTGCCTGCTGGGATTCACTTTCAGTTGTCCATCTGAGCTGACCTGCATCTCAGCCCAACCAATAATCATATTCCCATGCAGCACCTGAACTCACCCACCACTACTCTCATTTCACTTGCGAATTAGACAGCATGGTTGTGATTCAGCTTTTCATGTGCTCTCCCCTGTCGCTTCCCCTCCCCCCGTCACCCATTTCCTTTCCCCTCCGTCACTGTTGACCACCCCTCCCAGCATCACCTTCCACCTCCCCTCCTTGACCTACCAACCACAACCCTTTTCCTTCGGGGATGTCCAGATGAACGTGGACACTCCCTTCCTTCCCGAAAATCCCAACCTCATCCACATTCACCTCCCCGACCTCCTCCTTCCCACCTCCAGGGTCCGTGACTGCCTTTGAGTCCCCACCAACCACCCTTGCCATCCCTTCTACCATTATCATTGAATCCTCACCTTCCCACCCTACCATTTCACTCTACCCTCAGTCATTCTCACCAATCCCTCGTTCCACGCCCACCCTCAGTTCACTCCCCAGGAGTCATGGACTCATCAGAGCCCTGCCTTGCACATTCACCTGTACATACCCACCTCTGGACCCCTCCCTTCCTTGGAACTCCTTCACCCCCATCCCGGACTCTCCTCACCTTAGTCCTCCCCACCCCATCACCCCCATGGGTTCCACCCACCCTTAGTCCTTCCCCCTTCCTGACTCCTTCGGACACCCTTACTTATTCTGCCACCCTTAGTCCTCCCCCCGTCCTGACTCTTTCCTCCAGCCTTACTTCTTCCTCTAGCCTTACTCCTTCCCTTTTCCTGACTCCTTCCTCCAGCCTTACTTCTTCCTCTAACCTTACTCCTTCCCCTTTCCCGACTCCTTTCTCCACCCTTACTTCTTCCTCCAGCCTTACTCCCTCCTCTCTCCATATTGCTTCCTCTCCCCGAACTCCCTCCCCTCTCCGCACTCCTTCCCCCCTCCGAATTCCTTCCCTTACACCTTCCACCCCACCTTACGCCTACTTCCCCAGGTGCCTGCTTCTCCCCTGTTACCCCTCTCCTCCCCGTACTCCCTCCCCCCTCCCAACCTTATCCCCCCCAACATCTTAGTTCCCCCCCTCCCAACCTCCCCCCAACACCTGTAATGCGAGCAAGGCCCTGGAGGTAAATCCCAATTTCTGCAAGTCACACTCGTCAAGACGTGTTGTGCACCAGCATGCAATCATGCTGAGGTGACCAGACGATCCAGCGGGGGCGATGATTCCTGCAGGAGCTGGCCTTATAATGATATGCAGATGTATTACAATGAAGTTCCTGATGTCCGATGGCGGGGTACATGGCCCGCCATCGACGGGCTGTGCGGACCATCGCAAACTGGTTTCACAACATTGTGAAACTAATTTCTGGCCTTCTTGCCATATTGTCCACTCATGCCGCCAGCACGCCCAATGCCAGCAGGCATGGAAAATTCCACCCGTAGTTGCGCAATGTTGGCATAGGTGTTAACCACAAGTATATAATGTTTACAAATGTAAATAGACTCACAATCATTTCATATCTCCTCTTGTCTATGCCTCCTTCTTATGATGAGCTGTGTTACTGTCAATCACATGTGATACCTTGGTTCTTGCACCCACTTATGGCGATGGTCCCTATCCTGGGCCTCTTTTCTGTGCAGTGTGCTACCATCTCACCACAGTGAATGTCCTGTTTCAACATAATTCTCCATATCAATAATGCCTGCACCTTTATGTTAAATGTGCTTGTGGAATGAAACTCGTTCCCATGCCTCATAGGGTTCCGTCATGTGCATTCTTAGCTCTATACGATTGAGGTAGAGGTGTGCCCCTATCTCGTCTGTATTCTTGAAAGGTGAAGGTGTGGTGTTTAAGGGGAGATGTGCTCACAGTGTCTCTGGCGAGAAGGCCAGAAATTAGTTTCACAACGTTGTGAAACCAGCTTGCGATGGTCCGCAAAGCCCGTCGATGCCGGGTTGTGTTCCCCGCCATCGGACATTGGGAACTTCATTGGAATACATCTGCATAACTTTATAAGGCCAGCCTGCAGGAATCATCCAGGAATCAAGCACGGAGAAGGCTAATGTACCATCCAACTTTGTCTGCCCGCTGTCTCTCGGCAGGGTTTTGATGATATGAGCCTATACTCAGAGCTTATGAGCTCTGTCCTCAGCCAAATAGATTTCCGATGTTCCCAGTGTAAATCTGCTGAGCTCAGCAAAAGGTGGGAGCACCTTGCCACCTCAAGGTGACGAAACAATAACGCATTGTGTTCTGGCGCTGAGATGTCCAACCTTAAGTGTCTCTCACCCTGTAGTTGTGACTGTTGCGGGGAGAAGCGTCTCGTCACAAAGTTAGTCGACAGCGCTGTGCATCCCATCGCCTTGACACTCCAAAAGGTTACTGGTTCTACTTCCAAACTGTGATTTCTGGAGGCCAAACAGCCTTTAAGTGTGCTCTGGAATCGCGCATCATTGCTTCAGACAACGTTGGGGGTAGTAATGGGATCGGAGTGAGTATGTGATGAAGCAGAACAGTGCTCTTCATTAGCAATGACGCGTGCCCTGGAGGGCTTCATGTTGTCTGATCATTTTGGACTTCGCAAGGGCCAGGGCTGGCTATGAGGGCATACTGGTTGTGTGTAAGAGAAGGCATCTCAAGATCAGGCAGTGAAGTGTCTGACCTCATCATGCTCAAATGCTCCACCTCCATATTAGGGTTAGGATAAATGCAGCTCAGAATTCCTAACTTATGCTGCCAGATGTCGCTGTCATTTTGTGGAGTGTACCGCAGCCGACTGTGTCATCTCTAAGTGCAGTCACAGCAGTGGTATTTAATTGGCTGCCTTGTCCCAAGTGTTCTGTTTCTGTTTCACCATCGATGTAACACTTTGTGCGTGGCGACGTTGGTTCCAATTGATCTCCTTGAGGAGCCTTACCAGATTGAAGGTATGCAGCCACTATCCCACTGAGGATCGTGCAAGTTCTCCTGCATCTTGTAGGGTGTTGTTGTGACTGGGGTGCTGGATGGACGTGTGAAGAGACAGCACTTTCTGATGTCTGATGTCAGGGTGCCCTCCAGGTAGCACCTCATCTCAGCACGGACACATGCCCTCTAGACTTAATCATCCTTCAAAGCATCAGGACAATGTGGGCGTGCTGTGCAACGATGCACTGTCATCTGGAAGCTCATGGGTGAAATTCGAGGAGTAGCTATGCTGATGGTTATGCTGGCCCATGATGGAGAGTTGTCCAGGAGGATTCTCAGTGTATCTCGTCATCTTCCTCCTGGAATCTGCTTGTAGTGAGAGCCTCACCAGTACGCCTGCCTTGTCTGGCTGTGCAAAGGTCTTCTCATCTGCATCCTCAGCTTCCACAACCTCATCACTATTATGCCCTTCGAGGTCCTCCTCATCAGAACTCCTCCATCTTGTCATCTGCCAAGTCCTCCCAGCTTTGCAGCGTCGGGTTGTGTAGCACGCAGCAAGCCACGATGATGTGTGACACTCTCTGGGGAGTGTACTGGGGCGCTCTGCCAGATCTGTCCAGGCACCGGAATTGTATTTTCAGGATTCCTATGGTGTGTTCCACCAATGTCCGGGTTGCGGCATGTCCTCATTATACCTTCTCTCAGCAGGAGTCTGAGGCCGCCGCATGGGCGTCATTAGCCACATCCTTTGCAGGTAACCCTTATCCCTGAGGAGCCAACCCTGCATCCTGGTCCCTCGAAGATGTCAGGGATCTGAGACCTGCAAACAATGTACGAGTTGTGGATGCTTCCTGAGTGCATGGTGCAAACCTGCACAATAAGTTGGTTATGATCGCACACCAGCTGCACATTGAGCGAGTGGTAGCCTTTCCGGTTGACATACTGGACAGCCTGTTGCCAAGGAGCTTTTATAGCTACATGAGTGCAGTTGGTGGCACTCTGCACATGTGAAAGACCGAAATCTCAGCAAAGCCCAATGCTCTTTCTTCCTGGCTTGCTTGATCTCTGTTGACGTTGACAAATTGTGGGCCTTTGCAAAAATTGCATCTGTGACCTCCTGGATGCATTTGTGGGTGGACACTTGGGAGATCTGCAGAGATCCCCAGTGGAGCCCTGGAAAGAGCCACTGGTGTAGAAGTTGAGTGCAGCGGTTACTTTCACAGCCATTGGCAAAGGATGTCCTCCAATTCCCTGTGGTGCCAAATCCTGCAGAATGTGGCAAATATAAGTCACCAGATACTTTGACATGCGGAGGTGTCTGCGACACTGGTTCTCGCTCATATGCAGATAACACATGTGACATTTCTTCATCCTGGGTCTAGCGAGGCACATACGAATGATGGCTCTCTGAGGATCATCCACTCTGTCCCAGGAGGACCTGCTGCCCCTTGGTCTTAAGGGTTCTGCTCCTCTCTTTGGCGAACCTCCATCGCATATTTCTCTCCTGCCTATAAGCAATAATGCAAGCAGCAGTAACACCAGACTCCATCTTCTTGATAGTCTCCTCATTGTAGTATCAATGAGAAATACGCAATAGTCAGCATTTGTTTCTAAAGGTCCACTTTCTGTCAAGGAATCATCTGAGATTGTGGGCTCAAGGCCTTCTTACACATGCCAGAGAGTACTGGCCCCTGAAAAGATGCCCAGTGTGAGGTGCGCATGAACATTCACCACAACCACCCTCCACCCCCCAGCCCACATGACTGACTGCTGACAGCTTCGGCTGGGAGACTGGATGTTTTGCCTTTAGCCCAGGTGCTGGGATCATCTACCTGCACTCCAAGACTACGCTGTTTGGACTAAACATGAGAGCAAATGTTCAGTGGCTACATGAGATTACTTTAGGAGGTCCGAAGGCTTCTCCTCTGTGAGTGATGCATGGCCACATATCCAAGGGGGCTCTCAAGCTTGTCCAGTCACCCAATCGTTTTGCAGTTCCATAATACTCTGTTGAATTTGAAGGCTGCGGATGAGGGATTAAAACTAGGAGAACAGTCATTGCCACTTTGAGGGATCAGTGTTGTATGAATGGGCCTTATTGCTTCACTTTCCTGACTCCCTGCATGTAAGTTCAACAGCTACTAATCTGTCTCAGCTGTGCCTCTGTCCTCATTTTGGAACTATCATCTTAGTTGGGTGGCCCTTTAGTGCCCCCATTATCCCCCGCAGCCATGTGTCTCAATGCAATCTTCCCCGCTCATTTCCCCCAGTGGACCCCTTGCCCTGCAGCCCATTCCCTTCCCTCAGTCCCGTCTGGCCCCTTCCCCAATGGAGCCATTGCCCTGCAGCACAATAAAAGCCACCCCCACCTTAACTCTGGTGTGGTAGCTGTAGAGACTTGCCTGTGAGAACCCCCTGAAACTGATGCAGTGCAGCCTGCGAAGCCTGGCGCTGACCTCTGCAAGCGCTGCATGATATGCAAACTAACCTCGGAGTCTTAAGCGAAGTGCAGGTTGACAGCTGTTCCTTTGATGAAACAGGAAGATCCTGTTGTGAAATACATCATTCTAATTACACATCGATGTTGTCTTTTAATCCACCGTGGAAGGATGATTCCGGCGAGCAGGCGTCATAATGAGATGCTGATTTATGATCATGAAGCTCGTGACGTTCCGTAGTGGGAAATGCAGCCCGCCATTGATGGCTGAAGTGCACAATTGCTTCCTTGTTTTACGTTGTTGTAAAACCAGTTTTGGGCCTTCTCGCGAGATTTACCTCTCACGCCTGGCATGATGCCCACCATGATCGGGAGTGGAAAATCTCTTTAATGGTGATTAGATTAATACCATTTATCTCTATTTGTGCCTCAAGTTCATCTACCTTACTGTAAATACTTCATGCGATCAGATAAAGAGCCTTTAATTTTTCTTAGCTAGTATTCTTCGCAAGGACCTTATTTATTGATGCACTATTACAGTTAAACTCCCTGTCCCACTCTGCTTGTCTTTACCCAAATTGCTACACCACTCTATTGCTTCGACTCTTCTCTTTATGTTTCTACATCTCTAAATCCTCCTTCTTCTGATGCCTCACCACCTCACTTTTAGTTTAAAGCTCTAGCCACAGCGCTAGTTATATGATTTGCCAGCACACCGATCCTAGCCCGGTTTAAGTGGAGCCCATCCCTGGAGGGAACAGCTTCCTCTTTCCCCAGTACTATTGCCAGTGCCTCATGAATCAAAACCCCTTCTTGCCACACGGCTCTTTGAGTCACTTGTTTAATTCTCTAATCTGCTTGGCCCTATAGCTGTGGCTCAGGTAAAAATCCAGAGATTAATTACCTTTGATATTCTGTATTTTAATTCTTCAAACTCTCCCAACAGAACATAATTCCACGTCCTACCTATATCTTTGGTTCCTGCATGGACCACAACAACTGAATCCTACACCTCCCAATCTACATTCATCTCCAGCTACAAGGAGATTTCTCTAACCCTGGCACTGGGCAGGCAACACAACCTTTGGAATTCCCAGTCGCGACTGCAAAGAACAGTACTGTTGAATTTGAAGGCTGCGGATGAGGGATTAAAACTAGGAGAACAGTCCTAACAATACTGTCCACATATCACTACCACATTCCCTTTTGCTCCTCCCACGTGAAAGGCTTCCTGTACACTGATGCTATGGTCAGTTTGCACATTCACCTTGCAGTCCTTGATCTCATCCACACAAGTAGTAAGTACCTTGTACCTGTTGGTCAAAGTCAATTGTCGAGGCTGCTCCATCACTACATCCTGGATCCCCATATCTGCCATATCGTGGCCACATTCTCCTGTCCCTGTCCGTTGACCAAGTTTTACTTAACTTAATGGGCGGAATTATACGGTCCCGTCACGTCACATCACGTAAACATAGAAACATAGAAGCAGGAGTAGTTCATTCGGCCTTTCAAGCCTGTTCCGCCACTCAATATGATCATGGCTGATCCTCTATCTCAATGCCGTACTCCTGCGCTGTCCCCATACCCCTTGACGTCTTTACAGTCCAGAAATCCATCTATTTTCTTCTTAAATATATTCAGTGACTTGGCTTCCACAGCCTTCTGTGGTAGAGAATTCTATAGGTTCACCACCCTCTGAGTGAAGATGTTTCTCCTCATCTCAGTCCTAAATGATCTACCCATATCCTGAGACTGTGACCCCTTGTTCTAGACCCCTCCAGCCAGAGGAAATATCCCTGCATCCAGTCTATCCATCCCTGACAGAATTTTATATGTTTCAATGAGATCTCCTCTCATTCTTCTAAACCCTAGTGAATACAGGCCTGGTTGGCCCAATCTCCCCTCATACTACAATCATCTCATTTCAGGAATCAGTCTGGTGATCCTTCGCTGCACTCCCTCTGTGGCAAGTATATCCTTTCTAAAGTAAGGAGACCAAAACTGCACATAATATTCCAGGTGTGGTCTCACCAAGACCCTGTATAGCTGCAGTAAGACATCCTTGCTCCTGTACTCAAGTCCTTTCGCAATGAAGGCCAGCATACCATTTGCCTTCTTAACTGCCTGCTGCACCTGCATGCTTGCTTTCAGTGATTGGTATACAAGGACACCCAGGTCCCTTTGTACATCAGCATTTCCCAATCTATCACCATTTAGATTATACTCTGCCATTCCGTTTTCCTATCAAAGTGGATAACTTCACACTTATCCACATTATACTGCATCTTCCATATATTTACCCACTCACTTGATCTGTCTAAATTGCCTTGAAGGCTCTTAACACCCTCCTCACTGCTCACATTCCCACCAAGTTTCGTGTCATCAGCAAACTTGCAAATATTACATGTGATTCCCTCATCCAGATCATTGATATTGTGAATAGCTGGGGCCCAAGCACTGATCCCTGCAGTACCCCACTAGTCACCACCTGCAACTCTGAAAAAGACCCATTTATTCCTACTCTCTGTTTCCTGTCTGTTAACCAATTCTCAATCCATGCCAATATATTACCCCTAATCCCATTTGCTTTAATTTTACACACTAACCTCTTATGTGGGACTTTATTATAAGCTTTCTGAAAATCCAAATACACCACATCCACTGGTTCTCCCTTACCTATTCTGCTAGTTACATCCTCAAAGAACTGCAGTAGGTTTGTCAAAAATGATTTCCCTTTCATAAATCCATGTTGACTTTGTCTAATCCCGTTGATATTTTCTAAGCGTCCTTTATCACATCCTCTATAATAGACTCTAGCATTTTCCCTACAACTGAGGTTAGGCTAACTGGTAATTCACTGATTCCTCTCTCCCTCCTTTTTTAAATATTGGGGTTACATTTGCCACCCTCCAATCTGCCAGGACTAAGCCATTCAAAAGTCCATTGACTTTGGCAAGACTGTAAAATTCCACCCAAGGGGTGGGACTGCCTCCGGGAACAAAGTAACACTACCCCCCCACTTCCACCCACTGCCACCAAAAGCCCTGCAATTTCTGCAGCTTGGACCCTAGCTTAACAACTCTGAGTCAAAGTTGCTCAAGCTGTCTGGGATCACACGTTTCCACAAACTTCTACGTGTTGCAGTCTTGGCACACCACCTTCGCTTCAAGTAAAGTAAAATAAGTCACCTAGCTTGGAGCCAATAGAAGAACACTCATCTGCTCTAGGTTGTAAAACAAAAAGAATAAAAAGCCGCACCTCCTTCCCCCTCTGCACAAATTTTCACTTGCACCAATTTCCCGACTTTAACAGTTAGTTTACGAAGAACTCTGTTCCCCAGTCACTCTATACTCTGCAGGTGCAACAAATTACTAAGAAGGCAAATAGAATGTTGACCTTTATTGCAAGGCAAATGGAGCATAAATATAGGGAAGTCTTATTACAAATGTAGAGCGTATTGGTGAGACCACACCTAAAGTGCTGTGTACAGTTTTGGTCTCCTTAGTTAAGGAGAGATATGCTTGCATTGGAGGCAATTTGGAGTAACTTCATTGGTTAATTCCTGGGATGAAGGGGTTGTCTTATGAGGAAGGAGTGAGCAGGTGACTGGACTTAGAAGAGTGAGAGGTAATCTTTTGATTCTGAGGGTCTTGGTGGGGTAGGTGCTAAGAGGGTGTTTGTTTGCCCTCATGGGGGAATCTAGTACTCGGGAGGGTAGTTTCAGAATAAGGGATCTCCCATTTAAGATGGAGATGAGGAAAAATTTGTGCTATGAGGTCATGAATCTTTGGAACTCCTCACCCCAGAGATCTATGAGGCTGTCATTGATTATATTGAATATGGACGTAAGCCATCATTGATCCCTCAGGATCAATGAGAAGAGAAGATATTCAAGGCTGAGATAGACAGATTTTTGAACTACAGGAAAGTCAAGGGTCATAGGAGGAAAGTGGAGTTGATGCCAAGATCAGATCAGCCATTATCTTATTGAACGGCAGAGGAGGTTCAAGGAGCCATATGGCCTGTCCCTGCTCCAACTAGTTCTTATGTAAATAGTAAATGGATAGCCAAAGGAAGGGTGGGCCCCACTTGGCAACAATAAAGAGATCTGCAGGGATACAGCATGACTGATGTATTAAATTAGTACTTTGTGGCTGCCTTCACTAAAGAACAGAGTGCTGCCAATGTCACAGCAAAGGTGGAGGCAGTAGAGAAATTGTATTGAGTAGAAATAGATAAAGAGGAAGTACTAAAATGGTTGGCAGTGATCAAAGCAGATAGTAAAGACTTCAGGAGGACATAAACAGACTGGTGAAAGGGGGAGACACATGGCAGATGAAATTTAACTTAGAGAAATGTGAAGTGATTCATTTTGGAACAAATAAGGAGAGGCAATATAAACTAAATGAACAAAGAGACCCGTGCTGTATGTTCAGAAAATTTTGAAGGTGGCAGGATGAGTTGAGAACTCTGTCCAAAAGGTTTAAGGGATCCTTGGCTTTATATATACAACAAGGATTTGAGTACTGCTGAACTAAGAGACATACTGTCGAAGCTTTTCGTGTTGCACTCATCAGCACAGACACAAGGATGCCAAATTTCAAAGGGAGCAACACTTTATACTGCGTGAGAGAAGGGTGTTGATTGGTTGGCAAGTTGACCCTGATCAGTCAAGAAAAATACACCAGGGAACGACAGACCCCACAAATTCAAAAAAGACCCAAAGTCCGGACATGTTTCTTTTGCCTTCAGAGGACAGGTCTCTGCGTATTAATATATGTAGCTTCTAGCAAGCGTATGTGATACACATTGTGAGCCTGACAGATAATCTTAAATTGGTTGATAGTATAATTCAGAGCACTGACCATACCCAACCAGCCTGTGCCTACAAAACTCAGAACATAACGTCTAACAGTACTGACGACCCAGAGTGCAGGGGAATGGGCGAGTTGGAGGATCTCCTTGTGGGACTGCTCCTGGGTTGCCTGAGCTGACCATTAGCAGGTCTAGCCACAGCATGGTCAATGGGTTGTCTGGCCGACTGCTTGTTTCTCTTCTATGGTTAAGTTTCTGATCGGGTCTTCCTGGAGAGGAAGCACGTGATGTTCACTGGTATGTTTGATGCCTTGTGCAATTGGTGGGCAGGGAGTTTATTGTTTGTGCCCATTAAAAAAGGGGACAATTTTGTTAGAATAATTTTATTTTGATTGCTGGCATTGGTGCTATCATCCCAATAGGCCAATGAAAAGGACAGAAATATGCTGGTGCTAGTAAAATTGCTCTCTTAATTAGTTAACTAGTTTCATGTCTTGACTGTCCAGGCCAGTTTTGATGCAGGGGCCCCACACAAATATTAACTTGTCTAATGTGGAATAGTAGTCAGAGTCCCTACAGTGTCATACGAACATACAAAATAAGAGCAGGACCAGGCCATTTGGCCTCTCAAGCTGCTCCACCATTCAATAAGATTGCGGCCTCAACTCCACATTCCGCCTACCTGATAACCTTTGAATCCCTTGTTAGTCGGGAATTTATCTACCTCTGCCTTAAAAACATTCACTGATCCTGCCTCCACTGGTCTCTGGGGAAGAGAGTTCCAAAGACTCACGACCCTCTGAGAGAAATAAATTCTTCCCATCTCCATCTTAAATGGGAGATCCCTTATTTTTAAACGGTGTCCCCTAGTTTTAGTCTCTCCTCAAAAAGAAATATCCTTTCAGCATGCACCCTGTCAAGTCCCCTCAGAATCTTATATGTTTCAATAAGATCACCTTTCAACCTTCTAAGCTCCATGTATACAGGCCCAGCCAGTCCAACCTTTCCTCGTAAGATAACCCACCCCCCCACAACCCCATCACAAGTATCAGTCGAGTAAAGCATCTCTGAACTGCTTCTAACACATTTATATCCTTTGTTAAATATGGAGACCAAAACTGTATACAGTACTCTAGATATGGTCTCACTCTGTATAACTGTAGCCTCAGCTCAGTGTTAACTCGCTTGCCTCAGTCAGAGGGTCATGGGTTCATGTCCTACTCCAGACACTTGAGTCCATGATCTATGTTGATTCTCGTAGTACTGCACTAAGGGAATGTTGCACTGTCAGAGATACTGTCTTTAAGATGAGACATTAAACTGAGGCCACATCTGCTCTTTCAGATGGACAAAAAAAGATCCCATGGCACTATTTAAAGAGCAGGAGAATTTTCCCTTGTTTCCTCGCCAATATTTCTCCTGCAACCAACATTACCAAAACAGACTATCTGGCCATGATTACATGACTGTTTGTGGGACCTTGCATGTGTGTATAATTGGCTACTACTTTTACTACATTTCCTTCATTACAGCAGTGACTACACTTCCAAAGCACTTCACTGACTGTGAAGTGTTTTGGGACATCCTGAGATTGTGAATGGCGTGATAAAATGAAAGTAATCTTTTTCTTCAAATTAATCAATACTTACTGTCCAGATGTTCATCTGAAGCATGGCTACCTGGCAATATATGAGAGGGTTTCTGTGGAGCCCTACTTCAGCTGGTCTTTGTGAGAGAAGGGAAGCATTGGAAAATTGTGGAAATAATTAAAAATTGTCACATAAACATACTAGTGTCTCATCTTGTTTTTCAGTTGCAGTTTTGATTCCATTGAGAGGATCTCCTGTCGCTATTTACTGTATGACTCCAGAGCTAAGTCAGAACACCATCAGCAATCCCTCGACTTACTGGTGGAGGGAGGGGAAGTCCCAGGCACGTGTGATAGGTATGTTAGTGAAAAGTGAAACTGAAGCTGATGTTGGGTTTAGACATGAGGTCTGAGAGTGATTGGGAATTATCTGGAGCCAATCTGGGCAGCAGTCAGCTGCATGGCCAGTTTTAGTCCCTATCCTATTTTTATTGAGATAAAGTTTCTCAAGATTTTGTGAATACATTGTTCAGCTATCTCTGATGTTAGTCCAGCCCCTGTGATTTCACACCATTTCCTGAGGTAGTAGGGGAAGGGTATGGAGTAGGGGGAGAGTGAGGGAAACAGTTCTTTCTCCAGTGGGTTTTGTAGCCATCTTTCGCTGGTTTCTGACCAGTTCAGTGCCCCAGATCCCTCAGTAAAAGAGGCAAATGTATCACATGGGAGGGAGAGATTAAACAAAAAGAATGGCACAAAAAGGCCATTTACTCCACTAGTGGGTCACCCTGGTGCAGAGCTGTATGATTACTGCAAAACAGATGTCAGTGTGTTTGTATAGCTATGTGTAAGTTTGCATAGGTGTTTGTCTGTGAAAATTTGATACACACATAGAAACATACGAATTAGAAGCAAGAGTAGGCCAACCGGCCCCTTGAGCCTGCTCCGCCATTCAATAAGATCACAGCTGATCTGATTGTGATCTCAACTTCACTTTCCGGTCTACTCTGCCTCCATCTCTCTAGGGAAAGAGTTCCAACAACTCATGACCCTCTAAGAGAAAGAAATTCGCCTCATCTCCATCTTAAATGGGTGCCCTTTATTTTTAAACTGCGTGCCTAGTTCTAGTCTCTCCCACAAGCAGAAACATCCTTTCAGCATTCACCTTGTCAAGTCCCCTCAGAATCTTATATGTTTCAATAAGGTCAACTCTCATTCTTCTAAACTCCAGTTGATATAGGCCCAGCCTGTTTAAGCTTTCCTCACAAGATAACCCCCGCCTAGTATCAGTCGAGTGAACCTTCTCGGAATTGCTTCAAATGCAATTTTGTCCTTTCCTAAGTAAGGAGATCAAAATTGTACACAGCATTCCAGATATGGTCTCACCAACACCCTGTGTAACTGTAGCAAAGCATCTTTACTCCTATATTCCATTTTCCTTGCAATACACAACAAAATTCCATTTGGTTTCTAATCACTTGCTGTACCCGCATACAAACTTTTTGTGATTCATGTACTTGGACACCCAGATCCCCTGTACCTTAGAGTTCCACAGTGTCCCTCCATTTAAATAATATACTATTTTTCTATTCTTCCTGCCAAAGTGGACAAGTTCACATTTTCCCACATTATACTCCATCTGCCAAATCTTTACCCACTCACTTAACCTATCTATATCCTTTGCAGGATTCTTACGTCCTCTTCACAACTTACTTTCCTACCTATCTTTGTGTCATCAGTAAATTTATCAACTTCCGGTCCCTTCATCCAAGTCACTGATATAAATTGTCAATAGTTGAGGCCCCAGCACTGATCTCTGTGGAACTCCACTTGTCACATCTTCCAACCTGAAAATGACCTACGCATGCTCTGAAGAAGAGCTATATGGATTCGAAACGTTAACTCTGTTTCATTCTCCACAGATGCTACCAGACCTGCTGAGTTTTTCCAGCATTTTCTGTTTTTATTTCAGATTTCTAGCATCGGCAATATTTTGCTTTCACCCATTTATGCCTACTCTGTTTCCTGTTAGCTAACCAATCCTCTACCCATGCTAATACGTCACCTCCTACACTATGAGCTCTTATTTTGTGTAGCAACCTTTGGCACCTTGTCAAATGCCTTCTGGAAATCTAAGTACGGTGCATCCACAGGTTTCCCTTTATCCATGTTGCTTGTTACTCCCTCAAAGAACTCCAATAAATTAGTCAGACATGATTTTGCTTCCATAAAATGATGTTAACTTTGCCTGATTGCATTGAGGTTTTCTAATTGCCCTGCTAAAACCTCCTTAATAATAGATTCCAGCATTCTCCCTATGACAGATGTTAAGCTAAATGACCTGTACTTTGCTGCTTACCGTCTCCTTTCTTGATGTTATGACCGATGCAGTTTGTAAAGCGGAGTTATTTAAAAATCCCAGAGGGAAACTTTAAACAACTGTCATAATCAATAATTTTAAGTGTTATGTTTAAGATGCGACTATAAACTCAGGAATCAGGCCACTAGTTCTCGAGGTTTTACATTAAATTAAATGAAAAATTTTATTAATTACACAGGTTAAAATATATACACATGGCTACAAATTACTACTATCATAACTTCTAACAAATTCTCAAACTAATCTCCATTAAAGCAACAACCCATAGACTTAACCAAAACACTAGGCAAAGCATTTTCACCTTACAAATTCAAAATTAGGTTCTTTCCACTGTGGAGCCAGTTGGAGGCTTACAGCTGCCTTTTGATCTTACATTGTCTCTGCCTGCACACCTGAAAACCACTGAAGTTATACATACCAGCCCCACTGAATGTTAATTCTCATTGTATCACCAGTCTCTTTGAACTTTACCTTTTAACAATGAAACCCCATTCATTGTACCAGTTTTATTAGTAATATAAACATATTGCTTGATAGCTGTTAGAAAGGTGTTAAGTTTTCACCCCATTTCTTGAATGCTCTATTCAAAAAATGCAAATATACTCTACCTCCCTGCTTACATCTCAAACTATCACATATCAAAGCACCCAGACTAGCTGGCTTTAATCCAATTAAAACATACCTGCAGACCAAACCTCTATTTCAAAATAAAAATATTTTCCAAAATATTATACACATTAATAGCATCATGATAAAAGCAAAAAACTGCAGATGCTGGAAATCCAAAACAAAAACAGAAATACCTGGAAAAACTCAGCACGTCTGACAGCATCTGCGGAGAGAAACACAGTTAACGTTTCGAGTCCGCATGACTCTTCAACAGAACTAAGGAAAAATAGAAAAGGGGTGAAATATAAGCTGGTTTAAGGCGGGGTGGGGGGGGGGTGTGTGGAGATGGGACAAGAAGAGCTGGATAGAGGGCCAGTGATAGGTGGAGATAACCAAAAGATGTCACAGACAAAAGGACAAAGAGGTGTTGAAGGTGGTGATATTATCTAAAGGAATGTGCTAATTAAGGGTAGAAAGCAGGACGAGCAAGGTACAGATGGCCCTAGTGGGGGTGGGGTGGGGTGAAGGAATCGAAAAAGGCTAAAAGGTAGAGATAAAACAATGGATGGAAATACATTTAAAAATAATGGAAATAGGTGGGAAAAGAAAAATCTATATAAATTATTGGAAAAAACAAAAAGGAGGGGGAAAATCGGAAAGGGGGTGGGGATGGAGGAGAGAGTTCATGGTCTAAAATTGTTGAACTCAATATTCAGTCCGGAAGGCTGTAAAGTGCCTAGTCGGAAGATGAGGTGCTGTTCCTCCAGTTTGCGTTGAGCTTCACAGGAACAATGCAGCAGGCCAAGGACGGACATGTGGGCATGAGAGCAGGGTGGAGTGTTGAAATGGCAAGCAGCAGGGAGGTCTGGGTAATGCTTGCGGACAGACCGAAGGTGTTCTGCAAAGCGGTCACCCAGTCTGCGTTTGGTTTCTCCAATGTAGAGGAAACCGCATTGGGAGCAATGAATGCAGTAGACTAAGTTGAGGGAAGTGCAAGTGAAATGTTGCTTCACTTGAAATGAGTGTTTGGGCCCTTGGACAGTGAGGAGAGGGGAAGTAAAGGGGCAGGTGTTGCATCTTCTGCGGTTGCATGGGAAGGTGCTGTGGGAGGGGGTTGAGGTGTAGGGGGTGATGGAGGAGTGGACCAAGGTGTCACGGAGGGAACGATCCCTACGGAATGCCGCCGGGGGGGGTGAAGGGAAGATGTGTTTGGTGGTGGCATCATGCTGGAGTTGGCGGAAATGGCGGAGGATGATCCTTTGAATGCGGAGGCTGGTGGGGTGATAAGTGAGGACAAGGGGCATCATGACACTTGAATAGAATTCAATTTCTTGAATTGACCATTTCATAATCTGATGGGACCTTTCCAGAATCTAGGGAATTTTGGAAAATTAAAACCAATGCATCTACTATTTCAGCAGCCACTTCTTCTAAGACCCTAGAATGAAGTCTTTGGGGCCTGTGTTCACAATAATTTTAGTTCTTTCTGTTTAGCCTCTTACAACACATGGGTTCATTTAGTACAAAAGGTCCAAATGCTCAACACTGGGGGACTAGACTGTACAACTTTTTAATACTGGGGGTGGGGTTCAGACTGTCCAATCATTTATTACTGAGGGGGAGTACAATGGTGGAGTGAGGGTTGTTTCTTGTTGGCCGGTCTGAGGGAATAATACGAGGCTAATGTCTCTGTGAATCGGTCTTTCCTGATGGGGAAACTGTGTCATGTCACCCCACAAAGTTAAGCAAGGCACTGCTTTGAGTTCAGTGCAATCATTGCCACTTAACTCTCTGGGCAGGATTTTCCCATCGGCGAGCGGAGGGGTGCGGCCCGTTCGCCGACACATAAACTGGGGGGGGGGGGGGGGGGGGCCCGCTCGCCAGCAGGTAAAATGATGTGCGGTGACGTCAGGCGGAACTCTTGACATCAACGCGCCCCATTTAAATTTTCCGGTAGGCAGGGGCACAGCAAAATCAGCTGCACGCCCTCCGACCTGTCAATGGCCAATTGAGGCCATTGACAGAGTAATTAAACTAATTAATGGACCTGCCCGTCCAACCTTAAGATTGCCAGGCAGGCCAGGAGCCCCAGTGGGAATTAGAAAAAGCATGAAAACTCACCCATGGGTGGGATGAGATTTCATGTAGGTTTTTAAAAATTTTATTAAAGTTTTTATAAAAATTATGGACATGTCCCAACTCATGTGACAGTGTCATATGAGGGGACATGTCAGGATTTTTTTTTCTATTTTTAATCTTTGTCACAGAACAACTGATCTCCCTGAGGTAGCACTTAGCTTCAGGGAGATGAGTGAGGTCTTTCGTGCGCATGCGCGAAAGAGCGCACTCTCGATTTTGGGATTCCGCCCGCACAGGGAGTGCATAGCGTTTTCGTGCGGACGTTGTGCTGGGCGGACCTTAATTGGCCCGCCTACGTAAAATGGCACCGATTGGAAGCACACCTGTGCGCACCCGCCCTTCAACTTCACCCCCGATGGGGGGAAAATCCTGCCCTCTGTCTTGGAGCTCTGGCTTTCCACTGAATCATCTGTACTGGAGGTCCAAGGTGCAGGGGTTCGGTTCCATGGCACTACCAGCCTCCAATACCTCACTTAGGAGCCAATTCTTGTGTAAGTATTAGCAGGCTGTGTGACCATAGGAGTCATTACAGTCAAGCCTGATCCTTCCCCCATCTGATATCCAATCAGACACACACTTTCCAGCAAGAGACAATGGATAGAGATCAGAAGCATTGACACTCGAGCCTGGATTTTCATCTTCGGGGTGAGAACCTCAAGTCGAGCTATTTCCCGAAATTGCGATCCAGCTTCCTGCCTGCTCACACTATTTTCATGGTGGGGTGGTAGGGACTGGCTGCAGTTGGGGTTGCTGGCTCCTGAAGCAGGCCGGAGGTGGGAACAGAGGTGAGCAGATGTCATGGCAGGCAGTGTAAAGGCCTGCCTCTGTTCACTGGGACATTGGCCAGTTCTGTAAATGAGTGTTAGGCACCCTTTCCCTCATCTCTCACCCACCCCCCCATGCTCCTTCCATATCTCCCTCATATCCCCTTGCCCCCCTTGTACTCCCATGCCCCCTCATATCACCCTACTTCCTCCATAGCCCCATATCCACTCAAACAGTATCCACCACGGACAAAACTCTTGAGACCTATAATAACATTGGGAAATCTTTTGAGGTGCTCATGGAACAGTCAAAATAAACAAACAGCCATTCAAAAATGTCTTCAAAATACTTTCATCCTCTGTGGAGCTCATAAATCTATCAATCCAATACACAGCCATTCAAACTCCACTTGAACAAAAAAAAGGTAATCTAAGTGCTCATAAAACTGTCAAAATAAACAAAATGTGATTCAAAAAACTTTAATCCTATTAATTGCTCATGAAACGGTCAATAAAAACAAAGCTCACAGTCCCCTTTATAGCTGTAACAACAGCTTCAGGTAAGCTGAATTCATTAGTGGGGCTGGAGCTCAGCCAAGCATTCATAACGTGACTACAAAGCACAGCTGTGTCATCAAAGCTCCTAGTGCTGAATACATTAAACCTTTTGAAGTAGTCTCTACTGCATCAAAAGGCTGAACAGATAACTGGGTTATCAATCAAAGAAAATATTAAATGATGGGGAAATTGACACATTAAAATCCTAATCTCAATACTGTTGAATGCAGGGGAGTACTTTATCCACTGTTTTCTAATGCATCTGAACACTTTCACATTGCTAGTCATTTTACTAACCATTTACATTTTAAGAGCGAAGCCCTATCATTAATCATTTATTAAAAACATATTTAACTTACCATACACCATTTCATTCTAACATATGAACTTGTCAACACCTTTTGAATTTACCTGTCAAAACTTGACTCCAGACTAGGCTTCCCCACTGGCTCATGGCTCCTCTGAGGTGTCGTGAACCACATCTCCTAACAAAACTGGCCTGACTCTATGGAAGTAGCGGGGCCTGCAGGGGCGGTTTATAATACCCACCCCCGCAATGGAGTAGACAAGTGCGTGATTTCTGCATGCGGGCTCACTGCTGGCCTGCACCCTTATTCTGGGGCCAAAAAATCCCACACAATGATGGAATGCAGGTGGGAATCCCAGATTTGGGACCCTCCCACCATTTTAAAATCCCCCCGCATCTGTTTCGACACAGACGGGGACATGAAAACCCGGCCTTCAGTGATTACTGCCTTGTTAAAGCAAGCGCATGAGCTCAGTTGTAGTGCCTAACTGATCACTGGCTGAGATCAGCAAACTCAGCACAGATCAGAAGCCAAATCTTGCAGAAAAAAGGGAAGACGGTTGAAGTGTGAAAAAGAAATCATTGCTATAAGTCTATATAGTGGTTAAGCATGTATACTATAGTGAAAGAACAGGGAAGCGGGAGTAATTAGATAGCTCTTTCAAAGAACTGGCACAAGCAGAGGGCCAAAGTGCCTCCTCCTGTACTCTACGTGATTGTTTGTTATGAGGCCTGCATCTACTTGTTTTCCAGGAGAGGGTGATCAGTATAGAGTGAGGCTCGATGGGAGCTTGATGCTGTTAAACTGGGAAACTTCGCAAGCCACCGGATTCTACTTCTGCACTATGACACACATCAGACACCAGGAGGAACATAGCCTGACTCTCCGCTTCTGCCTTGTGGGTGAGTGAAACCCCAGTGGCGTCATTTATTGGTGTTAAAAGTGTAAAGAACCAGATTCAGTCTGAGTGCAATCTAAATGCAAGAGCTGATGTACGTTGGTTAGTCTAGCTTTGCAATGATTACTGAGATGTTGGTGTGTTCAAACAACAAGTGGTTTATTTTACATAACTGAACAATGTACAGCAATTCATGGCTAGATGTTATAGTGCTGAAGCCATTAACATTCTCCCATCCTTTCCCAGTCATCTATTCTCTAGCATCATCATTATGGGAGCTGCTATTTACACAGTCCCACACATTAAACCTTACAAACCTTAATACTACATCTACCCCCAAGTCTTCGTCCATATTTTTACATTCATATTTACATACTACCCCATCCCCCACCAAGTCTCCAACATCACAGATTCAATCTTTTAGGAGGTTTCACAACTCTCCCTGATTGTGTTCTTGTCAGACTTGGAAGACCAGTAGTCTCTCTTTGAACTCCCTTTCCTTGACTTGGATGGTCTTCATTGAGAGTTGTAGTATCTGATCCTTTATCAATTTCTGACTCAACCTCTGGTTCTTCCAAATGTTTGGTAATAGTTGTCTTTGTGAACAGAAATAAAATTCCTCTAGTTTCTGCGTATTGCAACTTCTGAAGGAGGGATGGTCAATAAATGCTGGTCCAGCCAGTGAAGCCCACATCCCGTGAATGAATTTTTAAAAAGTGTCAAAAAGTCAGCACTGAAATCGCAATCCAGATCTTCATTGCAGCTGGATATTTTCAGGGGTTTATTTCTGAAGTCACCCTGGGACTACGCTTTTAAACTTAAATAAGGGCAATTATGAAGGCATGAAAGCAGAGCTGGCTAAAGTGAATTGGCAAATGAGGTTAAGGGATAGGGCAATCGAGATGCAGTGGGAAACATTTAAGAGGATATTTCAGAATATACAGAATAGATACATTCCAACAAGTAAGAAAAAATCCAAGGGACGGACACACCATCTATGGTTAACTAGAAAGGTTAAAGATAGTATCAAACATAAAGAAAAAGTATATAATTGTGCAAAGATAGGTGGAAGGCCAGGAGATTGGGTAGAATATAAGGAACAGCAAAGGATGACTAAAGGATTAATAAGGAGGGAAAAATTAGAGTACGAGAGAAAGCTAGTCAGAAATATAAAAACAGAGAGTAAGAGTTTATATAAATATTTAAAAAAGAAACGAGTTAACAAAGTGAGCATTGATCCTATAGAAAGTGAGTCTAGAGAATTGATAATGGGAAACAAGGAAATACCAGTTGAATTGAACAGGTATTTTGCATCAGTCTTCACTATAGAGGGTTCAAGTAACATCCCAGAAGCAGCTATAAATCAGGAAATGGAAGAACTCAGGAAAATTACAATCACCAGAAAAGTAAGTGGTACTAAGTAACCTGTTGGAGCTGCGGGCTGATAAGTGCCCGGGTTCTGATGGACTTCATTCTAGGGTCTTAAAAAAATTGGGTAGTGAGAGATAGTTGATGCATTGGTTTTAATTTTCTGAAACTCCCTAGATTCGGGGAAGGTCCTTTTAGATTGGAAAGTAGCAAATGTAATTCCATTATTCAAAAAGGGAGGGAGATAGAAAGCAGGAAACTACAGGCCAGTTAGCTTAACATTGTCATAGGGAAAATGTTAGACGCTATTATTTAAGAAGCTATAGCAGGGCACTTGGATAAATTCAAGGTAATCAGGCAGAGCCAGCATGGTTTTGTGAAAGAGAAATCATGTTTAACCAACTTATTGAAGTTCTTTGAGAAAGTAACGTGTGCTATGGATAAAGGAGAACCGGTGGATGTACTGTACTTAGATTTCCAGAAGGCATTTGATAAAGTGCCACATCAAAGGTTATTGTGGAAAATAAAAGCTCATGGTATAACAGGTAACATATTGGAATGGATAGAAGATTGGCTGGCTAACAGGAAGCAGGGAGTAAGCATAAATGGGTCTTTTCCAGTTTGGCAAGATGTAACGAGTGGTGTGCCACAGGGATCAGTGCTCAGACCTCAACTGTTTACAATTTATATCAATGACTTGGATGAAGGGATGGTTGCAAAATTTAGCTGATGACACAAAGATAGGTAGGAAAGTAAGTTGTGAAGAGGACATAAGGAGACTACAAAAAGGTATAGGTAGGTTAAGTGAGTGGACAAAGATCTGGCAAATGGAGTATAATGTAGAATTGTTTATTTTGGCTGGAAAAATAAAAGAGAAGCATATTATCTAAATGGTGAGCGATTGCAGAGCTCTGAGATGCAGAGGGATCTGGCTGTCTTAATGCATGAATCGCAAAAGGCTAGTATGCAAGTAATAAGGAAAGCTAATAAAATGTTATCATTTATTGTGGGAGGAATTGAAGACAAAAGTAGGGACCTTCAGTTATACAGAGCATTAGCGAGCCCACATCTAGAGTACTGTGTACAGTATTGGTCTCCTTATTTAAGGAAGGATGTAAATGAGTTGGAAGCAGTTCAGTGAAGGTTTACCAGACTAATACCTGGAATGGGCAGGTTGTCTTATGAGGAAAGGTTGGATAGGCTAGGCTTGAATCCGCTGGAGTTTAGAAGAGTAAGAGGCAATTTGAATGAATCATACAAGATCCTGATGGGTCTTGACAGGGTGGATGTGGAGAGGATATTTCCTCTTGTGAAAGAATCTAGAACTAGGGGTTGCTGTTTAAAAATAAGGGGTAGCCCATTTAAAATGGAGATAAGGCAAAATGTTTTCTCTCAGAGGGTTGTGAGTCTTTGGAACTCTCTTCCTGAAAAGGCAGTGGAAGCAGAGTCTTTGAATATTTTTAAGGCAGAGGTGGATAGATTCTTGGTAAGCAAGGCGGTGGTAGGTTATCGGGGGTAGGCGGGATGCAGATTTGAGGTTACTATCAGATCAGCCGTGGTCTTATTAAATGACAAAGCAGGCTCGAGGGGCCGAATGGCCTACTCCTGCTCCTTGTTCGTATGATTGACTTCTTCCACTTTCCTGATAAGACTGAGGACTATAGAAGCTCTTCTACTTAAAAGAGTGAATTCCTGATTCTGTAGAACATACAATGTTTCTAATATCTGCTTTCTCTTGTACCGGGGTTTTTCTTGTAACTTGCCCTTAACTTTTAGTTTGATCCCTCCTGGACCATACAGCTGGGTTTCCATTGGCTGCAGGCAATGCATTGGTAACCACGGTTTGTTGTCTGATAAAACTATTACACTAGCTTCAGTATCTAGTTGATGTTGGTGATATGTCCATTGACATATATATATCTGTGGGCAGAATTTTGCCGTCGGCGAGCAGGGGACGGGGCCTGCTCGCCGATGCATAAAATGACATGGGATGACGTTGGGCGGAACCCCCGACATCATCCCGCCCCATTTAAATTTTCAGGAAGGCAGGGGCGCAGCAAAATCAGCTGCGGGCCCGCCGACCTGTCAATGGCCAATTGAGGCCATTGACAGGATCATTTAAACAATTAAAGGACCTGCCCGTCCAACCTTAAGGTTGGCGGGCAGGCCAGGAGCCCAGCAGGCAAATAGAGAAAACATGAAACCCCATCCAGTGGCAGGATGAGGTTTCATGCAGGGTTTAAAAAGTTTAATAAAGTTAATCTGTAAATTATGACTATGTCCCATCTCATGTGACATTGTCACGAGTGGGACATGTTAGGGAATTTTTTTTTCTCTATTTTTAATCTTTTTCAAAGTGAAAGCGATCTCTCTGAGGCTGCACTTTGCCTCAGGGAGATGTGCACTCTTTCGTGCGCATGCGCGAGAAAGCGCACTCTCGCTTTTGGGGAATCCCCCCCGCCCGCACAGGAAGCGTACAGCGCTTCCCGCCGGACGTCACGCTGGGCGGGCCTTAATTGACCCGCTCATGTAAAATGGCGGTGCGGCCCACTTCTCCGGCAGGGATCGCCTCCCTGCCCGCCGGAGATTGGGTCGGGCCCACCTGCCCAACAGGCAGAAAATTCTACCCTGTGTTTCAGAATACATGATAGAGGTCACTGATATCACCTAGGAAATATTTTCGTTCCTCTTCTGGTGGAAATTCTTCAACTTCATGGATAGCTTTATGCATGAAGACTTTTGCTTTGAAACCTGCAAAGTTAGAGGTTTTACTTCAGCACATTTTCCCGAAAAGGCCAATTCTTCCGCAGAGGAAGCATTCTGCAATATTTACAGTACACTGTTTGTGCCTGTGGGTTTTTTTGGTGCCACAGTACTGGCAGAGTTTTAAGGTATCTTGTACTTTCCCTCCAAATTGTACCTTCTTGTCCGATGCTTCTTTTACATTCTTGGGCTTAAGGAATGTACGTTCACTGGAGGTTTCCTGAGCCAAGGTTTTCCTTCGCCTCTTAGTATTGCCCTGTTCTGTTTATGGACCTCTGTTTATCTCACCAGTTGTATTGCTCTTTCTCAGGTGAGGTCTTCCTTTAGATTGCAATTAGTCTGATAGCGAGTCATCGGAAACACCGACTACAACGTGGTCTCATATTAATTCTGTTTTTAGGTTTCAATACTCGCATTCTTCAACCAGCCTGTAAAGGTCATTAATAAAAAGATCTACTGGTTCACCTGGTTTCTGGACCTTTTTGTTGTATTTGGTCTTTTCCAGAATCTTATTGTTCCTCAGGTTGAAATTGTTATTGAAGGCTTTTAAGACTTCTTCAAACTTATTAGAGGTCTCATTGATGCCTGTCTTGTAATAACATCATCTGCTACTGTTCCTATGGAATAAAGTAATGTGTTAACCTGTCCAGCTTCAGACTTATTGTCCAATCCTGAAGCAATTCAGAACCTCAAGAATCTTTTTCTCCAAAGTGCAGAGTTTGGTTTGGTCCTTCCATGAGACCAAACCTCTCAAGTAGCATAGTATCCATGGCTTTTCTAAGCTTTTAGGAGGTTTACCTGTAGTTTTAAATTTTCCTACCAGTATTTGAGGCTTTCCCGTGCTAATCAGCCCCTCACTGAGACGTGCTGCAGTCACTGTCTCTCCCTGGGGATCTCTCAGCCAGACTTGATATTTATTTCTTGAATACTGCAAAGCTGTTAAAAACTGCTTTGCTTTAAGTTATTTCAATAATCTCTTCTCTCCCTTCCACTGGAGTATTTGCAGTTGCTGCTTTCTTCTCTTTTGTGTTGCCTCACGGTTGGCATGTGTAATGGTGCCAACCTCGGAACTGGACAGTAACCCGCCTGGTTTTCCCAGTGCTGCCTGCCCAGTGCGCTGTTAAATTCTTACTCATTCATAGGATTGCTCACCAGTGCCACGATCTTTGCTTGATTCTCTGACTTGAAGCCTACAATCACGGGATCAGGATTTTCTTCACGGACCACCATATGCTATGGTGCAGCCCAGAATGACTTTAAAAGTTGATTTTTTTGACTCTTCTGGCCTCCACTTCATCCAGCTTTGAAGTTCTTCAACTGCGGCTTATAGAGTTCTGCAATTTTGGCGCCACTTTTACAGATCTGACATTTAATCTTCTTCAAAGTTGAATTTTCAGTGTTTTGGGGTCCATCACCACTGCCACCATGTTGTATGTTGGTTAGCTTCAGAATGATTACTGAGACATTGGTGTGATCAAGCAACTGGTTTATTTTACACAACTGACCTATGTACAGCTGTCCATGACTAGGTGTTACACTGCTGAAGTCATTAGCATTCTTCCCTCCTCTCCTAGTCATGCGTTCTCTTACATTATCATTATGGGAGGTGCTATCTACACAGTCCCACACATTAACCCTTACAAACCCTAGTGCTACATGGGGCAGGGACAAGAACAAAGCAGGAAGAAGGATCTATACTGACATGTCATGTTTAACTAAAGTGACTATATCTGGTCCATATGTGAAGTAATCTGCCCTTTCCCCTGCTCCAGCCTATCACTTGCCATTTCGAAGCCTACAAGTTGTTGTGCAGCTCAAAACCACGACCTGTGAGCAACTCTACGTGAGGAACTCTGTTACATCTGTGAAGTCAGTACTGGACTCGCTGTGCAAACAGCTGTCCTGTCAGATTACAAACTTGCACTTTGACTGCAGACAGTGGGGGACATTGCCAGGAGCAATGGAGCATCATATCCAGCTCAATATCTCAGGTATGTACCATGGGATCATTGCACATCATATCAAACACATCCCAGCATGTGTAAATGCACTCCTCTGGTGTGGGACTCAGATCCACAAATCAGGAAAATCCCAAATATAATTACATAGTTATATTTTACAGACTGTGATGATTTTCTTTCCCCATATAGTGCAGTCACAAGGTGGAGATGGAATCATCCCATGTAAAACAGGTCAGGAGTGTCATACTGAAGAGACATTGAAGAAGGTAAGGACCACACAGGGAGTAGGTTCAGAAAAACTTAACCCCCGCACCAATAATCTTTACTACAACAAATACTGCAGATACTAGAAATCAAATATAAACAGAAAATGCTGGAAATATTCAACAGGTCAGGCTGCATCTTTTAGGTTAATGATCTTTCATCAGACTGAAAAAGGTTAGGGATATAAAGGTTTTTAAGCAAGTTTAGAGGCTAGGAAAGAGGAGGAAAGAACAAAAGAGATTGTCCAGGAAACGTTGGAAAACTGGAGAGATTAACTGACAAAAGGGATGATGGAGCAAGGCAAAAGGGTATGGTAATGGGACAAGAAAATAAATAAAAGATGGGTTCAGGCGAGGTGTAAATGGCAATAACAGGCGCAATGCCAACAGTTGTTGTCTGAAAAAATGAGTGCAGTGGTTATGATCTGAGAATGCTGTACATCAGGGTTGAGTCTGGAAGGTTGTAAAGTGCCTAATTGAAGTGCTGTTCCTTGAGCTTCTGTAAAACACTGTAGGAGGTTAAGGATAGGGAGGTCAGAGTGGGAGTTGTGGAGAAGAATTGAAATGACGGATGACCGGAAGTTCTGGGTTACCCTTGTGGGCTGAACAGAGATGTTCTGCGTAGCAATATTCCAACCTTTGCTGGAAATGTTTGATCAGAGTGTAAAAGGTGCTTTACTCTGTATCTAACCGGTGTTCATCCTGCCCTGGAAGTGTTTGATGGCACAGTGTAGAAGGAGGTTTATTTTGTATCTAAACTGTGCTGTACCTGGCGGAATGTTTATTGTGCTAGTCTAGAGGGAGGTTTACTCTGTATTTAGCCTTCCGGCGCCTTCCTGGGAGTGTTTGATAGGACCCTGTTGAGTGAACTTTACTCTGGAGGGATTTGAAAACTAGGTTGAGAATTTTAAAATCGAGGAATTGCAGGATTGGGAGTCAATGTAGGTCAGGGAGTACAAGGATGATAGGTGAATGGGATTTTGTGTGAGTTAGGCTACAGGCAGTCTTTGGATGAGCTGAAGGAGGAGGCAGTGGTGTCATGGTAATGTCACTGGACTAGCAATCCAGAGGCCCAGGCTAATGCTCTGGGGACACGGGTTCAAATCCCACCATGCCAGATGGTGGAATTTGATTTCAATTAATAAATCTGGAATTAGAAGCTAGTCTCAGCATTGTTGATTGTTGTTAAAACCCACCTGGAAATCTGCCATCCTTACCTGGTCTGGCCTACATGTGACTCCAGACTCACAGCATTTGATTGATTCTGAAGTGGCCTAGCAAGCCACACGGTTGTATCAAATTGCAAAAGTCAATAAGGAATGAAACCAGACGGACCACCTGGCATCAGGTTAGGCACCAGAAAGGACAATAGCAACCCTGCAAGGTCCTCATCACTAACATCTGGGGGTTTCTACCAAAACTAGGAGAGCTGTCTCATAGACTAGTCAAGCAACAGCCTGACATAGTCATTCCCACCAAATCATAGCTTAGAGACAATGTCCCAGACCCCACCAATACCATCACCATCTTTGGGTATGTCCTGTCCCACTGCAGGACAGACTCACCAGAGATGGTGGCACATTGGTATACAATCGGGAGAGAGTTGCCCTGGGAGTCCTCAACATTGACTCCAGATCCCATGAAGTCTCATGGCATCAGATCAAACATGGGCAAGGAAACCTCCTACAAATTACCATCTACCGTCAGCCCCCACCTCAGGTGATGTATCAGAACTCCTCCATGTTGAACATCACTTTGAAGAAGCACTGAGGGTGGCAAGAGCACAGAATGTACTCTGAGTGGGGCCGTCAATGTCCATCACTAAGAGTGGCTCAGTAGCACCACTATTGACCTAGCTGGCGGAGTCCTAAAGAACATTGCTGCTAGACTGAGACTGTGGCAAGTGGTGAGGGAACCAAGAAGAGGGAAAAACCTAACTGACCTCATCCTCAAGCTACCTATCGCATATCCATCTGTCCAGTATCAGTAGGAGTCACCGCTGCACAGTCCTTGTGGAGACGAAATCCTGTCTTCACGTTGAAGATACCCTCCATTGTGTTGTGTGGTACTATCACAATGCTAAATGGGATAGATTTCAAACACATCTAGCAACCCAAAACTGGGCATCTATTGAGATGCTGTGGGCCATCAGGAGCAGCAGAATTGTATTCAACCACAATCTGTAACCTCATGGACTGGCACATCCTTCACTCTACCATTACCATCAAGCTGGGGGATCAATCTTGGTTCAATGAAGAGTGCAGGAGGGTATGCCAGGAGCAGCACCAGGCATACCTAAACATGAGTTGTCAACCTAGTGAAGGTACAACATAGTACTACATGCATGCCAACAGCGAAATCAGCACAAAAGAGACAGAGCTAAGCAATCCCACAAACAATGGATCAGATCTAATTCTGCAGTCCTGCCACATCCAGTTGTGAATGGTGGAGGAATCTCCATAAATATCCCTGTCCTCAATGATGGGGGAGCCTAGCATATCAGCGCAAAAGACAAGGCTGAAGCATTTGCAACCGTCTTCAGCCAGAAGTGCTGAGTGGATGATCCACCTCGGCCTCCTCGAGGCCCCCTGCATCACAGATACTAGTCTTCAGCCAATTTGATTCACTCTACACGATATCAAGAAATGGCTGAAGGCACTGCATACTGCAAAGGCCCTGACAATGTTATGGCAAAAGTACTGAAGACTTGTATTCCAGAACTAGCTGTGCCCATAGCCAAGCTGTTCCAGTACAGCCACAACACTGGCGTCTACCCAGCAATGTGGAAAATTGCCCTGTTCACAAAAATCAGGACAAATCCACTCTGCCAATTACCACCCAATCAACTTACTCTTGGTCATCAACAAAGCGGTGGGAGATGTTGTTGACAATGTTATCAAGTGGCACTTACCCAGCAACAACCTGCTCACTGACACTCAGATTGGGTTTTTCCTGATCCACTCAGCTCCTGACCTCATTATAGCCTTGGTCCAAACATGGACAAATAAACTAAACTTGAGAGGTGAGGTCAGAGTGACTGTCCTTGACATCAAGGCAACATTTGACCGAGTGTGGCACCAAAGAGCCTAGCAAAATTGAAGTCAATGAGAATCAGGGGGAGAATTCTCCACTGGTTGGAGTCACACCTAGCACAAAGGAAGATGGTTGTGGTTGTTGGATTCTACAGTGAGTAACTCACCTTCTGACTCCCTGAAGCCTGTCTGCCATCTACGAGGCACAAGTCAGGAATTTGATGGAATGCTCTGCACTTGCCTGGATGAGTGCAGGTCCAACACTCAAGAAGCTTGACACCATCCAGGATAAAGTAATCCACTTGATTTCATCCCATCTACACACCTTCAACGTTCACTCTCTTCACCATCGAAGCACAGTGGCAGCAGTGTGTACCACCTACAAGATGCACTGCAACAACTTACCAAGGCTCCTCCTTCAGCATCTTCCAAACCCAGAACCTCTACCACTTAGAAGGACAAGGGCAACAGATGCATGGGAATATCCCACCTGCAAGTTCCCCTCCAAGCCACACAACATCCTGACTTGGAACTATATCGCGTTCCTTCACTATTGTTGGAACCCCCTTCCTAACAGGACTGTGTTACCCACATGGACTGCAGCAGTTCAAGAAGGTGACTCATCACCATCTTCTCAAGGGCAATTAGGGATGAGTAATGAATGCTGGCCTGGCCAGCAAAGCCCACATCCTGTGAAAGAATAAATTTTTAAAAAGGTTTACAGATGATGCAAGGTGGGTGGCTGACCAGTAGAGCATTGCAATGCATGAGTCCGAGATAAAAAAGGTATGAAAGAGGGATTCAGCAGCAGGTGAGCTGAGGCAGGGGCAGAGATGCATGTTGTTACAAAAGTGAAGACAGGAAGAATCGAATAAATTACTTTGGAAGCTAGGATTTCAATAATTAGAGAACTCTCTGGGGTTGTTGCTAGGCAACATATGTGCAGGTAGTCCTGTTTCCTGTAGGTAACCTGGCAATTAATGAAACAAAAAATATCAGCAAAGAATGAAGTAAATTTTTAAAAATCAACAGAAAATGTTGTCAAGTGTAGAAGGCAGAGAATTAATAGCTAATTTTAATGATAAACATTTAGAGACAAATTGGGGAAATGAAGATAATGCGACAAAGTGAAAAACAAAATGGCAATAGAGATATGCTATCATTGGTGGGAGATCACCAACTACAGCTTAACAGGCTTCACAGATGTTGACATAAAAAGCATAACAACAACGATGTTAATGTGGGCAGGAAATATGCAGTATGCATAAAGCCATTAAAATATAGATGGTGTTGAAAGCCTAACTTGGCTTTATTGAAGCTTCTGGAACAGTAGCTGGCCAAGTTGTGGGGGGTGGATAAACTGATTTTCTATCTGCTTTCTCTGCAGGCCTATGAGAGTATTCGTGCATTTATAACCCAGTCTCAATCTGTCCTGGAGACTAACAATGTGCCTCCTCTTTATTATGTGGAGGGAACCTTCAAGGCCATGAAGGTAGACCATTGCCTAGCAGGAATGGGGAAGCTTTCTGGGAGGAACAGCCCTTGCATGGATTGCTGTGGTAAATACTTGCTTTTTATGAGTAAATAGTAAGGTGACCCCTATCTCGCAATTCACACCTCACTGTTCCCTAGTTCCCAGGATGGGGAGTACACTGTAAATGGAATCACCCTCCCCATTCTGACCAGATAGCCTAAAGTTCGAGAGCGGCATCTGGGCATTCCTGAATTGTGAACATGTTGTGGTCTATAGTTATGGGATGAAGAAAGCCTTGCATTTATATTGCACCTTTCACATCCTCAGGACAGTACTTCTGAAGTGTAGTCACTGTTGTAATGTAAGAAACATGATTGCTAATTTGAGTATAGCAAGGTGGCCAGATCAAGGATAGACATCCTCTGTCTCTGTTTGAACATCTCTTCTGACAGAGCAGCACTCCCTCAGTTCAGCACTGAAGTGGCAGCCTAAATTATGTGCTGTAGTCACTGCAGTGGAACTTGAACCCACAACCTTCTGACTCAGATGCAAGAGTCAGAAACATCTGACATCAACACAGATCTGAAGCAAAGTCAGGAAAATTAAGTTACGGTGTTGATCAGCCATGATCTAGTTGAATGGCCGAACAGGCTTGAGGGTTTGAATGGCCTGCTGCTATGTTTCTAGTGCCCATTGCCATAGGAATAGAGTTACGATGGGGCACACTCATTTCACATAGGAACTTTAATGCCAGCAGACGGGGAGATTTTTCTCCCATCTGAACCCAGTCTCCAGAGGTGAAAACCCAGTGTCTATCCCTGTTAACAGAATTGCAAACGCAGTATTGAATGCATCAATTGACTACTTAACCTTTCCACATAGTGACCTGTGGACCTGGTTCTTACAGTCCAAACTGGACATCCATCTGTATTCCATGTCCAGTCAATTTTTACCAGCATAAATTTGGCAGGACTCAGTGCCAGGCCTGTCCAGTAGACCTCAGAACAAATGGAGAGGGAGCAGTGTCTTCAACTGATTGCAATGATGGAATTCAAGGAAGGCTATTGGAGATCAACACCAAAGTCACAAAACGAGCAAAGGTGGCAGAAAGAGCAGCTGAAGGTCCAACAGGTAACAATGGAATGAAAGTAAAATAATCAGGACTATAGTCCTATAGAGGCACCACCGTCAGGGAGTTTGTATTCTCCCATTAGCCCCATGTTTAAGGAGGGAAAATCATCATGGTTCCTGCTCTTGATCATTGTCCACTGGTGTAAAGTACTTCCAAATATAAATATTTGGTGACAGATCTGAGCAACCAGGGGCAGTCACTGTCCTGGATGATACATGAAGAAAGAGCCTCAAGTATCAGAGGCCAGCTCCTCCCACACAGTGACAGTTATCACTTTCAGAGAGCAGGGATTCTGAATGCCAGTGAGAGTCTGCACCTTCAGGAGGGGATGTGAAACATGGTACCCCATCTCCTAATCCCTTAGTCCCCTATCCTGATCCTGTGAAGTTTGTGAAAGGGGAAGGGTAGACACAGAAATAATTTTCAAAGTGAGCCCCAGAACGGATGGGATGTAAACAGGAAGAACAGTTGTAATTTGCATTTTGTTTGTTACCAGATTTTCAGCATTCCAAGTTTCCTACCTGTCTCTTACAGCTCGGGAGGATGGCCAGATACTCAATTCTACTCATCTCCTGATAACTATTGTTGTGTGCAGTCTGGCATTTCTGGGAGCCGCTGTTTTAACAATATATTGGTGAGTGAATCCTGTGATGAGCAGACATTCCTTTGGTATGAACTCTGAGTGAATATGGAGTTGGGGGAAGGAGTCTTTCTCCAGTCTTGAGAATATTGGGGAAGTGGAATGCAGACATATAGGGGAGAATTTTCACATCAGTGTGCGGGGTTGTGCCTGGCACACCAACGCGTAAAATGACACGTGTTGACGGGTGTGTGTTCTGACGTCACCGCGCGTCATATAGATCTTTTGTTCGACAGGCATGCGCCGGAGGTGGCTGCGCGCCCACCGAACTGTCAAAGGCCGGTTAAGGCCATTAAGAAACCAGTTAACGTTATTATCAACGCTGCCTGTCCAACCTTAAGGTTCTTGCGATTCTTGCGATTGTCCTGATGAGTGCATGACGAAAAACTTCAACAAAATGTCTTTTTTCAGCAATACTCAAGATAATATTTTCTTTAATGACATTGGTTGAGGGATAAATATTGGCCAGGACAGCAGGAAGAACTCATTTGCTGCTCTTAAAAAATAGATCCATGGAATCTTTTACATCCACCTGAGAGGGCAAGTGAGGCTTCAATTTAATATCTCATCCAAAAGACAGCACCTTCAAAAGTGCAGCAGTCCTGCACTGGGAGTGTCAGCCTGGATTAAGTACTCAAATCTCTTGAGCAAGGCTTGAACCCACAACCTTCTGACTCAGAGACCAACAGCAATGACAATTTATATTTATATAGCACCTTTAACAGGTCTGGGGCAAGGGGGAACATTAATGGAAGTTTAGCCAGGTGGGTTAGTGGAAGGGAGGGGATGTGACAGAGGCAGCTGATCGGATTATCTCAAACCTAGTGACAGAGAAGTCCATGCGCTCCTTGTATTTGCTTTTGGGCCAAGGTAATACCAACGCTGACATTTAATTTGCTAACTGAGGGGCAAGGCTGCTAATGATGGGCACACTCTGTGTCCTATTGCAGAGCAACAATACTCCATTGTTGGGTATATTTAAGACGAAGATAGATAGATTTTGGACTCTCGGGAATCTGGGATATGGGGTGGGAGGGAAAGTGAAGTTAAGGAAGACCAGTGATGATTGTATTGAGTAGTGGAGCAGGTTTGATGGAGTGTATGGTCTACTCCTGCTCCCATTTCTTACATTATGTTCTTATTATAGTGGCAGGCAACTGCACATGGGATCCCTGCAAGGTTCCTACTGTAACCATTTCAACCCCAACACTCATCTTTCAGTGGGGTATCTGGAAATTTCCAAAATGTGAATTGGTCACTCAGAGATGGTGATTCTAGCCCAGTTTTCTGACTTGCTGTTAATGTGGCTTCATAACAACAAGTCTCAGAAACTATCCCAATAAGGTCCACTTTAAAAACAGGACTCTATTATGCACCCATCCCTGTTGCAGACTCTGTCACAACCTCCTCACCTCATCCTCCATCTCAGCACCTGTGTTCTGTTCTCATCCTAAACCACATGTTTTAGTTCCTCTGCTGGAACACCATTTGTAAACCACGTCACTCCCATTTCTGCCAGCTCCTGACTTGGCTGGGTTTGGCACAAGGAGGCTGTACTGTAACTGGCTCCAGCTGTCTGTAGGCAGGGTTGGGTGAGGATAGGGTAATCTCAAGTAGAAAAAAAGTAACAAAACAAAAAAATTAAATTAACTTTGGAGGTCTGATTCGTCAGTGACTGGGAAGCACGAACATTCCTGCTTTCTTGCGGTAAAATCTTATCAAATGTTGTACAGTACCCTCCAGTGGCATATACTACTCATTGCACGGAGGTTCAGAAGGTGTTTTATACAACTCAGCAAATGCCTGTGTGGGTGTCTATGCCCAAGTGTCTATTTATGTGTGTACTTACTCCTTGGCATCCATTTTTCTTCTCTATGGCTGCTTCTGATAGCATGCATACTATTAAGATAGCATGTCTTGATCCTCTTTCTTCGACAAAACCGCACTGAAGAGCTGAAATTTCCGGCCTTATTTTGCTCCTGGCCCTATTCATCAGTACACAAAGAAGGATCTTAGTAAGTGACTCATCAGACTGATAACGTGATGGAGTTTACATTCAGTTGCGCCGGGTTTTTTAGGGAGCGTAATAAATATTGATTTACTTAAGTCTCTTGGGATTTCTCCCATGTTGTACTTCATTAAAGCTGAGAGTTAGTTAATCTATTCCAAAGTCTTCATAATTTTTAAGTTGTTCTGTGATTATTTCATTTGGGCCTTGGCTTTACTGTTTTTCATCTTATTTATTGCTGTCCTTACTTCCTCTTTCATGATCTTTGGACCATCCACGTTTTCCTTAATTTTTGGCTTTTCTTCTTGACTGTTGGCCTTAAACAAGTCTTGTATGTATTCAGTCCATCTTGCAAGCATTGGTCCCTTTCCATAATAACTTCCATATGGCCAGAATCTTCGGGTCAGCTTGCGGGGGGCGGGCCCCGCTCACCGACACGTAAAATGACGTGCGGTGGCGTCGGGATGTGTTCCAATGTCACCGCGCAACATTCTGATTTTCAGTTCGGCGAGTGCGCACCAGAGTCGGCTGCGCACCCGCCGAACTGTCAAAGGCCTATTAAGGCCATTTAAAAACTAATTAAAATACTTAATGGAGCTACCCATCCAACATTAAGGTTGGCGGGCAGGCAAAGAGCCCAGGCGGCCTTCGCATTTATCATGAAGCCTCATCCACGGGCCCCGATTCAGCCTAATCCCCCCCCACCCACACAGGGAGTGCTCAGCCTCTTTATGTGGCCCACCCACGTAAAATTGTGGTGCACAGCCGATCGTGGGCGGTGATCGGCTGTGCGCCTGCCCACACCCGCTCTCGCTCAGCCCTCCCAACGGGGAGAAAATTCTTCCCCATGTTTCCCTTTGATGCCAGATGTACTTTTCCTGCGATTTCCCTAATGTTTTTATGCACTGGTCTTGAGTATCTGTTTACATTTTTCTATTCTTTCGTATTTTTTGTTCAACCATTTTTCCTCCTCTTCAACACATTTTTGTTTGATCCTTTTATCCAATTCCTGATATTTCCGTTGATCTATTTGCTTTACCTTCCTTCTGTGCTTCATCAGGTCCAATATTTCATCTGCCATCCATTTTTGTTTCTTTCTCTTTTCTTTAGTTGGAGTGGTACTTTTTGATGATTCCAACACTGATGCTTTGAACATTTCCCATGTTGGATGGCTTCTTGGTTTTCAAGCTGTTTGAAATGGTTTTGAATTTCCGCTTTAAAATTTTCTTTATCTCTTTTATTGAGTAGTCCATAATCTAGTCTCTTTAATGTCACTGTTTTTTTCAACTTCCTCAGCTTTATTTTGATGGTGCAAACTACAGGTACATGATCGCTTCTGTAGTCGGCACCTGGGTAGGTCTTTGCTTGTCGAACTGTGTTTCAGAAGCTGCTGTTTATTGTCACATAGTCAATTTGATTTCTGGTTTGATCTGCTGTTGTCACATAGTCAATTTTAATTCTGGTCATGACACCAGGACTTTTCCAGGTGTCTTTCCTTCTTGCATGCTCCTTAAGCCATGTATTTAGAATAATCTGATCATTTGCTGTACATCAATCTGTGATGGCTGTCACTTTAAGATTAGTTCAATGGGAGTAGGGGTCATGTGATTTGTTGAACTAATGTGTGGCTAGCGCGGGAAATCCATGGAGGGGTTTCCTAAGGAAAAAAGTGCCTGTATCAGGGGCTGGCTGGATACAAACAACCAAGGAAGCTCTCGTGTAAATAAAGTTTCTTTTGTTTGACTAAGAGTGTGTTTCTACACAATTGATCCATATTTCCCCTCTTTCATTGGGATCAACCAGGCAATGAGGGCCAAGTATGTCGCCTTTCATGATAGAACCTACTTTTGCATTTAGATCTTCCATTACAAAAAAACCACCTCATTTGTTTTATATTGATGTTAGCTTTAAACAGGTCTTCACAGAAGTGACCAATATCCTTTTCTTCATTGTTGGTGCATAAACTTGGACGATAGCAGGATTGAAAGATTCATGTATTTTATTGACATTTGATAAAGTGAAACATTAAGGTAACAAAATTTGTCCAACTGTATGACCTTGTCATTCTTCAATGTGATCTTACATTCTGGTATGACTTTCTTCTTGGACACCACTGGATATTTTTCTTACAGTGTATGCTCAGCCCTTTCTTCACACTTTCAGTTACTACTTTATCCAAAATCTTTTGCAGTTTCTCTTCAGTCGGCAATAAGAAGGGTATCATCAACGTAACTTAAATTATTAAAGTTGTAACTTCCAACTAACAATCCAGGAAAGTCTTCAATCTCTCTAAGAATAATTTTACATACAAATTGAATGAATCTGGGGAGAAAACACACCCGTCTGACCCCTCTTTTAATCTTCACAAAATTACACAAATGTTCTCAATTTTTATGGCTGCAGTTTGTTTCCAATAACGATTTCTTATCATTCTAAGATCCTTGCCATCAAGGTCAAGAGACGCTAACATGCTCATCAGTTAACCTAGGAAGCACATACATATGAATTAGGAGTGAGAGTAGGCCACTGGGCCCCTCAAGCCTGCTCCGCCATTCAATAAGAACATGGCTGATCTGATTGTAACCTCAACTCCACATTCCCGCCTACCCCAATAACCTTTCACCCCCTTGCTTATCAAGAATTCATGTACTTCTGCCTTAAAAGTATTTAAGGACTCTGCTTCCACCATCTTTTAAGGAAGAGAGTTCCAAAGACTCATGATCCTCTGAGTGTGCTGACTGGATGGAAAGTGTGACCAAGAAATAAGGCAAAGGATTGGAATGGCCAAAGATGCATTCCAAAAAATGAAAATGATTATGCTCAACTCAAAATTAGCCATGAAAACAAAGCTGAGAATCCTGGAATGCTACATCACATCAATTCTGACATATGGAAGCAAGTGCTGGATGATCAGTGAAGCAATGCTGAGAAAAATTGAGGCCGCAGAGTTGTGGTTTTTGAAGCGAATAACGAAGATATCTTAGACAAGTCATACTATCAATGAAGAGGTGATAGTAAAATCCAAGACTAAAAGAATTCTGCTGACCAAGATCAGGAAGAGATGGTTGGAATTTCTTGGGCACATAATAAGGAATCGTGATTTAGAAAGCCCAATGCTAATGAGAATGATTGATGGTAAAAGAGGTCGAGATAGACAAAGAATGATCTCTCTAAAGAGCCTCGCAAACTGGATGGATACCACCAATGAAGATGATCCATGCCTCCAGAGATTGGTCCTGTTAAGTTTTTGATCAATGGTGAGAGCATGGAAGTCCAAGGTCGCCAATGCCTTCCTAGGGCATGGTACCTGAAGAGAGAGAGAGAGAGACCCCTTGACAATATCTGTGTGTGTATGTCTGTGTCAGTTCTGTCCATGTTTGTCTTTGTGTGTCTCTTTGTATCAGTGAATGCATTGTAGTCAGTACCTACCAGTGCTAGTATATCTAGGTTTCTCTATCCATATTAATCTCCATGTGAATCTCTATTTGGGTCAGTCTCTCTGCCTATGTCTTTATCCATGTCTTATTTTCTATCAGAGTTAGTGACACTCCATCTGTGTCAGTCCATCTGCGAGTGTCTCTATCTGTGATAGTCTCTGTGTCTATGAAAGCATTGTGCTAAAAGTACAACATTTTTATTCATTCTTGGGATTTGAGCATCGCAGGCAAAACCAGCATTTATTGTCCCTCGCAAGTTGCCCTTGAGAAGGCGGTGGTGAGCTACCTTCTTGAACCTCTGCAGTCCATGTGGTGTAGGTACACACGAAGTGCTGTTAGAGAGGGAGTTCCAGTGTTTGATCTAGAGATGAAAGAAAGGCATTATAGTTCCAAGTCATGATGGTGAGTGACTTGGAGGGGAACTTGCAGGTATTGGTGTTCCCTTATGTCTGCCACCCTTGATAGGTGGGAGAGGTTGCAGGTTTGGAAGCTGTCGAAGGAGAATTGGTTGCTGCAGTACATCTCGTGGTGGAGAGTGTGAATGTTGAAGGTGGTGGTTAGGGTGCCGATCAAGTGAGGTGCACTCATCCAGGCAAGTAGAGAGTATACCACCACACTCCTGACTTATGCCTTGTAGATAGTGGACAAGCTCTGGGTAGTCAGGAGGTGAGTTACTTACTGCAGAATTTCTAACCTTTGACCTGCTTTTGTAGTCAGTGTTTTTAATGTTGATCCTGTTAAGTTTCTGTTCAATGGTAAGCCTCAAGATGTTGATGATGTGGGATTCAGCAATGGTAATGCTGTTGAATGTCAAGAGGAGATGGTTAGATTTTATCTTGTTAGAGATGGTCATTGCCTGGCACTTGGGTGGTGCGAATGTCACTTGCAACTTATCAGACCAAGCATGAATGTTGTCCAGATCTGGCTGCTTCAAGGAGTTATGAATGGTACTAAACACTTTGTATCATCAGTGAATATCCCCACTTCTGAGCTTATGATGGAAGGAAGGTCATTGATGGAGCAGTTGAATATGATTGGGCCTAGAAGACTATTCTGAGGAACTCCTGCAATGATGTCCTGGGGTTGAGATGATTGGCCTCCAACAACCACAACTATTTTCCTTTGTGCTAGGTGGGGAGTTTTCCCCCTGATTCCCACTGACTTCAATTTTGCTAGGGCTCCTTGATGTCACACTTGGTCAAATGCTGCCTTGATAGCAAGGGCAATCGCTGTCACCTCACCTCTGGAATTCAGCTCTTTTGTCCATGTGTGTAGCAAGGCCGTGATGAGGGCTGGAGCTGAGTGGCCCTGACAGAACCCAAATTGAGCATCGGTGAGCAGGTTGTTGCTGAGTAAGTACCGCAGATAGCACTGTCATGGCACCTTCTATCACTTTGCTAATTGAAAGTAGATTGATGGGTTGATAATTGGCTGGATTGGATTTGTTCTTCTTTTTGTGGACAGGATATACCTGTTCTCTCTGCAGGTCCAGTCTGGCAGATATATCCTTTAGCACTCTTGACAAGCTTGCTCAGTAGTGGTGCTATGAACCACCCTTGGTGATAGACTTGAAGTCACCCACTCAGAATACATTCTCTGCCCTTGCTACCTTCAGTGCTTCTTCCAATTGATGTTCAACATGGAGGAGCACTGATTCATCAGCTGTGGGGCAAAGATAGGTGGTAATCAGCAGAGGGTTTCCTTGCCCATGTTTGGTCTGATGCCATGAGACTTCATGGGTTCTGGAGTCGATGTTCAGGACTCCCAGGGCCACTAGCTCTTGATGGTATAGCACTATACTGCCACCTCTTTTAGGTTTGTCCTGCCAGTGGGTTAGGACATACCCAGAAACGGTGATGGAGACTGAGACATTGGCTGTAAGATATGATTTGGTGAGTATGACTATGTCAGGCTGTTGCTTGACTAGTCTGAGAGACAGCGCTCCCAATTTTGGCATAATTCCCCAAATATTATTAAGGAGAACTTTACAGGGTCGACCAGACAGGGTGTGCCTTTGTCACTTCCCATGCCTTGATCAATGCAGAATGATATGTAGTTTTATTCTTATTTGACTTTTCTATTATGGTTTGATACAACTGAGTGGCTTGCCTGGCCATTTCAGAGGGCATTTACGAGTCAATCATATTGCTGTGGGTCCAGAGTCTATGGGCAGAATTTTGCCGTCGGCATGCGGGGGCAGGCCAGACACGCCGACGCGTAAAATGACGTGTGACATCACTACACGCCATCGCGATATTTCGGAGGGCAGGCACGCTATGAGTTCTGAGGTGCACCCGCCATTAATTAACGGGCCAGTTAAGGCCCTTGAGGCAGTAATTGATAGCGATTTTTCGTAGCCCATGTGATTTTAAGTGCATCGCACGGGTGCAACGAGCAGGCGGGTCGGCTACATTTTTAAAAACTTCATCGAAGGGTGGGATAAGGGTGTAAGTGGGCTCACTGATGTGTGTTGTTAGTACTTTACTTTTTAAACTTACTGCTACTTGCTTGTGTGAACAGGACAACGTCAATTCTCATCAGTGTTGCTTTGACAAAAAGAACAAGCTTCAGTTTAGAACTCTGGAGGAATCATAACACTTGGGGGCCTTGCAAGTTTCAGACAGCCTTCCCTTACCCTGGGAATGGGGATTGTGCTCTCCACTGGAGACAGATCCTCTGAGGTGGATGAGAGGGCCAGAAGGGGGAGGAGGCGAGGAGTCCATATTCAGCCTCCAGGGGAGCCATCTTTGGGAGGACAGGCACAGGCACAAGGGACGCAGGGCCAAAAGGAAGTGCAAGGTGGAAGGGGCCGCAGAAGATGCCACTATCCTGCTGCCAGGGTTTACAGGCGGCAATGCAACTCCCTCAATATCTCTGAGGTGCAGTGCCAAAGGAGGCTCCGTCTCTCAAGGGAGACAGTGACCTCCATCTGTCAGATGATCAGCCCTGAGATCAGCTCCAACTGTGTGCGTGGACACCCCATGCCAGTGGCACTGAATGTTACGGTTGCCTTCAACTTCTATGCCTCTGGCTCTTTCCAGGGGTCGGTGGTAGATCTTTGTGGAGTCTCCCAGTCAACTGTCCACAGTTGTGTCAAGCTGGTGACAGATGCTCTGTTCAGGCATGCATTGACTTTCATTCACTACCGCTTGGACGAAGCCAGCCAGACAGAATGAGCCAGGGGCTTTGCAGCGATTGCTGGGTTTGCCCGTGTCCAGGGTGCAATCGATTGCACACATGTGGCCATCAAGGCGCCAGCGGGTGAGCTGGGAGCCTTCGTCAACAGGAAGGGATTCGACTCCATGAACGCACAGAGTGTGACCGTAGGATGCAAATTCTGCAAGTCTGTGCAAGGTACCCAGGCAGCTCCCGTGATGCCTACATCCTGAGACACTCCCAGGTGCCGAGGCCCTTCAGTGCTCCAGCCCTTCTAAATGGATGACTGGTGGGTGACAAGGGCTATCCCCTCATAAGATGGCTCATGACGCCCCTCCGCCATCCAAGAACAGAGGCTGAGCAGTGATACCAACAGGACCCATGCCTCCACAAGGACAGTGGTAGAGAGAACCATCGGTCTTCTCAAGATGCGCTGGTGCAACAATCTTAAAGGTACAGTACAATACAACAAACAGGCTGCAAACAGCAAAGAGAAATTTGAGGGAAAATTGGTTGTGGCTCCAGGACTTGAATACAAAATTCAAAGCTTACACTTCAGTGCAGCATGGAGGGAGTACTGCATTGTCTCATCTCTTAAATAGAAGGTTGTGGGTTAAAATCTTGCTTCAGAGACTTGGACACATAATCCAGGCTGAAACTCCCAATGTAGTTCAGACAGAGTTAAACCATCTGCCTTTCAGGTGATGTAAAAGATCCTATGGCACTATTTAAAAGAAGAGCAGAGGAGTTATCCTGGTGTCCTGGATTTATTCCTCAATCAACATATCAAAAACAAATTAACTGGTCATTATCACATTGCTGCTTATGGGAGATTGCTTCAAATTGGTTGCTGCATTTCCTACATTACAATGGTGATTCCACTTCAAAAATGTTTCATTGACTGAAAAATGCTTTGGGAAGTCCTGTGGGCATATTAGGCGCAATATAAATGTAAGTCTTTTTTACCTCCTTTAAATGGTTCCTCTCCTCAGCATTTGTGTGCTTTTGTGATGAGTATTTCCAGGAAGAAAACAATAACAAATGCAGACCTCAAGTTTGAGAATATGAATTCAGTGTATGAAAAAGAGCTAGTATCAATCAAAGTGGCTATTGTATGGTCTTAAAAAACAATTGGTTCACAAATGTCCTTTAGGGATGGAGTCTGTTATCCTTATCAAGACTGACCCATATGTCATTCCAGTCCACACTAACATAGTAGACTTTTGATTGCCTTCTGAGGTGGCATAGCAAACCACAGTTGCCTTAGAGGGTATCTAAGGATAAGCAATACATGCCAGACACACCCATGTTCTGAAACTGAATTAAAAGAAACCCCAATTATTACAGGCATAAAATTAGAAACCAAAAATGGAAATAGTCAATTGACTCTCAGTCACCATACAGACACTCTCGCTCGCACCAGTTCTCAAGCATTCCTGTAATCTATCTGTCTCTCTCTTTGTTTGCAGCTTGGTGGTGCTCCTGTGCAAAGAGGTTACTTCTGATCAACCTGTGCTTACAGCGAAGGGAAATACAAATCATAAAAGCATTAAATCCTCCTCACATCAGCTGGCAATGAGAGAAGATCAGAACCACAACTGGGGAACATGGATAAAATAGAGGCAAAAGGCAGCATTTGATGAGAGGAGGGTGAAAAGGCAGCAGAAGAAAAAAACTGCAGAAAAACACAGACTGACCAAACCAGGAAAAGAAATGAAGACAAGAGTTCACAAGCGATACAGACAGTCAGGAGGGAGAGCTACAGGAAGCCAGCAAAGAATAGGAGCTCTAAAATGCTGGCGTGTGAGTGTGTGTCTATCTGTATATTTCTGGGTGTGTCTCTCTGTAATTGTGTGAATGTTTGTTTGTCTGTGTGTGTGTGTCTGTTTGTGCTTAGGGTGCATGTCTCTCCGTGACTGTAGATGTGGGTGTCTGTGTGTGCCTGTGACTGGGAGTCCTGTCTGTAATTGTGGAAGTGCCTGTGTGCATGTTTCAGTCTGTGAGTGTGAATATCTGTGACCATTTGCCTCTCCTGTCTGTTTGGTTGGGGTTAATTGATGAGTACTGTGTTTTATATTCCTCCTCCCTCCTGTGTGGATAGTTAATTTCAATTACCTAGAGGTGGACAGCAAGAGAGAAACTGAAAAATAAACAGAAATGTACACACGATAAGTATTTCTTTGGTTCTGTATTTTACTAATTCTCCCTTCTGAATCTGAAATTTGGGCAGATTTGTTTTATAATATGAAGTTTTATGCTAGATACTGCACAAGTATTAACTTCAGAGGCACAGGTATACAGTTACTGAACAGGAATTCAGTTCTTTCAAGTCAGTAAAATGTAATGGGGAAAATTGCTACAGGAAGTAAATGTGACACACATAGGAAACACGATGATACGTCAGAGTTTAGAATATATTATAAGTAAATAAACTTGTTGCACTACCCACAGTTATTTGACGAATAGAACATTTTTATGTACAAGATGATGATAGAGTTGGAGAGTCTTTAAAAGCTTGTTTCAAAGAGCCTCCTAATGACTACAGCTTGCAATTCTACCATGACAGTTGGCATAACAGAAACGTTATCATAGCAATTTATAATGAGAAATATTGACAGAAAAGTGTGACCAAACATCGCGACAACAGGAAAGTTTTTGGACAGGAAGTGCTCACTCTATATAAAAACAACACCACATTTTAGAAAGCATGTCAAGGTCTTAGAGAGTGCAGAGGAGATTTACTAGAATTGTATAAGAGATGAAAGATTTCAGGTATGTGGATAGGCTGGGTAAGCTGGTGTTGTTCTTTGGCAGAGAATGGTAGGAGGAAGTTTGTAGAGGTATTCAAAATCACAAATGGTTTTGATAGAGTAAATAAAGTGAAACTGTTTCCAATGTCAGATAAGTCATTAACCAGGAGACACAGATTTAAGTTTATTGGCAAAAGAATTGGAGGCGACACATGGAAAAATAAATCTATGCACAAGTTAGGATCTGGAATGCAGTGCCTGAAATGGTGGTGGAACCAGATTCAACTAACTTTCAAAAGATATTTAGGTATTGTAAGGAACATATCTTTTTATTTTCTGTTGGACTATGGATTAAAATTACATTGGCTGCAGTTTGAAAGACATGTCCACTGGAACAGGATGAGAGATATATACGATGCTGCAGTCCTGGAACAGAATGTGTCATGAAAGACAGGATGGTGCCGGAAAGGAGTCCTGAACCAAGGGAGCTGACTGGCAACAACGTTTTAATTGGCTCCTGACTAGGTCACCACGTTTCGTGTGAGGGCAGTGTAGCAGAATAACTCCTAGCCTGATACGAACAAGATCTAAAACCTCTTGCTCCTGTGTGTGGAAGTTTCCAGTAATTCCACAATAATAGCTAGCTGGCTTTTTCTCCTCATATCTCAATAACCTGCTCTCTCTCTGAAAATCCCTGTCAAGAGGCAATGGGGATAATCACTGTTAGAGACGTTGCATGGCAAGTGCTCAACCAGTGAACTAAATGCTGAAAGTGCTGGAAGACCACCTCGTGTCATCAATAAGAACTGAAAGAAATTTGGAAGACATCAATCAAAATCACCCCATTGAAACCTGTACTTTGGAATTGATGCTATTGAACTGTTTTATCCCACCCATAAAATCCATGTTTTTTTGTGTCTAGTATGTTTTATGTGTCTAGTATGTGTGTGTATAGGGACTTAAGGGGTAGAGTTCAGGTTATAGAGTTAGAAATTAGCAGTTCATATTTTCTTTTGCCACTAGTTAAGAGTTTGTTCAATAAATGGTTATTTACTTATTAAACTTACAAATTTGGTGATCATATTCTGTTAACCTAAATTAAACAGTTAGGTAGAATTGGGGCAATCTGGTTGTTTGGTCAAACTTTTCACATTTGTCACGGCTCGGGGAACAGTGGGGCTTGATATTACAACGCACTAACCCCTGTGAGTCATGATAAAATTTGGGGGCTCGGGTCTGGGATATTTTGAGAACAAAAGACAACGATGATTTGGGTGTAGATTTAGTAAGTAATAAAAGTTAAAAGGAAACACCAGGTTTGCACTGCCAAAAATAAGGTGGCACTAGAAACTGCTAAAGCTTTCCTGCAAGTGGAAGAGATGTCCCTGACGATTTTACAAGGGATCCCAAAAGCCAGGTTAATCGAACTGGCAAGTAAATTAAGAGTAGGATTGCCTGCCAAAGCTAGGAAGGTAGAGATAATCGAAGAGATGGCACAGCATTTGAAATTGGAAGGAATACCTGAGAGACCAAGTTCTCCAAGGGGTGGTTCATTGAAATGGGCTCAAATTCAATTGCAAATAAAACAATTGGAACTAGAGGCAGCAGAAAAGGCAAAAGAAAGGACATTTCAAAGGGAGTTAGAAATGGTGAAGTTAGAAAAGGAGGAAAGAGAAAAAGAGAGAGAACTCTAGCTTAAACTGCTGACAGTTGAAAAAGGGACACCAGTAGGTGAAGCAGGACTTATTTCCAGATCAGAATCCGGTGGGGAGATATTTAAATTTGTACAAGCTCTTCCAAAATTTGAGGAAAGGGATGTTGAAGCATTCTTTATTTCATTTGCGAAGATAGCTAAACAGATGAACTGGTCAAAGGAAAACTGGGCATTACCCATGCAGAGCAAATTGACAGGTAGAGCACAGGAAATTTATGCTTCACTGTCAGAGGAGGTTTCTAGGGATTATGACGTGGTGAAATAGGCCATTTTGAGTGCATATGAGTTAGTCCCTGCAGCATACAGACAAAAGTTTAGAAATTTAAGGAAATAGCCTGGGCAAACTTACATTGAATTTGAAAGGATTAAGCAAAGTAGTTTTGACAGGTGGATACGAGCATTAGGAGTTGAAACTACCTATGAAGTTCTCAAAGAGACCATTCTCTTGGAAGAATTTAAAAACTCCCTACCTTCTGTAATAAGAACCCAGGTTGAAAACCAAAGGGTTGCAACTGCTAGACAGGCAGCAGTAATGGCTGATGATTATAAGCTGATCCATAAAACTAAACCTTTTCTCCATCACAAGTGGGAGAGTGAAAGAAAGGCAAGTAGCCAGGGTAAAGAATCAATAACTGGGAATACCTTGAGATCTCCCCAGATCAGGAAGAAAGGTAATGAGGCTGGAGGTGAAACTCGAAGGTCTAAGTGTTTCCATTGTAATAAAGTGGGACACATTCGTTCAGGATGCTAGAAGTTACGAGGGAAGCCAATGGGACTTTTTGGAGTTCATAAGAGTGAGTCCAAAAAGGGAACTCAAAAAGAAAATGCCACGGATCAAATTGTAGCTTTAACTATAAATAAGAGTCTGGAGGTAAGCACTGTTGTGAATGTAGATGAAGTGAATAAGGTAGGTGAGGGATATAAAGGGTTTTTGTCTAAAGGAAAGACAACCCCTTTTTTATCAAATGATGCAGCTAAACCCGTAACTATATTGAGGGACACAGGAGCTACTCAAACTCCTTTGCTGGAGAAGAACCTAGTTTTCCCTCCAGAGAGTTCAATGAAAGCTTAAGTATTGGTAAATGGGATAAGTGGAGAGTATATCCCGGTTCTATTTTACAAAGTGCAATTGGAGTGTGATTTGTTGTCTGGTTCGGTGGTTGTAGGAGTGGTTAAGAAATTACCTGTGGATGGAGTTGATTTATTCCTGGGGAATGATTTGGCAGGAGTGAAGGTAATATCTTCGCCCATAATTATGGAAAGTCCGAGAAAGGCTAAAGAGCAGTTACAAGAACAAGTTCCTGGTATTTTTCCATCGTGTATGGTGAGCAGAACAATGGCTAAACAAAGTCCATCACCAGTGATCAAAGTAATACCACGAGCAGATGTTAGAGTAGCCAAAACATTCTTTAAGGATGAGGGTAATTCAAAGGAAGCGTTTGGCAGGTCTTTATTAATTGAGGCTCAGAAAGCAGATCCAGAGTTAAACAAGTTAGCACGGTCAGCTCACACTGAAGCTGAAGTGGAAGGAGTTCTGTAGTGCTATTACATTAAAAATGGAGTTCTGATGAGAAAGTGGAGACACCCTCACAGGCCTGCGGATGAGGAATGGACAGTTGTTCATCAGATAGTGGTACCGCCCGAATATTGGAAGGAGATATTGCGAGTAGCACATGAAATTCCTACGGCATACATGTAGGAATACGGAAAACCCAAGTATCGATAAACAGGCATTTTGCCTGGCCAAGGCTTCATAAGGACATAGTGTAATTTTATAAAATATGTCATACACGTAAACCTCAACATGTAATCAAACCAGCGCCTTTAATACCCATACCAGTTTTTGAAGAACCATTCAGTCGGGTATTAGTAGGTTGTGTAGGACCATTAACCAAAACGAAAGCAGGATATCAGTATATCCTTACAATCATGGATATGACAACCCGATTTCCAGAAGCTATTCCTTTAAGGAAGTTACAGCTAAGGTTAAGTGCAAAAGCTAACTCAGTTTTTCACTCATTATGGCCTACCAATTGAAATACAATTTGACCAAGGCTCTAACTTCATGTCTAAAAATTTCCAGGACATAATCAGCAATTTGGGTATCAAACAACTAAAGTCTATCACCTATCAGCCACAGACACTGGGAGCTTTACAGAGATACCATCAGCCTCTCAAAACCATGATTAAGACTTATTGCCATGAATACCCAAAGGGTTGGGACAAAGGATTAGATTTCTTACTATTTGCTACCAGAGATTCTCCGAATGAATCTTTTGAATTTAGTCCATTCAAGTAGATCTATGGTTATGAAATAAGAGGTCTATTAAAAGTGATTAAGGAAAAGTTCCTAAAGCAGAAAGTCAAATCCTCCATGTTGGATAACATGTCCATGTTTCTAGAAAGGCTCACAGGAGCATGCAAAGTAGCACGAGAGCACTTAAAAATTTCCCAAGCTAAAATGAAAGAATGGGCAGACAAACATCCTACAACTAGAACGTTCCAAGCAGGATTCGAAGTATTGGTATTGTTGCTTTTGCAGAGTGAACCCCTGAAAGCAAAATTCAATGGCCCCTACAAGTAGGATAGTTAGGAGAGTTAGTAAAGTGACTTATCTGATAGATACTCCTGAGCATAGGAAGAAGAAACGGTTAGGTCAAATAAATATGCTGAAGCAATATCATCGCTGGGAAGATGATGGGAAAGAGCAAGTATGCCAGGCGGTAGGAGTAATGGAGGATGACAGAGACAGTAAGAATAAGGTAGAGGGAGAAGCAGACAGTGCACAGAGTGAACCTCATACAATTCAAGTAGTCAATGCGAAAATATTGGGACATTTAGACACTGTGTTCTCATATTTAGAGGGGGGACCACGGGAAGATCTAATAAGGTTACTTAGGAGATATAAGGGAATTTGTAGATAGAAATAGGGAAGCCAGTGGGGCACTTTTCCAAAAAACTAAATCAATATCAGAGGAAGTACTCCACAGTAGAAAAAGAAATTCTAGCATTGTTGTTGTCCCTTCAACACTTTGAAGTTTATGTCTGACACGATAACAAAGAAACACTAATCTACACTGACCATAATTCACTGGCGTTCATTGAAAAGTTTAAAACTCAAAATATGAGACTGTTTAGATGGCGTCTATCGATTCCACCATTCAGTGTAAAGATTGTTCATGTTGTTGGTAAAGGTAATGTGATCGCGGATGCATTGTCTGGGGTGTAAAATACTAAAGTAAGTCAAAGGGGTAAGAAATGGTGAAGATTGTATAAGATTGTATAAGGGGGAAGAAGGATGAATGGAAGTAAGTCTCACGTTTTGTTGTGCATGTGTCACATATCTTATGATGAAATGCATTTTGAAATGGTGTTTCATCTCTTTTAAGGGTGCAGGCATATAAGGAACGTATCTTTTCATTTTCTGTTGGACTGTGGATTAAAATTACATTGGCTGCAGTTTGAAAGACATATCCACTGGAACAGGATGAGAGATATATACAAAGTTGTAGTCCTGGAACAGAGTGTGCCATGAAAGACAGAATGGTGCTGGAAAGGAGTCCTGAACCAAGGGAGCTGACTGACAACAACGTTTTAATTGGTTCCTGACCAGGTCGCCAGGTTTTGTGTGAGGGCAATGCAGCAGAGTAGCTCCTAGCCTGAAAGGAATAAGATCTAAAACCTCTTGCTCCTGTTTGTGGAAGGTTCCATTAATTCCACAACAACAGCTAGCTGGCTTTTTCTCTTCATATATCTATAACCTGCCCTTTCTCTGAAAATCCCTGTCAAAAGGCAAAGGGGAAAATCACTGTTAGAGGCATGAAAGGCAAGTGCTCAACCAGCAAATTAAATACTGAAAGTGCTGGGAGACCACCTTGTGTCATCAACAAGAACTGAAAGGAATTTGGAAGACATCAATCAAAATCAACACATCGAATCCTGTACTCTGGAATTGGTACTATTGAGCTGTTTTATCCGACCCATAAAATCCATGTTTTTGTGTGTCTTATGTGTCTTCTATGTGTGTGTATAGGGGCTTAACAAGAGGTAGAGTTTAGGTTATAGAGTTAGAAATTAGCAGTTCATATTTCTTTCTTTTGCCACTGGTTAACGATAGTTTGTTCAATAAATAATTATTTACTTATTAAGTTTACAAACCTGGTGCTCATATTCTGTTAACCTAAATTAAACAGTTAGGTAGAATTGGGGCAATCTGGTGGCTTGGTCAAACTTTTCACATTTGTCAAGGTTCGGGGAACAGTGGGGCTTGATATTACAGTGCAGTATCCCCAATGAGTCATGACAGTAAGTATTTGAAAAGGAAAAAATTACAGAGTTATAGAAAAAAAAGCAGGGGAATGGTACTAATTGGATAGATCTTTCAAAGAACTGGCACAAGCATGATGGGTCATATGGTCTCCTGTGTTGTATCATTTTACAATATGATAGTAATAACATACATAGATTTAAAATGTGCCTTACACCACTGGATGGTACGTTCAACGCAGAATGAAGGAATGAAAGTCTCCTCTCTGCTTGTGTAAGGATGCTATGTAACACGAGCGCGAGCAATCTCAACTTAATTTCAAAGCACCATAGTGCCTCATGTTCTCCATACACTGTGATTAAATTGGGAATCTCAGTCAGAGAGCCCACAGGAACACTTTGGGAAAAATGCAAAATTATTATACTGTGCTACAGATTCAAAGAGCATAGAAGGAACTTTATTCTGTATCTAATCTGTACTATACCTGCCCTAGGAGTAATTAATGATTACTTTAGAACATAAGAAATAATAGTAGAGTAGGCCAAACACTACTTTAAGCCTGCTCTGACGTTCACTAAGATCATGGCTGATCTCTATATCCCCTTAGGTCCAAAACTCAGCTTTGAATATACTTGACATCAGAGCATCCACGGCGCTCTGCAGTAAAGATTTCCAAAGATTCACAATCCTATGAATGAAGAAATTCCTCCTCATCCCAGTCAGAAATAATCAGCCCCCTATCTTGAGTATGTCCCCTAGTTCTGAACTCTCCAGGCAAGGCAAACAGCCTCACAACATCTACCCTGTCAAGCTCCTTCAACATCTTAGACGTTTCAATGTGATCAGCTTTCATTCTAAACTCCAGAGACTCTAAGCTCATTCCAATCAATCTCATAGGACAGCCCGCTCATCCCAGAAAACAATCAAGTGAACCTTTGCTGCAGTGCCTCCAAGTCAAGTATATCCTTCCTTAAGTATGGACAGCAAAACTGCACACCCAGGCTGGTCTCACCAAAGCCCTGTAGCAAGGCATCCTTATTCCTGTATTCCAATTCCCTTGCAAGAAAGGCCAACATTCCATTTGCCTTCCTAGTTGCATGCTGTCCCTAAATGTCAACTTGCTGTGAATCCATGTACAAAAACACCTAGGGCGGAATTTTTTGATTGTCGAGCGAGCGCGCGCCTGACCCGAATGAGTATAAAATGATGCATGATGACGTCGGGCAAGCGTCCCGACATCACCACGCACTCGTGTGATATTTCAGTCGGTGGACGTATGCGGGAATCAGAGCCGCACCCACCATTAATTAAGAGGCCAGTTAAGGCCCTTGACAACCCAATTGACGGCGATTTAACGTTGCCCGTGCAATTTTTTGCTCGATGGGAAGGTGGACAGTCCACAATTTGCAAAGCCTCATCCACAGGTGGGATAAGAAGGATTAGCAGCATTGCTAATGTGAGTAGCGAGGAGTTTTGGAGATAACTTGCTGCTGGTGACTTATTGCACTTAGCAGCTTAATCTCTGATCGGGGCTTCACTCTTAGCATTTCCATGTGTCATTTCAGGATTCATTGGTGTCTTCCAGGCCCCCTGAGGATTCAGACCATGTGGACCCTTCCAGGTATCAGACAGCCTTCCCTTGCCCTTGTAATGGGGATTCTGGTCTCTGCTGGAGACACCTCCTCTGAGAAGGAAGAAAGGTGCAGAAGGGAGAGGAGGCCAGATGTCCCAATGCAGCTTCCAGGGGAGGGACCTGTGGGAGGAGAGGCACAGGCACCACAAGGGGCGCAAGGCCAGCAGAAAGTCCAAGGCGAAAGGGGCCACAGAAGATGCCACTATCCTGCTGCCAGGGTTTACAGGTGGCGATGCAGCTACCTAAATATGTCCGACGTGCAATGCCAAAGGAGGACCCGTCTCTCCAGGTAGACTGTGACCTCCATTTGTCAGATGATCAGGCCTGAGATCAGCTCCACCTGTGTGCGTGGACACCCCATGCCAATGGCTCTGATGGTCACAGGGGCCCTCAACTTCTATGCCTCCGGCTCTTTCCAGGTCTCAGTGGGGGATCTGTGTGGAGTCTCCCAATCAGCGGTCCACAGTTTTATCAAGCTGGTAACAGAAGCTCTGTTCAGGCGGGTATTGACTTTCATTCATTTCTGTACCGACGATGCCAGCCAGGCTGAGCGAGCCAGAGGCTTTGCAGCGATTGCTGAGCTCCCCCAGCGTTTCGGGCGCAGTCGACTGCACTCATGTGGCCATCAAGGCTCCAGCGGGTCAGCCGGCTGCTTTCATTAACAGGAAGGGATTCCACTCCATGAACGTGCAGATAGTGTGTGACTACCGGGTGCAGATTCTGCAAGTCTGTGCAAGATACCCTAGCAGCTCCCATGATGCGTATATTCTGAGACACTCCCAGGTGCCGTGGCTCTTGAGTACTCCAGCCAGACTGGATGGATAGCTGCTGGGTGACAAGGGTTATACCTTGAAAAGGTGGCTCATGATGCCTCTTTGCCACCCAAGGGGCGCCTGCGTGGTACAACAGGAACAATGCCTCCACAAGGGCGGTGGTAGAGAGAACTATAGGTCTTCTCAAGATGCACATCCGATGCCTGGACCGTTCAGGGGCGCACTGCAATACCCCTCAGAGCGGGTGTCACTGATAGTGGTTGCATGCTGTGCACTCCAAAATCTGGCACTGGCAAGGGGGGAGCCACTATAGGAAGAGGATCTTGATGCAGCTGCACAGGCCCCAGATGATGAGTCCAGTAGTGAGTCAGAAGAGGAACACAGTGAGCAGAACGCTGAGGGCATAGACGCAGACCTGGGTAACCTCCAGGGAGGCAAGGACACCTGGGAAGCTTTGATCCAACGCTCCTTCAGCTAGCCTACCAAGTAAGAACCACCACCACATGCCAAGGCTGCAGGCTTCTTATTCAATCCCTGACAGGACCAGTTCCTTGGTCAACAACATAAACTTTATAGCAGTGGCACATAGTGTAAGGAGTCACACGTCCATCATAACATCATGGCTTACCCAGCACCTACAGAGCAAATGAAGCATCCAGAGGCCAGTTGCAAAAAAAAAATCTAATTTACCTCTGAGTGGCAAACATAACAGAAAATAACATTCACCGGTGCTTTACATCACATCATTAAAAAACACAGAAAAATGGGGGAAACAAATATCACTTGTGATTAGGCTATGTTGTGCTTAAGGTACTTTAAGTTTTCATTTACACATTGCTCCACCTAGGCGTTCCCCCCTCCCTGGCACCGGCATTGGAGACAGCCTGCTCATTCTGCTGTCTTGTTGGCCTTAATGATCTTGGTGGGCATCCACTGGCCAGTGGAGCCTGTGCTGGCCCCACCTGGGAGGGAGTGGCCACTGCCACTGCTGGCATCTCACCCTCATCAGATGCCACAGTCACTAGCAGAGGGGCAGAAGAGCTGCTGCCGTCATCTGGAGCACCCTGAGAGGAGCTTGCAGAGACGACAAGCAGCTTGTGTGCCAATGTGAGGTCGCTCTGAACATCCTTGCTCGCTATTGATGGACAGGCGTCTAGCTGGGATACTGGGTGCCTCATCCATCTCCCACATTGGCACTGACCATCTCAGGTCATTGCCTGTGTGAGGGCTTGCACGTCCGAGTGAAAACCCAGGAACCCCTAATTCTGTTCCTTGAGCTGCCTCTCCATGAAAGTCACCACTCTCTCAATGGAGGAGGCAGTGAGCTCGGCCATAAAGGTCAACACAGTGCTCGTGCTCTGCATATACTCCTCCACAATAGAGGTCATGGTACACATGCCCTTATGGATCTCCGCCATATCCTTCCGCTGGACATCCAGCATCTGCTGCCTAATGGAGGACTCGAGAGGCTCATCATCTGCCTTCAACTGAGCATCGTCCTGGTCTCCAGCAGTCCTCTGACTGTCAGCGCCCTGGGCACTCTCTGCCTCTGAGCGCTCCTCAAGCGAGTGTGAAGTGCCCTCACTGCTGTGCTCCGACATTCCAGCCAAGGATATAATGCCCACCGAGATGCTGGTATCTGCGCTGGTACCAGATTCAGAGAGCTGGTGTGATGCAGGTGCATGTGAAGCCTGGCGGTCCTCTGGCGTCAGGGGTGACTCTTCGGGGTCCTGTGATTGAGTGTATGCTGGCGAATCTAAGGGAGAACAACATATCATTAGTTTAAGTCATCAGACTGTTACTGTGCATGCCAGGCACCCTGGTGAGACAATGGAGGTCTGCATCATGGTGCCATCATCTTTCAATGATCAACGGGGAATCCAATTTTGAGGGTCCCATCAATGATGAGACTATACACGAATATTTGCACCATTCGAAAATCTCACCTCCGTGCATACCTTCGTCTGACACCCCAGCCTCTCCACGGCTGGTTGACTGAGGTGCTTGGCGCCTCTCTAGCTCCAAGGCTTCCTACTCGAATCCAGATAGGATTAGAAGGTTTGGAGGGGCCTCCACCTGTCTGTGACCTTTCAATGTTGTTATGGGTCATCTTTTCCTGAAAGGGCAAAGGAGCATGGATTAGTCCACTCTCTACCTGCAGCGCCATTGCAGCCTGGCCACCCCACCTGAGGAACACTTGCAGGGCACATCCGAGTTGTGGCCCCTGAGGCGCAAGGCACTCAGTCAAAGCAGCCAGGGCTCAGCCCCTTGGCCAGCTCCGGCGCGATTGACACTTGGCACTCAGACTCTAACACTCCCGAGCTCCTTGGGGGGATGGCCAGCCGAAAACAATCCAACACACTGACCCATGCCAACACAGTACTCACCCTTCCTGAGTGCAGCAGGTCATTGAAGCGCTTCCGGCAACGCACCCAGGTGCGCCACACCACGTCATGGCTGCTCACGTGAAGTGCGGTGGCCTCCTCCTCCCATCTCTGGGGACAAGGGTGTTCCTTCTGGCAGCCACCTCCTCCAGGAGGGCGGCGAGGCACTTGTCGGAAAAACAGGGGGGCCCAGCTGACCTCACCTCCTGCCTGGTCTCTACATCCTCGTTTGCAGCCATGTCGCTGCTGCAACTCCAACGTGGGCAGCCTCCCTGGGGCTGCCTGTGCCATTTTTGAATAGCCAATGGACCCGGCGGAAAACAGGCCCCTGCCTCCACCCTCCCCTTCTTGGGGTTTCTCCAGCCGGTGTTCACACTGGGCGGGCCTTAATTGGCCCGCCAGCGTGAAATCGCAGTCTGGCCCCGATCGTGAATGGCAGTTGGCTTCCCAACCGCTCCCAACTGCCCCCGCCGAGCCCGCCCAACGAGGGCAAAATTCTGCCCCTAAATTTCTCTGTGTACCAATATTTATTAGAATCTCACCTTTTATAAAATATTTAGCTTAACTTTCTTCCTGCCAAAATGAATAATTTCACATTTCTCCACATTATAATCCACCTCTTTTTCTATTCACTTATCTCTTTGCAGCCTCTTTGCATCCTCCTCACAGCTTACTTTCCCACCTAGCTTTGCATTATCAGCAAACCCGGGTACATTACACTCTGTCCCCTCATCTAAGTCAATGATATAGATGATAAATTGCTGAGGCCCAAGCACTGATCCTTTCAGCATCCCTTTCACAATCTGCCAACCATGAAAATGACTTGTTTATTCCTACTCTGTTTTCTCTCCACTAACCAATCCTCAATCTAAGCTAAAATGTTATGTTGAATGCTAAATCTGATGTTCCTCCTTCAAACTGCAGGGAAAAATTGGGTAATTCTGAACTATAATAAGTGTGCTATATTGATGTCCTTAACCTTCCCGTCCAGGCTATCACCAATTACATAAATATAAAAAATGAAGATGATTTTCTCTAAATCATTACAGGGTGTAGTTTTGTGGAAAGAACTCAAAGAGTAGCAGATCGCTGGGTAAACTATCTCATGCCAAGTAAGGATGGCATGATTGTGTAATTCCAGGCTAGAGAAAGCAGGAAATATGACTTGTGGCAGGTAAGGAGGTCTGAGGGAATGGAACAAATGGAACAGAAAAATACCACAAATTCAACAAAACTTGAAGGATCAAGTCTTGGCGTCATTAGGTTACAGAATAACCTGTCATAGTAAATAAACAGGTTGGATTCAAAGAAGAACTGGACTGTTACTTGACTCAGCGGGGACGTTTGGGCAGGTACAGCGAGTATTAAGGTAGGAACAGAATTAAGTAATGATCAGACCAGGATGCAAGAAGGCACCTGGATGGCAGTGTGCCCTGGGCAGTCTGACAGGTATTTTCTCATTCAATTGACTTGTACAAAGAGTACTCCCTCCCAATGGGATCAAACAGTAGGAAAAATGGCTCCAGTTCAAAATATTACGACATTTTCAAATATTTATTAACTAACATGGAAATGATTAAAGAATTTATTATGTACTAATATTTCTTACATTACATTAAAGTGTTTTTAATAAAGGGTACTTTATATTGGTCATGTCACCTTCACGCCCATTTTTCTTTAACTCAAGAGTGAGAGTTCCTGGAACAGATTCACTGCAGATATGCGCATATTCTGGGAGAAATCCCTACATGGAATGTGCTGTCACTGCTTGTCCTAGAGCCCAACTAAGCGCTGGGAAGACTGAAACCCTCATTCGAAACCCCACCACAAGTTCTGTACCCCACCTAGCCACTTTGACTGTCTGAACCAGACCGTTTGAAGTGTTCCAATTGACCCTGAACTGAAATACTGACCCCATTGCCTTTCCATCATGAAGATCATCTACTTCTACCTTGTAACTGCCTGCCTGTCCTTGCTCAACTATTTAGCCACACAACCTGCTGGGTCAAAATCCTGGAACTTCCTTCTTAACAGCACTGTGGGTGCTATACCACAATGACTGCAGCAGCTCAAGAAGGTGGCTCACCACTACCTCCTCAAGGCCAATTACAGATGGGCAATAAATGCAGGCCCAGACAGCGACGCCCACATCTCATGAGAGAATTAAAAAACTCCCCCAATACTTCCAATTTAAAATTTTCTGGTAGAACGTAGCTAGGAACGTGTGTGAGATCACTGTGAAGACAGGGCATTCCTGAGGATCGATTGAAATTGATCCTCTGCCTTGATGTGCAAATGCGGGATGAACTGGTCATGTCTCCACAACCAGCTCACCCGACGGAAGACTTCAATTTCAGGCCACATGCTTTACTGGCAGCAAACCTCAGGTGAAACCTGGGAGTGCAGTTTGGAACAGATGACATGAAAGAGGCCGATTGTGGTAGAGTTTAGGAGCTTATCTTTCGAGACATTTCTGATTATAATTTCCATTGCCTGGTGAACCTATTGTATTTTGATCTTGTGGAGCTGGGTTGAGGTCATGTCACATAGATTCCTTATTGCAAGCACAGAGAGGAAACTTTAATCCCCTCATTGTGGCTAAGTTCAAACACTTCTTGGTGTAGCATTTAGTAAGTACAGAGTAAAGCTCCCTTTCATTGATCCATCAAAGATTTTCAGGACAGGTACAGCATGGGTTAGACACAGAGTAAAGCTCCCACCTCACTGTGCCATCAAATACTTTCCCCTGTGTGTCAGTCTAAGAGATCTAACTCTAGTCTTCCCATTCTTAGAGCCTCTCACTGGTCTGCCGACACTACTGTCACTTTGAAATGTGTCACCAACGATTTTCACATTTATTTCCTTCTAAATTTATTTCCCATGGAGTTGATGATGGTCTTGTACTTCTGTGCTAGATGAGGGTTATTGGGTGATTGCTCTCTGATGGAATCAGTTTAAACATTGTTCTTTCATATTTTGGGTTAGAACTCAGGCAGATGACAAGTCATCTGCAATTAATCTTAATGTATAGTTGAGAAATTATTTACAATCAGTTCTTTCTTTGGGATGGAGGGCATTTACTATTTGTTGTCAGAGTTAATGATGGAGTGGTTTATTTTGGCACAAATTCTATAATGTCACATTGTGCCTGAGCACAAAGAACGAAGGATGTGCAAGGTCTGTTGGTGTACCTACACCACATGGACTACATAGGTTCAAGAAGGTGGCCCGCCACCATGTTGTCAAGGGAAATTAGTATGGGCAATAAATGCCGACCTTGTCAGCTGCACTTGCATCCCATGCGCAAATTTTTAAAAAGCAGTTTGTCACTACAAAGGTTTGGGATGAAAAAAGGACAATAAACATCTGAACGTGACTTTCATCAGAAGGATTTGAAGACATTCCAGCTACACGGTCAAGAAGACATATGGGATACTTTCCTTTATTGGCCAAGGCCTAGAGTATAAGAACAGCAAGCTTATGGTACAACTGTATAAAATTCTGACTGCAGCTGCAGTACTGCATACAGTTCGGATTACAGGATTACAGGAAGGGCCAAAATAGAATAGATAGGAAGAACCTATTTCTGAGGTCAATAGGAAGGAGGCATAATTGGAAGGATTAGAGGACAATTGAGAAGTAATTCTTTCACCCACAGGGTGGTGGAAGTCTGGAACTCATTGCCTGAAAGGGTAATAGAGGCTGAAGCCATTGTTGCATTTAAAAAGCACTGAGCATGCACTTGAGGTGATGTAATCTACAAGGCCACAGATCAAGAGCTGGAAGATGGGATTAGACTGGAGAGCTCTTTTTCGGTTGGCACGAACATGTTGAACCGAATGGCCTCCTTCTGTGCCGTAAATCTTGCTTTCTTTCCATAAAGAACTGGCTGGTACTGTCCTACCCAGGCTACAACACAAGGAAGATGACCTAAGTCCCCACCTACCAGCCTGGCTCTACCCCTTGTTTGCAACCTATCTAAAACCATGGTCGTAGGTGAAGGGAAGCATTGTCAGGAATATACCTTTGTCCCTTCACAGTAGAGGCTGATGATGAATTATGTTTGAGGACTATCTAAACATTTCTCCCAGTGAGAGAAAAGATACACCAAATTGATTAGAAACCACAGTTGAAATAATTGCGGCATAATTAATGGACTAAGACGAGTCTCTCACACACATCATACTATTCTGCACACCCTCTAGTGATCTCATAGAGAGTCCAGTTATCTTGCACACCCTCTAATGATCCCGCAACCCAATGGTGATCACACACACAGCCCACTGATGTCACACACAGTAGCGAGGTGTCACATATGCCCTGCATATCTCACACAGCTTTCAGAGGTCTCTATTATTCCTCATTAGTGTTAAAATCTTGGCCAGGCCTCAGGACACTTTGATCAAGTATGCTGAGCCTGATGACTGGAATCCCTGGCACATGAACTGAAGGGAAGAGTAATTCTATGTTAGTTATATCACTGGCTTGAAAATTGAGAGGAATTAGAACTCATGGCTAGTGGTTTGGTCGATTTTTTCCATCAATATATAAATCATCCTATATGTGGGATTAAATAGTGGCTTATGCACCAATTGTGTAAATTGTCACAGATCATGTCTCATCCCTTCAAAGTAATTGGAAAGTTTCTTCGAAAAACAAAGGCAACAGCATTTCTTGTACTTGTACCATGGGGAGACAAGAAGAACTCACCTTTTTTGTGTTATTTCTGCTGCAGCAGCACAACACATCTGAGGAGCAAGAAGACCCGCTGAGTGCCCTTTTGAAGTGGAACATGCTTGCTCGGTAGCCCACATCAAGCCTGCAGGCCAGTTTCTGGTAGGAGGGAAACAGCTGCTGAAAAGCGGGCTGTTTGAGGGAGCTGTGTTGATCTGGAAGTTATTACACTAACGACCCTACAAAAAACTACACATATGTCAAACTCACCTTCCAAAATCTTTCAAAGAATTTACACAGCAGTCTGAGCGTGAGAACCCTTCTGTACTACCCTTGCAGAATGTGCTCTCTTGATACACATTCAAGTACAAACCTTGTAAAACCTCAGCAACTAAATTTCATTCAGCAAAGAAAGACTAGCTTAGATACTAAGATAAAACCTCTCAGATCAACAGTTACACTAGTGACATATATTTTGAAAAACTCATTTTTTTTTATAATTCATTCTCAGGGTGAGGGCATCACTGGCAAGGGGAACTTTTATTGCTCTTTTAGTTGCCCTGAGAAGGTGAGTTGCCTTCTTGAACTGCTGCAGCGGTTTGATATAACTTAATAGCTTATTAGGCCACTTCACAAAGCTAACATGGTGCGAGACTGGAGTCAGAATTCCTTCCCTAAAGGACATTAGTAAACCAGTTGAGTTTTTTTACAACTGTGAACATGGAATCTGAGACATTTCAGGTTGAGATGTCCTTTCTGCGTCCAAATACCTGCTGCGTATTCCGATTTATTTTTCTCAAAAATAGAAGTGGCAAGTTTCCCTTAAATGTCAGTGTTTAGATGGAGAAATCCATCCACAAAATCCTGGAACTCCCTCCCTAACAGCACTGTGGATGTACTTACACCACATGGACTGCAACAGTTCAAGAAGGCAGCTTATCACCACCTTCTCAAGAGCAATTAGGGATGGGCAATAAATGCTGGCATAGCCAGCGATGCTCACATCCCATGAATGAATTTTTAAAAATCAAAATATTCCTGCTTACAAATAATTAATTTTCTTATAAAACACCATAATTTGATCAAGAGATTTTTCTATTTATTGGGATGTATCTGGCCTTAGTGTTTCTGGAAGCATTGCTATATTAAGGGAAGTGTAGAGCTCGGTCCAAAAATACATGTGACATGATTCCAGCAGTTATGTTGGTAACCTATCCACTGCGACCTCCAGGGCTGACCCCCCTCGAGTGGTTCCCCACCAGCACCAACACCCTCCCGTCTCCCAAGGCATGATTCATGGGTTCTGTATATAGGGGGCTGATGGTAAAGTTTTTATATAACACAATTCTCATTATCTGAGGTCTGGCTACCTCCCTATGGCTTACAATATCCTAAGTACATAAACCACATCACACAAGGCATACTCCATTTGTATGCTATATCCCATAGGGCCTAAGAGAACAGTACCTCCCAACGAAGGTGGTCCAGCCTCTGGCCCCACTTCTTCCATGTAACTGGCCTTGCAACGGATGGGCAGAAGCTCTCTCCCTTATATGACAAAATATGAAAACCCAATTTAGTTACCTAGAGTTAGAAAGAGTTCAGGAAAGCATCCAAGTAAATTAAGGCCCAGTGCCAATTCAACTAGGTGCTCAACTGACCCATTCTCCACTAAGTATAATACGCTCTGTGTGTCATAGGTGAAGGCACTGACTCTCACCAGGTTTAGATGTCTTCCTCTCCTGAAGGTACTGACTCTCTCAAGTTCAGATCCCTATCTCCCCTGAAGGCACTGACACTCACCAGGGTTCAAAACCCCACCTCTCCTTGAAGATGCTTTCACTACAGCTCAAGTCCCCATCCAAAACAAGAACTGGGTTTATTCCCAGGTCAGAAATCAGCCTCTGGTGGGAAACTAATTACGTCATGATTATCACATGGGTGAGCCCTTAGAGCCAATTAGAGCTAGTGAGGGCAGGTACAGAGAGAGGGCAGATGAAGCGTTGGACTGATTTAGACTCCCACGGCACCCATCACTTAGGTTGCTGGCTGTCCTGAGAGAGAGATCTGCAGCTTGTGTCAAAGCCTTCCACTGTACCAAAGGGAGAAGAATCAACAGAGTCAGAGGCCTGGCACCTATGGCAGAGCAGCTCCTCAGTTGACTGATATGAACTTAAATCTAATGTTGGAAGCCATGAAGGAGAGGAGGGAGATCATATACCTGCAGTGTGGCAGGAGGAGGTCACGACCTGAAAAAGATCTGGGTCCAGATTGCTGCACTGCCTGTGGTAAAAGTGAGCTGAGAAGGACCTGGAACCAGTGCCCTAAAAAGTTCAACAACCTCATATGTTCTGGCAAGGTGAGTGCAACTCCCAACACTCTGGGAAGGTCTCGGGGCTTTCACCCTCCAGCATACACACTGCTAGAGGAGCCTCAGGAAATAAGCTGCTCCTTAACGTGGAGATATGTGTGCCCAGGACATGTACTAACCCCTCAGGATGACTCACAAAGAACTGCTGAGAAACTGTCACCACTGAGACTTGCAGATCTTAATGCATAGGGGCAGACGACATTGGTCACAGAGGATAGCAGTGCCCTATTTCACTCTTTTCTGTCCTTGTAGGAGAAATATGCACACAATATGAGGGAAAGGGCTGAGACAGGAGGAGAGGTGGCCTTCTTTTATCGAATTACCCCCATGGAACAGACAGCAATGAAGTTAGCCAAGATAGTGGAAGAGGAGGCAGTCGGGTCTGGGAAAGTGGGAGTCCTGTTCGGCTTGATTACAGAATGTCATTAAAGGGGTACAGTGTGCTCCACCCTGTCCAATAGCATGCTGTGCACGATGTAACATTGGGCAGCCTCAGTACTGCAGAGGTTTCTACTCCCTTTGGCTAGCTCTCATCAAATCTTCTCGTGTCTCCCACAGATGCAAATGTCCAACCCACAGAACCTTTTGCCTCTACAGGCCCCCAGCAGCACAGCAAAGAAGCAACAGCACTATCCCACTTTACGAGGGTGCTGTTTACCACTGCAGATACTTTCACCTTGTTGGGTCCTTCCGTCCGTTTAGATATAGAATTCTGTGGGCATTATGGCACAGGGGGAGGCCATTCAGCTCATCAAGTCCACGCCAGTCCTCTGTGAAACAATCCAATTAGTCCCATTCCCCTGCTCTATCCCCGTAGTCCTGCAAGTTAATTTCCCTCAAGTGCCCTTCCAAATCCTTTTGAAATCATTTATTACCTCTGCTTCCACCACCCTTGTAGACAGTGAGTTCCAGGTCATTACCACTTGTTGCATAAAATAGTTCATCTTCACATCTCCCTGCATCTCTTGCCAAAAGCCTTAAATCCGTATTCCCTAGTTCTTGTGCCCCCGACTAATGGGAGCAGCTTTTCTTTGTATACCTTATCTAAACCTGATATAATCTTGTACACCTCTGTCATGAAGAGATATTAATGTCAATAATGTTATTGGAAATCATTTTAAAAATGGAATTGTAGTGGGGTCTGTGTCTATGTGTTTGACTGTGTGTGTCTTAACTGGGTTAAAGTCAGCTAGTCTGGGTGCTTTGATGTATCGTAGCTTTGAGATGTTAATTAGATAAACATAAGGAGGATAGAAGGTAAAGTGCAAATTTGCATTTGTTGAATAAAGCATTCAAGAGTAGGAGTAAAATCTTGCACCTAGCTGGGAGATGCCAAGCAATGTGTTTATATTATGAATAAAATTAGTGGGATGAAAATGTTATTGTTAGAAGATGTGATGTTAAAAGCCTAGCGATACAATGGAAAATTTACATTCAAAGGAAAAGTTATGCATAAACAGAAAGGAATTTGTGTGTGTAAGTCAGAGGCATTTGAGATCTAACCAGCCTGTAAGCCTACAACTGTGTCTGCAAAGGAACCAAATTGCAAGGAACCTCATTTTGAATTAGTAAGGTCAAATGTGCTTTGTCTGGTGTCTATTTAAAGTCCATGGGTTACTGTTGCCTTGGTGGAGATTTACCTGAGTGTGATTAATTTGGGGATTTGTTTAAAAGTTATTATGGTAGTAATTTGTAGACATGTGTATGTTTCATTTGTTGTTAAATTAATAAATGTTTGACTTAGTTTTATATAAAAAATCTCTTGAGGCTCGGTTGTCTTATTCCTGAATTCAGAGCTGTATCTCAAACATACCAATTGAAAATATAGGTTATGACAGTTGTTCAAGTTTCCCTCTGGGGTTTAAACAGCTCAGTCTTTGCCAACTGCTGTGTCATAATAACCTCCATCAAATCTCCCCTCATTATCCTATGCTCCAAGGAGAACTACCCTCGCTTCTCCAGCCTAAACTTGTAGCTAAAATCCCTCATCCCTGGAACCATTCTGGCAAATCTTCTCTGCACCCTCTCAAGGACTCTCATACCCTTCCTAAAGTATGGTGACCAGAATTGGACGCAATACTCTAGATGTGGCCTAACCAGAGCTTTATAAAGTTTCAGCATGACTTCCCTGTTTTTGTTCAATACTCCTATTTATGAAGCCCAGGATTTTGTATTGTTTGCTAACTACTCTCTCAATATATCATGCCACTTTCAAAGATCTATACACAAGAACCCCCAGGCCCTTCTGTTCCTATACACCAGCGATGGGCAACCTAGGCTAGTGAGTGGGCTGCATGAGTGGCCCTCCTTCATCTCAGTGGTCCACAAGATTGAAATCAGGCATGTGCATTAACCATGACCCCATGAATATGATTAAATACATTTAATACGCGATGAATATTTCATAACGAGTTATAACAAATGCTTAATCATTCATATATTAATAGAACCGTCATCAATTTCAAATGGTAAAAACAAAAGAAATATTTATGTTTCCCTTACATCATACTCAGTGCGAGTATATTTTTGGTACTGATATCACCTCGTTGCAAATTAAGCAAAATGGCCTCCCTTTCTGTTCAATAACTAAATAATCCAGCTCTCAACTCCCTTTTACCATTCTACCCTAGTCACCGATTTTCCTCTTTTTGGTTACTTCTTCTTCCTCTGTACTTTTTGATTTTGTACTTGATTCTCCTTATTTATCACGCCACTTCAACACAAAGTGATTCATTATATAATTAGGGGCAAATTAAGTTACCGGCAAAAGGAACGTAAAAAACCCCAACCTCCCATGCCCACCGGTGTTATAGCTAAGAAGGGTCTCCCAGGATAGGGTAATTTTGCTAACTGCGTTTTGTGGAGCGTGCCAATTGAATCATAGCAGTGCTTTGATTGGGCGCAGAGGGAGCGCATAGCTCTCACAGTCAATGCTGTGTGCAATCAGCACGCATCTCACTTCACATGCCCTTGCTTTGCGTGCGTATCACTTTAGTAATACCTGTAGGAAAAAAACTATGCGGATGGAAACCAGTGGAATCTGGCAACCCTGTGCGTGGGCAATGGTCAACAACATGTCTCGCACTCAGAACCTTGATGGGCCGCATGTATCCTGTGAGCCGTAGGTTGCCCACTGCTGCTGTACACATTTTAGAACTGTGACATCTAGTCTATATTGCCTCTCAGTATTTCTTCTGCCAAAATGCATCACTTCACACTTCTCTATATTAAATTCCATCTACCACTTGTCTGCCCATTCTGCTAGCCTATCTATATCCTCTTGCAGTTTATTAGTATTATCTTTACTATCTGCCACACCTTCAAGTTCGATATTTTCAGTTGATATTTTGCTCTGTATTCCAATATCAAGTCATCAAAAAGCGGTGGTCACAGCATTGAACCCTGAGAACATGCTGCCCACCATCCTCCAGTCTGGAAAACAATCATTCACCACAAATTCTTGTTCTCTTGCCTAAAGCCAATTTTTTATCCAAACTAACATTGACCTTCCAATTCTATGGCCTGAATTTTACCCTTGGCAGGCGGGCGCAATCGGCAGGCCCGCGACCACTCAGGAAATAGGCCTCCACCCGCGATTTCACGCTGGCTGGCCAATTAAGGCCCGTCCAGCGTGAAACGTGTCCTCCCAATGGTCGGAAAGGGGCAGGTGGGGGGCTGTTGGGTCCAATGGGGACCCAGTGGCCGTTTTAAAAACGGCACAGGCAGCTCCTTGAAGGCTGCTACGGAAGAACATATCTTCTGCATTTTCAACAGTAAAGTTATGGAATCAAGTGCAGCTGGAGGCCAGGTGGGAGGGCAGGTCGGGTGGGTACTTGGTCCCCCGCTTTTCAAATGAGTGACTCACAGTCCTCCTGGGGGAGGTGGCTGCTTGTTCTCAAGAGATGGATGCAGGAACCCACTGCACCTAACAAAAAGCGGGGTGGCAGCATAGGCCAGCAGCTAAGACGTTGTGCGGCACACAAGGGTGCAGTGCCGCAAAAGGTTTAATGACCTGTTGCGCTCAGGAAGGGTGAGTACTGTGTTGGCATGGATCAGTGTGTTGAAGTGTTATGGTTTGGCCGTCCCCCTGTGAAGCTCAGGGGTGTTAGAGTCTGAGAGCCAAGTGTCAATGCTGCCGGAGCTGGCCAAGGGGGTGAGCCCTGGCTGCCTGGACTGAGTGCCTTGCAGCTCGAGGGCCACAACTCGGATGTGCCCTGCAAGGTGTTCCTCAGGTGGGATAGCCAGACTGTAATGGCGCTGCAGGTAGAGAGTGGACTAATCCATGCTCCTCTGTCCTTTCAGGAGAAGATGACCCATAACAACATTGAAAGGTCACGAACAGGTGGAGGCCCCTAAACCTCCTAATCCTGTCTGGATTCGAGTAGGAAGCCTTGGAGCTGGAGAGGCGTCATGCACCTCAATCAACCAGCCGCGGGGAGGCTGGGGTGTCAGATGAAGGTAAGAATGCAGTGCAGAGATGAGAGTTTTGGATGGTGCAAACATTCTTGTGTAGACTCATCATTGATGGGAGCCTCAAAACTGGATTCCCCATTGATCACTGAAAGACGATGGCACCATGCTCAGTCGAAGGCAGATGATGAGCCTCTGGGGTCCTCCATTAGGCAGCAGATGCTGGATGTCCAGCAGAAGGATCTGACGGAGGTCCATGAGGACATGTGTGCCATGGTCTCTGTTGTGGAGAAGTATATCCGGAGCACGAGGACTGTGTTGACCCTCGAGGTCGAGCTGACTGCCTCCACCATTGAGAGAGTGGCAACTGTAGTAACAGAATCAGGGGTTCCTGGGGTTGCATTCGGACGTGCAAGCCCTCGCACAGGCAATGACCTGAGGTGGTCAGTGCCAATGTGGGTGATAGATGATGCATCCAGTATCCCAGCTAGGTGCCCATCCATCAATGGCGAGCAAGGAGGTTCAGAGTGGCCTCACATTGACGTGTGAGCTGTTTGTCGTCTCTCTGCGGGCTCCTCTCAGGGTGCTCTGGATGACGGTAGCAGCTCCTCCGCCCCTCTGCCAGTGACTGTGGCATCTGATGAGGCTGCAATGACTGGGAAGATGCCAGTCCTGGCACTGGCTGCTCCCTCCCAGGCGGGGCCAGCACAGGCTCCACTGGCCAGAGGATGACGGCTGCCAAGGTCATCAAGGCCAACAAGACACCAGAGTCAGCAGGCTGGCTCCAATGCTGCTGCCAGTGAAGGGTGGGCGGAGTGGGAAGGGGGAGCACCAAGGCGTAGCACTCACAAACATAAGTTTAAGGCACCATGAGCACAAGAGGGACTGGTCATGGGTGATTTTCTGTTGTGTAACGTTTTGTTTATGTTTACTGGTCTGGGAATGAAGACCAGAGAAGGTGAGGTTAATTTTTTTGGGTTGCCAAAATGAGATCAATTTTGTTGTAATGGCCTGAGTATGCTTCACCTTTGTATTTTTTTGGTGCAGGGTACGCCAGTGTGTAATGCTGGATGTGTGTGGCCCTAAACCTTATTGCACAGGCACTGAGTGGATTTTGGGTTCAAATAAAAGGGTAATTTCAGACATCCGGGATGCAGGCAGCAGCCCTGGTAAGAGGTGGAAGCAGATCTTTGGCAGCCTAGCTGAAGGAGCGTTGGATCAAGGCGTCCCTGCCTCCCTGAAAAATACAGAGATCTGTCTCCATGCCCTCAGCGTTCTCCTCACCACTTCTCTTCTGGCTCACTCCTGGATTCATCCTCTGTGGTCTGTGGAGCTGCGTCAAGATCCTCTTCCTCCAATGGGTCCCCCCTTGCCAGTGCCAGATTGTGGAGAGTGCAGCATGCAACCACGATCAGTGACATCCACTCTGGGGGGTATTGTAGTGTTCCCCCTGAACGGTCCAGGCATCGGAAGCACATCTTCAGAAGACCTATGGTCCTCTCTATCACCACCCTTGTGGAGGCATGACTCCTATTATTACGCTGCTCTGCCTCTGCTCTTGGGTGGCGGAGAGGAGTCATAAGCCACCTTTTCAATGGATAGCCCTTGTCACCCAGCAGCCAAATATCCAGTTGGGCTGGAGTACTGGAGAGTATCTAATAATATAAGCATCATGGGAGCAGCCAGGGTACCATGCACAGACTTGCACAATCTGCATGCTGTGGTCACATACTATCTGGACGTTCATGGAGTGGAATGCCTTCCTGTTGACGAAGGCACCTGGCTGACCTGCTGGCGCCTTGATGACCACATGTGTGCAGTCGATTGCACCTTGGATGCGGGGGGGAACCCAGCAATTGCTGCAAAGCCTCTGGCTCACTCAGCCTGGCTGGCCTTGTCCATACAGAAATAAATAAATGTCATTACCCACCTGAACAGGGTATCTGTCACCAGCTTGACGCAACTATGGACAGCTGATTGGTACACTCCACAAAGATCCCTCACTGACCCTTGAAAAGTGCCAGGGGCATAGAAGTTGACGGCCACTGTGACCTTCAGAGCCACTGGCATAGGGTTTCTACCCACATAGTTGGAGGTGATCTCAGGCCCAGTCATCTGACAAATGGAGGTCACAATCTCCCTGGAGAGGCGGAGCCTCCTTCGGCATTGTACCTCGGACATATTGAGGTAGCTATATCAGCACCTGTAAACCCTGGCGCCTTCTGTGACCCCTTCCACCTTGGACTACCTGCTGGCCCTGCGCCCCTGGTGCCTGCACCTCTCTTCTCACAGGTCACTCCCCTGGAAGCTACAGTGGGACGCCTGGCCTCCTCTTCCTTCTGTCCCGCTCTTCCTCCTCAGAGGAGGTACCACCAGCGGAGACCACAATTCCCTTTACCAGGGTCATAGAAGGCTGTCTGATACCTGGAAGGGTCCACATGGTCAAAATCCTTTTTGGAGACACCAATGAGTCCTGAAATGAAGCCTGGAAATGCTAAGAATGAAGCTCAGAACAGAGATGAAGCTGTCAAGGTCAAATAAGCAACCAGCAGCAAACTATATCCTAAACTCTTCACTATTTACCTTGGCAACGCTGCTGGCCCTTTTAATCCTGCCCTTGGATGAGGTTTTGCAAAATGTGGGCTGTTCGCCTGTCCGTGCGATAAGCGCAAAATCATACGGGCAACATAAAATTGGGTTCAATTGGATTTTTAATGGCCTTAAGTGGCCTCTTAATTGATGGCGGGTACGGCTCTGACACCCGCGCACGTCCGCCAACCTGAAGATTGCTCATGTGCAGGATAATATCAGGACGCTCACCCAACGTCTTCTCACGCTATTTTACACCCAATTGGGTTGGGCGGATGCCCACCTGCAAGGCGTAAAATTTTGCCCTATAAGTTTCAATAAGTCTCAGCCTTTTATGAGGTACTTTGTCAAACATTTTCTTAAAATCCATCTGGAGAACATCCTTTGCTTTCCCTTCATCAAGCTTCTCTGTTACTTCATCGAAAAAGTCAATTAGATGAGTCAAGCACAATCTGCCTTTTACAAATCATGTTGGCTTTCTGTAATTAACTCAAACCTCTCCAAGAATCGATTGATTTCTTTTCCCTGATTATGGTTTCTAAAAGCTCATCCACCACTGTTGTTAAACTGACTGGCCTGCAGTTGCTAGGAACGTCCTTACACACATTCTGAATAAGGGATTCATATTTGCCACTCTCCAATCCTTTGGCACCTCCCCTGTATCTAACGAGGATTAGAAGATTATGGTATGTCCTTCCACCGTCTCCACTCCACCTTCTTTAACAACTCGAGATGCAAACCATCTGGACCAAGCAATTAATCCACTTGGAGCATAGCCAGCCTTTCAAATGCATCTTTCCTATCAATTTTCACCCCATCCATTACCTCTCCCATGTCCGCTTCTACTGATATTTTGTCAGGATCCTTTTCCTTAGTAAACAACGATACAAAGTATTCATTAAGTATTCTAGCCTTACTCAGCACATCTAAGCAAAATCACCCTCTTTGTCCCTAATATTCTCCAACCTCAGCTCTTATTACCCACTTACTATTGACATGTCAGTAGAAGATTTTTAGGTTGCCTTTTACATTAACTGCATTCTATTCTAAAATTCTCTCTTTGCTAGTCTAATTTTCCTCTTTTCTTGCCTTCTCAACTTATTGCATTTAGCTTGGTTCTTGCTTGAAGAATTCACCTGACATGCAACAAGCAACATTTTTTTGTTGCATTATATTCTCAATCTCCCTCATCATTAGAAGGACCCTGGCTTTGGCTCCCTTACCTTTTGCCCTTGTTGGAATGTATCTAGCCTGTGTCTGAAACATCTCCTCCTTCTCACTACAGAACTTTGTGCCTCATTCAAAAAGTCTACAAGTGAATTCCACAGCCTCATAGTTCTCTGCTTGAAGAAGTTTCTCTCAATCACTATTCCAAATCTCTTTAATTTAATCTTGTATCTATGGCTGCTCATCTTGACCCTTCAACTGGTGTATCTATCTCCCCCATCTCATCTTACTTTGAGTCTACAGCACAGAAACAGGCTGTTCAACCCCCAACATGTCTATGCTGTCATTTATGTTCCACATGAGCCTCCTCCCACCCATCTTCATCCGAATCCTATTAGCACAGTCTACTTTTCTTCATGAGCTTACCTAGCTTCCCCTAAATGCATCCATATTATTTGCTTCAACTACTCCTTGTGGTATTCCATATTCTTTGGGCAAAGCAGTTTCTCCTGAATTCCCTATTAAATTTATTAGTGATTCTTTTATATTTAAGGCCCTTAGTTTTTGAATCTCCATCAAATGTAAACATCTTCTCCATATCTACCCCATCAACCCCCGTCACCTCTCAGCCTTTCTTTTCTAGAGAAAAGAGTTTGTTAAATCTTTCGTGCTGGTTTTCACTTCTCTGTCCTGTTGTTATCCAGAAATCTTTAGAACATTTCTATCATATTGCCCTGGAACATTTGTTGAATAGGAGAAGAGCGAATCCTAACAGAAAGAGCACAAAGTCAAAATAGGTCTGAGCCACCTACCTTTCTGGTTAGGATTCACCTGTAATGTTTGATTCCATGTACTCTTGATGTGGTATACACCACAATGACTGCTTTAGTGATCATTAGCTATAACCCACAAGCACATAACATTCTGCTGCACACACCTTGTCAACATTATCTTTGGGTCCAAGCAGTGAGGAGAATAACTTCAAGAAGGGAGGAAAAGAGGAGTCCTTCCCATTGTAATCAGAATGCTTTACTCTGTAACTTTTACTGATCAATTAAATTATCTCTGTTCTAGCTTTCTTTGGATGATCTCCCACCCTGAGAGTTACTATGGACAACACAACACAACCCTGAATCAGGCATCATTTAGGGCTAGGGATTATTAGTTAGGATTGGGGTTAGTGATTTTAGTGTTAGGTTGGTAGACTCAGGGTTAGAAATCGCTATTGACAACTTAACTGTCACTAGACACAATATTTTTCATTTTACGTTTTTACTCGTGCAGATGAGTCACAGAACACGCTCGTGAATTGTTCATTCAAGGAACCTCCTTTCTGGCCTGAACACAATTTCTTCCCTGTTTTCACAGCTCTACGTTTCTCAGAAAAATACTTCAAGGCCATTAGGTTTTGGGATTTTGGCATAACAGACAGGTCCAGGAGTTGCATTGATAACATTTAGCCATCGGTCTGCTTGTAAAGAGCTTCTGCCAATCTGTCACCAGACACCACCCATCGTCATCTGATTCCCCAGTCATATCCTCACCCATTTGTCGCCTTTCCTCTTCACCGGACCTCGTTTCGCCATCGACACTATTGCCCATGCTGAGTGAGGCGCGCTGATTTCCAATTTATAGTCTCGGTATAGGTGGTCCCAGGATTTGGTCTCTCGACGTAATTGACCTCTGGATTTAGACTCAGATGGACTTCGGTTTGGTTTCAAAAAAAAACTCTTGTCACGCCTGCGTCCCCATCCCCATCTTTTTTTCAGCCTTCCTGTTTTGCAGGCGAACCGTCAAAAGCCATGGAAATGATTTTATTATAAGACATATTTGATTATAAATGGTATCTAACTTCAGTCCAGCGCTCCCGCGGTAGAACTAGTGAAGCCAGTTGAAAGACTAGTTCAAATTCCAACCGTCACAGCGCGACGGGCCGGAGAGCGGGAAAAGGTGAGGCTGTGATTGGAGGAGCAGCGAGCACGCGGGGAACGGGGTGGCTGGGCGATGAAAACCCAATGGCTGAAGCACGAGCGGAGTCGGGGGGTCCCGGTACAGGCCGGCTTTGCAATTCCACTGTCAGGGTTTCGGAGGCACTCAGGAAGATTTCCCACGGCCAGTCGACCTCGGAGGCACCCAACCCGTCTGTTTGACATCGCTGTCTTAGGCGGCCCGAGTATACCTCACCGAGCAGCGCGGCTGCAGATTGGGACACGGGGGTGGGGCTGCCTCGCAGTTTGGATTCAGGTTTGTACCCCTGTTTATTGAGGGAAAAGTGAGATGGAGGGTCGAGGCGCACATTGAGACTGTGGGGAATGTTAGGATAGCCACTCAGTGCGGCCTACAGGAACTATGAAAGGAGAGTTATTAGCAGTGTGAAACTGTCACTTGCTCTACTGCTGGGAGCTCCTTACTACTTCAGTATCCAGTTGAGTTTATGGGTCTGATATGAAATAAATTAATGAGGAGTGGAGCAGCAGTTCAGTCTGGGAGCAATTATCTGCTATTAAAGGAACGCAAAATGATTACATTACGCTTTTAAGTATAATAGGGACTATTGTTTGTTTTAACTTCTAAAAACCTTTCAATAAAAAAAGGTTAGAAAAAAAATGGTTAGAAAAGATTTGCTGTCATAAAACAGATCCTGATAGTTAGAAAAGGCATAACGAGTGTGAGTTTTGGAAGTGTGGGGTACAGCAGGAACACGAGTCCATATAAACTGGGGTAGATCTTGGTTTGGTGCGATAGTGTAAATCTGGTGGCAGCAAGTGGGCAGCCCATTTTACATTTCTTCTGACCCTTGAACTCACTAGAAATAAAAATTGGCAGAGATGTGAAACATGCTGCCAAAGTCCCATGACCTGTTTTCCGTCATCTGAAAGACAGCATCTCTGATAGTGCAACACCCCCTCAATACTGCAGTGGAAGTATCATCCTGCATTATGTACCCAAGTCTTTGGAGCGGGATTTGAACCAGCAACCTACTGATAAAGTCATGTGTACTACTGACTAAGCCACAGCAGACACCTAAAGGATCCTCATTTGGCTCATGACTGCAATTGGGAACCTATATTTCCTGAACTGTGCTACATTCAGGTGGATGGATCAACTAGAGCTCTCATGGAGCAGACTATTGGCTGCCCGAACATATGAACAACTTCCCTTAATACAGCAAAAGAAAAATCTCCCATGTGATGGTGCTGTGATCTGCAACAGGGATATTTCATGGAGCTACCAGTGGACAAGGATCTTCAGCATGTTAAGGGAGAGGACACTGATGACGTGGAGAATGGTGAGGAAGCAGGAACTGATCTTCAGCAGAAACTCATTGGAAAAACACTTCAGTTGAACAATTCCTCCTTCCCCTCATTAGCAGTCGTGTCCACTACAGCAATCATCAAAGAGGAAGCTAAACTGTACAGTAAGTCCTCACTTAAAGTTATGGTTGTGTTGCTGAAAATCACAACTTTAAGTGAAACAACTTTGTCAATCATGGGTTCCAATAAGAATCAATGTTAAAGCTGGAGTTAGGTTCCTTTGGACTTTTCTTGCCCAGAAAAACTAATGTACAAGTTGAAATACTGTACCGTACATGTGAAGCATTTGCATTGCTAGCTGGAATAACTTGCAAATTAAAATAATTCTCTGAATAGAACAAAAGTACTGTATAAATTCAAAGTAAGATAACACTAAATCATCCAAACAAGCCCTAAGTAGCACAGCTTCTGTGTCTCACCCACAGCACTCCTGAAACTTAGCTCAAGTTTTTGCTTGCTTTCCTTTCCCAATCTCTCTCTCCTTTCTCACGCTCTTTCTCCTTTCCCACCCTGTCTGTGTCTCTCTCATTCCTTTTCCACTTCATCTCCCTCTCTCCTTCCCCATTCTCTCCTTCCCCACTCTGTGTCCCCCCCTCTCTCTCTCCTTTCCCACTCTGTCTCTGTCTGTCTTTCTCTCTCCTTTCCCCTTCTCTGGCCAACTCCCAGTCTGAGGCTGCACCTGGGTCCAGAGCCTGGACCACTTCCTGACAGTCTGCAGGGAGCCAGGCCCTGTCCTGGGCCACTGATTGAACCAAGGGGACTGTGGACTGAGCTGGGAGCTGTGCTTCCTCCCCCTCCCTGGTTACTCACACTTCAGTACTCGATCGGCAGCCTTCCGTCCTGAGCCGCCATGGCACCTCTGAGTGGTGGTGACTGTCCTGGCCGAGCCTCTAGACCAAGCTCCCTGACCTGCGTTCCTGCTCCTGAATCTTGGGTCTTACTCCTTCCCTGCAGCCTCGCCCTCTGGTGATGATGGCGGTAGCTCCGGCACCAGAACATGGCGGCAGCTGCCTCATAGTACAGTGTAGGGTGACAATGGTGGCAGGGCCAGAGCGTAAGAGACGTAAAAACGAAACTGGCAGCACAAATTGGAAAAGCAGGCCCTAAAGAATAAACAACATTAAAACAAAACAAAGTTAAGCGGGGTGACTTAAAGTGTGGACTTACTGTAGTGTCTCCCACCTACAGACTCATGGCTGTGCCTAAAGGTCCTTTTTCCATAATCCTGGCTGCCAGCCTCAGCAACAGCTGCTGATGGTAGAGATGCTTTCTTTTAATGCTCTCCAAAATCTTTCTAAATTTTTGTTCCCCTCCTTATGACAGCCCCTTTAATTGTCCCAATTCCTTTATTAAGATGAATGCAATTTTCATTTCTTACCAGTATAGAATCAGTGGAGTTTGCACCTGGAACCATGAATCATTGTGCAAATAAATCTAGACACAGAATATTCTGCTATTAGCATCTGAGTGTTCACTGAGTCTTGAAGCTAACTAAAGTAGAAGGGAGAGAATCTGAACCAACAGGGGCCAAAACACCAGGTATCCATGGCTTCCGGGACTAAGTCTGACTCTACATTGAGTCAGATGATTTTATTTTAAACAGATGTGAAACCTCTTGCATGCACTAATGAGGAATTAACACCTGTTTTAGGATGCTTCTCAGAAACTGGGCTGCCCAAAGTGCAGTAGAACCACAATCATCAGAGTTAAATAGAGAGAAGGCATGGTACGTATTAGAGAGAAAGTGTAGTATATCAGTATGTCCCAACAGCTTGTGATGTATCAGTGTACGAGAGACAAGGTGTGGTATATTAGAGTGTAATAGACAGGGTGTGATATATCAGATTGTATCACAGAGAGGTGGTGTTCCATCCAAGTGTATTGCAGAGGGGGTGTGGTATTTCAGAATGCATTAGTGTGATAAAAATTACCTCCCACAATAACTTGGAAGATTTAAGGTGCTATGTAAATATAAGTTGTTGTGGTAACACTGTTTCCAGCCCTACCCCACCATGTTCAGGTTGTTGGACTCTCTTTCTCTTTGTTCATTTCATATTTTCAGCCTGTTCTGACATTCCAGCACAATCCAAGGAGCTTATTTTATTCCAGTGCATTGTGAATCCTGCTGATTCTAGGAGTCTGCAGCATTCCCCTGTAAGAAACATAGAAACAAACAGCTACATTGTGAGATTCAGATCTCATTGTTCACACAATCTCAAATAAGAGGTAATGGATTCACACAGGAACTGCTAAACACCCTAGAGCAAAGTGATAATTGACCTCGCAGCCATAGGACAGAAAATGAGGAGGTCCTACATTAAGGAGTTAGAGCACTTCCGTGTGAGACCAGCCTACAGTATGTTATCACTACACTTTAACTGAGAGATTTTCTCCTTTTCTAAATGTTTTTGCCCTGAAAGGTGAATTCACTGAAACAAAGACAGACGAGACTAGGGCCCGGCAAAACATGAACCATCCCATTGGCCCAAATTTTGCTCCCTTCTACATTTGGCAACTAACCACAAGTTCATCAGGGAACTCAGCACCTCTTAGTTCATCCCCAGCACATGTTATTTACTGTATCCTAAGTGTAACTCTACACCAGCCTACCCCAGCCAAGAACCATTCCAAGTGTTGACCACTCTTTGGCCTGGATTTTCCTTTAAAACATTGCCTGTTTTCAGTCAATGTAGAGGTGGTCTGACAAGTGAAGTATGTCAAAGAAGCCCTCCAGCGAAATTCCAACGGTAAAATTGGAGGAGGTATCCTTCTATCTATGATGGATTACAATACGGTTTGGATACACATTATGGACTCCCTTAAATATTCTTCCGACATTGAGTCAGGCTCCCTGAAATATTCTTCTGACAATGAGTTAGGCAGGCTGACCAACTGTCCCTGATTTTCTGGAAATGTCCAGTAATTTAGCCTTTCGTCATCAATCAGACCTACCCAGGATGCGTTTTGTCTCTGTCTCTGCAGGCTTTGTATCATTTGCATGTTTTGTCGCTGTCTTACGGTTGCCTAGCATGTGGGGTCGAAATATGCATTATCAGACTTGGGATGGGTTGTGTGGCTGCGGCAGTAGTGCCATGCACAAGTGAAGGACTGACCCCATCCCCTTTCATGGTCTTGCTCTCCCCTATCACCTCCCCCCCCCCCCCCCCCCCCACTCAAGGTCTCGCCATCCCCCACCCCCCCACTCTCGTGGTCTTGCCAGAACCCCTCACCCATTCTCATGGTCTCACAAGCATCCTCCATGGCAAAGTGCCCCTTATTCTTTTCACCCAGAGTTGGTCACCCTGGAGTCGGGCTCCCTAAATAAGCATCTGACGATGGGTCAGGCTCCCTTTAAATATCCAGTTCTGAGAACAGAACTGATATTCTTCGCAAGTTGAATCGAGTTCCCTCTTTGACTGCCATTCTTCTTCAAAGGATTGGTTCCCTTGGTTGCAGCTCTCCCTCCATGATAGGTCGGGTTCCTTCCTTGTCTGCAGTAATAAAGTTATCTTAACAGCTTCTTTTATCTTTTTCCTTTCAATGATGGACTGGATGTCACATTGCCAAGGCCTTAGATCATGATAACCAATAATATGTTTCGTTTTTGTTTAAAACTTAAAATTAAAGCCTGAATGACCTTACTTAAACTTCCTTTCAGTAAATTTCATCATGTGAAGAATACAGTAACAGTGAATTAAACTCAGTAAGTCTGGCAGCATCTGTGAAGGGAGAAACAGCGTTAACACTTCTAGTCCAATGTGACTCCAATATAAACCAAAGTTCTGAGGAAGAGTCATATTGGGCTTAATGTTAACTCTATTTCTCTCTCCACAGATGCAGCCAGACCTGCTGAGTTTTTCCAGCATTTCCTGTTTTTATTTCAGATCTCCAGCATCTGCAGTATTACAATTGATTGCTGGATTGATTATATGCAAATCCCAACCATCCAGCTGGCAACTTTTCTGATAAGGATTGTTTATTGAAGAGGCCCATTGAGTTCTGTGTAATCTCATCAAGGCCTTTTTAAAACAATGTCTCCTTTAACTGCGCAATGTCTTATTGCTTCTGGATAGCACCATCTAATTTTGCTGCTTTGCAACAGCCCAGCAGGTTTTGATTTTAAAAATTAGCTTTTCTTCCATCAGCACTATTCTGGTTGAATGTCCAGCTGAAATTGTGTCAAAAAAGGTTCCCCTTCCTTACAAAATGTCTGCGCGGTTCCGTCCTGTGATCTTGTCCCCATTGTGACACTGATCTGCCTGTGACAATACATCCGATTACATACAAATGCAGGAGTGAGAGTGGCGTAGTGCCTCTCAAGATTTCTCTGTGTTTCTGCCCATTTATCATCACTGCAGAGGTGACAGTGGTAAGCCTGTATGATGACTCAGAGGTGGGAGGAGATTGAGAAGGTGAAAGGTCATATAGGTTTGTGATTCTGCAACACTGTTTTGGCAGGTGCTTGAGTAGGTAAGGTGCCCTGACAAGGTGGCCGAATAAGAAGTAGGAAGGTGCCAGGCTGCTAGTTAGATACAAACACAAACAGTGCTAGACAGAATAGTCCTTTGGTCCATCCAGCCTATCACACACAATTGTGATATCTTGTGTATCACATTATATGCACGGTACCTCTACCCAAAACTATGTGATCTCCTGGAAGAGCCAATTTGATGAAAAAGTCTGGGAAATGCCCTTCCGTTCCCCAGGGTCACCGACCATCCCTTATTTTATGGGATTGTCCCATATTCAAGGTCAATGTCCCAGGTTGAATGCTGCCGGAATGTTATTTTTCCCCATAATTGGGTCCTTCAAATCTCGCGCACGCACAGTGCCCACTCTCCTATTGTTGTGCTCTCACAACCTTGGCCACACCCCTCCCTCACATCCCTTGCAGCACTCCCACCCACCCTCCACCCCCACTGTCAATAGTACCCCCCCCCCCAACTCTCTAATGGACTCCCATGCCACAGTGTTACTTAATTTACTTAGTGTGAGTTGTTCACCCTGATCCCAGCCCCATCATGTCCCCCCATCCCCTATTCCATCAGTCAAAACTAATCCAGGAGCTCAGTCTGGCCTTGATAATTCTATGTGGTACCTATTTTTTTCTCAGGTGATCGATCTCTGTAGCAGCAGTAACAGGTCCAGCTCTAGCTTAAGTGTGTGAGAACTAATGCAAAGTATTCATTTAATATTTCTGCCATAGCTCATGAGTAAGACTCCTTTTGCTCAGCACGGTTCAGGGACACAAAGGACATTCATTTTCTCTGACTTTTGAATTAGAAGATGTGATTGAGCAATAAGAGATTTTTCAGATCATCTGAATGTCTGTATCATCTGAATGACTGTAGCCAGCAAAATCTCACAGGAGTTTAAGTGTTCCATCAATTACTAACCTGATGCTGACAGCTCTCATTCAGCTTCTTCATGCCCCACTGCCTTCTCATTGTGTCTGTCCAGAATTTTCTAAGCTTCCTCCTCATGCCTACTGAGGGGCCTGATGTTGGCTGCCTCTCCACCTTGAGGGGTGGGAGTGGGCCCTTTAACCCTAGTTCTACCCCCTTTCTTTACAAAAATTCATTTATGGAACAACCTAATTCATAATGTCTTTCTCTCTCGCTAACTCTCTATGTCTGTCATCTCCCTATGCCTTTTTTAATCTACTTGTTGTACTTCTGACCAATTCCTGCAGTAGCCCTTTAACTGCTGCAGCCTACCTTGTTTTGCTCCCTCCCAGCTGTGGAGACCTAATTGGGGTGGGAATCCTTATCCATTCCTGTCCTGTGTTCGAAATCAGCCTCCTCAAGGAAATTTTTGTTAGTCGCTGGTGAGATCCCATTGGTATGTGGAAGTCCTGCTCCACCATTTTTCCAAAGATCTCGGGAAGACCTGCCCCTTTGTGCAAATAAGGTCTCCCTGACATCAGTCAACAGTGGTCCTCTCACCGCTTTTAGTCTCTGACTCTTCTCTCAAGCTTAGATTTACCTTGAAGTTGTGCTCCAATCCTTTCATAGTTCGGTACTTCCAGAAGGTTCCTGTTCGCTTTCCTAATTTCAAAACCAAAGAAGCTGCAGTCTTTCTTCTAACCAAATCCTTTAGTTGTGAGGGATCAGCCTCAAATTAGAAGAAGAATGTGTCCTTTGAGAAAGTGGGAATTCCACCTGAATTATTCTGTTCCTTCATACTGATCTTAATATCTAGATGTAGAATCAGTCTGGATGGAGCTAAGAAGCAACAAGGGGCGGAAAACATTAATGGGAGTTGTCTATAAACCTGCAAACAGTCATGGTAAGGTAGGGGGTGGCATTAAACAGGAAATTAGAGATGCACGTAACAAGGGTATTATCGTAATCATGGGTGACTTTAATCTACATGTAGACTGGGCAAACCAAATTAGATATAATAATGTGGTGGATGAATTTCTGGAGTGTGTACGAGATGTCCCTTTTAGACCAGTACGTCGAGGAACCAATTGGGGAACAGGCTATCCTAGATTTGGTGTTGTGCAATGAGAAGGGGTTAATTAGTAATCTTCTTGTGCGGGGTCCTTTAGGGAACAGCGACCATAACATGATAGAATTCTTCATTAGGTTGGAAAGTGAAGTAGTCCGATCCGAAACTAGGGTCCCAAATCTAAACAAAGGAAACTATGAAGGTGTGAGTTGGCTAAGATAGATTGGGGAACTGCATTAAAAGGCATGACAGTGGATAGACAATGGCTAATATTTAAGGAACGGGTGTATGCATTGCGAAAGTTAAACATTCCTTTCTGGCTCAAAAACACAACAAGAAAAGCAGCCCAACTATGGCTAACAAAAGAAATTAAGGGTAGTATTAGATCCAAAGAGGAGTTAGATAAAATTGCTAGAAAAAGTAGCAAGCCTGAGGATTGGGAGAAATTTAAAATTCAGCGAAGGAGGACCAAGAGATTGATTAAGAGGGGAAAAATAGAGTATGAAAGTAAACTTGCAAGGAACATAAGAGTGGACTTTAAAAGCTTCTATAAATATGCAAAAAGAGAAAGATTAGTGACGACAAATGTAGGTCCCTTACAGTCCAAAATGGGAAGATTAATAATCGAGAACAAGGAAATGGCAGGGCAATTAAACAACTACTTTAGTTCTGTCTTTGCGGAGAAAGACACAAATAACTTTCCAGAAATGCTAGGGAACAAAGGGTCTAGTGAGGAGGAGGAATTGAAGGAAATTAGTATTACTAAAAAAAAAGTGCTGGAGAAATTAATGGGCCTAAAAGCCAATAAATCCCCAGGGCCTGATAATGTACATCCCAGGGTACTAAAGGAGATGGCTATGGAAATAGTGGATGCGTTGGTTGTCATCTTCCAAAATTCTGTAGATTCTGGTCTGTCCTGCCAGATTGGAGGGTGGCAAATGTAACCCCACTATTTAAAAAAGGAGGGAGGGAGAAAACAGCGAATTACAGACCGGTTAGCCTAGCATCAGTAGTAGGGAAAATGCTGGAGTCTATTATAAAGAGTGTGATAACAGGACATTTAGAAAATATCAGCAAGATTAGACAAAGTCAGCATGGATTTATGAAAGAGAAATCATGTTTGACAAACTTATTGGAGATTTCGAGGACGTAACTAGCAGAATAGATAAGGGAGAACCAGTGGATATGGTGTATCTGGGTTTTCAGAAAGCTTTTGATAAAGTCCCACGTAAGAGGTTAGTGTGCAATATTAAAGCATATGGGATTGGGGGTGATATATTGGCATGGATTGAGAATTGGTTAGCAGACAGGAAACAGAGAGTAGGAATAAATGGGTCTTTTTCAGAGTGGCATGAGGTGACTAGTGGGGTACCCCAGGGATCAGTGCTTGGGCCCCAGCTATTCACAATATATATCAATGATTTGGATGAGGGAACCAAATGTAATATTTCCAAGTTTGTTAACGACACAAAATTTGGTGGAAATGTGAGTGGTAAGGAGGATGTTAAGAGACTTCAAGGCAATTTAGACAAGCTGAGTGAGTGGGCAAATACACGGCAGATGGAGGTGTCAGCTGTGGCTCAGTTCATAGCACCCTCGCCTTTGAGTCAGAAGGTTGTGGGTTCATGTCCCACTCCCGTAAACCAAGAACTGTGAATGTACTCGAAAGAGTTACATGCGATCTGTTGATAACTCGAAAGAGTTACACGGCAGATGCAGTATTTCGTGGATAAGTGTGAAGTTATCCACTTTGGTAGGAAAACAGAATGGCAGAGTATTATTTAAATGATGATGAATTGGGAAATGTTGATGTATAAGGGAACCTGGGTGTCCTCGTACACCAATCACTGAAAGCAAGCATGCAGGTGCAGCAAGCAGCTGCGAAGGCAAATGATGTGTTGGCCTTCATTGTGAAAGGATTTGAATACAGGAGCAAGGATGTCTTATTGCAGCTGTACAGGGTCCTGGTGAGACCAGACCTGGAGTATTGTGTGCAGTTTTGGTCTCCTTACCTAAGAAAGGATATGCATGCTGTGGAGGGAGTGCAGTGAAGGTTCATCAGACTAATTCCTGGGATGGCAGGATTGTTTTATGAGGAGAGATTGGGCTGACTAGGTCTGTATTCACCAGAGTTTAGAAGAATAAGGGGGGATCTCATTGAAACATTTAAATTCTGACATGGATGGAGAGACTGGTTGCAGGGATGATGTTTCTTCTGGCTGTGGGGGTCCAGAACGAGGGGCCACAGTCTCAGGATACAGGGTAAGGCATTTGAGACTGAGATGAGGAGGAACTTCTTCACTAAGAGGGTGGTGAACTTGTGGAATTCTCTACCACAGAGAGCTGTGGAGGCCAAGTCACTGAATATAATTATGAAGGAAATAGATTTCTAGACTCTAAAGGTGTCAAGGGGTATGGGGAGAATGCAGGAGTACGGCATTGAGATAGAGGATCAGCTATAATCATATTGAATGACGGAGCAGGCTCGAAGGGCCGAATGACCTACTCCTGCTCCTATTTTCTGATGTTTTTATCTTTGTAGATGGCACGCTTAGAGGCAAAGTGCTCAACATCTCTCAGTTCTCCTCCTAGTCATATGCCCTTCTGTTAGGTATATAATATCATTCCCTCATTATCGCTGGGCCAATACCTTCGAGTTTCCCATCTAGCATCAGCATGGAAACACCAGCACCTCAAGTACTGAAGTTGGCCGAAAAGGAGGGACATCACCATCTTTTTAAGGCAACTAGGGATAGGCAATGAATGTGACCCTGCCCAGGCCCTAAAAATAAATGAAACAAAGTAGGGAATCCTATGGGATAACTTTTAAAACGTGAACTGTGTTGGTTGTGATGTTCTTCCAAATTTCTCTTTCATTAAATAAGTACGGTCACCTTTTTAAAAAAAAAAATCTATTTATCTTTACTTTGTGGAATGGTGTTCAACTGTGACATACCAATTTTTCTAGAATTGATTTTCCTTATAATAATTTTCTGTCCATTTTCTTGCTGCCATTAATTGACGTCATTAACTCTACCTCTGCGATGAGTTGACAACTAGAGTCTTTTATTTGATATTCTCTGCTCCTCCACCTTTGTTTTGTTCATTCCTATGAAGTCTTCCAGTTCTGGTGAATGACTGATCATACAAACAGTGACCCAGTGACTCCACTATGTATTTGCACCAAATTTGTTTTTTTTTCCAGCCTCCTCCTCTCAGCAACTCAGCAGGCAAAAAAAACTCTTCACCTGCAGTTCACAAGTAGGGATTTTTACTGTCCTGTTTGAAATAATGTTTCAAAAATGTCAAGGAGCTTAATTTAGAAACTGCAAATTTATTGATATACTGAAGAGATGCAAGAACCATTTATAGTTTTGGTTATTAGTACTCTTACTCACTTAGAGATCTGCAACAATGTTCAGGCTCTTCTTTCATTACAAATCTGCTTTAACATCAGTAAGGTGATTAATTTTGTAAAGCAAAGGGCATGGCCCTTCACTGTGGGGGTGTCCCTCACTCATACAGATTAAACCAAAGGAAATGAAACTCGCAGCCGTTAAATTTTTCTGGTTGATGAATGTTAGTTGCTTCATTCACATAGCCAGTCCTATGGAGTTAGCAGAAAGTATAAGAGCAACATATTTCAATTTTTGCTGAACAGGGGGAATGTGTGCACCTTAAGCTTCAGATGTTAAACAGTTGCAGTTTGCCATAAAAATAAGAAGTTGTACTGATGACAGAAAAGTAGATGATAGCACAATGGAGACATATGGGCCGCATAGTTCCCTTTGATGCAGGAATGGTACCAAAGGAGGGAGACACATGTGTGCAACATTCCGCAGTGCCTGCATTATTTGAAGGAAATAAAACTCTGGGTGGATAACTGTTTAGAGCCCTCCACAATCAATGCCACTGGCACTGATGAGAGACCCTATAACAGTGGAGGAACAACCAATCTACTGTTGTAACTTTGGAAGATTTACAGAACCCCTGAATAAATCATGTAAAAGGCTGTTTTAGCCATTTAGCCATTCTCCAGGTGGTCTGCTATTTTACCCCAAAGTTATGGCTGGAGATTGGGAGAGTCCTGCAGAAATTGCAAGCATTTACATTTCATACGTCATACACTGGACAAAATGAAGCAGTTTTGCCTGAACTCAAAAACTGGCAGAAACTTACTCAGCTTTCAGCATGCGTGTCAGAGTTTACGTTAAATACATACATTGCACAGACACCATTAAACTCCACCAGATGTTTTATCTGATGTATATTGCATATCAGAGAGAAGACAGGTGCATATAAATTTAGTGAGAAGCATAAAAATTTCAACAACTCTACCATCTGTTCATTGAAGTACAATCTGTTTACTAAATTGGAAATCAGCCCACACTTTATGACAGAAAGTTAAAAAAAGGAGCAGTCTGCTCCCACTGATGCCAACATGACTGGTCTGGAAACATGGGTAAAGTCCCAAACGTTTACAGCTAAATGCCACCTTTGAAATAATACTTTACCCACAAAACATAGTTTGAATAGTCTTCAGTGCTGTTGGCACAATGGTAAATTATAGCTCTGGTCCCGTTAATTACAATCTATCTTCATTGCCCTCAACAAACAATTTTTTGGAGTAGAATTTGACTATGTGAGATAGTGTAAAATGGGTGATAGTGAGTCAGCAGCCTGTTGATGCTAAATTGAATGGAAATAAAAATCGGGAGAAATGTAGAATATACTACTGATTTGCTATTACCTGTTTTACACTATTGCACAAAGTCAGAACCTACCTCATTAAGATTTATTGTAAGCTGTTCTTCTGGTTTATTCTTCTCCCATTAGTTGTCAGCCTTGGCTCATTGGTAGCATTAGTCAAAAGTCTGTGGGTCCAAGCCTCATTCCAGAGACTTGTGCACATAGGAAGCAATTAGAACTTAACAGTACCTCCTATTGGGAAACTGATGAAATCAGGTGCAAAGTTATTTTTATACCCTACCTGATTTTAGCTTCCATTGAAGTCTGTATTGGGGTGGGGAAGAATTGGTGTTCCGCTTGAGCCCTCGGGTTACCTGCCCTGGTAAATTAGATTAAGTTTACTCACATTATCTCAGATTAGATGTTAACGCCCAGTCTACCCTCTGAGGTGGCTGTAAAGGATCCCATGGAACTATTCAAAGAGCAGAGGAGTTCTCTTTGGTATCCTGGACAATATATATCTCTCAACCAATAACTAAAACACATTAATTGGCCATTACTTTAATTGCTATGCCACCACTTCAAAAAGTCCTTGGAAGAATCTATGAGGCACTTTGGGACTGCCTGAGATCATAAAAGGCAAAGTGCAAGTTTTTTCCCTGAAGGTGCTGAGTCTCATTGGGTTATGGGTTGCATGGGTACTGATTCTCACTGGGATACAGGTTTCACAGCCGGCAGTTTCTCATTGCGGCCAGTTCCACGATTCCTGATTCTCTCTGTGGTCAGTTCCATGGGTGCCAACACTCACTGTGTTCAGTTCTGCAGGTGTTGACTCTCACTGTGGTCAGTTCCACAGGTATGCCTTCATTGTGTATGAGCCCTGATGCAGATGGGCCCAATTCTATTCTGCATTATCTCCAGGTAGTTTAGAACTGACAATAATAAAACTCAATTCTCCAATGTAAACTCATTTGTATAAGTATCCACAGCAACAGGTATAGACTCCGTCTAATACAGGGTTGGAAAACAAGATTGTATGCAAGTCAAATTTAAATGGATGGCAGAAGTTAATGGCAAGTGTCACAATAAGGGAACATATACTCTGAAAGCCATTAGTGAGCTTCAAAAGGCTTCTCAATGAAAAGAAGTGGAACCACAGATGGAGGCAAGTGATGGAACACTTAGCACACAGCATTTGTTTGATGTCTGCTGAAGTGGAGGTGATACTGCATGAGATGCCAGAAGAAGGATTGTCCTCTAAACTGCACTGCTGTTCCTGAATGTGCCAGCCCTATGTTGTATGCTGATGCTGGTATCCTTGCAGTAGGTAGTACAGCTCAACAGTTGATGTTGAGCAGGCAGGTCCCTTCAAGTTTTGTTGGTTAATTTCACCAGGGCCTGTTAATGAGCCACATTATGAGCTTGACTTATTATCTTAAATTGGTTGTTGTTGTAGCTATTAATGCTCTCAAGATTGTTCAGCAAGTGCTGTGCAGTTGGGGACTCTAAAGGGAGATGTTTTCTTTTGGGTGTTGCAAGCACGGGCTGGTTGAGTCTGATCTGTACTCAAAAGATAATCAGTTGAGTTCATCACATGGCTCATTTACGCATAATGGAAGCAATATACATTCATATGCAGAGACTTGTCCTCTACAAACAAAAAGAATATGTTCAAGCCTTGCGCCTTTTGAATTACCCAGAAGCTTGGGGAGCCTATGGTTCCCCGTTGCTTTCTCCATGGCAACGCCTCGGCCAATGGTTGGAAGTCGACTCCAAATCAGCACCCTTTCCTCCTGTAGCATAAATTGTTTCAAATTTGGCAATAGGAAATCTGTGGGTCTAAACAGTACTTAGTGTTGGGAGTGCTGACCTGGAGAATGGTTGTAACTCTAACTCCATACTTATATTGTTCTTGCTAAGGTTAAATGTTTGCAGCCTTCCTGCAAGAGAGAATGTTAGCAACAGTCTTGTGAGGTGTTTAGAGAACTTGCCTGGCACGCTCGAAAAGCTTGTCAGATGCGAGTTGTAGGAAACTGAGGGTTGGAATAGGGGCAAGTATATGAAATGCAGACAGAGACAGGGAATGGAGTGAAATCTAATGTGGTAATTGTAGTTGTGTGGAGGAAAGCAGGGTTGGGAGTATTGTGAGTAGTGAGGCTAGAGGTGGGAGCAGCCAGTAAGAGTAGTGTTACCATGATAACCCTAGAGTGGTAATTTAATTTTTTCCTGCATTGTAGCCATCTCATGAGAGCTAGCTAGGTTCTTGGCATTCACCAGCTCCACCACCTTTTTGATGGTGTAGATGTTACCTAAAACACTTTCTGGCCCCAGCAGGGAAGAGGATCTCTCTCCTACTGTCCATCACATAGGCTAGGGCCTCCAAGGTGACTTCATGGAATTTGGGTGCCCTGTCAGTGCTTTTTCCAGCCGTTTGTTTCTTCTGAAGTGTCCCTTCCTGTCTGCAGACAAAATGCACCCCTCCTTTAAGAGATACTGGCTGATCTTAAACAGCATTGGTGAAGCCAATTTCTGTCCCTTCCCTCTCCCACAACACAAATTGATATGCAACGAAGAAATAGCACTGACGGCACACTTGTTACATTGAGGTCCCAGTGTGAATTTGATGTGGAAACAGGCTCATGAATCACGAATTACACCCTTTGTGTGTCAGTTTTTGGGTGGATTGATTTTCTAGGCCAGTGCTTTTTGATTTTAATGAATGAGGATGTGAGTAGGTGGCTGCAAGTAGGATACAATGCCTCTAAAGTAAGAAATTTTCTTCAAAATAAGAATGTCAAGTATGCAAATATTTAGTGATTTTAATGATGATAGAGACCTCCCTCAAGATCCCTCCTCTACACAGAGTCGATAGTACAGAACTCGAGTATTGCTGAAAAAAGAGCCACGCTGTCTAAGTTTTTCGTCTTACGCTCATCAGGACAGATTGCAAGATTACCAACAGTAAAGGGAACAACAATTAATAGTGCACGAGAATAGGATGCTGATTGGTTGGCAAGTGGACTCTGATTGATAGAGGCATTGCCATAGAGAATGCAGCAGGGAACAGTTAACTACCAAGCTTTTGTTTAAATTCATACCAGGCAGGTTGACTCTGACTGGTCAAGACATTGCCATGGGGAATGAATCAGGAAATGGCTGTCCCCCAAAATTTTGTTTAGTTGTAGAAGGTGCAATGCCTGTTGCAAACGGCCGAAGATATGTGCTGTTTGATACATCTGCTGAAATTGATACTGAAATTCATATATACGGCTAGTTTCACCAGCCTGTTGCTGAAAAATGCCCGGTCTGCCTCAGATTGCCCTAGAAGGATAAGGTGCCTCAAAAATTTGAGCAACAGGTGAAGCTAGCCATTGCACGCTGTTGCTATGCAGTAGCTATGCAGTAGCAACACGAGTGATATTCTCAGCTAACAGGATGCTGCCGTGCAGCCAAAAAAGACGTTCTGCCTATCACACAAATGAGATATATGGTATATGAATTTCAGTGCTCGTGTGATGCCAGGTATGTAGGTCGAAAGTCCCAATACTGGCGGATCATATCAAACAGCACGCGCCTTCAGCTGTTTGCAACAGGCAAAGCACTGACCATACCCAACAAGCCCATGCTTGTAAAACTCAAAATAGTGTCCAACATTAGATGTGATTCTGTGATTGGGCAACACTTGCTAAACAATCCCGATTATGCTAAGAATTACACAAACCCAATTTAAGATTATCAGTCAGGCTTGCAGCGTGGCTTACTTATGCATGCCAGAAGCCACATATATTCATACAAAGGGCCCTGTCCTTTGCAGACAGAAGGAGCATGTCCGTGCATTGCACCTTCTTCAACTAAACAAAAGTTTGGGTACTGTCATTCACTGGCTTATTCCCCATGGCAATGCTTTGATCAATCAGAGTAGACCTGCCTGGTTTGAATTTGAGCAAAAGCTTGGCAGTTAACTGTTCCTTGCTGTATTCTCCATAGCAACGCCTCTACCAATCCGAGTTCACTTGCCAACCAATCTGCACTCTCTTCTCATGCGGTATAAATTGTTGTTCCCTTTACTGTTGGTAATCTTGCAATCTGTCCTGATGAGTGCAAGATGAAAAACTTAGACAGCATGTCTCTTTTTTCAGCAATATACAGAGTTGAGTAGAACCTGTAGGATTGACTCTGTCTGTAATGGTTAGTCTGGAGTTAATCACCAATTAACATGGCTCCTTGCTCCCAAAACTAAAAACCCCATTCGTCTCCAAATTATTTACAGCATCAGAAAATTGAAATATTCTATCTAACTCATAATGAAAGAACTTGTATTTATAATAGCAACTAATCACATCTTCAGAGTGTCCAAAAACACTTCACAGCGAATGAAGTACTTTTGAAATGTAGTCGCTGTTGTTATGTAGGAAGTCTGGCAGTCAAATTATCAACAGCAAGCTTCCCTAAACAGCATTGAGATAAATCGCCAGATAATGGCCTGGAAAGTGGTCTGCATAGCGCAAGTTTTTCAGTAAAATTCAATTTCTGGGCCACTCCTTTAGTGGTGTTGGTTGAGGGAAAATTTTGGCCAGGATACAAGTAAGAACTCCCTGCGTTTCCTGAAATAGGACTGGGATTTTTTACATAAACCCGAGAAGGTGTGGCCTTCCACACACATCCTTCTGACTCAAAAGCAAAAATGCCACAACTGAGACAAATTGACATATGGACTATTTATGTATCTATATTTCAAGTAATTTAAAATGATAATTATATATTTCACACCACAGTGTTCCAGATCAGAGCAGTTGGAATAATTTTAATGATTGCTCTACTCAGACCCAGCTGTGACTTCTCTGGTCCTACCATGGATCTGTTCATCAAGCTTATGACAGCTATCTGCCAACTCTGCAGCTGTATTTTGCCTCATTTCCTCTGCCTGTCACCTTGTCCCTTAGCATTCATATCTACTCAGCTGCACATACAAGGTTTGCCTGGGTTCCTCTCATCATTGCAACACTATTTAGCCAGTTCTTCATTCACTGTACACCAACATTCATTTAGATATCTTTTTTTTAAAAATCCCTTTCCATTCTTGTCAGAAACCGCCTCCCCATTGCAGTCCACTCAGTGTCAAACTTACTAATGGGCAGAATTGTTGGTGCTGGATTCAATTAATGCAAACTTGTTGTGGGCAGTAGCACCTCCTATGACTGACAGTGGAGGACTAATTTTTTCAGCCCCTCCCTAATGGTTCTTCCTAACTGCCTCTCTCAGAGCATTACAAACTGTATTTGATACCTTACAGTGGTGGATACTTTTTATCTTGCCTTTCATAGTCACCATGGCCAAAATAGTAAACTAGTCATGCAGGGAATTGTGATGTATGGCAAATTGTTTACTTTGATAAAGGGGTCACATTGCATTAGATTAGTAAAATTGAGGGTTCTGCATATTGGCCTCGAGGTGGCTGTGGTGAGGAAGAGACTGTTATTCACCTCCTTTTGGAATGTGCCTTTGCAAAGAAAGTCTGGTGAGAGATGCAGTGGTTTTTGTCAAGGTTCATCCTGAGCAGCTCTGTGAACCAAGACTCTGTGCTCTACAGGCTGTTCCCAGGGACACACACCGAGATAAACATCAACTGCAGCTGGAGGACTATCAACCCGCTGAAAGGTGCTCTTTGTTCTGCCCAAAACTTGCTGGTCTTCCAGTGCTGAGTTGTGCTCGACTGACTGGCACATTCCAAGATCCAGAACTATGTGCTGAGGGATGTACTAAAGCTTTGGCACCCACCGCAGCGGCACAATGGGGAAAAGTCACTGTCTAAGGCCTCTCAGCCATAGTACACCAAGGGGCTGGAAAATTTGTAGAGCTCCTTGAGCTGTATGCCTGACATTGAATGTACTCTGTGAATACAAGAGTATTGAAATTCTATTGAGACACCTAAAAGAGGAACATGCTGTATGAAGGAAAATTGAATTCTATTGCACTTTCTATAATTTTTGGATATGATATTTTCTGCCCCCTGGCTGCATGACTGACATGGAATCTATATTGAAAATATCAATGAATTACGATTATATAGAGGCACCTAAGAGTAGAACACACAAGTCGAATTTTATGTACTTCCTGTAATTTTCAAGTTGAAATGTTTTGTAATGTACTTTTACAAATTTTATGATTAAAGTATATTTTTGGGGGAAAAAATAATTGAGGGCCATGAATTTCCATCAAGCTCCTCCTGGTCTCCTGCTGCAGCTTTAGAGAGAGATTGGTGGAACTATCTGATGTATCAGCATAAATGGCTGAAAATGGTCGTGTATGCACTTTTTCGGGGATTCAGCTGACATCTGCAGATAATACAGATGGAGATCAGGAGAATCCCCATGGAAATTCAAGGGCAAATGATCTAGGAGTAAGAAGGGAAAATGAATGTTTTTCACTGAGATGGGTTGTTATAGAGGGTAATGTATAGAAAGGCATTTATAGAGGGCAAGAAATGTATTTCTGGAGGGGTGTTCATAGAGATATGGAGCAGCATGTTCTAGAGCGTTGTGTTCTTGAGGAGAATTAGTGGGCATGTTATTGGGGTGTGTTCAAAGAGGGTATTGAGGTATGTCTGTAAAGGGTGTTTTATAGAAGGATATTTATAGAGGGTAATTTATGGTGGGGGGACATGTTCTAGAGTTGTTTCAGAGGGTCTTACAGATCAGGAAGGTCATGGAATTTCCCCTTTTTCCTGATTGTGATCTTGTGTCAGCACAATTACTGATTGGGGTTTTCTGCTCCCCATTAGCACTGCATGTTTTTCTGAAGCTCTAAGAAGATCTGATGAACTGCATGAAACTCTCCAAAAAATTATGTAAGTGGTGACCCTATGTAAAATATACACCTCATGGTTCAGCCTTAACTGGAGTATTGTGTTCAATTCTCAGCACTTCATTTTAGGTACGATGTGAAGACTTCAGAGAAAGTGCAGAAAAGATTTACAAGAATTGTTCCAGGAATGTGAGGTTTCAGTTTCATGGATAGATTGGAGAAGCTGGGGTTTCTCTCCTTAGAGACGAGGAGGTTGAGAGGAGATTTGATAGAGATCAACAGCATGAGGGTCTGGACATTAGATAGGGAGAAACTCTTCCCATTGACAAAGAGGTCAAAAACTTTGAGGGCACTGATAAAAGGTGAATGGCAAAAGAATCAACAGTGCCATGAGGAAAAGCATTTTTATGCTGTAAATTTTAGGACCTGAAATGCACTATCTGAGAGTCTGGTGGGAGAAGATTCAATCCTGGCTGCAAGGGGGAGTTGGAAAGAGACAAAAAACTTTCAGGGCTACAGGAAAAGGGCTGGGGAGTGGGACTAGCTGAGTTACTCATTCAGAGAGCCGGAATGCACATGACAGGCCAAATAGCCTCCTGTGCTGTAACCATTCTAGGATTGATTCTATGAATTAATTCAGCCCTACAGCTGAACAGAACAAAACCTAGTGGTTGTGGTACTAGTGGAGCAATCTGAGATTATGGGGGGAATTTTCCCAGGTTCCTGGGGGTGGATTTAGAAGCGGGGCACTGGGAAACTTAGCAAAAATGCTGTCAAACACGTATCCTGACGTGTTCCCAGCTTCTTCCATCTTTTCCAGGTGCAAGCTGTTGGAGAAATCAGGAACTCACACAGCTGGGGTGGGATTGTAATTTTACTCATTAAGAAGGCAATTAAGAGACATTTTCCCAGTGAAATCCCTCTTTCCTGACAGGGGAGCAGTTTTATGCAGTGTTAGAAGGCAAGAGCACAGTGGGCAGGACTGCTACGGTGAAATTGACAAGCTGATCAATTGCACTAAAGAGCAGCAGAAATGGACAAGCTGAGGGGTTGCCTTGCAAAGCACTCCTTAATTCAGAGAGTGCTGTCACTACCTGACAGGTGAGTGCCAACTGCCTGGAAGGCACTTAACCTGAACAGCACCTTCAGTTGTACTTCCCTGCTGACAGCCTTCACAGCAGCATTAGAGTAGTTTATGTAGGTACACGCCCCACCCCCGCCCCATGCTGAGGATTTAGGGCACGGGACTTTCCACAGCAACAGGCTGCAGTGGGAGCTACACCGCAGCTGCTTTCTCCATAGCCACATGCTCCTCCACATGGCAGAGAAAATGAGATGCAAGTGAAAGGAAGAGAGACCACTCTCCTCACCCCAAACAGAGGATCTACAGGCAATGGGCTGGCTATCCTGACGTGTGCAAGCCCCTGTGCCTCATGAGGCTCAGGGTCTCACAGCAGGCCATCGTTGACATTTTAATCTTCATGGTGCAAGATGGTCTTTCCAGTGGGCCAGGTGAGCACGCGTTGCCAGTGCCTGATAACGTGGCTGTCACTGGAGGCCCAACCCATGCCTCCCACAACCCTGCATTCTCTGACATTAAAACAGGAAGTACTGGAAATACTCAGCAGGCCTGGCAGAATGTGAAGAGAGATAGACAGTGTTAACATTTCAGGTCAATGACCTTTCTTTAGAATGGAAGGAAGAAAGAAATGTAATAGATTTTGTGGAAGTGAAAGGAGGGGGGAAACGAAGAATATAAGGGAAGATCAAAAGGATAGGGTAGAGGGCAAGAAAGATTAAATGACCAAAGAATTAATGGTACAAAGTGCAAAGACAGTGGTTATGGTTGCAGTAGAGAAACAAAAGATTTATCCAGAGTGAGTGTGAATGACAGCTGTGTTTGATAGCAAAAGCGTGAAAAACAAGATTAAGGTTGTTACATGCAAAAAAGGGAACAAAATGGAGGGGGGAGCCAGTGGGCAGAGTTTATGGTCTGAAATTGTTGAACTCAGAAAGTGTAAAGTGCCTAATCGAAAGATAAGGTACTGTTCCTCGCAGTTCCTTGAGCTTCAGTAACACTGCAGCAGGCCAAGGACAGTAATGTCAGCATGAGAGCAAGATGGAGAATCAAAATGGCAGGCAACAGGAAGCTCAGTGTCATGCATGTTGCCTGAGCAGAGTTGTTTGCAAAGTGATCACCCAATCTATGTTTGGTCTCTTCAAAGTAGAGGAGGCCACATTGTGAGCAGCAAATACAGTATACTAAGCTGAAAAAGTACACATAAACCGCTGCTTCACCTGAAAGGAGTGTTTGGGGCATTGGATGTTGAGGAGAAAGAAAGTAAAAGAGCAAGTGGTACATCTGCTTATGCATGCAAAGGTGCAAAATGGGAAGGGGATGAGGTGATGGTGTGTTTGAGGACCAGACCAGGGTTTCGCAGAGGGAGCAGTCCCTTTGGAATGCTGACAGGTGAGGAGAAGGTGTGTTTGGTAGCATCACAACTGAAATCGTGGAGAATGTCTGTTGCATATGTGGGGGGGTGGGTGCAAAGGCAAGCAGTTCTGGGAGGGAGGAGAAGGCATGAGAGCAGAAGTACAAGAAATGAGTCTGACACAATTGAGGGCCCTATCAGCAACGGTGAGGTGGAATCCTTGGTTGAGGACAAGGGAAGACATATATAAGTGCTGTTGTGGAAGGTTGCATTATCAGAACAGACATGATGGAGATTGAGAAATTAGAAGAATGGAATGGAGTCCTTCCAGGAAGCAGGTTGTGAGGAAGTCTAGTCAAGGTAGCTATGGGAATCAGTGGGCTTATTATAAATATTAATTGATAGCCTATCCCCAGAAGTGGAGACAGAGAAGTCGAGGTAGGGAAGAATTAGAGATGGATCATGTGAAGGCGAGAGAAGGGTGGAAATTGGAAACAAAGTTGATAAAGTTTTCTAGTTCCAGACGAGAGCAGGAAACGGCACCAATATGGTCATCAATGTAATGGAAAAAGAATTGAGGAAGGGGACCTGAGTAGGACTGAAACAAGAAATGTTCCACATACCCTACAAAATGACAGGTAAAGCTAGGATCCATGCAGGTACTCATAGCAACACTTTTTATTTGAAGACCACATCTCTGACTGTTGCCAAGTTGTGCATCTCCTCTCATTCTAGGAGAGAAAACAGGGAGGTGGGATTGTTAGGAATAGCTTATGTTCAGAGGGAGTGAAGGACAACATTTGACTATGGTGACTGAGAGATGTTGTAGCAAGAGTGCTCAGATGGGGATTAGAGGTGCCTGCATAGAGAGGAATGAGTGGAACTGCAAGGTATGTTGACCTGAAGCATGCTGTGCAAGTCAGAAGTGTGTGGCTTGGCACCTGGCAGCATTATGACCACTCTCCTGTCCTTTATGAGGTCCTGACTCCTCCTGGTCAACTGTTTCCAGGTTAGGAGGTCCACACTGCTGCTCACTTCCTCAGCCACTTGCATCCATCATTGCTTGGTTGAAGAAACTGCCCTCTTCCTCTTGTCATTAGAGCTCACCTAACTGCAGCCCCTCAGCTCCCTCAGCTGTACCTCCAGCTAATAGTGAGAGGCGTGGGGGCCAGCCTTCTCAGAACTCCTCACTATTCCTGTAGGTGCTGTGGCCTGAAAAGCCCAAGTCATAGTGAGCTTCTCTGACATGTAGTGTGGTCCCTTTAACTAGCAATCCTTCCTCTGACTAAATGGCTAGATCATCCCACCTGCCCTCCCTTTTGGTGAAGGATCCCGGAAGCAGATTCTTACTTGGTTTGCTCTGGTAAAGAGCAACCAGGAGGCCCACTACTGCAGCGATTGGGTTCATAAACCAGAAATGGTCCTGACCCCTGAACAAAGACTAAGGTGAGAAGATTCAGCTCTGTGAGTTCAAATCACACCTTGGTAAATTGTAAAACCAAGTTCAGTGTACAACACAAAAATGAGTATACAGACTGCTTGAATTGCCATTACAAACCCAACTGGATCACTAATGTCCTTCAAAAAATTGAACTTGCCACTTCTATCCTGGTCTGGCCTATGTTTGACTCCAGTTCTAGATTATAGTTGATTCTTAATGCTCTCAGGGCAACTATTAATGGGCAAAAACACTGGCTTACATCCCAAGAACAAATCATTTTAAAACTGAACGGCCTGCAAACACTCATTGCCTGGATTCACACAGGACTAATGGGTCCTTGGAAAAGACCATTGGAAAAGATCCACGGGGAGCAGTACCAGGACCCAGGAACAGTAGGCACCGAAAATGAGAGAGTGGGGGGAGGAGAATGAGAGAAAAGAAACAGATACATGTGGCAATATTAATCTGTTTTACGAAAACCAAAACCGCCTTAAAAAAAACTAGATTAACTGGTCACTCATCTCTGGTCCTAGCCAAGTGTGCCCCAAGGCCAAACCAAGCTCCCTGAACAGGTCCATCATGAGCCAGTGGCCTATTCAAATAAGGGACAGGAATTTCATTCGGAAAAATTAAAATTAAGTATGGCATGGCATAACCATAATCAGCCACTTGGGCTGCCTGCTACAAGTAAGCATGTGCCAAGAGATAGCTCAAGCCCATATTTGGCAGACTTGGTATGTTGGGCAGAATTTTTAGGTCGGCAGGCTGGCATGATCAGCGGGCCCAGGATCGGCCAAATTAACGGCCAGCCAGCGTGAAATGCGTGCTGAGAAGCTCCGCTACGGGGGTGGGGACGGGAAGAGGGAGGGTGCTGACATCAACGCAGACATGGGCCAGCGCTGAGAGAAAGCTTCCTGAATGCTGAGAGCTGCCTCAGGGAGCTGCAGACCCGAAAATCCTCAAATAAAGTTTTGAAAAGCAGAAAAAAATGTCCAAGCATCCTAATCAGGCACCTGAAAATATACATGATAAAAGTGTTGATCACCAATTTTTATTTTTATTTCATCACAGAAACCTCACCGCGCCCTTGGATGAGGTTTCATGAAAAATGTAAAGGCTGATTCACCCATCTGCCAACCATAAGGTTGAATGGGCAACGTAAAATAAAGACAATTGCACCATTAATGACCTTAACTGGCCACTTAATTGTCGGTAGACGCACTTCCGACTTTTGTACGCACCCGCCAACAGAAATATCGTGCAAGCATGGGATGACGTCGGGACGCTCACCTGACATCATATCGCACAATTTCACGCACGATCAGGTTGGGCTTGCGCCCACCAGATCAGTGTCAAATTCTGCCCATTATTTTTGAGAGGACATTGCACTTCGAGTTACACCAGCACACAGAGGGTTAACAGATCTTGGCTGTGAGATTTCTATAAGGAAAGTTCAGATTAAAGAGGGAAAAGAAAATCAAAATAAGTCCAAAAAATCCAAAGTGAAGAAGTTTTAGGGCCCAGAGCCAAATAGGGCTGAGACAGCTCAAAGCTGCTCCAATTCTGAGCAAATTAATAACACACACAGAAAGAAGAAACACAGCTTAGGATCTGGAGCCGTGCAGAGCAGTGTGATTAGCGGGAGAGTCACATTACCCTCTGCCAAAGCTAGGAACAGCATAGGATTTGGAATTAATTGCAGGCAAAAAGGGCTCATTTGCTTGTGAGGCTGGTCCCAGCTCAACAAAAAATCTCCACTGACAGGACAGGTCAACACACCACCCCCACCACCTCGATTAAAGAAAATCTCCAAGCTTAAGCAGGTCCCTTTGGACCAAAAACGCTTGGAGTTTCTGCAACAAAGCACTGTGATGATGTCATGATTTGTTTTTGATTGAAACAACCGAGAAAAGTTTACTAAAGACAAAAGAAAAAGAATGGGACAACTAGCAAAACTCCTGATATGGCATCTCCTGCTTTTAAAAGGTAAGAAGTTTTGCCTACTGATTTTCTTTAAAAAGAGACAAGTTAAAGATTCAGAGATATAAATCACATAATTGTATCCTGATTTGAAATTTACATTCTTCTGTATCACTTGATAACTGGACAAAGAGGCAATCGCTAAATTAAAGTTTACTGGTTAGGGTGTTCTGAGTTGAACAGTATATATGGGCAGGATGTTAATGGAAGCTTGTTGACTTGTGTGCTTTAATCAGAGATTAGACAAACATACGCAGTGGCTTTCACGTTTGCCTCTGGAATAAAGCAGCAGAGTTTAAGCAAACATCCTTCCTGCCAGTGATAATGATGCTATGCAATTACTCTTGCACATTTAGAGCTGCTCTGCTCAGTTCTTTGCACGATGAAGCTTGGCCCTGTATCTAATCCGTGTTGTATCTGCCCTTGGAGTGTTCAATGAGCAGTATAGAGGGAGTTTTACTTTGTATTTAACTTGTGCTGTACTGGTCCCTGGCAGTGTTTGATGTTCAGACTGCTTACCTGTTGTGGAAGGTATTCTCCATATTAACATCCATCATCTTGATGACCACAAAATTCAGCCCTTGGGAATAAAAGAGAAACATCACAGTGAAATTCACTCTTAAAAGGATCTGGCTAATGTGACAGTTCATTTCGCATTACTTTATCCAAAGCCAGATCAGGTAACACGGAACAAAATATGAGCTCATTGCGTTAAATTTGAATATAGACCTGAAGTCTTTCCTTCTATGTATAGTTGACCTCAGTCATGATTACAATTGACCTCAGTGCCCAGGTTAGAAAGGGAAACAAATCAAGGGCCCTTGCCCCTGATGACTACCCAGTCACTTCCACCGAAAGATGCCTGCAAATAACCAGAGGAGGAGAGGATTGGGCTTTGCTGTGATTCTCCCACAAATGTACTTCTAACGCTCACTAACAAGACTTGCATGTGAAAGATGGTTGTCTGCATTGACCATGTTGAAATGATTGTAATATTCATTGATTGTATTGATGCACCTTGTGATCTATGTGTAGAAGTTGAATCTGATTGTACTTTTGTGATTGTGATTTTGAAATGGTTTGGAATGTTCTTCCAGATATTTTATGAATAAAGTATATTTTTCAAAAAAAAAGACTTGCATGTGAAGGATGGTCAGATGAAGTAAATACTGAACAGTGGGCATTCTCTGTGGAACCTGTACACTATCACAAGTAAACACCTGCAAGGGAGATGGGAAGAAGACTGGACAGACTAAAGCCCCGATTTTAACTGGAGGCCCACAGCTGGAGGCACCAACTATACCAACATTGACAAATGGAGGCCCAGGAGATTTAATCCACATAGACCCCACAGTCTCCATTCAAAACTGGCAAGAAGCTGCACCTGGCTGGGCTGCAGTGAGTGGTTGGGTAGCTGAAGGAATGGTCCCTGATACTCGGTTAAATAGATGGGAGTGCCTTGTGGCCAGGGAAAGGGTGAATCCAGGACAGGGGAAGAGCACTTTTGTTTTTCCTGGCCTCACAAGGAAGCCAAAAAAAGTATCAACACTTGTCTTTGTGAGCCTGTTCCAGCTCCTTCATGCTTCCCAACAAAGGGAGCTAATTACCATAGCAGTCAGGCCCAGGTGACCCCATATTTAAAGAAGAATCATGAGGGTTTTTCCTCACCTGTGCAGAATGCCCGCTAAACTTGGAACCTGCGGGGAAGAGCGGGTCCTGGGCAGGCAATTCCGCAGATGATTTTAGCTGCCCATCTGGTTTCTGCCAGGTTGGCAGGGTTAAAATTGCCACATAACAAATTAGGATGGGCTTGTGAAAACGATTGCTTGTACTGTTTGTAACTGTTACACCGGAGATGAGAGAAACAGACACACTGAAATCTCCTTGTCAGCAACTGTAAATGTCTGAAAATTATTCTTTCCATCCCAGGATGCACTCTGCTAGTTCTGGCACTTTATGCTCTAAAACTCACAGAAATAGACAAAATTGAGTGAGTCCTTATCACATACCTTCCAGGCCCACCATTCTTCCTTGTGCCTGTAAACAAAAAAAATCAGAGCCTTACTCTGACAGTTCCAGGAACATGGAGACCTTTGCTTTCATGATATTGTTGTTAAAATAATTCATCTTGTGGAAAGAGAATCGGGTCAGATGGATTTTTGTAAATTTGCATTAGAATTAGAGATTGTAAAAGGGGAATGGGATTAGAATCAGAGAGAGAGTGACAATAGATCCAGAGGAAGAGTAGAGTGACATCAAAATCAGACAGTAAAAGGGGAATGGGGTTAGCATTGGGGGGTAGGGAGGGAAAATCCACCAGATTCCCTGCTCCTGATCATTATCTAATGATTTCTGATGGAAACTGTGTGGATGAGAGGTGGGACAAGATCAAGCTAACTTGTGATGATCCCTCATGTTGAATAGCTTGTTGGCAGTGATGTAATATTTGTATTATGCTTATGCATTACATTAACTGTTGTGTTGCACTGCATTTAGTACACTCTGTGAATAATCCTGTACATAACACACCGTATACTGGGTGCTATCCTGTACATATCACACCCCTGCCTGTGCATTATTCTGTTTGCAGTGTTGTGATTTGTTGTGCATTATGCTGGTTGTTCTGTTTTAACATTGGAAAGAGTTTTAAATTCAATAATATTTCATGCCATTGAACGGTCTTTACTCCTATGCCTGTGCCTAATTTATGACAATCTATTTATTTTGTTATTCTCACTGACCCTGCTGCATCACTTGCTCCAGTTTACTCCAATGCTCTTCACTAATGTGGTGCCCTGGTTAGTTACTCACTTCCTGGCAGGTGCTCCCCAGATGATATTTTTAATGTTTTTTTAACTGTTTTTCTCTTCTCTCGCTTTAAGAGCAAGGTCATGTGACCCTGAAGTTCCTGACTCTGCACAGCTCAGAATTCCTTTCTAATTCAAAACAGCTGTTACTAACCTCGACTGTAATTATCCTCCCCCTTTTACTAACCCGCTGTTTTATCTGCCAAGGGTCACAAGAATTTTTGTAGGAATGGAATAGGTAATTCAGCCCCAAGAATCTGTTCCGCCGTTTAAGTAGATCATGGCTGATCTGTGCCTCCATTTACCTGCCCTTGATCCGTGGCGGAATGTTCATTGCGATCTTCGCAGAAGCAGCCAATTAAGAAGCTGCAGCCAGGATCCCAACCTATTTAAAGACGGCGGGTGGACCAGGGAACTGGCAGGCCCAATAGGAGTGCCCACAACAAAAGCAAGTCAGCAGTGCTGCTAATGTGGATAGGAGAACAGGAGGGGAGCTAAAGATAGAATATTCCTCTGAAGAACTGTAATTATGGAAAAAAATGTGTGGCCACATCTGCCAGGCTGCAGAGGCCCCCCCCCACCCCGTCAGCCTCAGCTGTGGCCCTCTGGCAGCCATGGCTTAGCGGGTGGGTGAAAAATTTAGAGGAGGCTTCGCTTGTTCCCCGGTCTGCCACCAGGAGACTATCTGCAAGCTATAGCTGAACTTTGGCCTCAACAGGGGCCCATCTGCTACTGTGGAGTTGCCAACATGACCCCAAATGGGGACTTAATGGAGCTTCATCAGCTATCCGCCGCTACTGGGCCAGGTAGTCAGTGGCGGTCAAAACCTGCCACCGGCAAAATGCTCAATGGTGGGATCTTGTTGGGGAGCTGCCCCAACATGAGATTTTGTAATTTTCCTCCCAGTCCCACTTCCTCACCCGTCTCCATGGAACCAGGAAAAGAAGCCTTCAGTGTCATGGTGAGTATCAAGGCCAAACCTGACCCTGTTCTCACACAGCATCAATACATATAGGGCAGGATTTTCAGCTCGGTGAGCAGACACGTGCCTGAAACGCACGAGCGTGAAATAGCGCGCGATGACGTCGGGTGAGTATCATCACGCACTCGCAAGATATTTCAATCAGCGGGCACGTGCGAGAGTCGGCAGTGTGCCCGTTGACAATTAAGAAAGCTATTAAGCCCATTAATCAATCAATTAATTAAATTGAATTTTTTGCTGCCCGTCCAACTTCACGGTTGGGGGGCGGGCGAATAGGCTGGGCGGCCTTTGCATTTTTTGCGAAACCTCATCCACAGGCGGGATGAGGTTTCCAACAATGACTGAAAAAAACAATTAAAAAATTTTAAACTCATTTTTCACATGTCCCTGCTCATGTGACAGAGTCACATGTAGGGACATGTTTTCCTTTTAAAATCTTTATTTCTCATTTTAAAATTCTTCAGCTGTGTCTTCAGGGAGCTTTCAGTGAGAGCACACCTGCGTATGCGCAAACTTCAGCGCTCACGCTCCTCCCGCCCCCACCCCGGCAACGCCGAGGCTCCCAGCACGCGTTTCACGCTGGCCGTTAATTGGCCAGCCAGCAGGAAATCATGGTTGGGCCCGATTGCGGGTACTGGACCGTTTTGCGGCCGCTCCCCGGCCCACCCGCTGCACCCACCCACCGAGGGGAAAATCCTCCCATAGCGTCCAGCAGATGTTGACCAATAGTAATTCAAGAGAAGGAATCTAAGCTGTGTTTTCCTGCCCTAGTTCAAGTAAAGTGAGATCAACTGTGGAAATCCAGTTACTTTCTTGATGGAGTTCAGCGAACTCAACAAAGACCAGGAGATAAACCTGGGGCTTCTAGTCCATTTGACTCAGTGCTACAGCAATTGCTTCCTTTGGCATTGGTCTGTCCGGAGAGTCTTTGGGCTACAATTCTTCTCAAAATGCAGTAAAATTATCTACAGAATTCAGGAGAAAACTGCTGACCCGGGTTTGGGGTCCATAGTGTTGACGACACCAAGGAACTAGAAAGTGGTGATTAAGGCACCAGAAATCTTGGATTTCTAAAAGCCTTTAGGAGGAGGAGAGTTAAGGGAGGTCTGGAAAATAATGTTTTGGAGTATGGGACAGTCTGATAAGCCTTTCAACAAGGATATGGGGAGACAGAAGACAGAGGATATTTGGCTGTTTTCAATTAACTGGACAAAGAGAGGACAGTTCAGAGAAGGTTGAGTACCAGGCAGAAAGAAGATTCCAATCATTTGAAAGGCCTCTGAACATGGTTTTAAATGATAAGCCAATTCAGGTGGGCTGAGGAACTCCCATTCTTAACTTACATGGGCAGGAATCTCTAAGATTGAAATTATGTTTTGACTTAAAATATTAACTTTACCAATCATTTCACTTATTTAAATATTAGAGGTTGTTCAGGACTTATTCTAAAGTGGGGTTGTAGAAACTGGTTAAACATCCAACAAAACATGCCAGTATTTCCTACAGCGATCCATGGGAAGCAGAGAAAAGACTTGCTTTTATATTGTGTCTTTCAAGAGCTAGGATGTTCAAAAGCGCTTTACAGCCAATGAAGTATTTTTGAAGTGTAATGTAGTTAATTTGCGCCCAGTAACAACACTTTAATAAATGACCAAATGACTTGCTTTTAATAATGTTAGTTGAGGGATAAATATTGGCCGGGGCACTGGGAAGAACTCACCCGCTCTTCTTCGAATAGTGCCGGGGGGCAGCATTTTCCCCCTGTCGAGGGGGTTGTGTGGGAGCGGGCGCGAGTTGGCGGGTTCCCGATCGGCGCCCTCAGTTGGGCGGGCCCCGCTCACCGAAGGGATAATTCTGCCCATGGTATCTTTTGCATCTATTTGGAAGGGCAGATAGGGCCTCAGTGTACCATCTCACCTAAAAGATAGCACTTCCAACAATACTACTGCACTGGGAGTGTCAGCCTGGGTTATGAAACGAAATCTCTGGAATGGTACTCAAATCCACAGCATTCTGACTCAGAGGTGAGAATGCAACCAACTGATCCATAGCTGATGCATGTAAATGTTGAACAAAGGCAGAGAAAAGATAAGCCAATTCCTAATCATGATTCACTGCGTCCAGAAGATGATTGTGGACCTATGTCTTCTGATGACCACAGCTTTTTGAACTGTTAAATTCGGCAGGACCTGAGGGAAACCAATTATTATAGATTTCCCAAATGCAAAACTGCTTCCCTCACGCCCCTGCTTCCTCCCTGCATATATTGGGGCTAGAGACTCAGAGCTCTGATGAGTTGCTGTAATGTTCTCCAAAGTCCAGTATCTTCCCCATACCCCCTGTTTGGGCTCATGTAGGAAGAACGGCACTTTGCTTAGGTACTAAAAGGTCATGAGCTCCTGTAAATCTGAATCTCAATGAGAGTAGGCACCTTCAGGAGAGGAAGGAACCTGAGCCCCAGTGAGAATCAGCACCTTCAGGAAAGGAAGAGAAGACCAGAATCTGGGTGAACTGCATCTTTAAGAGAACTGGGAACCTCTTCGAAGTACACAACTTTAGCTCTGAATCTCCAGGAAGGGCACTTTTGTTTCGTTATCTCATTTTCAGCTGGCAAATTTGAAAAGTTTCTCATCAGAGCTGAATGCGGCCATTAAAGATATAGCTGTAACACCTTAAAATGGTGATCGCTTTGTGGAATGGATACAAAAGGAAGCTTGAAGAATATACTGTTTGAATGATATCTGTGGTCATTTGATGGAGCTAAAGAGCTGTACAAAAAATGCATGAACACTCACTGATAGACACTCTCTGCAGTTGATACTTATCATGTTCCTTTTTAAGTGACGATAAAGATAAAGTTGGAACTTGGAATAACATTCTGTGAATCTGGCTAACTCAAATTGGGCACTGACCAAATATTATGAAGCCTGCAGCTCTGAGTCTCTAGCCCCAATATATGCAGGGAGGAAGCAGGGGCGTGAGGGAAGCAGTTTTGCATTTGGGAAATCTATAATAATGGGTTTCCCTCAGGTCCTGCTGAATTTAACAGTTCAAAAAGCTATCTGGATACTGGGTAAGGAGGCCTTCAGCACCATGCTGCAGTGAGGAAACAAGGAGAGGAGGGAAGGATCAGAAAGTCCAGTAGACAGGGTGAGATTGGAAGTAGCTCTAAGGGGAGATCAAAGGCAGGTGCCCAGGTGATCGTAGACAAATGATGGTGGGTCAGGTTACGGGGTGTCTGATTGTGTGACAGGGGGCAAGTTAATTTTGGGGGCTAAGGGGAAGTTCTCCTGCTCCTCCTCGCCCACAAACAGTGCTGGAAAGGCACTTAGCTGCTGGATCCAACACTCCTCTCCTCCCTTCAGCTGCTGGGTTTTTCAAGGACCAGGAAATATGGCCAGCAAGTGTAAAATTTAAAAGAGAGGTAAAATGTAAAATGCATGCAATGTTATTAAAACGTTTAAATGAACGACCCGCTTCCTGGGAGCAAGTCGGTTACCTACTTCACCCCCACCTCCATTAAAACCAGAAGTGGGTAGGTTCGAGGTGGGTTGGGTTCAGGTTTGAAATTTGTAATATCCCAGCCAACCTAAACCCACCTGTTTTTCGACAATTAAAACTCACCCCTTTGTTTTTCTGCTGTCAAAGTGTCTAGCGATTATGGGAACACTCCACCAATCCAAATAAATTGAACTCTGTTCTCCCTGCTGCTGCTATTGCATTACTGGCTGTTTTAAACCTACCAAGGTAGATAATCCTTCCCTGTTGAAAACTGTTGCACCTTCAGACATATGAAGCAGCTGTAGCCATGACAATGTAATCATCTTCACCATGGATTGTTCCGGTACCATCCTTTTAAATAAACTGAAGTTGAGACAGTTTCCTGCATTCTTTACCACAACTCCAATGTAGAACAGAAAAGAAAGACTTGCATTTATATAGCACCTTTCACAACCACAGGATGACCTAAAGCACTTTACAGCCATTGAGCTACTTTTGAAGCGCAGTAATGTAGGAAATACAGCAGCCAATTTGCACATAAGCTCTCAAAAACAGCAATGTGATATTTACCAGAAAATCTGTTTTTTGGTGATGTTGATTGAAAGATTAATACTGACCAAGACTCCAAGAAGAATTCCACTGCTCTTCATCGAATCAGTACTCTGAGATCTTTTACACCTACCTGAGAGAGCAGGCGGGGCCTCAGTTTAATGTTTCATCCAAAACATGGTATCTCCAGAGGCTGAGAAAGACAGATTTTTGGGAATCAAGAGATATGGGGAGTGGGTTGAAAAATAAAGTTGAGGCAGAAGATCAGTCATGATCATATGAATGGTGGAGCAGGCTCAAGGGGTATAATCCTGCTCCTATTTCTTATGCTCTTATGATGATGCAGCACTCCGTCAGTACTGTACTGGTCGTGCCAACCTTGATTTTTGTACTGAAGTCCTGGACTGGAGCTTTAACCCACAACAGTGGAGAATTAACATCTAGAGAATACATATACAGAATAAGTTACATCGTGTGGATATCAAAACCAGTGAGCATCTCCTAACTCTGAATCATGGCCAATTGGGCAATGCCTCAATCTTGTAAGCATTGATAATAGTTGTTCAAATATAATGATGTTGGAATGTGACAGTAACTCAGTGATGCACATTGGTGATGAGTTGCAAAAAATGAATCACTTGTTCTAAAGATGAGTCCTACCTGAGATTCATAATGCTACTTAACTTGCTAAATACAATGATATTGCCAAAGCACATGTAGCCTTGTGGATGGGAAAAGTGTGAAGATACTACGGTCAACTCCCGCTGTTTGTACCCCCTTCCATCATAATTTTGTTTATCCTTGCGAATCTGTTTGTGTATCTAATTGTGGTTTGTGCCCCAAAAACTTCGGTCATCCGCAATTAAAAATGTAACAGTCCAGATGCTATCAATTTAAAAAGTCAAATCAAAAAATAATAAGACACATGCAACTATTACCTGCACTTGAGAGACACAAACTTATCTCTTTTTGCAGATCTTGAAGCTGTTGACAAACTTACTGCTTCTCTGCTTCAAGCTCGTGCAGCTTGTCAAACAAGCAGAAGCCACAAGTTCACAATGACATTTAAACAGCACACACCTGCATAATGGATGGCAAATCCCACATTTTGGAACCCTCCTAAAGCACAGGTGTCACTGCACATTGAAACTCAAAGTGTCGCTATTCCCCTGCCCTCCAAATGTTAAAATACACCTTGGTCTGTCCCCTATTCCTCTGGCAACTTCTCCCACCTTGTTCCACCCTTCACCTAAAATTCTTGATCTGTACGACCCACCCAAATATCACTCCAAATTTCTTACTTAAATATCTTCTTTGCTTTCTTTTCTCTTCTGCACTGAGTGACTTCTCATCCTTGGTGATTTCAAGCTCCATCTCAAAACTTCTTGTATTCTCATCTTTGATTTTTGATTTTACTGCCCTTCTTTCCTCCTTAAATCACTCCTACCCACAAATACCACCACTCGATCCCATGTTCTCACGCGGCCTCCCTACTCCTATCACAAATATCACGGATAAGGTAATCATTGATCATTTTCTTGCATTGCTTTCTACCCACATTCACCTCTCTTCTTCTCAAACCCACTTCTTTCAGTGTCAAACCCTGGAATATCTTCCCCCCACCCCCCAAGCCACTTACCTCTACAATCTCAAACTCTCCGCTATCTAGTCTTTGATGGTTAATCCATTATGATGCTTAACAGCTATTGATTCCCTAAATCACACTTTTCCATTACCTTTGATGCTCCTGTCCCACTAGAATTATAACTCTTTCCCACCCTAATCATTCTCCCAGTATACACCTCATGTTGGCTTCCTTACGCCCAGGGGCGTAGACTTGATCATTTTTAGCGAACAACTGGTTTAACCATTCATTGCCTGATCTGGCAAAACCACTTAGACCATTATTGAGTTCTGATTTCCATCACCTAAAACTGCCCTTTATGCAAAGATCATCCAGGAAGGCAAAAATAACATCCGCCTTCTCTTGACCAATATCATGTCAGTTTAGCAGTAGGGTGAGATTAAAGTAAACTGTTACAATAGAAGAATCTAAACTCTATTTTAGCACTTGCATAAAATGAGCCCTGAGCTCCACATTGGTGTTCAGAAGTTTAAAAAACTTATAATCTTTCTCATCCTTTCTTTACAGTGAAATTTGCCATTGCCTACACTAATGGTAAGAAATTTCTTATTACTTAATTCTTTTTATGTAATTATATAAGGAGTGAATAATTACTTTTTGCGTGATGAGAATGTAGAACATTGCTGAACGCTTGCATAGCAATTGCATTGGAAAACAAGTTTTTACCCACAGAAATTGCTAGCAATACACAGCAGTGTCACCAGCATCTGAAGAGGAAAAACAAATCAGCATATTGGGTGTGGCCTTTGTCCAAATGTTGAAGTCAATATAGATATTCTTGCCTCATGTACTTATGATAAGTTCTAATCTCTACATGACTGAATGCTCAACTCAGACACTTAGGGATAAAAGGGTAAATGTTGCAAAATAGGCAGTATTAGATTGATTACCTGAATACAAAATAGTGAAGTCATTTTTTAAAAGTTGGGGAGGAAATTCATCCTAGACAATAGCGCAAAATGGATGATAGGGAATTGGCAGCCCATTCTATATCCTGCTCAATTTTCATTTTGCATTGAGTTTAATGTTGTGTAAGTTTTTTTTCCAAAACTATACTTTATTCAAAATTTGTAAGACTACATTACAAAATCTTTCAAATTGAATATTACAGAAAATGTGATTAAAACTCAACTTTTCTCCATACAGAATGTTCCACTCTGAGGTGCCTCAATATTATTTCAATATTCTTGATATTCGCAATATACATAGCATATCAGGCATGAGTGGGTCCACAGAGTTTTCAGCCCCTCGGTGCACTATAGCTGAAAGACCTTAGACAGTGACCTTCCCTGGGAAAACTCAGTCGTGAATGGTGGTAGACAATTAAACTGGAGGAGGAAGCTCCACAAGTATCCCCATCCTCAACGATGGGGGAGCCCAGCACATCAGTGCCAAAGAGTGAAGCATTTGCAACAATCTTCAGCCAGAAGTGCTGAGTTGGTGATCTATCTCAGCCTCCTCTGGAGGTCCACAGCATCACAGATGCTAGTTTTCAGCCAATTCAATACACTCCATATGATATCAAGAAACAGGTGCAGGCACTGGATACTGCAAAGGCTATGGGCCCTGACAGTATTCCAGCAATAGTACTGAAGACTTGTGCTCCAGAGCTTGTTGTGCCCGTAGCCTACCTGTTCCAGTACAGCTGCAACACTGGCATCTACCCAGCAATGTGGAAAATTGCTCAGGTATGTCCTGTACACAAAAAGCAGGACAAATCCAACCTAGCCAATTACTGCCCCATTAATCTAGTCTCGATCATCAGTAAAGTGATGGAAGGGGTCATCAACAGTGCCACCAAGCAGCACTTGCTTAACAATAACCTGCTTACTGATGCTCAGTTTGGGTTCCGTCAGGGCTACTCAGCTCCTGATCTTATTACAGCTTTGGTACAAACATGGACAAAAGAGCTGAACTCCAGAGGTGAGATGAGAGTGACTGCCCTTGACTCAAGACAGCATTTGACCAAGTGTGGCATCAAGGAGCCGTAGCAAAACTGGAGTCAAAGGGAATCAGGGGGAAAACTCTCCACTGGTTGCAGTCATACCTAGCACAAAAGAATATGATTGTTGTTGGAGGTTAATCATCTCAGTTCCAGGACATCACTGCAGGAGTTCCTCAGATTAGTGTCCTAGGCCCAACCATCTTCAGCAGCTTCATCAATGACCTTCCTTCCATCACAAGGTCAGAAGTGGGGATGTTTGCTGATGATTGCACAATGTTCAGCACCATTCACGACTCCTCAGATACTGAAGCAGTCCTTGTCCAAATACAGTAAGACCTGAACAATATCCAGGCTCGGGCTGACAAGTGGCAAGTAACATTCGCGCCACAAGTGCCAGGCAATGATCATCTCCAACAAGAGAAGATCTAACCATTGCCCCTTGACTTTCAATGGCATTACCATCACTAATTCCCCCACTATCAACATTCTGGGGATTACCATTGACCAGAAACTGAACTGGATTAGCCTTATAAATATTGTGGCTACAAGAGCAGCTCAGAGACCAGGAATCCTATTGCAAGTAACTCCCCTCCTGACAACCCAAAGTTTGTCCACCATCTACAAGGCACAAGTCAGGAGTGTGATGGAATACCTTCCACTTGCCTGGATGAATGCAGCTCCAACAACACTCAAGAAGCTTGACACCATCCAGGACAAAGCAGCCCATTTGATTGGCACCCCATCCACAAACATTCACTCCCTCCACCACCGAACACAGCGGCAGCAGTGTGTACCATCTACAAGATGCACTGCAGGAATTCACTAAGGCTACTTAGACAGCACCTTCCAAACCTATGACCACTACCATGTAGAAGGACAAGGGCAGCAGACACACGGGAACACCACCATCTGGAAGTTCCCTTCTAGGCCACTCACCATCCTGACTTGGAAATTTATCACCATTCCTTCACTGTTGCTAGGTCAAAATCCTCGAACTCCCTCCCTAACAGCACTGTGGGTGTACCTCCACCACAGAGATTGTAACGGTTCAAGAAGGCAGCTCACCATCACCTTCTCAAGGGCAATTAAGGATGGGCAATAAAGCTAGTCGAGCCAGCAATGCCCATATCTCATGAATGTATAAAAAAAAACACCTTTTTTTCCAAAAATATACAAGCTGTGTACGGATCCTTGGTACCCAAACACCAAGTGTCACTATGTGCTGAGATTCTCCCTGTCCCCAGCATTGCAAAGGATGGGTCTAACCATGTTGCTGTGAAACACTCCAAGCAGTTGGACTGTGCCATACCACCTATCTCTCATGGAAAAATTTATGCAGAAAACAACTTTGACCATAAGTCAATTAGATAGTGGTCCGCACGTAACATCCTCGAGGCCCTGCGGGAAAAGGAGATGGTAGATCCTGTCGGAAATTTCCCTGAGCAGCCTGTCAAAGTCATTTGGCAGAATGCCTCATCACCAAAACTTTCAAACAAGCACCAAGACACAGCTGGTGATGAGAGAGGCCCTCCCCATTGGATCCTTCCCACGTGCCTGGGATCTCACCGCCTCCACATGTTATCCTCAAGGTGACTGTGGTGAGGAAGAGACCCGTTGTTCACCTTCTTCAATGCTCTCCCAGAATGAAAAAACAGTAAAACCTGAGAACTAAGAATAATGGGCCAAACTGGTCTTGTAAGTTTGGACCAGTATTCTTATTTCCCAGTTTTTACTGTTTTTTTCCTAAAATGGTGCAGCAATTGCTGCTTTGCTGTACCCTGCCTACTGTGACTTCACTGTGGATAGTATCTAGTAGAAATCTTTCCCCATCTAAATGACTATAGTCACTCCCTAGTTAGTGCTACGGTGAGGAAATGTAGGAGTGAATATTAGGCTGAATGTAGGAGAGAATATTCGGCTGGGTGCAAGGCTCCAAGTGAGGTTTTAATATCATTTAAAATTACAACATTTGAAGCTTGCTGCAGTAGAAAGTTACAATTCTGATTAAGTTTTCAATTGGCCATTGAAATGGCAATAATTTTAGTAGCTCAGAATCCAGAAGGTTTTGGTTACTGCACTAATGAACCAAGTTAAAACAAGCTGACTCCTCCAAAACCGACTGCCCTTGTATCTTTGGTCAACTTTACCTGGCAGCATGTATGTATTGAAATGTGATTTAACTTCCCAATTAAATTGCCAACATAAAATATCCACATGATAAGTCAAATAGTTAGAAACTAAAAGGCATTTATACATTGCTAGGATAAAGATTTTACACGGTAGTTAGATACTCTCAATAAATACTGCTAGCCTCAGATCATAAGACATCCATGACTGTTCTCAGCCAAGGCAGCAGGATGGATGCTACATCACCTCACTGCCACTGGACTGTAAGGAAAATTCAGCCAGGTTTCCTGCGCCAGATCACTAGCTAGATAGTGTTTGTGTATGAATACCAGAGGTAGACAGGATCTAGCTTGCTTTTGATACTTTCTACAATGGGCCGAATGGCCTCCTGTGCTTTAACGATTCTGTGGTCCTGTGCCCTGCTACCACTTAGTGGAGGTTGGAACCCACAACCCAGTAAGCCAGCGCCTTTGAGACAGGAGAGAGGGAACTGACAAGTGGAAGAGCATTACTGGAGTGGAGAAAATGGAGTTCAAATCAGGTGAGAAATTAAAATGATATCACTTCTTTTTCTAGTTCCTGCGAATGCAATGAACCCAGATAGTGTTGTGGTGGCATACCAAAACATATCTGCCCCCGCTGGGTCGGAGGTGGTGCTGCAGTGCTACAGTCAGCGAATAGTCTGGACCCAGGACCGTTTGAATGACCGTCAACGGGTGGCCCATTGGGACTGGTTCTCAATCAGCGGTGAATACAAGGTCGATCGTGTGCTCGATATGTTCTCAGCAGGGGATCAGCGGGTCTATAACAGCTACAACCAGGGGAGGGTAATGATGTCGACTTCTGCATTCTCCAGTGGAAACTTCTCTTTAGTGATAAAAGGTAAAAGCAAACTACTTTTCTGTTTTTATTTCAGGCATTTTTGCTGGCTGCAATTGGCACAGCCTGCATAATAATAAGGTGGATTACAGTTGAGGAGAGTGACATTGTCCGTAGAATACGGTGGTGTACAGTGGCAAAGCCTAAATAATTATTTGGGTAGAGTGAGACAGCCTATAAAATATGGTGGAGTCTAGTGGTGTTGTAAAACGCACTGTTTATAGTGTACTGTGGGATACAGGTGACACTGCCTATAGAACAAGGAGGGGTACACAGGTAATACGTATAAAATATGGTGAGGTACTGTGGTGCCACCTATAGAATAAAGTGGAGTAAAAGGTACTGTCTATAGGATAAGGTGGCCCCTCAATGGGAAAGGGATGCTTAAGAAAATGAAGAATATAAGTAGAAGATTCGTAACTAAAATTTCTACAATTTAACACAATAACATTGTTTCGGTTAAGGCCAGACACAGGATCTTGAAAATTGCAAATCAGTTTGTTTAATCTACTGTAGATGAACACTGTGGCACATGTGCATTATTAAAGGGCAAGAGCAAGGGATGAGAAGAAGGCAATAATTCCAAGCCAACATGGATTCATCAAAAGCAAAAGGCACCATCTAATTTATTGGAATCTCTAAAGATGCCACACAATGGGTAGATGAGAGTAAAGTAGTGGGTGTGAAGAAGGCATTTGATAAAGTCCCTTCGAGGAGATTTGTGACTGTAGGAAGGATTCTTGAAAAAAGAAGAATGTAAATCAGTTGATAAATTATAGGAAGTGATGAGTAGAGATCCACAGTAGTGGTTCTAATGGACAGTTGTGACGAGTGGAGTGCAGGGGATCAGTCACGTGAACTCTGCTTACATTTATCAGTAATTTTGGTATAAGTATTAAAAGTAGAATATCACAGCTTACAAATGACACCAAGTATGTGAGAAAGCAGGATTGATTAAATTCTGAGTGATCTGAAAGGAAGACAAATCCTAAATGTTATCCATGTTATCAATTAGCAAAAAGTAACAGGTGTATTTATAAATTGGAACAATTATTGTAAAATTCAAGAATAGTTTTGAATTTTATGCACATCAAGCTGATGGTTATTTACTCAATGGAGATTTCCCCACATGTACCAAAATCACATATTTCTGTGTTACTTATGGAAAGGGTTAGATTTTGACTAAAATTCTCAAAACTCCCAAAAATTTGCCTCCAACAACTTATACTATACCAGTGTAAATTCTTCCATTTCCTGTTCAACCAGCTTCATGACAACTCTGAATAGGATTTTTAATTTACTGCCAAATAACATTGGATTGTTACACTGTACAATCTCATGCACCAGAATCTGAATGATGAGTGTCCCCAATTTCATTTCACTCAAGATATTTACAGCTAGTAGGTCTGGGCTTAACTTGGACCTCCATCTCCATCCTTTCAAATTGAATGGGTGCGTATCTGTTGCAGAACTGGTTTACCAAGTGCCAACAGGCCAACTCCACCTCTGCCAAAACCACATGTTACTCTGGATTATCCTAGAAACCAAAGATAACCCTAGACTTCTTTTCTCCACTACCAACCATCCCTTTAAACCCTTGTCTTCTGTTCCCTCCACCCTCACCTCCAACAACAAGTGCAAGGAGCTTGAAGACTTCTATGTCACTGTGATTGAGATCATCCATCCAGCTGCCTCTGCTGCAATCTCCCTTTCCCTTGCCTACAAAGCCAAGCTTCTGTCCAGGCTCCTATTACCATGAACTCGCATCTTGCTCCTGTTTCTCACTTGTCTCCCCTTCTGCACTGTCCTAGCTTATCATGTCCACCTCCTGTGCTCAACCTATTCCCACTTAACTGCTGATCACTCAACTCACCTGCTTGGTCCAATTTTAGTTCACTTTGTAAGTAGTTCCCTTGCCTAGATAGTGTTGCGCTCCATTTCAAAATGTCCATTATCTCCCCCCCCCGCCTCAAAAAACCCACCCTCAATTCCTTTGGCCTTGCAAGCTACCATCCATCACCAAAATCCCCTCCCTTTCCAAAGTCATTGAATGTGTTCCATCTCCCAAGTTCATGCTTTTCTTTTTTGCAACTCCATGTTTGAATCTCATCAATTAGGTTTCTGTCCCTAAAAGAGCACTGAAGCAGTCCGAATCAAAGTCACAAATGATACCCTCTGTGACTTTGACAGTGATTTACTATCCCTTCTCATCTTCGTCAACCCAACTTCAGCTTTTGATATGATTAACCACAGCGAACTCTTCCAATGCCTTTCTTCTGTTGTTCAGCTGAGTGGAACAGCCATTGCTTGATTCTACTGATTCCTATCCGATTGTAGCCAAAGCTCTCCCACAATGGCTTTCCCTCCCACCCCTGCGCCGTTACTTCTGACATCCATCAAGTATCTACTCTTGACCCTCTCCTCTTCATCTTGACCTCTGATACCATTATGCGAAGATATGTATGCTTTCCCTCCACCACCTCTCTTGATTCTTCCACAGTCTTTGTTGTTGGACTGCGTGTCTGACATCTAGTGCTTAATGAACCACAAATTCCTCCAGTTAACATTGTGAAGACTGAAGCCACTATCTTCAGCCCATCACAAACTCTGTATCTCTACCAATGATTGAAACCTCTCCCTGGTTACTATCCCAAGCAGAGCACGTGCAACCTCAATATCCTATTTGATCCTGAGCTGAGCTAACCCCTATGCCCCCTTGATCACAAATATCGCCTAATTTCACCTTTGTAGCAAACCCATCTCTACCTTGGTGTCTGCCCATTCTCTGTTAAAACTGTCACCCGTGCCTTTGACACTTCCACACTTAACTATTCCAAAGGCCTTCTGGCTCCCTTCATATCTTCCATACTCCATTAATTTCAGCTCACCCTAAACTCTGCTGCCCGTATCCTTTATAACGCCAAGTCCCACTCGCTTGTCTAGCCTGTTCTTGCTGGCCAACTTTGGCTTCTAGTGTTTCGAAGTCCCCAATCTAACATCCTCACTCTTTTGTTTAAATCACTTCATTGCTTTTCCCCCTCCAAATCTCTATAACTCCCTCCAGTTCCACACCACCTCCTTCCCCTGAAGTCTCCATTTCTTCAGCTCTGGCTTCTTCCACATCAACCCACCATTGACAGTTCTTTCAACTGCTTATGCCCCATGCTCTGGAATTTCTTCACATAATCCCTCTGTCTTCCACCTCCCTTTCCACATTTAACACCAAGAATTTGGTCACACCTCTTCTATGACACAGCATCCATTTTTGTCTGATTATGCCCGTGTGAAGCACCTTTGGGAGTTTCTCTACTTTAAGAGTGCTGTTTAATTACAAGTTGTTCTTGTTGTTGTTTCAAGCCAAGTCCCTTTAGGTAGTGTTACAAGTCAATTTGGCACCCTTTTCTTGTATCGCTGAACGTGCATCCAAACTGCCACCCAAGGACATATGCCCAAGCAATTCAGCCCTTGTGCACTGGTATTTTTTTTTTGTCTGGTGAATCTGACCTGCAGGTTTGGAAAGGGTTTTTCTGAGCTCTGCAACGTGATTGTTGAATAAATATTAAGTCAGGGTGCTGAGATCAGTAACTTGAGATCAAAACAATAGAAATAGGAACAGGAGTAAATCATATGGCTCCTGGACCCTAGTCCGTCTGCCATTAAGTTTTCTGCTTGCTCCCTATATCCCTTGAATCCCCGAGAGACCAAAAATCTGTCTATCTCGGCCTTAAATATACGCAACAATGGAGCACCCACAACCCCTTTGGGTGAGGTAATTCCAAAGATTCTCACCCTCTTGAGTGAAGAAATTCCTATCTCAATCCTAAATGATCGACCCCTTATCCTGAGAATGTGCCCCCATTTCATATCCATTAATCAATCCACGATTCATGCTATTTATTACCTTGAATTCTATGACCCTTATCTTGCCTATTAACTTTCTTATTTAATGCCTTTTGGAAATGCAAGTATGCTAAATCTACTGGCTCTTCTTTATCTATCTTACAAGTTAAATCCTCAAAAAACCTTAATAAAGTTGTCAAATACAATTTCACTTTTGTAACATCATGTTGACTCTGATCATACAATAATTTTCTAAATGCATTGTTAATATTTTCTTAATAATAGACTCCAGTATTTTCCCAGTAACTGATGTCAGTCTTTCTGGCCTGTAGTTCCCTGTTTTCATTCTCCCACCTTTTCTGAATAGCGGTTTGCCAACTTCCAATCAGCTAGGACCATACTAGAATTTAGGAAATTTTGGAAAATCATAGCCAGTGCATCCATGATCTCTGCAACTACCTTTTTTAGAACCTTGGGATATCGGCCATCAGGTCCTGGGGATTTATCAGCTTTTAGTCATAGGAACATGGGAGCAGGAATTGGCCATTGAGCCCTTTGAGTCTGCTCCGCCATTCAATAAGATCACGGCATTACCATCACTGAATCCCCTTCTATCAACATCCCGGGGATTACCATTGACCAGAAACTGAATTGGACTAGTCACATAAATACTGTGGCTACAAAAGCAGGTCAGAAGCTAGGAATCCTGTGGCGAGTAACTCACCTCCTGACTCCCCAAAGCCGATCCACCATCTACAAGGCTCAAGTCAGGAGTGTGATGGAGTACTCTCCACTTGCCTGGGTGAGTGCAGCTCCAACAACACTCAAGAAGCTTGACACCATCCAAGACAAAGTAGCCTACTTGATTGGCATCATATCCACAAACATTCACTCCCTCCACCACCGATGAACCATGGCAGCAGTTTGTGTACCATCTATAAGATGCACTGCAGGAACTCACAAAGGCTCCTCAGACAGCAGCTTCCAAACCCACGACTGTTACCATCTAGAAGGACAAGGGCAGCAGATAGATGGGAACATCATCACTTCGAAGTTCCCCTCCAAGGCACTCACCGTCCTGACTTGGAAATGTATCACCATTCCTTCACTGCCGCTGGGTCAAAATCCTGGATCTCCCTCCCTAGCAGCGCTGTGGGTGTACCTACACCACATGGACTGCAGTGGTTCAAGAAGGCAGCTCACCACCACCTTCTCAAGGGCAATTAGGGATGAGCAATAAATGCTGGCCTAGCCGGTGACGCCCACATCCCATAAATGAATTTTAAAAATGGATGACCTGGTTGTGGTCTCAGCTCCACTTTCTTGTCTGCCCCCCATAACTCTTGACTCCCTTGCAAAAAATGCCAACATTCCATTTGCCTTCCTAATCACTTGTACCTGAATGCTAACTTTGTGATTCGTGTGCCAGGACACCTAGTTCCCTCTGTACCACCGAGTTCTGCAATCTTTCTCCACTTAAATAGTATGCTGCTTTTCTATTCTTCCTGCTAAAGTCTTAGTCCCTTAAATTTCTCCAATGCTTTTTCTCTGATATTAATTTTCTAAGGGCAGAATTTTTCGTTCGGCCGGCGGGCACATGCCCGACTCGCTCAAGCGTGAAATAACGCGAATTGAGGTCGGCCAAGTGGCCCGGTGTCAACGCGCACTCTCACAATATTTCGCTCGGCGGACGCGCTCGGGAGATGGAGGCGCGCCCGCCATTAATTAAGAGGCCTGTTAAAGCCCTTGGCACACCAATTGCCTCCGCATTTATGTAGCCCGTGCAATTTTTCAGCCATTGCACAGCAAAACGGGCAGGCGGGCAAGCCACAATTTGCAAAAGCTCATCCACGGACGGGAGAAGAAGGGGCAGCAGCATTGCCAATGTGAGTAATGAGGAATTTTGGAGATCGTGTGCTGCTGGTTGCTTATGTGAACTGGGCAGCTTCATCTTGCTTCAGAGCTGCGTTCTGATCATTTCTAAGCTTCATTTCAGGACTTATTGTTGTCTTTCAGGCTCCCGAAAGATTCAGATTGTGTGGATCCTTCCAGGTATCAGACAGCCTTCCAAAACCCTGGTAACAGGGATTGTGGTCTCTGCTGGAGGCACCACCTCTGAGGAGGAACAGAGGGGCAGAAGGGAGAGAAAGCCGGGTGTCCCAATGCAGTTTCCAGAGGAGCAACCTGTGGGAGGAGAGGCACCAGCACAGGGGAGGCAGGGCTAGCTGGCAGTCCAAGGCGGAAGGGGTCACAGAAGACAGCACTATCCCGCTACCAGGATTTACAGGTGGCGATGCAGCTACCTGAATATGTCCAAAGTGCAGTGCCAAAGGAGGCTTTGTCTCTCAAGGAAGACAGTGACCTCCATTTGTCGGAGGATCGGGCCTGAGATCAGCTCTGACTGCGGTGTGCACACCCCATTCCAGTGGCTCTGAAGGCCATAGTGGCTCTCAACTTCTATGCCCCCAGCTCTTTCCAGGGTTCAGTGGGGGATCTGTGTGGAGTCTCCCAATCAGCTGTCCACAGGTGTGTCAAGCTGGTGACAGAAACTCTGTTCAGGCGTGCATTGACTTTCATTCATTTCCGCACAGACAAGGCCAGCCAGGCTGAGCAAGCCAGAGGTTTTGCAGCGATTGCTGGGTTCACCGTGTCCAGGGTGCCATCGACTGCACGCATGTGGCCACCAAGGCGCCAGCGGGTGAGCTGGTGCCTTCATCAACAGGAATGGTTTCCACTCCATGAACGTGCAGATAGTGTGTGATCACAAGATGCAGATTCAGCAAGCCTGTGCAAGGTACCCTGGCAGCTCCTATGATGCTTACATCCTGAGATACTCCCAGGTGCCGAGGCTCTTCAGTGCTCCAGCCTGACTGGCTGGATGGCTGCCGGGTGACGAGGGCTATTCCCTGAAAAGGTGGCTCATGACACCTCTCTGCCACCCAAGAAGAGGCTGAGCAGCGGTACAACAGGAGCCATGCCTCCACAAGGGCAGTGTTAGAGGAACATTGGTCTTCTCAAGATGCGCTTCCATTGCCTGGACCATTCAGGGGGCGCACTGTAATACCCCCAGAGTGGGTGTCACTAATAATGGTGGCATGCTATGCTCTACACAATCTGGCACTGGCAAGGGGGGACCCACTGGAGGAAGAGGATGTTGATGCAGCTGCACAGGCAACAGATGATGAATCCAGTAGTGAGTCCAAGGACGGGCACAGTGAGGAGAACGCTGAGGACATGGACGCAGACTGGGTAACCTCCAGGGAGACAGGGACACCCGGAATGCTTTGATCCAACACTCCTTCAGCTCGTCTAACAAATAAGAACCATCACCTCACGCCAGGGCTACAGCCTCCGTACTCGATCGCAAAGAGGAACATTTCCTTGGCCACCAACATGCACTCTATGCCTGTGCAAGAAAATTTCAGGAGACACACGTCCATCATTACATAATGGCCTACCCTGCACCTACAGGACAAATGAAGGATACTGAGGCCAAAAGCACAAAATAAAATCTCATTTAATGTTGCATGTGACACATTGCTGAACCAAACATTAACCGGTGTTGTTTATCACACCATTAAAAAAGTCAGAGCAAAATAGGGGAACAAAATATCAACCGTGATAAGCCCGTCTTGTGCTTAAGGTGCTTTAAATTTACGTTTGCGGGTGCTACACCTAGGTGTTCCCCTCTCGCTGGCACCGGCATTGGAGACAGCCTGCTGACTCTGCTGTCTTATTGGCCTTGATGACCTTGGCAGTCGTCCTCTGTCCCCTGGAGCCTGTGCTGGGCCCACCTGGGAGGGAGCAGCCAGTGTCACGGCTGGCATATCCCCAGTTGCTGCAGCCTCATCAAATGCCATGGTCACTGGCAGAGGGGCGGAGGAGCTGCTGCCATCATCCGGAGCACTCTGAGAGGACCCCGCAGAGACGACAGGCAGCTTGTGCACCAACGTGAGGTCTCTCTGGACCTCCCTGCTCACCATCGATGGACAGGCTCCTAGCTGGGATAGTGGGTACCCAATCCATCTCCCACATGGACGCTGACCACCCGAGGTCATTGCCTGTGTGTGGGCTTGTAGGTCCGCGTGCATCCCCAGGGACCTCCAATTCTGTCCCTGGAGTAGCCTCTCCATGAGAGTCGCCACCTAGATGCAACACCTGCAAACGTAAATTTAAAGCACCTTAAGCACAAGACAGGCTTACCAAGGGTGATATTTTGTTCCCCTATTTTGCTCTGACTTTTTTAATGGCATGATAAACAACACCATGGAGGAGGCATTGCGCTCGCCATGAGGGTCAGCACAGTGACCATGCTCCGCAGGGACTCCTCCCAAACGGAGACCATGGCACGCATTCCCTCATGTATCTCCGGCAGATCCTGCCACACACTCTGCTGGACTTCCAGCATCTGCTGTCTAATGGACGATGCCAGAGGCCCATCATCAGCCAGCGACTGAGCATTGTCCTGTCTCCAGCAGTTCTCCAACTGCTGGCGCACTGACCACTCGCTGCTTCCACCTGCACCTCAAGTGAGCGTGAAGTGCCCTCACCAATGTGCACTGAGATACTAGATGGTGATATAATGCCCATCGAGGTGCTGGTATCTGTGCTGGTGCCTGCTTGACAGAGTGGGTGTGACGCAAGTGCATGGAGAGCATGGTGTTCCTCCAGGGTCAGGGGTGGCCTTCAGGGTCCTCAGTGCGAACGCCTGCTGGTGAACCTAAAAGGGAGAAGAAGAACATGTTATTAGTGAGAGTCATCACACTGTCACTCTGCATGCCAGGCACCTTGGTGAGACAACAGAGATCGGCATCATGTGCCCTTGTTTTTCGATTATCAATGGGGACTCTAGGTTCAATGCTCACATTAATATAGAAACTACATTAGAATAGTTGCACTATCCGAAATTCTCACCTCTGTGCACTGTACTCTTACCTTCGTCTGACACCCCGACCTCACCATGGCCAGTTGATCGAGGTGTATGCCGCCTCTCAAGCTCCAGGGCCCCCTGCTCATAGCAGGTGAGGATGAGGGGGTGTGGGGGTCCCACGCCAGTCCTCGACCTCTCAATATTGTTATGGGATGTCTTCTCCTGAAAGGATACAGGAGCATTGATTAGTCCACTCTCTACCTGCAATGCCATTGCAGCCTGGCCAACCCCACCTGAGGAGCACCTCGCATGCCACATCCGAGTCGTGGCCCTCGAGCCACATGGCACTCAGTCCAAGCAGCCAGAGCTCACCCCCTTGGCCAGCTCTGGCGTTATTGACAGTTGCCACTCACACTTTAACACCCCTGAGGTCCACAGGGGGATGGCCAGCCTCTCCACACTGACCCATGCCAACATGGTACTCACCCTTCCCGATTGCAGCAGATCATTTGAAGTGCTTCCGGCACTGCGCCCATGTGTGCCTCACCACGTCGTGGCTGCTCACCCACGATGCCACTTCCTCCCATGTCTTCTTGATGAGGTGCGGTGGCCTCCTTCTCCCGTCTCTGGGGACAAGGATGTCCCTTGTGGCAGCCACCTCCTCCAGGAGGGCTGCAAGACACTCATTGGAGAAACACGGAGCCAACTGCCCTTCCGCCTGCCGTGTCCAACTGCACTCAAATCCATAGCGAGAGTACAGGAGACGTCCTTCCATGGCAGCCTTCCAGGGGCAGCCTGGGCCGCTTTTGAATCAGCCGCCGGGTCGACATTGAAGCCAATGGACATCATGCCCCCGCCCACCCCTTCTCAGAGCTTCCCCAGCTGCCTTTCACGCTGGGTGGGTCTTAATTGGCCCACCAGTGTGAAATCACCTTCCGGACCCAATTGCAGGTGACAGTCGGCTTCCCAACCGCCTCCACCGAGGCTGCCTTCCAAGAGCAAAATTCTGCCCTAAGTTCCCCACTCTCATTAGACCCTTGGTTAGGCTCTAATCTGGCAGGTAATTTGTCTGCACTGCAGACACACAAAATATTTGTTCAGCATCTCTGCCATTTCTTCATTTCCCATGATAATTTCTCGTGTCTCTCCCTCTTAAGGGAACAGCGTTTACTTTAGCAACTCTTCTTTTTTATATGCACGTAAAAGCTCTTGCAATCTGTTTTTATATTCCTGGCTAGTTTACTCTCAAATTCTACTTTTTTCTCTTTTATTAACTTTTTGGTCACCCTTTGCTGGCTTCCAAAACCGTCACAGTCCTCAGGCTTTTTACTATTCTTTGCAACATTACAAGTTTCCTCTTTTAACCTAATACTAGCCTTAACTTCTCCAGCCAGCCAGGGATTGAATCTTTCTCACTGAGTTTTTATTTTTTTAATGGAATATATTTTTGTTGAATATTTTGAATTGTTTATTTAAATGTTTTCCAATGTTTATTTACTACCATACCTTTTGGTCTATTTACCCAATCAATCTGTGCCAGTTCTCCCCTCAAATCTGGAAATTAATGGGAATAGAGATTTAAACTTTATACTTGGCCATGGTCTACAGTGCACAATATTCAATCCAGGAAGACAATAGCTTTGACATTCCTGGTCAAGACTCATGAGTGCTATGTCATTCACACTATCATGATCAGTGTATAATGTAAATGGTTTGGTTTGGAGATTTTATCGAGGAGTGAATCCTCTCATTGTTCATTCATTCCATGATGTGGAAGTGATAATGGAAGCAGCTATTTGATGTCTGATGTCTTCAGGTCTTTAGCTGTACCTTCTTTATCCAGTGCCTTAAATAAAGAATTCTAATCTCCTGTTATTTTTCTCCTTTTGCAGATGTTAGAACAAATGATCGAGGGATTTACTCATGCAATCTTCACCACCATTATTGTCATCTTTACGAAACAGTCAAAATTCAACTCAATATTACCAGATCAGGTAAGTGAAAGATAGGACTGACACAAGGTGGGGAAAACAGGCACAAACTGAAGCCAAATTTTTAAACTGTTTTTGCTGAGGTGACTGGGCAGTTTTTGTTCAAGCAAGGAAGATGAAGATATTAAAACTATGAAGGGATGGGACAGAGTATATAGAAGCAGACTGCTTCCAGTGATTGAGTAGTCTAGAATAAGGGATGTAAATATAAGATTAAATGTAAGCAATTAGAACAGAAAGCACAAGGAACCTTTGTACAAGAGGGGGCTCTGAGCTTTTGAAAAATGCTTCCAGAGTTAGTGATTGAAGGAGAAACCATGGGCAGAATTTTACAGTCCCCCAACAGGCGGGGATGGGGTGCTCATAAAATTCCCAGGGTGGCGTTCCCACCACTCTCCCTCCCCGCCCCCGCCCCCCCACCTCCTAACCTGACCACAATTTTACAAGAGGTGGGCGAGGCCTACAGCATGGTTCACCTGCCCTTGCCCCAATTGAGGCCCTTAAGTGGCTAGTTATTGGCCACTTAAGAGTTGCTTCCCACCCGGCCTCAATTTTGAGGCTGGTGGGAGGATTTCTGGGACAACGGATAAGCCAAGCAGGTCACCCTGCTCAAGCCTCAGGTAGAAAGGTGGGCGGTGCCTCCATCAAGGGCCTCGTTCCACTTCAGCTTCCTCTCCCCCCCAAGGTCTGCCTCCCACAGGTACTCCCTGCCCCCTGGACTCTCCATCAAGAACCCCAACCCCTCTCCCCATCTCCCTTGGGCCCAACCTCCCGTCCCTGCTGTGAACTCCCGCCCCTGCACTTAACCTGGTCCTGGACTCTGGAACTTGGAATCTGGGCCTGGTGATGGCTGCCACTGGCACCGCTGGGACTACAGAGCTGCTGGCCAATCAGACTGGCCTGAGGTAGGACTTTCACCCAAGTGAGGGGAAGAAGTCTCCAGCCAATTAACACCCCGTGGAGTGGCAAATATCTGCAGGGCTGCTGTATTTGGCAGGGACTCTTTAGATAGCCAGCGGGAAACCTCATTATCTGAAAAATCCTGCCCCATGTCAACATTTAAGAATAAGATGGTTGGTTGATAGATGGTTGGAGGAAACGTGAGTAAAAGGTTATGGGACTGGGACCTGCATATGGGACTGCAGCTCATTTGGTGGATAAACACCAGCAAGGACTCATTTGGTTGAATGCCCTGTTTCCATGTTGTAATTTAAATGTAATCCTATAACAGTAGTTTGTACTCACACCTCTCTCTCATCTGTCCTGTTTTAATTTGGAAATCCTGACATTTAATAACACTACTGAGATTAGCAGCAGTGCATAATACTCCAAAGCTGGAAAAATCATCTGATTTGATAGTCCTACAGAAAACAGTGCTCCATCCCAAGCATGGATCTGAATTCCACCCTTGCAAAACAATGTAGGTGAAGAGATCTGGGCGGTGGTGACAAATAGTTAAGATTATAAAAGACAAGAGCTCTCACACGTCTGAGTACTCATGAGATGTCTGGAACTCACCGTCATACCTGATGTACATTGCATTATTTCCAGATGATGAACAATCTTTTAAAACTTTTGTTTTGGCTGGATTATTTGTCTGAGTTAAGACTCTGGAGTACATTTTCTATTGAAAGGTAATGCCCATTACATCTGATCGTACTATCGATTTTGAGAGGAGTTGAGGCCTCTTTTCAAATGGATGGGGCACTGTAGTATATTCTGTCTCATGAATTAATTGTCCTGAACAATCCAAGTTGTCACACCTCTCACTCTTCTTGATAGTATCAATAAATAATTTTAGACACATCATGATTCCAATTAAAGCATGAGATCATAACTATATATCATTCAAATGGAATCACAGGGGTGAAAAATAGGAAAAGGCAGTGAGGCCCAACTATCCCATCTATTTTCGATAACCCAAACCTTCCCACCTTCTTCCCATTATTTCTCAACCCCACCTACCCACCTTCTCCCTGTCTCTTTCAATCAATCTTCTCCTGTATCTTTTGACCCACCTTCTCCCTGTATCCCACAATCCCACCCATTCCCCATCTCCCAATGTGCCTTAATCCCTCTCCAAAAGTATTCTTAAATGTGTCTTGACCTCATTTACATCATCTATCCGTGGTAACTCATTCAACAACCTGATTACCTCTGGGTGGAGCGGAGTGGGAGGTGGGGGGAGTGGGGTGGGGGTGGGGGAAACGAAGAGGAATATATTTGTTTAAACTTTCTGTTGTACAGATTATGAAAAAGAATGATCTGAAGTGAGTTAGTTGTATTTCACAAGCCTCAGAGTACTGATGCCATCAAGCATGGCAGTGTACTGCTGTTTCATTCTTCGTAACAGCAGTCAAACCTAGAACGTGCCAGAGCTGTATGCCACAAAGTGATAGGTGTGGATCTGTGCATATGATTGATCACTTCATGTCAATGGCAGACCTTTGTTGGGTGAAATACTCAGACTGAGGGCCACTCTTAACCATTAGAATACAAAGAACTTCATAATGATGCCATTGTTTATTAGCACTGACATAGTATGCCATAAACATTCTGCAGATAAGATCTTCCTATTACTCAAAAATTAATAAAATATACAGCAGTGGAATACAGCGACAGGGTTAGTTTTCTCTTTTACTGTTTCACAGACACATAGCTTTCAGTGAACCGGCAGAAGACAAACCAGTCAGTCATTAGCACTCCAGGGAGTTTTCTGTAAATACAGTGAACACAAAAAGGCTTCCCACAAAAATGTTTTACCAGAAGCGTTTCTATTTTTACTTTTGCTGAAACAAAACACTCCTTCAGTGTTTTCTTGAGCGTTCCACTTGGGACGGACTTTAACTGATTTGGAAAGGACTGCAGCCAATCCAGAGGTTAGGAATTGAATGCTTTTGTGTGTTAAGATTTTTCAGGATGGTCTTGAATAATAACAGGATAGGACATTTGGGATGTATTAACCCTGAGATTTAGTGAACTTTAGGAGATTATTACAAGCAAATACCGCATCTATATACTCATAAGTAACATACCCATCAGGGACTAAGAGCTGCTCCTATCAATGTTTGTTCTCAGCATTAAGCATCAAAAGGTGCTTAACTCCATCCCATATTCATATCCTTAGTCTCAGGATATGATGTATTTCTCGCATCATGTGCTATCCCTTTGTCTAAACTGGAGTTAAACCAGCTCTGTCCATTTCTGCAGAACATCACACAGCCTGCTTTTGGTACAAAACAGCCAGCTGCTGTCATGCTCCAGTTCTTTCAAAATGATCTAGTCTCAGTGCTTTTCCATGATATATCTATTCTAACTGTAACACTGCCAAAGAACATTAATCCTCATCTTCTAGGCAATTGGCAAGCTTAATCACCTACGCTAACTATCCCATGATGCTCTGTGTTAAGTTGTCAGCCTATAATATTTAATGTTTTCTTATATCACGCTCTGATGAAAGCAGACTATTGACCAGCCCTCTACGTGAATGGGTCAGAGCCATGATGGGGTGGGGTGTGATTTAGGATATGTGTTGTTGGCCAGGATATTGCAAAAGGGTGATCGCCACCAAGGAGGGCAAATCAGAGCTGGTTGCTACTGCTGGCTGGCATGTCCCCCATCCCAACAACTGAATTTAGAAGGAAAGTAAATGAGTGTGGAAGGAAGTCACCCTTGAGCCCACTCTGGTTGTGGATCACTGGTAGGTCATAGGGAAATGTGGATTGGAAAGATTTTCAATAGGCAAAAATAAAATCAGAGAAAAATGAAAGAATATGGAGAAACTCAATTGCTCTGTGACTGGGTGATTTTGAAAGAATCAGTTGAAGCAACACCTTTAGCTGGGAGGGAGCTCTCCCCTGGGGTGCCACTGCAGAGTGGGTAGGGGAAATTATGCCTAGGAGGGTGGCTCTACAGAGGAGAGAGGAAGTCCCTAGTGAATGGCGTTGGCCCCTGTTGTGTTGATGGACAGAGAGGCTCTACTGAGCGAAGGTGACTCTCTTAACATAAAATTTGAGGTGATTCACTTTTCACGGTTGCCTGAATGCTGTGATAACCCTAATGGAAACATTATTTGTATTCCTTCAACCGGAATACAAGATGCAAGCTGGATGATTCCATTGCCCAAGGTGTAAGAGTAAAATCAGCTGCTAGGTTTCTGGAGTTTTTATCAGAGACTCCCTGCATGGTGAGAAACAGTAAATATTCGCTATGGAACTGGAGGCCGAGCAAGTGAACAATGATATCTTTTGGCATAAAAAGTCCAATTTGGAAAACCTATCCCCTTTGATGTTTCCACTAGTAGGTTCAATAAATATAAGTTAGTCGCCAACAAATCCAATAAGGAATTTAGGGGTTCTGATGAAAGGTCATCAACCTGAAAAATTCCTTCTCTGTGCTTTCTCCACAGATGCTGCCTGACCTGCTGAGTATTTCAAGCATTTTCTGTTTTTATTTAAGGAAATTAGGGGAACTTCATCACTTAGAGAACACTTATAATGTGGAACAGAGTTAACATTCATTAACTCTGTTTCTCTCTCCACAGATGCTGTCAGACCTGCTAAGTTTTTCAGCATTTTCTGTTTTTATTATATTTCCAGCATCTGCAGTATTTTGCTTTTAACTTATGCTGTGGAACTTATTACCGCATGGAGGAATGGAGGAGAATAGCATAGATGCATTTAAGGGGAAGCTTGATCAATACAAAATGAAGGATGGAATAGTACAATATGTTGATAGGATGAGATGAAATAATGTAGGAAGCGGCTTGTGTGAAGCAGAAACATCGGCATAGACCTGTTGGACTGAACAGCCTGTTCTATGCTGTGGACACTATGTAACTTGCAATCACATAAGTACTGAGTGAATTTTGCCTCAACCTTACATTAATAGTATGCATAAAAAGTATCTTTCTCTGATACAAAAGCCAGTTTCACTGACAGGAATTCTCATATCTGGCAGTGCTTAGTTGCTTTAATTATTTGTCCCTTTTGAGATATAGGACTAGCTATAGGTCCCAGAAGAAATTCAACAGCAGCATGAAGAGCCTTGGCTTCTGAAAGCATAAATACATCAACTACTTATTAAAATGCTTGTTACTTCCCTCAATCTTTCCTCTTACAAGCTATAATGAATAGGGACCTATTGAGCCTGGCATAACCCCAATATTAAATAGCATTCAAACTCGGGCATTCTGAACACATTCTGCTACGTTGCACACCTACAAACTCAGGTTAACCTTTAACCATTCTGAAACAAATACATGACTCCATGGTTTTGTCTTTTGGCCTGTCCTATTTTATAACCTTTAGCGATACAAATATAAAAATATTATAAACACATGAGCTTCTAGTTAACCTTTTCCATTTTGAATTTCCATGTCTCTGTTTACTATGTAAACTTGTCACACTGTAATTGCATCTTCCTGCCAATGGAGGCATTAACAGTGCCACCATTAGAAAGGAAGTGTAATTATAGTGGGATAACTTTACTTAGGGCAGAACTTTGCCCTCGTCGGGCAGGCTTGGGGTCGGGTGGGAGTGGTCAGGAAACTGACCACCGCCCGCACTCAGGGCCGGACCGCAATTTCACACAGGCAGGACAGTTAAGGCCCGCCCAGCGTGAAATGCGTGCTTCAGCGCTCAGCGCTGCCTGTGTGGAGGGGGTGGGTGCGAGCACGCAAATTCACGTATGTGCATGGGTGTGCGCTGGAAAAGCTCCCTGAGGCACAGAGCTGCCTCAGGGAGATTAAGATATGAAAAATAAGATGTTAGAAAACATGTCCCCTCATGTGACTCTGTCAGGGACATGTTAGAAATTAGTATGAAATTTAAAAACATTTTTTAAAATTACAGATTGAAACTTCATCCTGCCTGCCAACCGTAAAGTTGGACGGGCAGTGAAAAATTTAAATCAATTAGATTGTTAATGGACTTAATAGGCCTTATAATTGTCAGCGGGCGTGCTGCCAACTCCCACGTGCGCCTGCTGACCGAAATATCACACGTCATTTTATGCTCGAGCGGGTCGGGCACGTGCCCGCCTGCTCAACGAAAAATTCTGCCCTTAGTTTCTACTTGAAAAGGGGTGATAGAAATTTAAATGGGTAAGTATAAAATTAAGGCCACATGAATCACTTTAAAATGAGGACTGAATAATGTCTCTATATCTTGGTTAAAATTAATTCAAGAGCACTACTTGCACTTAAACATTCCATGTGCATTACCACAGATTGACTAGTATTTGTTACTTATGCAACTCCTAACTGAGGGCGCTTTCTGTTTACAGCAAAAAAGGTGAGGAAGTTTTGGGATGGAGAGAAAGCAGTAATGGTGGCCTTAATTGGTACAACTGTGGTGCTGCCTTGTGAAAATCACAACCACATTTGGACGGAGAGACACAGTGAAGAAGAGCAACAGGTGGTCCATTGGGACAGATCACCTCCTGGGATCTGGCATGACCAGGCTGACCGGCTGATTGATCTCTACGCTTCTGGGGAGCAGCGATCTTATGGCCCTCAATTTGTCAGGAAAAGGATGAATATATCAGAGACAGCATTCGCTGATGGTGACTTTTCGCTGACGATCTCTAACCTTCGCTTTGGTGATGAAGGAATCTACTCGTGTGATTTGCACCACCATTACTGTGGGATTCATGAGCGACGCATCTTCAATCTCTTTATTACAGAGCCAATCAGAATGAACTTTACACATAAAACATGTAAGAGTTTTTTGCATTATGTTTCCATAATAATTATACACATTAAATTTATAGGAGCCCATCTGTTACTTTAGGTGTTACATTCTGCAACAAAAAAAGAGCAAGGTAGTCTTAATTTCTTTATTTTTGGTTTTATTTTTCTCCCTTTCAAACAGACTTTGGGACAGAATGGCCTCTTCCTGTCCCTGTGTTCCTCCCCTCTTGAAGGTACGGAACCTTGCAGGGTAGAATTCCATTCTCTATGCGTTAACTTACTCGGAGTGTCAGCATGTTATCAGTTGAGGTATCAGTTTAGCTGGTCCTGTTCTTATCCAATATGCATATTTTCAATAGGGGTCACTGAATAATAACTAGGAGTAGGAACCCTGAGGAAATTTTCACTAGCTCTGGGATGTTGACACTTTAACACACTTGCTGCTGCCATGGCCAAGAGTAACTAACTCAGAATAGACTGGGATTTGAATTACATCTCAGTGCCTTTTACACACCAGGATACAAAGGAAGCTTCTTGCAGTCTCCATACTGCACAGTGGCAGAGGTCTACAGCACCCTCTCTTCATTCAGTTGTTGTTATGTGAGGACAACAGTGATGTTCAACCAATTAAGGAGGTAGTTGAGGGGATCTCACTGTGGATCTTAAGCATGTCACTTAACAGACCATGATATCTTATCGGCTGTACTTGTTGACAATGTTAGATGCACAACCTTTTGACTGAATGCAGAGATGTACTAAAAGCAATTGCAAAAAGTCAGAGACTTTGATTATGTTGTCTCTTTGCCCTCTCTACTTTGCTGCCTCTTTCTTCCTATTCTATCACTTTTCGCCTTCCTAGTAACTGTGTTTTCCTGTCTTTCTCAGCCTCCTTTCCATCGCTTCACTTCCTTCATTCTGACCCTCTTTGCACCTATCTCTCATCTATACTTAAATCAACATTTATTTACAAACAAATGACTATCAAAGCAAAAGATGGAAAATTGTGATCTAGCTGTGGTTCATATTGTGAGCTAGCTCTGATTAATGAGTAGGTTCAGTTGTGAGCCAGTCTTAATTGAATCATAGAATGGTTACAGCACAGAAATGGACTATTCAGCCAGTCAAGCCCAAACTAGCTCTATGCAAAAGCAATTTCGTTCATGCCACTCCCGTATCCTTTCCCCTTGACCCTTCAATTATTTCCTCTCAGGTGCTTCTCCATTTCCATTTTGAAAGTCACGATTAAATCTGCCTCCGCCACCCTTTCAGACAGTACATTCCAGATCGTAACCACTCGCTGTGTAAAAAAGATTGGTGAAAGGATTTGGTTGTGATCTAGCTGTGATTGATGAATGGGTTCATTTGCATGCAGTTGTTTACTCTCACACTATGCCTTTGCTTTCAGAAAAGTTTTATCTAATTTTTCACATTAGATAAAGACAGGTGGGCAAATCGATATGCTCCAGTCACTGCTTCAGACTCAAGGGAAAGTACAATTTTCCACTCAGACTCTTTGTATAAAGAAGAGATTGATCCTTTTTGTTTGAGATATTTGATCTTACAAATAAACCATGACAATTAAGATGCGGGCTAGATTTTACCAACCCTCTAAGGACAGGTGGTGGGGGGACGCCATAAAATGGCGAGGGAAGGTGGGGAGGGTGGTGGTGGAGTGCCTGTTGACTTCCTGCCGCCATGGCGTTTTACCACTGGCATGTAAGGTGGAAGACAGTCCCCTGTTCTGAAGCCAACTGAGTCACTTAAATGGCCAATTAAGGGCCCCTTCCACCGCCACTGGCATTTTACCAGCGATGGCGGGTGGGCACTCTGCCACATGGAGAGACTGCCTAGTGAACATTGGTGGCCTCCCTGCAGCATGGGTGTAGGACCTTCTAACCAGGCACGCTGTGGCCCTGAGAGGATTCCCCTGGTGGCAATGGCTGCCCCTGCGACAACACTTACCCTCCTTTTCCCCCTTTTGCAAGGGCCTGCCTGACTGGCCCTGGCCCTAGTGACACCAAACCCCACTTCCCAGTTGCAAGGACAGCCTGATCCTATGATGCCCTCTCTGCTAGTTGTAGTCCCAGTGGTGACCACTGCACCCAGTGGTACTGATTAGCTGTTGACCCTTGATTGGCCAGCAGATGGGGCAGGTGACCAGCCTTTGAAGGGATGGGAGCCCAGACGGCAACTAATTAGACAATTACTAGAGCAAAATTCCAGCCACTGTGTTTGGTTGCTCTGAGAACTGTATCAATTTGAATTGATCAGTGCTGAAACCTAACTGCCCTTTTTTACGTACTTTGTCCCAAGGTGAGAAGCCAGTATATGACAGTTACTCTCACACTTCAGCCATTGTTTCTATTTCTGTTCTTTTGAGTCATAGAATGGTTACAACTGCAGATGGAGATCATTTGGCTCATTGTGTCCATATGAGCTCTCTGTAAGAGCTATTCAGCTAGTTCTACTCCCCTGCCTTTTCCCTGTAACCCTGGAACGTTTTCCTCTTCAGATAATTATCCAATTCCCTTTTGAAAGCCACGATTGAATCTGCCTCCGCCTCACTTTCAGGCAGTGCATTCCACATCCTAACTACTCGCTGCATAAAAAAGATTTCCTTATGTCATGTTCAAACACCTAATTATTTTGCACTACTCCATGATTAAGGTCACTTTAAATAATACTAACTTGAATGACACACAGGGCTTGAGCTTATGGCTGGAAGTGCAACATAGTATTGTCATTGCTGTCAGGCTGACCTATAGTTGTTTCTTGAGGCCTGTTGTATAGATTGGAATACGGCTCATACTTTGGTGTAAGTCTTTAACATCTTGGGGGTTACCATTGACCAGAAGCTGAACTGGACCAGCCATATAAATACTGTGACTACAACAGCAGGCCAGAGGCTGGGAATTCTGCGAAGAGTAACTCACTTCCTGACTCCCAAAGCCTGTCCACCAGCTACAAGGTACAAGTCAGGAGTGTGATAGAGTACTCTCCACTTGCCTGGATGAGTGCAGCTCCAACAACACTCAAGAAGCTCAATACCGTCCAGGACAAAGTAGCCCACTTGATTGGCACCCCATCCACCACCTTCAACATTCACTCCCTCCACCGCCGACACACAGTGGTAGCAGTGTGTACCATCTACAAGATGCACTGCAGAACCTCACCAAGGCTCTTTCGACAGCACCTTCCGAACCCACGACCTCTACCACCTAGAAGAACAAGGGCAGCTAATGTACAGGAACAAGGGCAGCTAATGTACAGTACCACCACTTGAAAGTTCCCCTCCAAGTCACACACCACTCTGACTTGGAACAATGGGCTGAATTTTCCCCCCGTCAGGGGAGGGGGGGGGTTGTGCGGGGGCAGACGGGAGTGAGCGCGAACCCGACCGGTGCACCCGATCGGGTGCGCACCGCCATTTTACATGGGTGGACCAATTAAGGCCCACCCAGCGTGACGCACACCCAAAAGCACTGTGCACTCCCTGTGCAGGCGGGGGGGATTTCCTGAGTCGGGGCCTGCGCTCTTTCATGCATGCGTGCAAAAGGTGCCTCAGAGAGATTAGTTTAAGTTTTGAAAAATTTAATAAAGGAGAAAAAAATTTAAGGACATGTCCCCTCATGTGAAACTGTCACATGAGCTGGGACATGTCCATTAATTTTTTTTAAAATTTTTTATTTAATTAATAAACCCTTCATGAAACCTCATCCTGCCTATGGGCTCTTCGCCTGCCTGCCAACCTTAAGGCTGGACAGGCAGCATTCTAAACAACTTTAATTAGTTTCTTAATTGCCTTAATAGGCCTTTGACAGTTCGGCAGGCGTGCAGCCCGACATCACTGCGCGTCATTTTACATGTTGGTGAGCGGGCCCCGCCCCTGCTCGCCGACCCAAAAATTCTGCCCTATATTGCCATTCCCTCAAAATCCTGGAATTCCCTTCCTCACAACACTGGGCATTCCTGCAACACATGGACTGCAGCGGTTCAAGAAAGCGACTCACCACCACCTTCTCAAGTGCAATTTGGAATGGGGAATAAATGCTGGCCTAGTCAGCAACGCCCATGTCCTGTGAACGAATAAATTACAGAAGGATCCCCAGTTATACAAATGCCACATTAATAAAATCCATTTAGATAATAGACAGAATCTCATCACTGAAGGTTTTTAATAATTGAGAGCACACTGCATTAAAGATTTTTAAATATTTCCACTGTCTAGTAAAACCTTAAGCTTTATTTTAAAGTGAGAATAACAGGACCTTTTCTAATGCAGTTAGGCCTCATTGGGAGTGTGGTGTCAACTGCTATAATTTCAGTATTGCAGCTATATTGTGTATGTCGGAAACCAGATGGACCAGCCCTCATATTATTCATGGCGGTTTGACAGATAGGGGGAGATTTGGACCCATTTTTGACCCTGACATGGTCATTGCACTCAAGGTGTGTGTTAGAAGCTGGAAGCCAGAGGCTTTTCTGAAATCGAACATTTGGCCTTTTCTAAATAATTCCACTGAGCTGTGGACACCCTATTGGGCTTCCTGAGGCAGCTTCCCTGTTTCCTTTGGACCATCAGCGGTCCTCAGGTAGATCCTGTGTGTGGGAGGACACACATGCCGCAGCTGCCGGCAAATAGTGGTACGGAGCCAAGAGAACACTCCTGCTCCCTATATCTCCAGCAGGGAATGTCAATATGATATTGGACATATTTCAAACAAACTTTGTACACGACAGAGCTTCACAAAATTGGATCTTTTCGCCCCATTTTGCACCCACAAAAAGGGTGAAACAAAGTCACATTGCTCCCCCAGAGAATTTTCAGAGAATACTAACATAGCTTTGTACTCAGTGAGTGCTGCAGAAAGATGAGGGGAACTGGAAAGCAACAAAGATTGTGTCATATGCGATAGATTTTTCCTGAAATGGAATGTTCAAGGCAAGACTGATACAGGAAAGAAAAATACAGGAAAGAGAGAGATCAGAAATCAAAGGGTTTAATTGTAAGACCCCCAACCCTTGAATGATGTTAATTTAGGGCACTGAAGACCTAGGAAGGAGTATATTGCAACTTAATAATTACGAAGCTATGGCAAGATCCAGATGCCGCAACACATGTCTGAAGTCTCTGGACGAAGAAAATAAGTTCTTTCAGCTCCATCCAGAACACTACCATTAAAAGGGAAAGGAGAAGTAAGGAAATAGCAGTCAAATCCAAAGTAAATAAGGGCTGGCTATTGCTAGTGTTGGACATCTTCCCATATCCCCATCTTTTTGACATTAATGCATTCAGGATCCCCAACATAAAGCTCCAGTCTTAAAGAACTCCTTCAAAAAAATAAATCTTATATGAAGGAGGATGTTTAGGATTTTAATTAAATACGAGAAAGTAAAAACATTAGTATTAAAATTGTCACATGTAATTAAAGAGATTGCTTCTGCTGCAAAATACAGAATTTATCCCAGTCAACATCAAATTGGTACAGTCTTGGCAGGAGAGAGCAATGTGCTAACTAGCCTCTCAAAGCTCGTTCTTATTATCTTTTTTGCTTCTGCCTTTTGAGCTTTTCTTCTTCCTCCTGTCCTCCTCGCTACTCGTCTAATACCCACACCTCATGACATTATTATTCCTTTAAAAGGTGTTTTACATCCCCAACTGTTTTATGAAAGTTTGCTTCTAAGAATTTCCAGAAGTTCTGAGACATGAGCTGCATCCTGTTCAGTTGATTTGATACATATGGGAACCATGTGGAACTGGCTGCATTCCAGCAGCTCAGGATTTTTCAATCCTCTGAAAAAACAACAATCAGGGTCATTTATTTTAACAAAGAAAATAATGATTTGTAAAAGGAGAGTGTTAAATGATGTAAAATCTCAATGTTTTTTTTTAAACCTAGAAAACATGTCAGAATATAAGTGGCTTGATGGCCAGGATTCCTGAATTTGATACAGCTGTGAACCGAATCACCAGTCCGCCTTCGTCCGTGTGGATCTTGGTTCTAATCCACAAGTGAAGGATACTGGGGCCTTTGTTCCAGAGGCACACTGAAAAGAAAGGTCAAGCAAGACTTTGAGATTAGGAGATTACTACTTTACTCAGGAACTCTCCTTGAACCGGAGTGAAAGACGATGATTACCATTGATAATGCAGTGCTGGTGTCTGGGAGTGCTCAAAGCTGGACATTCCAGGCAACCAGGGTGTTTTGGTAACTGTAGTTTAGAAACCTAACATATTCAAAAATTTGATAGTTGATGGTTTGACTGCAGACTGTTGTGTGCACTGTTGATAATGATATACACAGTTGATGTTTGAGTAGAAAATTAGCTGTGTACATGGCCACGTTGAAAATCTGAAGATGTTGCTTTCACTTGATGTCATTGTTATGTGACAGAGAAACTGACTTGTAATGGAGTTGAGGTACATATTGGTCTTGACCTAACTGAATGGCAGATAAGATGCAAGGGGCTGCATAATCTACTCCTATTTTTGTATCCATTTCTAAAAATGTTAGTTACAATTAGTCCAAGTTAGGATGAACCAGTATTCAAAGAGATCAACAGAGGTTTTATGTGTTTTGGCTTTGCTGTGGGCTGATTTAGAAGATGCATTGTGTTGTGTTTGGTAAAATATTTCAGGTCTCCTCCAGTTGCAGATGAAGCTGCTCTTAGACCCTGTTGATTGCTGTCCTGCTGAGAGATATGCTAGGGCCCTTAGATACTTGGCTCCCAGGTGTTTAGTCCCTCTTTTGAGACTAGCAACCCTGCTCAGTATCCTGCCAAGAAATAGTTACTTGTTTTAATCAAGTTCAAAACTGGAAAGACAGAGGTGAGGAGGACGGGGTGTGAGCAGCAGGATTTGAGCCAAGTATTTACTGCTAATACACATGCATCAAACACATGAATAAATGGATAACTCACAGTAATCAAATGGAACAATGGAATTTAATTTTAAAACCCAGGCCGGAATTTTCCAGCCCCCCCACCCCATGGCGGGGCCGGTGAGCCACTGAAATTTGTTCACATTGGGACCGGAAGACCCCATCAGCATGAGTGGCTTGAAAATTCCAGCGCCAGACTTTTGGCAGCTGCTTTGTTGTAATCAAGTTTGAATGCTTATCCATATAGCGCCCTTAATATAGTAAAACACCTCAAGCTTCTTTTCAGGATTATCAAACAGAATTTGACACAGAGCCAAGTAAGGAGATATTAGGACAGATGACCAAGAGCTTGATCAACAAGGTAGACTTAAGGAGTGTCTTAAAGCGGGAAAGAGAGGTGGAGAGATTTCGGGAGGGAATTCCACAGCTTAGGCCTCAGCAGCTGAGGCACGGCTGCCAATGATGGAGCAATTAAAATCTGAGATCAACAAGAGGTAGAATGGAGGAACACAGATATCTCAGAGGCTTGTAGGGTTGGAGAAGGGTACAGAGATAGGGAGGGGCAAGGTCAATGAGGGATTTGGAAATTTTGAGAATTGAATTTTAAAATTGAGGCGTTGCTTAACTGGGAACCAGTGTAGGTCAGTGAGCATAGGGATAATGGGTGAACAATGCGAGTAATGCGAATGGACAATAGAGTTTGGGATAAATTAGGTTAATGGAAGATGGGAGGCCTTCCAAGAGTGGGTTGCAATGGTCAAGCCTAGAATCAATAAAGCATGCATGAGGTATTCAACTACAGATAAGCTGAGGCCAGGGAGGAATCAGGCAAAGTTACAAAGGCAGAAATAGGTCAGTACCTCATGTCTTGATCAAATACAACTCTAAGTTTCCTAACAGCCTGGTTTAGCCTTAAAACAGTTGTCAGGGAGGTGGATTGAGTCGATGGCTAGCAAATGGAGTTTGTGGCAGAGACGAAGATGAAAATGGCTTTTGTCTTCCTAATATTTAGTTGGAGGAGATTTCTGCTTATCCAATACTAGATTTCGGACAAGCAGTCTGACAATTTAGTGGAGGGTTTAAGAGAGGTGGTGATGAAGTAGAACTGGGTGTCTTCAGCATACATGTGGAACCTGATGTTGTGTTTTCAGATGATGTCACTGAGGGGCAGCATTCAGATGAGAAATAGGAGGCAGTCAAGAATAGATCCTTGAAGGACACCAGAGGTAATGGTCCAGGAACAGAAAGAGAAGCCATTGCAGGTGATTCTCTGTCTATGCCTGGTTAGGTAAGAATGGAACCTAATGAATACAATCCTACCCAGCGACTGTAACAGATGCAGTCAGTGGTGCAGGAGTCATACCACCAATCATAATATAATATTGTCCTTTTGGGTGTAAACCAATGCATAATTGAAAAGCCAGAAAGTCGTTATGCTAGAAGGGGCTGCCAAACTCGCATCTGACCAGTCCTCAACAGCACAAAGTGCAGTATTGCGCTGTACACAGGGGAAAGACTTATACAGCAATGTAACTCATGGATCCCAAAGCACAGCAGTGTGACTAATAAACCCCATTATATAGGAGTATGGCTGACACACTTCATTGTGCAGCAATGTGACCGATATACCCCGTTACATAATCATTTTGTCCAACAGACAGTGTTATATTCCAGAAAGCCAGTTGGTAAAGGAAAGAGCTGGAGCCAATCTTTATGCACTTATCTAAGCATTTATTTGCAGAGTTGCACATTACAAGCATACACTTCCAAATCAAACGATCACAGTATCTTTCGCAATCTCTCCTTTGCCTCCACCTATCGCTGGCCTTCTATCCAGCTTCACCTGTTCCACCTCCCTTAAACAGTATATATTTCACCACATTTCTACTCCCCTTTAGCTCAGAAGAAGAGTCATATGGACTCAAAATGTTAACTCTGTCTTTCTCTCCACAGATGCTGTCAGACCTGCTAAGTTTTTTCAGCATTTTTTGTTTTTGTTTCAGATTTCCAGCATCCGCAGTATTTTGCCTCAATCACAGTATCAACCTGTGCCTAGTTTTAGGGGTAGAGTGAATCCCCAGTTAATTTCCACTACCTGCATAAAATTAAACACAATTAATATACAATTAACAGCCAGTAACAAATGTTTTAAACTTTTAAGCTCTAACTACATTTTGCTAAAGTATTTGACAGAGCTCTTCCTCAGTTCAGTGCTTGTTGCCTTGCATGAGATACTGATTGACCAATAAAAGCATTCAGGTTAATGCCCTGGAGAACAGTATGATGTGATCAGTGACATAACTCCTGCACCACCAATTGTATCTGTCATTATCACTATTTGTTATTTTTAAGTGTTAGACTAATTATAAAATTAAAGTAGAAATTGTCACTACACACACTTTCATCGGAGCTGAAGTTAACAACGTGGCAGGATGTTGTGGTGCAGGGATGAGTCAGGGACTCTTGTGTGCCTGAAAGTTCCCTGGGTTGTGATCCTGCTTAGTTAATCCTGGCTCTCGTGCTTGGCAGCCCCTGTGCATAGTTTAGTGTCTGAACCAAAAGTAAGACAGTTTCCGTCCAGCCTAACTCACATTTCTCAGGCACTAATACCTAGGAATGCTCTGTGCAAACACCAAACTCCTGTGTTGGAGTGCCATGTTCTATAGAAAGATTAAGGCCCAGATTTTTGCCACCGAGGCAGGAAGCTAAATTTGGAAAATTTTCCAACTTGCCGGAAAGCCTCAGTAAAAAATACCCCAAATCATTCGATTTTTACTCTGGGTTTGTGGGGGGTTGGGGGTTAGAAGCAAGTGTAGGATGGAGTCAGGCCTGTTGATCCCAGAAGCAGAGTGTAGATGGCCATTGGGGGTGGTGGACAAGTGCCGAGGCAAACTAGTTAGAAGGCCTGCTTTGGTCCTCTGGAACTTTGTCCCAGTTGTTTCAGAAGCTTTTAGGCCCTCCAGACCCTACCTCTCACACGCCCAAACAGCAACCCCCATGGCCTCTCATGCCCTCCACCCACACCCCACCATGGCCCATCATACTGTCCACGCCAAGTCCATAGCCACTCACCCAGTATCACCATGGGAAAACTTCAGGAGCTTTGTGGCGATGAAAATAAACTTCTAACAATATAATACAGCTCTCACCCCTACGCACTTGAGAGTGAAAACCTTCCATTCATAAAACCCATTCTCTTATAAAAACAAATTTCTATTCAGACCCCACATCAAAGTCAGCTAATCCTTTAATAGCTTTTTTAAAGTGTCAGTCAAATTGTGAACCCAGAACCCCCTGAAGATAATTTTAGCTTTTGAAAATCAGCTAAACATTCATAATGACATAACATTAGCCCTTGGGGAAATGTCATCAAAGAATTCTATTGAAACTGCATGAACAGATGCTACTGTTTATTTTTCTAACCTGCAGCAGATGGCTTATCAACCCAAAGCTGTCTAGCAGAGTGTTTTTTTCACTCTCAGTGACAGCTGCAATCTCTCTTCTCAAAATCCAAGGCCCCAAGTTCTCCTTCCAGGTGAAACAGTGATTTACTTGTACTTTCAATTACTGTATTCGCTGCTCATGATCCCCTTTTCTCCATATTGAGGAGACCAAACGCAAACTAGGCGACGGCTTTGTGGAACACCTCTGTTCAGTCCACATACAAGAGCATTGCTCCCACTCTGACCTTTCTGTCCTCGGCCTCCTGCAGTTTTCCAGTTTGCTGAAAACCTATTATGCTTCTAACTTTTTCAAGTTCTGATGAAAGTTTATTGGCCTGAAACATTAACTCTGTTTCTCTCTCCACAGGTGCTACTAGACCAGCTGAGTATTTCCAGCACTTTGATTTAGTTTCAGATTTCGAGCATCTGCAGGAATTTACTTTTGCACCATTGTGTGTGTTTGTATAAAAGGTGAGGCTATAATTACTGAACATTAGTTTACCCAATCATTAATTGCCAGCAGTAATATGTCTAAACACTGGACAAACAGTGCAAGGAAAAGTGAAATATCCATCTTAAAGAACCAACTTGCTGGAACTGAATATCCTTAATGGAGATCTGCTGGATTACTGCATTAGTCAAATCCCATCCATTCAGTTAAGTTGCAGGATTTGGTAGTTATGGAGTGGGTTATTTCCTCAATTCTGTTTGCTTACTGGTAGAGAATCTGAGGCACAGAAAATACTGACAGGCTGGTGTCTGCTGAATCGGGGGAGTTGTGAGATTCAGCCAGTGTTGAAACAGTGCTACAGTATATCTAATCCAGATCCTGCCTAGAGCAGAGTCCTTAAAGGTGAAGACCACACCAGGAGCTGAACTTCACAACCAAGCACCAGAGTGCCCAATGCTACTAACAATGCCACAAGAGGGCAAAGAAATTGACAACGTGTGGATTCCAAATCTTGAATGTGTGACTTTATTTTTGAGGAATTTATTTATTTGTTTATGTTTTTAGCATCTACATCAGTTGAAGTCCCGAAAGTCGTCAATGTTTTTATTCCGGAACGTTCTTCACATTTCCTTCATCAATTCGGATACATTCTGGCAACACTACTGCTGCTGGCCATTCTGATAACCATCATTGCTCTGATTACCCACCGACAGAGAAAGCGAGGTGACGTCTGTAGTTTTCTTATTTTTTCTGGTTACCTATTTTATATTTCCCTGCCTCTTTCCCCCCCTACTCCCGCCTTAAGACCTCTGTCAGGGGACATGGTTTACAGGTAAAAGAGTAGGGTTGGGGAGGGACTTTCTGGGCTGCTCTCTAGTCAGTTGCTAGGAGCTATGTGGGAAAGGTTCTTACTGCTCTCTCCTGTCTCCCGTTCCTGTGTGGGAGCTGCTGGCTTGTGCTTTCCACCTTGCCCCAAAAAGGTGGAAGAGATCAGAGATTCACCTCGTGCGTGTATGTATGTGCGCATGCATGTGTGTACACATCACATCATTGCCCTCTTATATTGCAGAGAGCCAGTTGGTGAAGGATAGGACTGGAGCCAATCTTTGCACAATTTGGTATTTATTTCCAGAGTTACACATTACAAGCATACACCTCCTAACAAACCAATGACAGTTTCCATCTGTGTCTATTTTAAGGGATTCCAGTGAATCTTCAGTTAATGTCCACCACCTACATAAAATTTAACGCAATTAATATACAACTATATCCTTCCCTTGAAAACATCAAGAACAAAAGGGCACAGACTTAAAATTAGAGCTAGACCATTCAAAAGTGAAATCAGAAAGCACTTTTTCACACAAAGGATAGTAGAAATCTGGAACTTGGTTCCCCAAATGGCCACAGATGCTGGGGGACAATTGGTGCTTTCCAAACTTTCAAGATTGATTTATTTTTGTTAGATAAGGGTTTGGAGTTGAGGTACAGATCAATCTTGATCTAATTGAATGGCAGAGCAGGCTCGAGGGCTGCATGGCCTCCTGTTTCTTTTTCCTAACTCAATAGTTAAGTTCAAAATGCAGCTTTGTCTCACAGGCCTGCACAACCCACTAAACAGAGAGCAGCTGAGGGATGCATGCTTGCCCTTTGAATTCCTTAGCTCACAACTGGGTTTTCCTTTTTCAGGTCTCCATTACAATGTGAAGACATCTCAGCCGTAAGTGTTGACTTCATCATTCAACCACCTCTCACTGCCAGCATAAACAAACTCTTCGGAAGACTTGTGATCAAACCATACACTTACCACATGACCTGAGCAGCTAGCCAGATAAACACTGAATTAAGGTCAATGGCCTTTGGATAGAGGTCTGTAGCCACGTAATGCAAGGATCTTGACCCTGTGGCTTGCAGTTCTTAAAGCTCCTCTTTGCATCCTAAGGTGAGGGAAAACCAAATGCTGGAGCTGCAAACATGCTCCTCTCCCAAAAAGCTCAAGGGTTCTGGCTGCAGAGGTAGCACCCTGCCACATGAGGAACCTATGTGGTGGAAATTGTTTTATATACATTCACTGATATCACTAGCAAGGTCCATCCTTAGGTACCCTTTATGAGGGGTTATTCTGCCTACAAGGCATTGCATTGGATGGCACTTTGGCTAAATTTGGGAAGTGCACTCATCTCCTGTGTCAGTCACATTCACTTTTTATTCTGGACTCCCAAATATCAATCTGGTATCCAGTCACCTGGTCCCCTCTCTCAGGCTCCCAATTTCCTAATTTTCTGTCTCCGGTTTTTGATCTCCTACTCCTCTTTCTCAGTCTCCAGTTCCCCCCTGCTGCCCTCTCTTAGCCTCTCACTATCCTGCCCTCCTTTCCCAGTCACCCAGTTTCCTACTCCTCTGTCTCAGGCTTTAGATCTCCCATTCTCCTTTCTCATGCTCCTGCTCCCCTCTCTCAGGCTCCCAGGTTCCTGCTCCCTGTTGTAGGGTGTTGGTTATAGTTCAGTAGGTTTGAAGAAGTCTTCGTAGTCATACATAGGTTAACTGTAAGACTTTATTGACTCTTAGATCTATTTACAAATATACAGTAAAGGGTGCAAATCAGGAGCTGTCTCCATGTTGCTGGTACACACGTCTCTGTCCAACACTCAACTGAACGTGGGTGCGGCGTATCTACTCTCTTAAATCACTGTGTGGGCAGTACTATACCCAGTCCCACATTAACCCTTTATGTGTTAGACCCTTATACTACACTCCCCTTTCTCAGGCTCCCAGTCTCCTTGCTCCTCTCTCTCAGGTTCCTGTTCCCCCTCTCTCACGCTCCTACTCCCCTCTTTCAGTCTCCTGCTCCCCTCTCTAAGACTTCCAGTTTCCTATTCCCCTGTCTGAGACTGTAGATCTCCTGTTCCCCTTTCTCATGCTCCCACTTGCCTGCTCCCTTATCTCAGGCTCCATGTCTCCTGCTTCCCTTTGTCAAACTCCTGCTTTTCCCTCGGGTTCCTGATCTCCTACTATTTCTCTCAGGCTCCTGATCTCCTTCTCCCCTCTCTCAGGCTCACATTATCATGCACCCCTTTCCTAGTCTCCTGCACTCCTCTCTCTGGCTTCTGCTCTCCTGATCCTTCTTTCTGGTTTTGATGTTCTGCTTCCTTCCTCTGTACAATATTAGTGCTGCATGTCACAGTGCTTGTTAAAATCTGCTCTCTGGGGAGCCTTGTTTACAGAAAAGGCAGCTTACAGGGGGTAACAAATGTTCAGTTTTTTTTCCTGAGGTGGGGGGATGTGGTGGTTTAATGTTTTATTTGTGTTCCCTTTACTTCAGGTATATTGGTAGTAAAATATATTTGCTTTACCTTTATTCATATAGAGGTCTACACTTGAACAAAGGCAGAATTGTTATGCAATTTTTAAAGAAACCAAAAATAAATTAAAATAAGCACTTGTCTCAGGAGCTTTATTGACTGCTAATGGTCACTCTCTCAATCTGTGCTTTCTCCCCAAATTAACAGGAGAACAGATGTTCCCCTCAACGATTTTGTGATTGACACGACTGACCTGAGACTGAACAAAAATGAGGGAATAAAACTGGGTATGTGTGACATTGGTAAGATTTGCTAAACGGTACACTCAAACTTCACTGTCTTTGCTCACCTGTGCCAGGTCCTAATCTCCTCCTTATCATTATGAAGATACAGAATTGGTGGATAGGAAAGGACCAGCTAGAGTCATGATGCCTTAATCATCAGGATTTTCCATAATCCCCCACTCCCAGCAGCCCTGTTATCTTTTGGGAGAGACAGAAACACAACCCAAGGCCAATTTGGTGGGGTGGGGGGGGCGGATTCAGGAAAATTCCTTTTCAACCCGCTGTGGTGATCAAAACTAGCGCAGGATAATGATCATAATTTATATTGACTAGTATCTACCCATCTTTTGAATGCTGTGTTCTCTGCCCTAGTCAGGAATGGTCCAGCTCTCATTTTGAAATATGCAGTGAATCAGTACTCACTTCACAAGCTGGCAAACAAATGAAGGAGCAAAACAGTCATATTGTGTGTACCCCTTGCACTTTTGAGGAGAGAATACAAGTCTGAACCATGAATGTATCAATTATAATGTGCCAATCACAGATACCTGCGATTTTTATGTTTTTTTCTCTCCCCATCCCTGTTCTGAAGTCTTTGACATATGCTGAGGAATAGGTTGCATGGACATAAGTACTTCACTCAATGGTCATGCTTCAGATGTGAACCAAAATGTACTACAAGCATTTATGGTTCACGGGGCTAAGGGGAAGAAAATGGGGCACTGTATTTAATTACCAACACAAACATGAAGGGTCAAATAGGCTCTTATTGTCTTAACTTATATAACTTAATGACATTTGGATGCAAGGGACATGGGGCAGGATTTTCCCCCTGTCGGGGGCAAAGTTGAAGTGCGAGTACGCACAGGCACACCTCTGATTGGCGCCCCCAATTGGGGGCATGGTGCCATTTTACATGGGCGGGCCACACAGAAGTGCTGAGCGCACCCTGTGCGGGTGGGGGGGGGGTGGAGGTGGAGTCCATAAACCTGAGAGTGCACTCTTTCACGCATGCACATGAAAGGGCACACTCATCTCCCTGAGGCTAAGTGCTGCCTCAGGGAGATCAGCTGTACTGTCAAAAGTATTAAAAATAGAAAAAAAAAATTCCCTGACATGTCCCCTCATGTGACGCTGTCACATGAGTTGGGACATGTCCATGATTTTTTAAAACTTTAATTAAATTTTTAAAAATCTACATGAAACCTCATCCCGCCCGTGGATTAGGTTTCATGCTTTCTCTAAAGCCCGCCAGGGCTCCTGGCCTGTCCGCCAACCTTAAGGTTGGACAGGCAGGTCCATTAATTAGATTAATTACTCTGTCAATGGCCTCAATTGGCCATTGGCAGGTCGGCAGGCGCACAGCTGATTTTGCTGCGTCCCTGCCTACCTGAAAATTTAAATGGAGCGCCGTGACGTCGGGAGCTCTGCCCGACGTCACCGCGCGTCATTTTATACGTCAGCGAGCAGGCCCCGCCCTCCGCTCGCCGATGGGAAAATCCTGCCCATGATAACCAAACCCAAATTGTCCTCTCTGAACATCTAAACATTCTTACTTTCAAGCCCCAGACTGTTATTTGGAACTGTAATTAATTCCCCCTCTCCCACTCAAGCTCAGATGATTCAAACAAATGATAGTCCCCTAACCTCAGCCCAGCACAAGCTTAGATCAGCTAACAGCGCAGATCATGGATTTAACATTGGACCTTCTTAGTTTGAATGAATCAGTGCTCCAGCAGGTGGTGCATTTATAGACTGAGCCATCAGGGGAAGTGGACACTCTGATACCCTTAAGTAAAATGATTATTCTCATTTACTGGACTGGTGTTCATTTAAATATCTCTGACATAATCCCAGTATTCAGATCCCCACTGATTAACTTGTATATACAACACAGCAACCAGGAGTTATATCATCAGATTTTACTGACAGGAGCTCCATTCCATCCTGTATCGCTGAAGGTTTGTGTGTAACTTGCCTCAGGGTGGAGTTATATCACTGACCACAAGGGTAGGTGATTTTCTGTAGCAGTCACCAGTTGAGAAGCAGGAGATGGGAAGGGCAGGTGCGTGGGAGGGTTAGGGCATTTGGGAGGGAGAGTGCGGTTGGCCTGAACGTTTGTGCTTATTGCAGAGTGAGAATACTGCAGTTCTCATTTTTAGCAGACTACAAGAACAACATACTAAAGGAGAAGGCTGCAATGTCCAGAGAGAAGGTGGAGCTGCTCAGGGAGATCCCCCCAAAGAACTTAGATAAAGGTATGCTGAGGCTTAAACCCCGTGATCCTTACAGTGTTTTCATTTATGTTTTTCACATTTTTCTAAATATTCTTGTTATGAAGTCCATCTTTTCATCTCTCACAATCAACAATCCTATTGCTACCCTGTAATAATCAGCCAAGAGCTCTGTGGTGGGATGAGTCCGTGGGCAGAATCTTGTGTCCTCTGCCATGCTGAGTTTGATGGCAAGGATGGTATTTAATCAGGTGGGAGGATGCGGGTGGGGACCCCGCCACCATCCTGCCTCCACCCCAATTAAGTCTGTGGTAGGAAGGCTATCACTCACTTCTGGCCTAGGCCTCAGGGGGGTGTTGTACTGGCAGCAGCCACTGCGTCCCCAGTGGGCATTGCTGCTCAATAGAACTGCCAGCCTTGGTTGACAGCTCTCGGGTTGGACTTCCACCCACAGGCTTCTGATCCTGGGACATGCCACTGGCCTGTCAAGTGCCTGAGTGGAACGAGATGCGGTGGGTCTTTCCTAAAAGAGGTGACACCAGGCTCTCACTAGCATTCCTTCCGGCGACAGAGATTCCTATAGCCCTGTGTCTATGATTCCTCCACAGGGTAATGGGATGTGGATCTATGTCGTTTTTCCACAGTGATGGAATGTAAGTCTGTGACTGTGATTACCTCATGTCTGAAAACTCTCCAAATGAGTTTACCTTTTACCATTCCCCTTTAAATGCTGGGAGCAGCATTAATAGCTTTAATGTAAGACTTGCTCTACTATCTTGGGAAGAAGTCTCGTCTTAGAGAACTGCTGGCCAATTGGATGGACAGCAGCTTTGCAGTTCCAGCAGCACCAGCTGGAGCAGTGACAATTGCTGGTGCTACAGGCAGTCCCACCACACCGAGGAGCCCAGGTAAGTTCACTGTCAGGGTCTCAGCAAGGGGTTGAGGGGTATGGGGGAACTGGGTTTAAGAGGCCAGGAGAAGAGTTAAAAGAGGGGAGGCTGCCTCCAAGGGACCTGCAAAGAAGGTCAACACTCTTGCCTGACACCAGCCTGCACAGCTTAAGTTACTGGGCTCCCTGCATGGCGTGGGCCTTCCTCCACCGTGAGTAAAATACCAGCGGCGGCAGGATGAGTCCTTTAAGTGGTCATTAATTGACCATTTAATAGCCTTAGTAGGCCCAAGGGCGGGCGAGCTGCCTGATGCCTTCCCCACTCCACATAAAAATTTCAGACAGGTTGGCGGCACGCAGGTAGGTAATGTGATGGTGACCCCAGGATTTTACACGCTGCCCCACCTACCTTCAAACCTACTGGTAGGGGAGCGTAAAATCCAACCCTGTGTGATTTCCCCCACAGTGTTGGGACAGAGGTCTAATCTGTGATTCCATCACAATGATGGGACAAAGGTCTGTGTCTGTGATTCCGCAACAGTGATGGGACATGAATTTATGTCTGATTCCTCCAGAGTGATGGGATGGGGACCTATATCTGTGATTTCCCCAGAGTGATGAGGTATGGTCTGTGTCTGATTCTCCTACAAAGTGATTGGATATGGGTCTGTATCTGTGATTTCCACACACTGATGGGATGTCCATCTGTCTGTGATTCCAACACAGTAATGAGGTATGGGTCTTTGTCTGTGATTCCACATAGTGAGGTGATGAAGCCCATCCCTGTGCTTTTTCTGTAGGGTGATTTCAGTCATGTTGCTGTGGTTACTCGATAAGTGGAGGCTAGGCATTTGTCCATAGGAAGAGCAAACTACATCCCTTATAGCTCTATTAAATGGTTCCATTTTAATGGGTTCCTTTTACATGTGGAACAGAAGCTGTGCTAACCCTGCCTCTTGATAACACACGGTGCCTTCTGCTAGAGAGCAGGAGAAGGAAAGGGGACAACCCTGAATCTCAGCTCATCAACATCTACATTGTTCAGTCAATGACTGGAGGCCAAGGCATTCATAAAGCAAGTCTGCTCATTCCCACAGGTGAAGGAGGGAAGCGTTCCTCCGATTATTAAACTTGGGCAGTTAGTAACAATGTACTAATTTAAATGAGAGTCAGTACTAATTTCTTTTGATTTATTTCCTCAGGTTTTGAGAAGCAATACTGGAAATAAAGAGAATGATGCTGCTGGCTGGATCCAGAAGCTGATCAGTGAAGGGTCTATATGAGGAAATCAGTTGCCTTTTATCAATATCCTTCAATAATACAGCGCTTAATAAAAGTATACATATCAATGGTATTGTCATGAACATATCCCAAAACTGTGCAGCAAATTTTGCAGAACCATGACCTGAAACTGCCTGACTGGGAACCTTTCATTTATCTGACATGTCTGCCATTCCAAACCTGCAATGGTTTTACTTGATGAGGGAGACAGGCACCAGTATCATTCTACGTTAGCATCATTCATCAGAAGGGGAATGGTGGATTTCATGGCTGGCTTTAACTGTCCACGTGATGTTAGTTGCGGGGAGGGTAGAGATTCTGGGAGCATAAGAATGCAAGGGTAACTGTTGCTCCTTTCAAAGTATTTGGCTGTGGTGTTATTTGAAGGAATGACCACCAAAGTTTAATGGTACACAATATGTAACTTGGGGCTATAAGTACAACACACCAACTCGCACAGTTACTTTCCAGCCATGACCAAGCAATTTGACAGCTTAAAACTAACGACAGTGTGTGGATCACTAGACCTGTAACCTGTCTATCCTCCCTTCTGCAATTCATCAGACTGCCCTTCCCACCATCTCCAATTTCACAATGTCTCTCCTTCCATCTCCAATTCTTCAGTCTGTCTAACCCTCTTATCTCCTTTCCATCAGTAAGTCTATCTCTCCATCTCCAATTCCCCAGTCTGTATCCCTCCACCTCCAGCCATTCATTGTCTACTCCCACCATCTCCAATCTCTGTGGTTTCCCCACCATTTCCATTCCTTCAATGTGTCTATCCCTCCATTTCCAATCCCTCTGTGTGTCTGTCTCTCCATCTCCATTCTCTCAGTGGGTCTATTTCTGCATCTCTAATTCCCCAGTCTCTTTAGCTGTCCTGTACAGCCCCTCAATCTGTTTATCACTAGGTCTTCAATCCCGCAATCTGTTTATCTTTCATCCCATCCCTCAGGGTGTTTCTCCTTCCATCTTCAACCTCTCAGTATTTTACTATGAGCCTATTCCTCCATCTTCAGTCTTTGAGTGCTTCTTTCTTCCCGACCAGCAACTTGTCACTATAAAAGGTGAATTTTCTCTTCTTTTAAAGATTCATTTTTTTCTGGTTATAATTCAAGTAATAAGTCTCAGGAAGTGAAAAGTTCCACTAAATATTTTGTGAATAATTTCTAAAATGTGCTGCATAAAACAGATACCATCCCATGGTAATCCGAAACTGCGACAATTTTTAATTATTCTAAGCAAGAATGACATTATACAAGATTATCAGTGTGTGACAATTATTCAATTTATTTGTCTTATTTTTAAAATGCTGCAATTTCAAAAAACACATTGCCATATCTCTTGAACCTGCTCAGTCCACGCAGTTACCGAGGCAGCATAATATCTAGGTGTTTCATCCCGCATTTCCGTTTCTCACTTGATTTTCTTTGCATGGGAGTATATCTGTCATGTCATCTAGATGACTTATCATTGGCCTGTGATCAGTAGGGTTCAGCCTGGGATAGCTGTCACTTGCCTAGGAACATTGGGGTTCAGCACTGATGCCAGGGATCAGCCTGAGGAAACTGTTGCTGGCCTGAGATCAGCAATGGACTCTATATTCATATATGGTGTGCAGCTTCAACTGCAACATAACTGATAATGATACAAGGTAGAAGGAGGAGACTGGGTGAGTATTCCCAGTCCAGGTATAACCACGGCCAGTGCCATATAAATAAAACACTGTTCTTTCTTTTTTATTGTAAGCGCCCAATGATTTTTGTATAAGTAAATTTAATGGGTAGAGTTGGTCTTCCCTGTATATTAACTACTTCATAAAAGGAAAGTAGCCATCCAAAATCAATTACAACTTATTTTGAACATATTCGTCAGATTGTCTTTTATTTAACTGAGGTCAAGACAGGACACCGTCAAGATCAAGATTAGTTGGAGACAGAATCAGCAACATGAGGAAGAGTTTAGCTGACACCAAGTTTGGGTTTTTATAGACTGAGGTTTGTAGGAAGAAGAAAAAATGAGGTAGATGAAGAAAGAGTTATACAGTTTGAGGGCCTAGGTAATAATGAGTTTGAGTAGGATATAGTAGTGTGATGGGATTTGATTTCAACATAGTGAGAATGATGGGAGGGGGATTAGTGAGTAAAATTGGCTCTCCATCTGTCCATGTCTTGTCCATTACTCTGTCTAAACTGTCTGTTCTATCTGATGATATTTTGATACTAGACTATTTAAACTAAAATTCCAAAAACATACAAACAATCAGGAAATCACTGTTGTTCAGCAGAAAATTTCAGCATTGCTACTGGTGCCATTCCCCCCCCACCCCCGACCCTATTAATTGCAGGTATTTTATAGGCCAGTACAAGTGAAAGTGTTGTCTGAGAAGATCTGGCACCAAAAAGGCCTGTGGTTACTGTCTACACATGATTGTGGAAATATAACTTTTGCTAACTTGCCAGACTTTTTGTTTAATTTATTCTTTTATGGGATGTGGGCATCACTGGCAAGGACAGCATTTATTACATAATTGTCCTTGAACTGAGTGGCTTGCTAGGCCATTTCAGAGGGCAGTTGAGAGTCAATGACATTGCTGTAGGTCCAGAGTCACATGTAGGCCAAACCAGCAGATTTTTAGTGCAGATGGGTTTTTACAACAATCAACAACAATTTCATGGTCACTATTACTAAGACTGCCATGGTCGGATTTGAACCCATGTCCCCAGAGCATTAGTCAGGGACTTGGAATTACTAAACCAGTGACATTACCACTGCTCCACCATTTCCCCTGATTCCATAGTGGATCTCTCTTCAATCTCTGACCTAGAGACACACCCAGCAAGTTTCCAATTCCTTTTCAAGATATAGTGTTATTATTCTGTAAACACTAACTATTGGAAATAATACATTAAAGCTTCATTTATCATAATCCTCCCAGTAATAACTCCAACTCTGAGCCAACAAAGACAGTCTTAAATAACACACTTGCAAATTTCAATCCTCAGTGACAGAAATCCCTTTCAAATCTCCACAAATTTGTAATTATAGAGGTTGAATGTTGTAATACCAATTCCAAAATCAAAAAAAAGGCAGGATTTGGGGAGAGTGAAGGGTGAGACTGGGACAGGTGAAAGTGGAATTGGAGGGGTGCAGGAGGTAGGAGCAGCAGAATGCAAGGTGACATTGGAGTAGCATAGGGATTGGCGCAAGATAATGCATATAATTTAAGTAGGATGAAGAGCAGAATTTTGGATTTGTCTGGGTAGGATCAAGCCAGTGCAGGGGATGGGATTGGACAGATTCAGGGGGTAGGGAAGGGGAGGGATTGGAACAGGACAGGCTTTGGGATTGACCTAACCCAGAGATTGGAATTAATCAAATGCAGGAGATGGGGCAGAATGGTTTGAGATTGACCTAGTGCAGATATTGGGATTAGCTCTTGCAATAGTTGGAAATTGACCCAGTGCAAGGATTTGTATTGACTCAGTGTTTGGAGCAGGACAGGAATCAGGGCAACAACAACTTGCATTTATAAAGTACCTTTCAACATAGTAAAACATCCAAGTACTTCACAGAGTTGATATAAAATAAAATTTGCCACCAAGATACATAAGGAGATATTAAATAGGTGACAAAAAGCTTGGTCAAAGAGGTAGGTTTGAAAGAGTGTTTAAAATGAAAGAGGAATAGGCTTAGGGAGAGAATTGCAAATCTTAGGACCCAGGCAACTGAAGGGAAGGTCACCAATGGCGGAGCAATTAAAATGAGGGATTTGCAAGAGACCTCAGAGGGTTGTATGGATGGAGGTGGTTACAGACATAGGGAGCGGCAAGGCTATGAAGGGATTTGAAAACAAGGATGAGAATTTCAAAATTCAAGTGCTGCTGGGACGCTATGTGAGTTAGGAATATGGTCAGCAAACTTTTGGATGAGCTGAATTTGACCAAGGGAGCAAGGAGAGTGGCTGGCCCGGAGTATGTTGGAATAGTTGGGTCCAGAGGTAACTAAGGCATGGATGAGTGTTTCATTAATAGACAAACTGAGGCATGGGTGAGTGAAGATGGACAATGTTACCGTGGCTGAAGGAAGACAGTACAGGTGTTGGGACAGGGCAAGAGTTGAAATTACAGCAGTGCAGAGGTTGGAGTTGGGCAGGTGTGAGATTGGGGTTTAATGAAAATTCACTCAAAACATTACTAAATAATGATATTCCCGCTTTGCAAAACATAGGAGTAAATGAGAAAGTGAACTTTTATTTAAAAAAATATATTTCTAGTGTCCAGTATATAATTTTTTTAATTCTTGTTAGACTGCTCAAACCTGGCCTGGGAAGGGAGGAACATTGACAAAAACACTCATAAAATCTAGCACAAGATACCAAGGCCTGAATTTCTAAGCACCTCACACCCACTCCAAATGAGCATGTGAGGAGGTGGGGGGTGTGGGGTGTTAAAATATCAGGATTGGGCAACTAACCATCCCCTCCTCTTTAAATTTTACATTTCACATATTGGGCCATGGACCATAAGTGGCAAATTGGGGTGTAATTAACGTACCAAAGTCATGGCCTGATGACATCATCAGCCCCACAACTTTAATAATAAGGGGAGGCGTGACCTATGGGATTCCTGACAGCTGATCCAAAGCCGGAGCTGCATGTTCTCCAAGGTAACTAAGCTTTTTAAGCATTCTTTGTGGGCCAGCAAGGCCCCTCAAGGAAGCCTTTGCTTTGCCTAGCTCCAATCAGCAGCTTCCCCTGCCACCCCAATCGCCAGCCTGCCCACAGCCCTCCTGATCACAGTCCTCCCGATCACAATCCTCCCCTCCCTGTTAATATCGAGGTCAAATTTCTGTGCATTAAAAAGTATAATTATTAAAACTATAATGTACATGTGAGACCTGCAGAGAGGAGGGGGAACAGACAGGCTTTATTTAACTACTCCCCACTAAGGCATGAAAATATGGAAAACTCAAAAGTGTGTTGAAAGTTTTTTTTAGAAAGAAGCAGTTGAGAGCAGATTGCAATACAGCAATTTGCTCTAGTCCTGTACATTCCTGTGATCCTAGTCTTTAGGAGAGGATTCAAGCTGTTGCTTACTCCTCGACCTCTTTCTCTCACTTCATCCAAAATTATTTTTTTGGCACATCAGGAAATTATTTTATATAAATATCTGTGTCTGACATGTGTTGCTCTTTCTGTTATCAATACTTTACCTATTGCGCATTAAAACATTAGCTCTGCTTTGCAGTCTAACTGGTGCAGCTATTTCTATTAGTGTGACACGGGCTATGCTGTATGAACATAAAAAGTGTCACTACAATAGGATTTCTTGTGTTCCTACATAATAGCCCCGTGCAAATAATTGGGAGTTACTTCCCATTAAGAGTGTGTGTAGTGCCACTTTAAAAATGTTGGAGATTAGTGCCTGCTCACTAGCCAATCAAATCACATTATTGTTATTACATGCTTATCTCAAGTGTATTATAGAGTATACACTCTGTGTATACTGGCTTGATACAGTTCTACAGTATGCTGTTAAATGAGCAAATGTTCATGAATTTAAATAAAGAAAACACATGCCTTGCTTTGTCTCATTTATTAATCAACCGTTCCCACAGCAGTCAGGTCTACTGCATAGTAAGTGGTTCCTGCATTTCACTCAATATTAAACTGCTCAGAAATCACAACACATTTAGGAACAGGAGGAGGCCATTCAGCCCTGACAGTCTTGTGGTGTGTTATAGTTCACTCAGGGAGTCAGAGTTGCTGTGGCAACATGCACTTTTACACGCATGCTGTGGTCTGGAGCTATGGATACTGATGGTAGAGGCTCTTTCCATCATATGGCTAACCAGGAATCTTTCCCACTCTTAATGCCTGCCATTGGTGTGTGTTGAGGGTTTGCGGGCTGATAATCTACATACAAATTAGGAGTAGGCCACTCAGCCCCTCAAGTTTGCTCCGTTATTCAATAAGATCGTGGCTGATCTGAATGTAACCTCTGCCTCACATTCTTACCTACCCCAATAACCTTTCACCCCTTGCTAATCAAGAATCTATCTAGCACTGCCTTAAAAATATTCAAAGATTCTGCTTCCACCGTCTTTTGAGGAAGAGAGTTCCAAAGACTCACAACTCTCTGGGAGAAAAAATTTCTCCACATCTCTGTCTTAAATGAGCAACCCCATATTTTTAAACAGTGACCCCTAGCTCTAGATTCTCCCACACAGGGAAACATCCTCTCCACATCCATGATGTCAAGACCCCTCAGGATCTTAAAGGTTTCAATTAAGTCTCATCTTACTCATCTAAATTCCAGTGGATTCAAGCCCTATCTTTCCAGCCTTTCCTCATGAGACAAGCCACCCATTCCTGGTATTAGTCTAGTAAACCTTCTCTGAACTGCTTCTAACTCATTTTCATCTTTCTTTAAATAAGGAGACCAGTACCGTACAAAATACTCCAGATGTGGTCTCACCAGTGCCCTGTATAATTGAAGCATAATCTCCCTACTTTTGTAATCAATTCCCCTCACAATAAACGATAATGTTCTATTAGTTTTTCTATTTACCTGCATACTAACCTTTTGTGATTCATGCACTAGGACACGCAGATCCCTCTGAGCTCTGCAATCGCTCACCATTTAGATAATAAGCTTCCTTTTTATTCTTCCTGCCAAAATGAATGATTTCACATTTGCCCACGTTATACGCCACTTGCCAGATCTTTGACACTCACTTAAGCTATTTGTGTCACTTTGTAGCCTCTTTACATCCTCTTCACAATTTACTTTCCTACCTATCTTTATGTCATCAGCAAATTTAGCCACGGTTGCTTCGGTCCCTTCAGCCAAGTCATTTATATAAATTGTAAAAAATTGAGGCCCCAACACTGACCCCTGTGGCACACCACTTGTCACATCCTACCAACCAGAAAAGGACCCATTTATGCCAACTCTCTGCTTTCTGTTAGCTAACCAATCTTCTATCCATGCCAATATGTTACACCCTACACCATGAGCTTTTATTTTCTGCAATAACCTTTGATGTGGCTTTTTATCAAATGCCTTCTGGAAATCTAAGTGTAGTATATCCACTGGTTCTCCTTTATCCACAGCACATGTGACTCCTTCAAAGAACTCCAATAAATTGGTTAAATATGATTTCCCTTTTACAAAACCATGTTGACTCTGCCTGATTGCCTTGATTTTTTCTAACATCTGCTATAACATTTTAATAATAGCTTCTAATGTTTTCCCTACGACAGATGTTAGGCTAACTGGCCTATATTTTCCTGCTTTCTGCCTCCCTTTTTGAATGAAAGAGTTATATTTGCTATTTTCTAATCTAATGGTACCTTCCCCGAATCTAGGGAATTTTGAAATATTAAAATCTGTGCATCAACTATCTCACTAGCCACTTCTTTCAAGACTGTAGGGTGAAGTCCATCTGGACCTGGGGATTTGTCAGCCAACTGCCCCAACAATTTGCTCAATACAAAAACAAAAAATTGCTGGAAAAACTCAGCAGGTCTGACAGCATCTGTGGAGAGGAAGACAGCGTTAACATTTTGAGCCTGTATGACTCTTCATCAAAACTAATGAGAAATAGAAATGTGGTGAAATATAAGCTGTTTAAGGGGGGTGGGACATGGAGCTGGATAGAGGGCCAGTGATAGGTGGAGGCAAAGGAGAGATTGCCAAAGATGTCATAAACAAAAGGTCAAAGGGGTGTTGACGGTGGTGATATTAGCTAAAGGATGTGCTAATGGTGACATTAAGGGTAGAAAGCAGGATGAGCAAGTGACAGATGGCCCTAGTGGGGGTGGGGTGGGGGGAAGGGATCGAAATAGGCTAAAAGGTGGAGATAAAACAATGGATGGAAATAAATTTTTAAAATAATGATAGAAATAGGTGGGAAAAGAAAAAAATATATATATAATTAGAAAAAAGGGTGTTATTATTTTTAAAATTTATTTCCATCCATTGTTTTATCTCCACCTTATAGCCTATTTCGATCCCTTCCCCCCACCCCACCCCCACTAGGGCCATCTGTCACTTGCTCATCCTGCTTTCTACCCTTAATGTCACCATTAGCACATCCTTTAGTTAATATCACCACCGTCAACACCCCTTTGACCTTTTGTTTATGACATCTTTGGCAATCTCTCCTTTGCCTCCACCTATCACTGGCCCTTTATCCAGCTCCTCCTGTCCCACCCCCACCCCCCCTTAAACAGCTTATATTTCACCACATTTCTATTTCTCTTTAGTTCTGATGAAGAGTCATACGGACGCGAAACATTAACTCTGTCTTCCTCTCCACATTTTTTTTTTAAATATATACTTTAATCATAAAATATCTGGAAGAACATTCCAAGCCATTTCAAAATCACCCTCACAAAAGTACAGTCAGATTCAACTTTTACACATGGATCACAAGCTGCATCAATAAAATCAATGAATATTACAATCATTTCAATATAGATAATCAGACAATGGTATTGGAGTTGTCAACATACATCATGTTGCACTCTGAGGTGCTTCAATACATTTATAATACAATTAGCATTCAATGCAGACATTCATTTTGAGCTGTACAGCCCGAGGGGCCCTCAACAGTTCCCAGCCCCTAGGTGCACTGTGGCAGAAAGGTCTTAGATAGCGACCCTTCCCCAATGCGCCTTTGCGGCGGCTGCCCCAAGCTTTAGTGCGTCCCTCAGCACGTAGTCCTGGACTTTGGAATGTGCCAGTCTGCAACACTCGGTCGGGGACAACACTTTGCGCTGGAAGACCAACAAGTTTCGGACAGACCAAAGAGCGTCTTTCACCGAGTTGATGATCCTCCAGCTGCAGTTGATGTTTGTCTTGGTGTGTGTCCCTGGGAACAGCCCATAGAGCACAGCGTCCTGTGTCACAGAACTGCTTGGGATGAACCTCGACAGAAACCACTGCATCTCTCTCCAGACCTTTTTTGCAAAGGCACAATCCACAAGGAGGTGAACAACAGTCTTGTCCCCACCACAGCCACCTCGAGGGCAACGTGCAGAGGGGGTGAGACTCCTGGCGTGTAGGAAGGATCTGACGGGGAGGGCCTTTCTCACCACCAGCCAAGTTATGTCTTGGTGCTTGTTGGAAAGTTCTGGCGATGAGGCATTCTGCCAAATGACTTTGACAGTCTGCTCGGGGAACCATCCCACAGAATCCACCCTCTTCTTTTCCCAAAGGGCCTCTAAGATGTTGCATGCCGACCACTGCCTGATGGACTTGTGGTCAAAGGTGTTTCTCTGCATAAATTTTTCCATGAGGGACAGGTGGTACAGCATGGTCCAACTACTTGGAGCGTGTCTTCCTCTCCACAGATGCTGTCAGACCTGCTGAGTTTATCCAGCAATTTTTTGTTCTTGTTTCAGATTTCCAGCACCCACAGTATTTTGCTTTAATTTGCTCAATACCACTTTTTGGTGATTGTAATTTTCCCAAGTTCCTCCCTCCCTTCCATTTCCTGATATACCGGTATTTCCGGGATATTACTTGTGTCCTCTACAGTGAAGACCGAAGCAAACTACCTCTTTATTTCTTCCGCCATCTCCCTACTCATTATAAATTCCCCAGACACACTATAGGACCAACGCTCACTTTGTTAACTCTTATTTAAATATCTGTAGAAACTCTTACTATCTGTCTTTATATTACTAGCTAGCTTTCTCTCATACTCTAATTTTTCCTTCCTTATTAATCTTTTTCTTATTCTTTGCTGTTCTTTATATTCTATAATTTATGTTATATTATGAACGTACCTTCCTTGGCCATGCACCTTCCTTGACCATGAAGCCCTGGGTGGGTGTGGAATTAGAGCTTCTGGTTCAGTGGCAGGGGTGCTACCCACTGCGCCACAAGACTTATCCTTCAGCCTGTACTACCAATGAAGTGAATCAGGGCTAATCTGTTGCTCAACTCCATTTACGCACCTTTGCTCCATATACCTTGCAATCCTGAGCCAACAACAATCTATTATTTCGGTCTTGAATGCTTCAGTTGACATAGAAACATTGGCCTTTTGAGACTTCTAGAATGCTACTATCCTTTGTGTGAAAAAGTACATCCTAATTCCAATGGTCTAGCTGCAATTAAATACATAGAGGGCAGAATTTTGCCCTCATCGGGCGGGCTCGATAGGTGGGGGCGGTGGAGAAGCTGACCGCCGCCCACAATCGGGGTTGGACTGCAATTTCATGCTGGTTGGCCAATTAAGGCCCACCCAGTGTGAAACACGGTGCTGCCTGTGTGGTGGGGGAGAGGAGGGTGAGCACACAACTTCGTGCATGCACGTGAGTGCGTGCTGGAAAAGCTCACTGAGACACAGTGCTGCAGTGCTTCATCTCAGGGAGATGAAGAGTTTAAGAATTAGAAATAAACAATTTTAAATTGGTAAAAAACATGTCTCCTTATGTGACCCTGTTATGTTATTAATGGAATGTTTAAATTTTTATTTAATTTTTAATAGCTGTTGGAAACCTCAACCCGCCCGTGGTTTCCTAAAACATGCAAAGACCGCTTGGCCTTTCGCCTGCCCGCCAACCCCGTGGTTGGATCGGCAGCGAAAAATAACATTTAATTGGGACTTTAATGGCCTTAATAGGCCTGTTAATTGTCAGGGGGCACGCTACCGACTCCCAAACGTGCCCCGCTTACTGAAATATCGCGCGATGACATCAGGACGCTTGCCTGACGTCATCGTACGTCATTTTACGCTCATTCAGGTCGGACGCGTGCCCGCCTGACAAGTGTAATATTCTGGCCAGAATGTTTATAAAATCCTTCAATAACTCTGGGTGGACACATGTTAGAAGCAAACTGTAAATGGCAAATTAAAGTATAATTCATAATGGGTTTTTAATGTTATGGTTGTTCGTGCTGTGTTAATTATGTGGAAGCATTGAAAATGGTGACAGTAGAAAATAAGGTGAACTGTTGGAAAATCAGATTGAACAAAACATTTATGTTTACAAATTTGGAACTGTATTTATTGTGTTAAAACTATGTATCATGCTTTCATATGCCATTCACAGTTTGCCTCTAACATGTGTATATCCAAAGTGAAGTTGCACATGGATTTTATAAATACCTCTTATATGAAAAGATTTCCCTATGGTACTTGACTTCCAGAAGTCATGTTTTTGTAAAATCCTTTAGTCAACATTTCCCATTATAAATGCCCATAATATATAATTCATTATGGGATTTGCCTAATAAATTCATCACACTGATGAGCAAATGTGGATTAATTAAGGAAAGGCAAATTGTGTTAACTAACTTGATTGAGTTTTTTGACAAGGTAACAAGGTTGATGAGGGTAATTTGTTGATGTGGTGGATATGAACTTCCAAAAGGCATTTGATAAAGTGCAAGATAACAGGTTTATCAGCAAATTTAAAGCCTACAGAATAAAAGGGACAGTGGCAGCATAGATATGAAATTGGCTGAGTAACAGCAAACAGAGTTGTGGTGAACAATTGTTTCTCAGACTGGAGGAAGGAATATAAGGTGTTCCCCAGGACCACTGCTTTCTTTAATCTATATTAATGACCGATACTTGGGTGTGCAAGGCACAATTTCAAAATTTGCAGATGACACAAAAGTTGGAAGTATTGTGAACTGTGAAGAGGATAGTGATAGATTTCAAGAGGACATAGACACACTGTTGAAATGAGCGAACATGTGGCAGACAAAATTTATTGCAGGGTAGTGTGAAGTGATACTATTTGGTAGGGTGAATGAGGAGAGGCAATTTAAAATAAAAGGTACAATTTTAGAGTGGGTGCAGGAATAGAGTTATATGTGCATAAATCATTGAAGGTGGCAGGACAGATTGAGAAAGCAGCTTATAACACATGCGTCTCAACCTTTTTCTAAAGTTTGACCTTGGAGTTGATATCCTTTCCCAGAGCTGTGACTCCTTGAACTGAATTTGAATTGTGGAGTTTGAGCATAGGCAGTGTACTTAATTTCCAAAGATATATTAGGGAAGAACAGAAAAACATAATATTCTTTAAATGGCCTTTATAAATGGAGGCATAGGGTGCAGAAGCAAGGAAAAGCGGTGGAAAGGAGGACCCAGAAGCAGTAAACACTGCCTAGAAGAGTGGCCAGAGGCAGTCAGCAGCACCTAGAAGAGCTATCCAATCCATTCCAGCCTGTGGCTCCAGAGTGGAGCGACAGAATTCTGAGGGAAATTGAAGTGTGACATCACAGGAAAACAGATAAGTGATTGGTTGGTGAATATTTTGCTCATTTATCTTCAAAACTTGTGTAATTTATTAGCAATTGAAGGACTTAATTAGTTTAGTAAGGTTTACTAGCAGTAGTAAAGGTTATTGGGAGTAGCAGTGTTTATTAATGATAAATTAATAAAGAATAAATTAATTAACACATAATAAAGATGGCAGGGGAGGTGATGTGTTGCGACTGCAGAATGTGGGACTTGCTGGACACTGGGGTGATCCAGGGCAAACACGTCTACAGTAAATGTCTGCGGCTTGAGGAGCTTTGGCTCAGACTGATTGAGCTAGAGGCCAAGCTGCAGACACTGCGATGCATCAGGGAAGGGGAAATTTACCTGGACACTTTGTACCAGGAGGCAGTCACACCTCTTAGAATAGGATCTTCTGATTTGGTCAGGGACAGAAGGGTGTGACTGTGAGTGAGACAGGCATGGGGACCCAGAAGGTAGAAGTGGAGGGGCCTCAGTCTTTGCAATTGGCCAACAGGTTCAAGGTTCTTGCAGTCTGTGTGGGTGAAAGTGGTGGCTGCAGGGTGGAGAAGCAAACTGATCATGACACCATGGTACAGGAAGTCATTCAAGTGGGGGGAAGTTAATAGGAATGTAGTGGTAATTGGGGCTGGTTTAGTCAGGGGTATAGATACAGTTCTCTGCAGCTGAGAGCTGGAGTCCAAGCGGCTGTGTTCTATGCCTGGTGCCAGGGTTTGGGACATCTGCTTTGTGTTGGAGAGGAACTTGCAGTAGGAGGGAAAGGGACCAGTAGTCATGGTCCATGCAGGTACCAAAATAGGTAGAACTAGGAAAGAGGTTCTGCTGAGGGAGTATAAGCAGCTAGGGACTAAATTAAAGGCAGAACCTCAAAGGTAGTGATCTCTAGATTACTACCTAAGCCACAACCAAATTGACGTAGGGTAAATCAGATTAGAGAGTTAAATGCATGGCTCAAAGATTGGTGTGGGACAAATGGGTTTCGATTCATGGGGCACTGGCACCGGTACTGGGGAAAGTGGGAGCTGGACTGTTGGGACGGTCTTCACTCGAACAATGCTGGGATGATTGTTCTGGCAAGTCGTATAACTAGGGTGGTAGAGAAGGCTTCAAACAAAATAATGGGGGCAAAGGATCAAGTTTGGGAGGATGTGATAAATTAGAGGAGACAAGGCAAAGGAGCAAGTTAGGTGAAGTGTTTTGTCACTTCTTAACAATTAAGAATACATACACACACACAGCTATCTGCTTATGAACCTCTAGCTTCCTGTGTAAAAAAACAGAAGGTTCCTTTATTCCACACCAGAGGGCAATACATCTGGGACTTAGCAGACCCTACTGTCAGGTTTTTTATATAACACTTCTTTTGAACTAAAATGTCCTTTTACAAAAAAACATAAACATTAAACTCAAACATCATAGTAGGTATAAGGGAAATGATGATCAGGACATGGCAGGTAGGGACAGGGTGTACAAACCTAAAAGTGCACCAGCAGATAAGGCTAGAAGTTACAAAAAAAAGTAAAGACAGATCCATAGGCTCTGTATCTGAATGCACATTGTTTTCATAACAAAACAGATGAATTGATAACACAAATAGAAATAAATGTGTATGATCTGATAGCCAATACAGAGGCATGGCTGCAGGATGACAAAGACTGGGACTTGAATATTCAAGGGTACATAACATTTAGGAGGGACAGGAAGCTGGGAAAAGGTGGAGGGGTAGCTTGTTAACTGAGGGTGGCGTTGGTACAATAGAGAGTGATGACCTTAGTTCTGGAGATCAAGACGTAGAATAAGTTTGGGTAGAGATGAGAAATAGTAAAGCTAAGTAGTCACTTGTGGGAGTGATTACTAGGCCCCCTAACAGTAACCACACTGTAGGACGGAGTATACAGGAAGAAATAGTGGGGGCTTCTAAGAAATGTACAGCGATACTCATGGGCGATTTTAATCTACGTATAGATTGGACAAATCAAATTGGTAAAGGTAGCCTAGTTGATGAGTTCATTGAGTGTTTTCAGGACAGTTTCTTAGAGTAGCATGTTTTAGCACCAACCAGAGAACAGGGTATACTAGATCTGGTAATATGCAATGAGACAGGACCTCACAGTGAAGGTGCCCCTAGGTAGCAGTGATCATAATATGATTGAATTTCACATTCAGTTTCAGGGAGAGAGGAGTGAATCTAAGACCAGCGTTTTAAACTTAAAAAAGGGAAATTATGAGGGTATGAAGACCGAGCTTGCTAAATTGAAACAAGAAATTAGGTTAAAGGATAGGTCGGTAGAGATACAGTGGTAGACATTTAAGGAGATTTTTCGAAATATTCAGAAAAGATACATTCAAGTGTGAAAAAAAGACTCTAAGGGAAGGACGCACCATCCGTGGCTAACTAAAGAAGTTAAAGATAGTATCAAACTGAAAGAAAAAGCGTACAATTTTGCAAAGATGAGTGGCAGATCAGAAGATTGGACAGAACATAAAGAACAGCAAAGAATGACTAAAAGATTAATAAGGAGGAAGAAATTAAGATTACGAGAGAAAGCTAGCTAGAAATACAAAACCAGATAGTAAGAGTTTCTACAGGTATTTACAAAGAAAAAGTGTAAGTATAGTGAGTGTTGCCCCTAGAGAATGAGAATGGGGAATTAATAATGGAAAATAAGGAAATGGCGGATGAACTGAGCAGATATTTTGCATCTGTCTTCACTGTAAAGGATACAAATAACATCCCAAAAGTAATTGTGAATCAGAAGGTGAAAGGAAGGGAGGAACTTAAAACAAGTACAATCACCAGAAAAAAGGTCCTGAGAAAATTACTAGAACTAAAAGCTGACAAGTCCCCAGGTCCTAACGGACTTCACCCTAGGGTCTTAAAAGAAGTGGCTGCTGAAATAATAGACACATTGGTTTTAATTTTACAAAATCCCCTAGATTCTGGAATAGTACGATAGCAGATTGGAAAATAGTGAATGTGACTCTTCTATTCAAGAAAGGAAAGAAACAGAAAGCAGAAAAGTACAGGCAGTTAGCTTAACATCTGTCAAAGGGACAGTGTTGGAATCTTTATGAAGGAGGTTTTAGTGGGGCACTTAGAAAATCTCAATTATCAAACAGAATCAACATGGTTTTGTGAAAGAAAAATCATGTTTGATTAATTTATTGGAGTACTTTGAGGAACTAACAAGTAACATGGATAAAGAGGAACCTGCGGATTTGGTGTACTTGGATTCCCAGAAGGCATTTGACAAGATGCAACATCAAAGGTTACTACGCAAGATAAGAGCTCATGGTTTAGGGGTAACATATTAGAATGGGTAGAGGATTGGTTAGCTAACAGGAAGCAGAGAGAAGGAATAAATGAGTCTTTTTCAGGTTGGCAAGATATGACGAGTGGAGTGCCATAGGGATCAGTGCTGAGGTCACTACTATTTACTATTTATATCAATTACTTGGATGAAAGTGCTGAATGTATGGTTGCTAAATTTGCTGATGACATACAGATAGGTAGGAAAATAAATTGTGAAGAGGACACAAGGATTCTGCAAGTGACATAGATAGGTTAAGTAAGTGGGCAAAAATTTTGCAGGTGGAGTATAATGTGGGAAAATGTGAACTTGTCTACTTTGGCAGGAAGGAAAGAAGCATATTATTTAAATGGAGATAGATGGCAGAACTCTGAGGTACAGAAGGATCTGGGTGTCCTGTTAAATGAATCAGAAAAAGTTAATATGCAGGTACAGAAAGTGATTAGGAAGGAAAAATGGAATTTTGTTGTTTATTGCAAGGGGAATGGAATATAAAAGTAGGTATTTTTTGCAACAGTTGTAGCGTTGGTGAGACCACATCTAGACTACTGAGTACAGTTTTGGTCTCCTTATTTAAGAAAATATATCCTTGGTATCCATAGAGAGGTTGTAAACTGGATTCGAAATTGGCTGTGTGGGAGAAGACAGAGAGTGGTAGTAGATGACTGCTTCTCAGACTGGAGGTCTGTGACTAGTGGTGTGCCTCAGGGATCTGTACTGGGGCCATTGTTGTTTGTTGTCTATACCAATGATTTGGATGATAATGTGGTGAATTGGATCAGCAAGTTTGCTGATGACACTAAGATTGGAGGTGTGTTGGACAGCGAGGAAGGCTTTCAAAGCTTGCAGAGAGATCTGGACCAACTGGAAAAATGGGCCAGAAAATGGCAGATGGAACTTAATGCGGAAAAGTGTGAGGTGTTACATTTTGGAAGGTCAAACCAAGGTAGGACATACACAGTAAATGGTAGGGCACTGAGGAGTGCGGAGGAACAAAGGGATCTGGGAGTTCAGATACATAATTCCCTGAAAGTGGCGTCACAGGTAGACAAGGTTGTAAAGGAAGCTTTTGGCATACTGGCCTTCAAAAATCAATGTATTGAGTATAGGAGTTGGGATGTTATGGTGAGGTTGTATAAGACATTGGTGAGGCCAACTTTGGAATATTGTGTGCAGTTCTGGTTGCCTAACTACAGGAAGAATATCAGTAAGATTGAGAGCGTGCAGAGAAGATTTACTAGGATGTTGCTGGGTCTTAAGGAGTTGAGTTACAGGGAAAGATTAAACAGGTTAGGACTTTATTCCTTGGAGTGTAGAAGAATGAGGGGAGATATGATAGAAGTTTACAAAATTATGAGGGGTATAGACAGAGTAAATGCGAGTAGGCTCTTTCCACTTAGATTAGGAGAAATAAACACAAGAGGACATGGCTTTAGGGTGAAAGGGGAAAGGTTTAGGGGGAACATTAGGGGGAACTTCTTCACTCAGAGAGTGGTGAGAGTGTGGAACGAGCTACCATCTGACGTGGTAAATGCGGGCTCACTCCTAAGTTTTAAGAATAAATTAGATAGATACATTGATGGGAGAGGTCTGGAGGGTTATGGACTAGGTGCAGGTCAATGGGACTAGCGGAATAATATTTTGGCACAGACTAGAAGGGCTGAATGGCCTGTTTTCTGTGCTGTAGTGTTCTATGGTTCTATAAATGTGTTAGAAGGAGTTCAGAGAAGGTTCACTCGACTGAAACCTGGGATGGGGGTTTATCTTAGGAGGAAAAGTTGGACATGCTGGGCGAAGATTATGAGGTGATCTTATTGAAACATATAACATCCTGAGGGGGCTTGACAGAATGGATGCTGGGAGGATGTTTCCCATTGTGGGAGAGATTAGAACTAGGGAAAACATTTTAAAATTAAGGGATCTCCCATTTAAGATGGGGAGGAGAAGAAATTTGTTATCTCAGAGGATTGTGAATCTTTGGAACTGTCTTCCCCAGAAAGAAATGGAAGCAGTGTCAATGAATATTTTTAAGGCAGAGCTCGATAGATTTTTGACTGACAAGGGAGTCAAAGGTTATTGGTGTAGGCGGAATGTGGAGTTGAGGCCACAATCAGATCAGCCATGATCTTATTGAATGCAGACAAGGCTCGAGGGGCCGTATGGTGTACTCCTGCTCCTAATTCATATGCTCCAAGTTATGGTGAACCTTCATCAAACATTGGTTCAGCCTGAAGCAGAATATTGTGATCAATTCTGGACACTACACTTTAGGAAGGATTTGAAGGCTTTCGAGAGGTTGCAGAAAATATTTACTAGTATGGTGCCAGGGATGAGGGACTTCAGTTACTTGAATAGATTAGAGAAGCTGGGGCTATTCTCCTTTGAGAGGAGAAGGTTGACAGGAGATTTATAGAGGTTTTCAAAATCATGAGGGTTTTGGACAGAGTAGATAGAGATAAATTTCATATTGGCAGAAGGCTCAAGAATCAGAGGACATCAATTTAAGGTAAATGGCAAAAAAAACCCAAAGGTAGTATGAGGAAAAACTTTTTATGCAGCGAGTGAGTAATCAGGATCTAGAATACACTGCCTGAGAAAGTGGTGGAGGAAGATTCAATCATGGCTTTGAAAAGGGAGTTGGATAATTATCTGAAGAGAAAATAACAACATGACTACTGAGAAAGGGAGTGGAGTGGGTCTAGCTAAGTTGCTTTTGCAGAGAGCTGGCATGGACATTACAAGTCAAATGGCCTCCTTCTGTGCTGCAGTCATCCAATTCTATGATTGCACTGTCAGGCCACCAGCTTCTTATAAAATGCTTTACGAAAACATTTCAGCTGTCAAATTTTATTTCCTCGGTAACTAAGGGTTTGAATATTTTTTTTAAAAATCAGTAATGATTTTTCTATTGAATTATCTTTTGTGTCTTTTAATGCCTACATGGAAGGTCTCAAGCTCTTTCTGAAGTTTGACCTCATAGTTGATACATTTTCCAGATCTGTGACTCCTTGAATTGAGTTTGAATTGTGGAATTTGAGCATATGCAGGGTAACTAATTTCCAAGGATACATTAGATAATAATGTAAAAGCATAATATTATTTAAATGAAGAGGGATTGCAGAATACTGAGGTACAGAGGGATCTGGGTATCCTCATCTATGAATCACAAAAAAGTAGCATGCAGTTACAGTAAGTAATTAGGAAGGCAAAAGAAATATTGGCCTCTGTTGCAAGGGGGATGGAGAATGAAAGTAGGAAAATCTTGCTACAACTGTACAGGGCATGAATGAGATCACACCTAGAGCACTGCATAGTTTGTCTCCTTATTTAAGGATGGGCATTATGCATTGGAGGTAGTTCAGTGAAGGTTTACTAGGTTGGTTCCTTTTTTTAATTCTTTCATGGGATGTCAGCATTGCTGGATAGGCCAGCATTCGCTGCCTATACCTAATTGCCCTTAAGAAGGTAGTGGTGAGCCTCCCTGAACTGCAGCAGTCCATGTGATATAGGTATACCCCACAGCGCTATTAGGAAGGGAGTTCCAGGATTTTGACCCTAATACTGTGAAGGAACAGCAATATAGTTCCAAGTCAGGATGGTGTGTGGCTTCGAGGGAACTTGCAGTTGGAGGTGTCCTTATGCACCTGCTGACCTTGACCTTCTAGGTGGTAGAGGTTGCAGATTTGGAAGGTGCTGTTGAAGGAGTCTTGGTGAGTTGTTGCAGTGAATCTTGTAGATAGTACAGTTGGCTGCCACAGTGCACTCTTGGTAAAGAAGTGCTTCCCGGCATCACTTCTGAATGGCCAAGCTTTAATTTTAATTTAAGGTTATGCCTCCTTACTCTGGACTCTCCCATCAGACTAATAGTACTTTCTCTCCAGCTACACCATCAACTCATTTAAATAGATCACCCTTTAATCTGCTAAATTCATGGGAATATTAGACTAGTCTATGCAAACTGCCCTCATAATTTTAACACTTTTAGCCCTAATATTGGGCAGATTCTTCCGGTTGGCATGTGGGGATGGGCCCGATATGCCGATGCATAAAATGACACGTGATGACATTGGGCATGCGTCCCAACATCATCACACGCCATCACGATATCTCGTTCGGCTGGGTTATTAAGACCATTAAGAAATTAATTAAAGTCCTTAAGAACGCTTCCCGTCCAACCTTAGGTTAGCGGGCAAGCGAAAAGCCCAAGCAGCCTTCGCATTTTTCAGGAAACCTCATCCATGGGCAGGAAGAGGTTTCCTGAAGCTTTTATAAAATAAATAAATAAATTTTCCCACCTTTACAAACAGGTCCAACTCATGCGACACAGTCACATGAGGGAACATGTTTGAATAAATTTTTTAATTCGATTCTGTCATGATTTTATCATACATTCAATCTCCCTGAGGCAGCTCTGTGCCTCAGGGAGATTTCTGCACCTGCGCGCGAAAGAGCACAGGCCCCAACTGTCCCTCCTCCCCACACATGCACAGGTATCGCTGAGCCCTACCGGCCGCACATTACGCTGGGCGGACCTTAATTGGCCTGCCTGCACAAAATGGTGGCGCGGAGCCGATCGCGGGCGGCGATCAGCTCCGCGCCCGTTCCCGCCCAGTCTGCCACAGGAAAATCCTGGCCATTGTTTTAGTGAATCTTTGCGTGCAGCATGTGCAGGGTGTGCAATCCTGAAATACTGAATAATACCAGAAACATTGAATAATACTACAAACACTGATTAATACCACAAATACAAGTAATGCTCACTAGAAGCTGAATGATGCTCACCAGAAACCACTCAGTGCGCACTGATTTTTTTGACCTCAATGAAGGTGCTGGAATCAGCTCTGAGATCAATTGAAACACCTTAATCCACCCTGACCGAGCTCATTTAGCTCAATGAAAACCTGGGACCTCCCTGATTTGTTGCCACAGTTGGACATCCACAAACTTGCAAGATAACTATGGAGGAGCAGTGTTATTTGGTAACTCTTAATTTTTCCATCCTGAAATACCATTCCGATTATTTCCAATCCCCCATTGCAGCATCCAATTGGTTTTAATGATTGCAGGATGTTCTATTCCAGTATTATTTGTGGACATCCATTCATAGCTGTCTGTGAAATAAAGCATCTTATTAATTCATTTTAAGACAAATATTTTCTCAGTCTGCCTTGAAGGGATTGAAAAAGCATGCTTGAAAAAGACATAAATATCCAGGTCAGCTCACAAAGAGTGTTATTGTTACACCCTGAGTTGCCCTTGTTGTACAAGCCGATATTGGGTAGTGTGTTTTAATTCCTGGAAAAGATGCTCAGATTGCTTATGGGAATGACTGACATCACTGAATGTGAGAAGAGAATTGCCGATCTGAATTCATTACACATTCATAGAATAGGAGAAATATACAGCACAGAAAGTGACCATTCAGCCCATTGTGTCTGTGCCTGCTCTTTGAAAGAGCAATACAATTAGTCTCAAACCCCAGCTCCTTTCTCAATAACCCTATAAATCCCCCCACCCCTCCCCAACCCCAACCTATTATCAAATTCCCTTCTGAAAGGATCTCTTTCCACCATCCTTTCAGTCAGTGTATTCCAGATCATAAAACTCATTGGGCAGAAGTTTGCCGTTGGCGAGCAGGGGGCAGGGCCCACTCTCCGATGTGTAAAATGACACGGGATGACGTTGGGCGGAACCCCCAACATCATCCCGCCCCATTTAAATTTTCAGGATGACGGGCCCGCAGCAAAATCAGCTGTGGGCCCACCAACCTGTCAATGGGCAATTGACAGGATCATTTAAACAATTAAAGGACCTGCCCGTCCAACCTTAAGGTTAGCGGGCAGGCCAGGAGCCCCGGCGGCAAATAGAAAAAACATGAAACCTCATCCACCGGTGGGATGAGGTTTCATGTAGGGTTTTAAAAAGTTTAATAAAGTTATAGTGTAAATTATGAACATGTCCAATCTCATGTGACATTGTCACATGAGGGGGACATGTTAGGGAATTTTTTTTTTCTATTTCTAATCTTTTTCAAAGTGGAAGTGATCTGCCTGAGGCTGCACTTTGCCTCAGGGAGATGTGCGCTCTTTCGTGTGCATGCGCGAAAGAGTGCACTCTCGCTTTCAGGGAATCCCCCCCGCCCGCACAGGAAGCGCATAGCGCTTCCCGCCGGATGTCACGTTCGACGGGCCTTAATTGGCCCGCCTACATAAAATGGCGTTGCAGCCCACTTCTCCAGCGGGGATCGGCTCCCCGCCCGCCAGAGATTGGGTCGGGCCCACGCGCCCGACAGGCAGAAAATTCTGCCCATTGTGTAATTATTTTTCCTCATATCTCCTCCGATTCTTTTGCCAATCACCTTAATTCTCTGTCCTATTTCTAATGCTTCCACCGCTAGAAGCAGTTTCTCCTTAATTACTCTGTCAAAACTCTACATGAATTTGAACACCAAGGTGTAATCTCCTCCTAACATTCTCTACTCTAGGGAGAACAACCCCAGCTTCTCTTGCCTCACCACATAGCTGAAGTGCCTCAGCTCAGATACTATTCTACTATATCTCCTCTGTACCCTTTCAAAGGTCTTGACAACTTTCCTGAAGTGTGGTGCCCAGAAAAGGACACAATGCTCTAGCTGAGACCCTTGTTTTAAAAAGGTTTAGCATAACTTCCTTGCTTCTGCACTCTAGGTATATACTTGTAAAGCTAAGGATCCTATATGCTTTTTTACCTACCTTCTCAGTTTGTCCTACCATATTCAAAGATCTGTTCCTCTACCTTCTCTAAAATTGTACCATTTAACTATATTGCCTCTCCCTCTTCTTGCAACCAAAGATTCACTTTACACTTCTCTGCAGTAAATTTCATCTGCCATGTGTCTCTCTATTTCCTCCTGCAGTGTGTTGCTATCACTGTTTTACTATATTTCTGAGTTTTATGTTGTTATAGAGTGTTGGATACTGTTCGGTAGGTCTTAATGAAGTCTTCGCAGTCTTAGATAGGTTAACTGTATGTAAGAATTATGTACATATATACAGTAAACAGTTCAAGCTAGGAGCTGTCTCCATGCTTGACTGTGCACAAAGCTCTGTCCAACACTAGACTGACCCCTAGGTGTGGGTTATATGTTCTCTTACATCACTGTGTGGGAGGTACCGTACTCAGTCACACGTTAACCCCATATGTGCCAGACCCTTATACTACACCACCCCAAGTCTTTATCCAATATATTTCAAGTTATTCTAGTTTATCCCCTTGTAGTTACATCATTACTACTATCCCATAATCCCCGCATGTCTTTGAGTTCATAGGTTCAGGCAGTCCAGAGGCCTTATAACCTTTAAATATCTTGTTCGCATTATTGTTGGAGGAGTGGTAGACTCTCTCGTTGTAGGTAAAATCTATTGATTTAGAAGTTCTTCTGGCATCTGGGTATTTTTTTTATCCTCTTTTTCCATTCCTTGGTATTGAACCTCTCTTTGTCAATTTGGCAGTTATGGTGATAGGTGGTTGCTGTTCCATCTCATTTCTTGTGGGGTGGATGAATGTTGTGCTCGTATCCATGACATTTTTCCTCCTCTTCTTTCATTGTGTGGGTTGTTGCAATGTCCCCTGTGATGGAAGATGGCAATTCCTGTTATGAAGATGTGGTTTTTTAGTAAGCTGTGTGGTGCGCTGTGGGCAATGGACGGGTGCTACTTGGTTTCAGTATCATCTATGGCACTCTCATGCTGGTTGGGAGTTGCAGCATTTGCTCTGTGTCGCAGTGTTGATCTCATCAACAGTCATTGGAGCTGGAGGTTGAGGCTTTTCTGATTCTTGGTTGCTCTCTTGTCTATCCTTCACTGGAGGTGTTGTGGTAACCATCTGAGTGGTTGGCTGGTCTGACCAATGAGGGCTTTCCAGCACCTGTAACAAAAATGGACAAACCTGTGAAGAGAGAAGATGGTTCAGAGCTGAAGTCCCAGTCAGGATACTCTTTCTTGTTTGAGCTCTCAGGAAGTTGCAGTTCCGTGTAATTTATGACAATGGTTGTCTTGACATCTTCTGCTGTTTTGAGGAGATTCAGGGCTACACAGGCATCTCTGCTCGAGAGAAAATGACTGGTTACAGATGACGTGCATCAGCTCGAAGATTTGTTTGCTGCCATACCTTAGTGGTTCCAGAATCATGCCTCTGACCAGAAGTCGGATTCCACCAGGCCCATAGAGTGGTGTGTGTCCGTTATTTGAAGTCTCTCAGCCACGGTTCTTTCTCCGAGAGGACCGAAACACTGGCTCCCATGTCCAATTTAAAGTTTGTGAGATAGCCATTAACTGAAATGTTCACATTCCAACAAGAAAAAACTGGATCTTTGGCCTCACCCAAGAAGCATGGTAGTGTGGCTTCTTGGTGTGCAGTCTCAACCTCATGAGTAACCTTTGGGTCTTCTTTGCGTTTAGATGTTTTGGCCTTGCACAGTTTGCCAAAGTGTCCAATTTTGTTACATTGGAAGCATTGGGCTGAAGTTGCAGGACTTGATCTCGCCTGTGGGGGCGCTTTGTTCCACAGCGCTGGCATGGTCACTCTACTGGTCGGCTAGGGTATTGCTTTCCTTGGTCTGGAGTCTTCCCGTTTCTGTGCTATTTAACCAACTGGACTGTGGAATTTCCTTTGTACCATGGTTTACTTTCTCCTTTTAAAATGAACCTGTGCTACAGATGAAGTTCAGGCTGCCTAATAATCTGGATAGCTTTCTCGAGGGTTAGATCCTCCTTCACTTGTAGTATGTCTGAGAGTGTGTCGTCTGCTACTCCTAGAACTATTCTTTCCCTGATGTGTTCAGATTTTAGGTCTCTGTATTCACAGTCTTCAGCTATTTTGTACAGATCATTACTGAATGTGTCAAAAGGTTTTCCAGGCTGCTGGACACACTTATTAAATTTAGCCCTTTCAAGGATTTTTGTTACTTCTTAGATTAAAATAAACATCTAATGATTTTAGTACTTCATCAAATTTAACAGAAGATTCGTTGATTCCTTGTCTAGCAATGATGTTGTCCGCTATCGTGCCTACTATAAAGTAGTGTGTTAACTTGTTCAGCTTCTGTCTTTTTACCCAGACCTGGAGCAATCATGTATCTAAGGAGTCTTTTTCTCCAAAGTCTCCAATTGTGTGATTGATCTGGGCCTTGGATAAGCCCAAGTTGATCTGCAAGAGTGGGTTACTGATCCATGGTTAAAAATTTTAGTGCAGGTTCAACTTTAAGAAGTTGCTGGAATTCAAGTTGGCACCACCATTCATCTGAAGACAAAGGGTTTACCCGCACTTGCTAGTTTTGGCAGGCTCACATTGTAATGGCACTCATGCTCAGTCTTGAAAATTTTTTAAACAATGGCTGCTTGGATTGACTTGCTGCAAACTTCTCCATTTCAGTGCTATACTTTCGGGCCATGAAAGCGTCAAACCCTAGCCTTTGCTAATCTTCCAAGCTGATTCTTTAGTCACAATTTTTCCAAATTAATTAATTAATTTATATTTTTTCTTCTCGGAGCGAGCTCAGATGCCATGTGTTCAGGTGCCAACTCGTTATCAGGTTTTTCACAATGGAGTTTTTAAATGGCAATTTCTGACCACTGAACAATTTAAAGATTCTCAGAACTTGCTGTTTCCTGGAATTAAAAAAATTTAGCTCAGCCCTGCTAGGTCTGCTGACTCTGCAATCAGTGGGTATTCAAACTGAACCTCCATGTGACCTTGTGGACCCCTCAGCACACAGTGGAGACTTTTCTTCTGCCCTCAGCTTCCAATTCTGCTATGGAGATTCTCTCAAGCAATTGCCCTCTGTGCCTTCACTTCAGTTTCTTTCAGTCAGGTCAGAATGCTGCTCCTTTAATTTTCCAGCTTTTAAATTTCTGCTCCAGCTTCTCTGAGGTCCTGGGTTTTTCCAAGAGTTGCCACCATTTGTAGGATGTTTGATACCATTCAGTAGGTTTTAATGAAGTCTTCATAGTGTTAAGTAGGTTAACTGCAAGTATTTATTAACTACAAGAACTTTCTACATATATACAGGAAAGGGTTCAAGCTAGGAGCTCTCTCCATGCTTGCTTGTGCACACAGGTCTGTCTAACACTAGACTGACACCTAGGTGTGGGTCATGCGTTCTCTTACATCACTATGGGGTGGTACTGTACTCAGTCCCACATTAACCCTATATGTACCACACTCTTATACTACACATGAGATCTGCAAATTTTGAAATTATGCCCTGTATATCCAAGTCCAGGCCATTAACATACAACCCAAAAGAGCACCTGTCCCAATACCGACTCTGGGGGGAAGGACACCACTGCACTCTTCCCTCAAGTCTGACATAACTGTTCTTCACTGCTCTCTGCTTTCAGTCCCTTAGCCAATTTTGTATCCATGCAGCTATTGCCCCTCCTAGTTCCAGGGAGCAGAGTCGGAGGGCGGAGTTCCAGAGAGGTGAGTATAAAAACCTTACCTCGGGGATTCGCGGGCCTCGGGTCTTAAAAAAAATTTAAAAGTGGCGTCACGGTAAATCTGTGACCTGATTGGCTGGTAGAGAATCTACATTGAATTTGAAACTATAACATTGTTAAACTAATTAAACCAAATAAATTAATCACTTAATTAATAAGTAGAGGTTATCTAGACCAGAATCAGGGGATTACTGTTCTTAGAATTTAGCATTTATAGTAGAAATCTAGCCCTAGGGAACATATAGTTAATAAGGAGTCAATAAGCAGTTATCAGATTTAAATTAATTTATTAAATAGTTCCAGAAATGGCAGTTGCTGGGGTGAAGTGCTTCACCTGTGGGATGTGGGAAGTCTGTGACGCTTCAAGTGTCCCGGACAACTACATCTGCAGGAAGTGTACCCAATTGCAGCTCCTCACAGACCGCATGGATCGGTTGGAGCAGCTGTTGGATGCACTTAGGAGCATTCAGGTGGCGGAAAGCGTCATTGACAGGAGTTTTGGAGACATGGTCACACCCAAGGTACAGACAGATAGATGGGTGACCGCTAGAAGGGGCAGGCAGTCAGTGCAGAAATCCCCTGTGGCTGTCCCCCTCTCTAACAGGTAAGCCATTTTGGATACTGTTTGGGGGGATGGCCTATCAGGGGAAAACAACAGCAGTAGCCAGAGCAATGGCACCGCGGCTGTTTCTGTTGTTCAGCAGGGGGGGTCAAAGCACAGAAGAGCAATTGTCATAGGGGACTCTATAGTCAGGGGTTCAGATAGGCGCTTCTGTGGTTGTGAAAGAGACACCAGGATGGTATGTTGCCTCCCTGGTGCCAGGGTCCAGGATGTCTCTGATCAGGTATGGGAAATTCTGAAGGGGGAGGGAGAACAGCCAGAGGTCGTGGTACACATTGGTACTAACAACATAGGCAGGAAGAGTGACAAGGTCCTGCAGCAGGAGTTTAGGGAGTTAGGCAGAAAGTTAAAAAACAGGACCTCTAGGGTTGTAATCTCAGAATTACTCCCTGTGCCACATGCCAGTGAGGCAAGAAATAGGAAGATAGTGCAGCTAAACACATGGCTGAACAGATGGTGTAGGAGGGAGGGTTTCCGATATCTGGATCATTGGGATCTCTTCCAGGGCAAGTGGGACCTGTACAAGAAGGACGGGTTGCATCTAAACTGGAGGGGCACCAATATCCTGGCTGTGAGGTTTGCTAGTGTGACTTGGGAGGGTTTAAACTAGTATGGCAGGGGGGGGTGGGAACCAGAGCAATAGGTCAGCAGGTGAAATAAATGACTGGGAACCAGTGAATATGGCCAGTAGGACTAAGAGGAAGAGCAGGCAGGGAGAAATTACTGAACACTGGGACTGGGGGTCTGAAATGCATTTGTTTCAATGCGAGAAGTATAACAGGCAAGGCAGATGAGCTTAGAGCTTGGGTTAGTACTTGGGACTATGATGTTATTGCTATTACAGAGACTTGGTTGAAGGATGGACAGGATTGGCAGATAAATGTTCCAGGATTTAGATGTTTCAGGCAGGATAGAGAGGGATGTAGAAGAGGTGGGGGAGTTGCACTGCTGGTTAAGGGGAATATCATAGCTGTATGACAGGAGGACACCTCGGTGGGCTCATGCAGCGAGGCAATATGGGTAGAGCTCCGGAATAGGAAGGGTGCAGTCACAATGTTGGGGGTTTACTATAGGCCTCCCAGTTGCCGGCGGGAGATTGAGGAACAGTTATGTAGGCAGATTTTGGAAAAATGTAAAAGCAATAGGGTTGTTGTGATGGGTGATTTTAACTTTCCCTATATTGACTGGGAATCACTTAGTGCTAGGGGTTTGGATGGTGCAGAATTTGTAAGGTACATCCAGGAGGGCTTCCTGAGACAATATGTAGATAGTCCAACTAGGGAAGGGGCAATACTGGACCTGGTATTATGGAATGAACCTGGCCAGGTGGTGGAAATTTCAATAGGGGAGCATTTCGGGAAAAGTGACCATAATTCAATAAATTTCAAGGTACTGGTGGATAAGAATAACAGGAGTCCTCGGGTTAAGGTCCTTAATTGGGGGAGGCTAATTATAACAATATTAGGCAGGAACTGAGGAATCTAGACTAGAGGCAGATGTTTGAGGGCAAATCAACAACTGAAATGTGGGGGGCTTTCAAACGTCAGTTTATAAGAATTCAAGACTGGCATGTTCCTGCTAGGATGAAGGATAAGCATGGAAAGTTTCAGGAACCTTGGATAATGAAGGATATTGTGAGATTAGTCAAAAAGAAAAGGGAAACATTCGTAAGGGCTAGAAGGCTGGGAACAGATGAAGTCCGTGGAGAATATAAAGAAAATAGGAAGAAACTTAAGCAAGGAGTCAGGAGGGCTAAAAGGGGTCAGGAAAAGTCACTGGCAACCAGGATTAAGGAAAATCCCAAGGCCTTTTATACATATGTAAAAAGCAAGAGGGTAGCCAGGGAAAGGGTAGGCCCACTCAGGGACAGAGGTGGGAATCTGTGTGTAGAGCCAGAAGAAATGGGAGAGATACTAAATGAATACTTCTCATCAGTATTCACCAAAGAGAAGGACTTAGCAGTCGATTTGTCTAGGGAAGAGTGTGTAAATAGCCTGGATCATGTTGAGATCAAAAAAGAGGAGGTGTTAGGCGTCTTGAAGAATATTAAGGTGGATAAGTCCCCAGGGCCAGATGGGAGTACTGAGGGAGGCAAAGGAGGAGATTGCTGGGGCCTTGACAGAAATCTTTGTATCCTCACTGGCTACGGGTGAGGTCCCAGAGGACTGGAGAATGGCCAATGTTGTTCCATTGTTTAAGAAGGGTAGCAGGGATAATCCAGGAAATTACAGGCCAGCGAGCCTTACGTCAGTGGTAGGGAAATTATTGGAGAAGATTATTCGTGACAGGATTTACTACCATTTGGAAGCAAATGGGCGTATTAGTGAGAGGCAGCATGGTTTTGTAGGGGAGGTCGTGTCTCACTAACTTGATCGAGTTTTTCGAGGAAGTGACAAAGATGATCGACAATGGAAGGGCAGTGGATGTTATCTACATGGATTTCAGTAAGGCCTTTGACAAGGTCCCTCATGGCAGACTGGTACAGAAGGTAAAGTTGCACGGGATCAGAGGTGAGCTGGCAAGATGGATACAGAATTGGCTTGGTCATACAAGACAGAGGGTAGCAGTGGAAGGATGCTTTTCTGAATGGAAAGCTGTGACTAGTGGTGTTCTGCGGGGTTCAGTGCTGGGACCTTTGCTGTTTGTAGTATACATAAATGATTTGGAGGAAAATGTAACTGGGCTAATTAGTAAGTTTGCAGACGACATTAAGGTTGGAGGAGTTGCAGATAGTGAAGAGGATTGTCAAAGGATACAATGGGATATAGATTGGTTGGAGACTTGGGCGGAGAAATGGCAGAGGAAGTTTAATCCGGACAAATGCGAGGTAATGCATTTTGGAAGGTCTAATACAAGCAGGAATTATACAGTAAATAGCAGAACCCTTAAGTGCATCGACGGGCAGCGGGATCTGGGTGTACAGCTCCACAGGTCACTAAAAGTGGCAACGCAGATGGATAAGGTAGTCAGGAAGGCATATGGCACGCTTGCCTTCATTGGCAGTGGTATTGAGTATAAAAGCTGGGAAGTCATGCTGCAGCTGTATAGAACCTTGGTTAGGCCACACTCGGAATAGTGCGTGCAATTCTGGTCGCCACATTACCAGAAGGATATGGAGGCATGGGAGAGGGTGCAGAGGAGGCTTACCAGGATGCTGCCTGGTCTGGAGATTATTAGCTACGAGGAGAGGTTGGGGAAACTCGGATTGTTCTCACTAGAGCGACGGAGATTGAGGGGCGACTTGATAGAAGTTTACAAAATTATGAGTGGCATGGACAGAGTAGATAGTCAGAAGCTTTTTCCCAGGGTGGAAGAGTCAATTACTAGGGGACATAGATTTAAGGTGAGAGGAGAAAACTTTAGAGGAGATGTGCGGAGCAAGTTTTTTACGCAGAGGGTAGTGAGTGTCTGGAATTCGCTGCCAGAGGACGTGGTGGAAGGAGGTACGATAGTGGTGTTTAAGAAGCAGCTTGACAAATACATGAATAGGATGGGAATAGAGGGATATGGACCCCGGAAGTGCAAAATATTTTAGTTGACGGGCAATATGATCGGCGCAGGCTTGGAGGGCCGAAGGGCCTGTTCCTGTGCTGTACTTTTCTTTGCTCTTTGTTCTTTAATCCCAATACCTTTACTATTTTACATTTGTCTATCGGATTACCTCTCAGATATCTCCTTTCAAAGATGTATAGTCTGCATTTTTTCAGTCTTTCTTCATGACTCAGACCTTTGAAACTGGAGATCAATTTCCAGGCTTTCCCTCTACACTGCTTTTGGCACATGTACGCCTCCTCTGTGATCTGATCTGGCCTCAGTACTCAAGGTGTGGCTTTATCTGGGCCTTGTATAATTTGATTATCACCTTCTCTATCTTGTCCTTTATTATTTTGTTCTAAGGTTCAACATTGCATTGGATTTGTTGATTACTGCTCTGGGTTGGCTGTTTATGTTCAGCATTTGAATCTAAAAGTGGCCCCTACATTAGAAAACATTTGCAGCACAGAAACATGCCATTTAGATCAAAAGATCAATACTGATGTTTATGCTCCATATGAGCCTCATCCCACCCTTCTTCATCTAATCACATCAATATACCCTTCTACACCTGCATCAACATCATCTTTGTTTATCTTAACATCATGCCTGGAGAATGTGTCTCACCCAATTATCCTTCTTACGTGCAGTACTTTGTATTTTCCTACGTTAAATAGCATTGGCTTTTGTTCTGTTTCTTCACATACTTAGTTCAACTCATTCTGTAATTTCTGAGCTGCCTCCTTCAGTTCTATTCCCCATGGTAATTTGGTGTCATCTGCAAATGTGTCCACTTTGCATTAAGTTTTTGTTTCTAAGTCACTGAACTAAGTTAGAAATAGTAATGGTACCAACATTGAGCCCGGTTGCATTTACTAATTGAGCTATTGTGGGAACTGATGGGACAACGTAAGGGGTGGGATTTTGAATCTGTGTGTTATTCTTTTAAACACTGTTTCTGATATCTTCTTGCTGCATTCAATAAAATTTCAATGAAGTCTGAATTTAAAATAAGAACTAGAAATTACTTAGTTGTAGGGATCAGATCTCAAAACAATTTTCTAAAATAATTACTTCAACTAGAACAATGATTTAGCAAATCATCCAAAAGCACTTCAAAATGCGGTTATCAAACAAAATAGTGACATTGAGCCACATAAGGTGATATTAGGACGGTGACCAAGACCTTGATCAAAGAGGTCGTTTTAAAGTGTGTCTAAAAAGGTGAGGGGGCAGAGTAGGGAGGGAATTCCTGAGCTTAGGACCTAGACAACTGAAGGCACAGCAATTAATCAAGGATGCACAAGAGACTAGAATTGGAGGAGCACAGAGATCTAAGAGAGTTGTTGGACTTCACATAGAAATAATCTGGGGCAAGTGCTCACAGTTGACCCTTAACAGTCATTGGAGGGCTGCAAAATGGGCTGATACTCCATTATCATCCATTTCACTCTATTACATAAGGATCGACCCCAGTGTCATATGAAAACCTTCAGAAAACCAGGAGATGGCGATGTTTACACACAACACAGAGATGGGCTTCACTTATAAAGACATTAGACTGCAAATGTCTGACATATGTTTGTGTATTATAATATATTAAAACATGGAATAAAGGAAATTGATCCCAATGCTTCATCTGGGGATAGTGGGGGAAAAAATGAGGTCATTCACCTAAGAACATTGCAAATTCCAGAGTCACTCAACCCATATGCCTCTTCCACTCAGAGTTGCTGGGTGAGGCTCTTTAGCGTATGCTTTTTAGGAGCTACGAGTGCGTTCAGAACTCCAAAACGATGTGCAGCAGTGCCATTTTGGAGCTCAACATTCCAGCCAATGCCTTCTCTAAACTTTGAACAGCTGAACACTAGGTGAACAGTAGGAAGGACTCCTCAACGGTGCTATTTAAAAGGATCATTTGGTTGGGTTCTGATTGATTTCTTCTAACCAATGCTGCAACTCTACAAGTATTTGGTGCTTTCTGTAGTTGTTTCAAGTTGCAAGTGTACAGGGAGTGGTATGGCAAGTGCTGAGGGACTTTGTTGACTTCAAGGTTTCAACACAAACTAGTTGCTCCGAGACAAGAGTGCACTAGTAGGCACTCACCATGGAATACTGTATGACTTGTAGAATGAACAGAGGTTAGCAAAGCAGGACTAACTGCTGGAAAAAGGAGGAGGAGGAAACAGAGACGGTTTCTCAGAAGGAGCCATATCTGCCCAGTATTCAGGGCATAATTCTCCTCCCTGAACCTCAGTTCACCCCAGGAAGGAAAAAAAGTCTGCGATCACTGAAATTTGCCCTCTGTTGCAGCCACAACTGAAACATCAGAGCAGGGCAAGTGTTGCAGTACAGTCACTGCGAAGCTGACTGTAATGATGAACCTTTATCTGTCTGGCTCCTTCCAGGTTGGAGCTGGATATGTTTACATTTCAAAAACAGAATTACCTGGAAAAACTCAGCAGGTCTGGCAGCATCGGTGGAGAAGAAATCAGTCAACATTGCGAGTCTTCATGACCCTCTTTTAGCTTTTAGCTTTTTGTTTTTATCTCTATGTTTACATTTCATGGTTTCTTGTCCATTGTTCAGTAAGGCAGGTCATTGAGGCTCTCTATTCAAAGAGAGGTAACCATGTTTCACTCTCTCTTATGTCATGGCTCACTGGGGATAGTGCACTGTAATATCAAACCCCACTGTTGCCCGAGCTGTGACAAATGTGAAAAGTTTGACCAAACCACCAGATTGCCCCAATTCTACCTAACTGTTCAATTTAGGTTAATGGAATACGAGCACCAGGTTTATAAACTTAATATGTAAATAACTGTTTATTGAACAAATTGTCTTTAACTAGTGGCAAAACAAAGAAATATGAACTGCTAACTTCTAATTCTATAATTTAAACTCTACCCCTTCTTAAACCCCTATACAAAAACACACACACACACACACACATAAGACACACAAAACATGGATTTTAAGGGTGAGATAAAACAGCACCAGTCTGGAGTACTGGATTAGATGGGTTGATTTTGATTGATGTCTTCCAAATTCCTTGCAGTTTGTAGTTGATGACACGAGGTGGTCTCCCAGCACTTTCGGTCTCTGGTTCACAGGTTGAAAAACTTGCTTTTCAGTGTCTCTACTGGTGACTTTTCCCCTTTTCCTCATGGCAGGGGTTTTCAGAGATGTGAGGAATAGCCGGCTAACTACTATGGCAGAATTACTGGAATCTTACAAACACAGGAGGGGGAGGTTTTCGGTCTTCTCTCTTTGCAAGCTAGGGTCTGTTCTGCCTGCACTGTTACCACACAAAACCTTGGTCACCTGGTCAGGAGCCAATTAAAATGCTGTCATCAGGCAGTTCCCCCTAGTCCAGGACTCCTTTCCAGCACCATCCTGTTCTTTTATGGCACACTCTGTTCCAGGATAGCATTGTAGATATGCCTCATCCTATTCCAGTGAACATGTCTTTCAACTGCAGCCATGGTAGTTTTTAAAGCCACAGTCCAATTTTAAAGCCACAGTCCAAGAAAAATAAAAATAGGTTCTTTATGCTTACCATAGCAGCAATGGAGCCAAAATGCAGCTTTGCTAGGATTGCAGGCTTCCCCGTGCAGCAGGATGTCAATGACTGCACCCACATATCAACTCTGCACTATGCCAGAACCTAACATATTCCACTCCCCCAGCAGGTGTGGGACCACAGACCGTGAATAATGCTGGTCAATGTTCTGTATCTTGGCAGCTGCCATGATTCATTCTTGATGCTTCATTCTGCACCAGTCTAATGTGCCCACTGCATTTCATCCACTATGGCAAACCAAAAGCTACTAGAAACAAGAGTTATCAGCTAACAACATGGCTGATGACTCCAGTATGCAACATGCATAAAATGAAAGTGATCCTGCTATATGAAATGTTTTAGATCTGACCATTGACATGCTGAAACAATGCAACTGCTGCCTGGATCACTCTGGAGGAGCCTTTCAGTACTCAACAGAGCAAGTGTCAAAACTCATGGTGGTATGCTATACAATGTCACCATCGTGAGGGGACAGTCCTTGTCACAAGCTATATGGCTGATAAGCATGAGAAAATGGAGAAAGAGGAAGAGAGTGTAGGATAAATGTCTGGCATATAGAGGATTAATGTGGGACTGAGTACAGTACCACCCATACAGTGATGGAAGAAGACACATGACGCAGACCTCGGGTCAGTGTGGTGTTGAGAAGAGTGTTAAGACCTTGACATGGAGATAGTTCCTCGCCTGTACCCTTTATTGTATATATTTATATAGTTACATGTAGTTAATAAAGACATGCTGTTAACATACCAAAGGCTACAAAGCCTTCTTTAACAGACACATTCTGTAACCAACACCATCCCATCAGAGAGGAACAGACAACCACTATCTGCCGGAACTGTCCATGAAAATCTCATCTGAATGCATTACCAAGTTACCACAACCCCGATTTCCTATTCACCAAAAGTCCCACAACTTACCTCCCCTTTGTCACTGACCATCATTTGCCCCTTGGCAACAATACATAAATAAAAGCCACACAAAATAAACATTCCAAACCAAGTTTATAAATTGAATTTCCTGGCAGGTCCAGCTGCATACTACACTATCCTGGGATGGGCGGCATTGTAGTATGAGGGTCTGGCACATATACGGTTAACATGGGACTGATTACTGTACTGCCCACACAGTGATGTAAGAGAACACCTGACCTGCTACGAGGAGGTCAGTCTAGTGTTGAACAGAGCCATGTGCACAAGCAAGCATGGAGGCAGCTCCTAACTTGAACCGTTTACAGTATACTCTTTCGGTAGACCAAATTAACGAGGAGAAAATTACAATTAGAAAACTAAATTAAAGAGTAAACTGATTTTATCAAATTGACAGCCCCTAAGGGGCACTGTAAATAAGGGAGAAATTTAAATGAAACCTTCCAAATCAAATCAAAATATTGTTTTAGGGGTGATAATGCATTCCAGCCCCTACGGTGCCCACTGGCTGTGGAAGGCCTCAAGCGTGCCAGTGAACATAGTGTGCTCCCTCTCTAAGGACACCTGGCCATGAACTTGGCCATGGAGGAGGGGCAGACTGTCTGGACCTGTTAATGGCCAATTTGACCAGGCCCAGGAGCAGACTTATAAGGAGGTCCTCCTCCCTGCCCGCCCCCCTCCACACAAGATAGCCAAAGATCAGGAGCATGGGGCTGAAGAAAAGCCAAAACTTGAGAGGTAATTCCTTCAAAAAATTAAAAAGGGCTTGCAACCTACTACAACCCAGGTATGCATGGAACATGGGCTCCTTGGGGCCGCAGAAAATACGGGTGGCCTGGGAGTCTCATTTACCGTATAACTCTTTTGGAGTCAAACAATTAAACTAAAATAACAAAATCAGGGATAAAATAAAAGCAGCTCCTTAAAGGGAAACTGCAAAAACAAAGACAAAATTCAAAGAAAACTTACCAACATTAAATCAAAATTGTTTCCCTTGGTGGAGAATTCTAGAATCAGGGGACATAGATTCAAGATAAGTGGCAGAAGGTGTAGGGGAGATATGAGGAAGAACTTTTTTACGCAGAGGCTAGTGGGTGTCTGGAATTCGCTGCCCAAGTTGGTGGTAGAGGCAGAAACTCTAAACTCTTTTAAAAAGTACCTGGATCTGCACCTAAAGTGCTGTAAGCTGCAGGGCTATGGGCCGGGTGCAGGAAGGTGGGATTAGAAAGGACACCTGGGTGCCCTCAGGCTGGCATGGACAAGATGGGCCGAATGGCCTCCTTCTGTGCTATAACTTTTCTATGGTTCTATCTATAAAGTGCCCAGTCCCCACCAAGCATGGAAGGCCTCAATGGAGCTGGCAGACACCGCGTGTCCCTTCTCCAGTGACACCCAGCCACGAACTTAGCTGCGGAAGAGGAGGGGCAGACAGTGGGGTCAGACGACCCCCTCGATCACCCACTGCCTGGACCTGTTAATGGCCAATTTGACCAGGCCCAGGAGCAGACTTATAAGGAGGTCCTCCTCCCTGCCCGCCCCCCTCCACACAAGATAGCCAAAGATCAGGAGCATGGGGCTGAAGAGCAGCCAAAACTTGAGGAGTAATTCCTTCAAAAAATTAAAAAGGGCTTGCAACCTACTACAACCCAGTTGGACTCCTTGGGGCCACAGAAGATACAGGTGGCCTGGGAGTCCCATTTACTGTAGCTCTTGTAGTTAATAAATACATACAGTTAACCTACCCAAGACTACAAATACTTCATTAAGATCTACCAAACGGTATACAACACCCTTCGACAGGCAGCAATCTGAGTTGGCTGACGGGCAATATCTAGGGCCAATGGTGGCGTGGCAGAGGTGGGAGGATGAACGATGTCTTCCTGAGAGAGGACAGCAGGTTCAAGCTCCAGGAAGCCACTGCCACTCCTCCAAGGCGTGCCTCAGCAATCTTAGTAATCTGTTGGGGGACAGATCGCTGAACTGCAGTCACACCCTCCAAGCCATTTGTTACACTGTAATCCGCAAGCATGACAGCAGCAGTCTGAGCTTGCAAAGCAGCAATCTGACCTTCAGATGTTGGGTGGCTGCTCCTTGTGCTGCAACGGAAGCTGTGACATTGGCCATCAGATGCTGCATAATGATTGGGTCCACAAGTGTGTGAATGGAGTTGCGCAAAACTCTGTGCCGAGTCAGTGCTGGACTCCTTCGTGTTCCTTGATATTGACAGTGGGCTTTCCAACAGCTTTCTAATGCACCAAGCATTTTGGTGTGCATACCCATTAGTGTCCTTCTGCAGGCTGCCCCATTGAATTCCTCACCTGAGTCCTCTGTAGCAGAACCTGTGTGAATCTCACCCTTTGGCAAGCTAGCACCTGCCCTATCCTTGCCCCCTGTCCTGACTGCAAACCATTCACGCCCAGTATCCCACCACATGCAGATCTCACCTCTAATGTATCCTCCAAGATACATGCAGTGTCAGTACCTGAGCTGATGACTGTGAATGTGAAATCAACTGATGATGCTGTGTTTTCATTCACACTCTCTTCTTGGTGTTCCTCCACTACATGGCCAGGTTGCACCTCTTGATCTCGTGGGTATCTAAAAGGAAAAAGGCACAAGAGTAAGACATAGAGTGGACAGGATAAAATTGTTTCCCTTGATGGAGAATTCTAGAACCAGGGGACTTAGGGGTCAGGGGACACCTGGGTGTCCTCGGGTTGGCATGGACAAGAAGGGCTGAATGGCCTCCTTCTGTGCTGTAACTTTTCTATGGTTCTATGGTTCTAAGGTTGTGGTGCTGGGGGTGTGGGGATGTTGGGGGAAGTAAGAGATGCATGCTTACACTATCTGCAGCTTATAAGTCATTGCAGGATGAGGGGAAGTTAAGCGAGAAGGATTAAGTATAAGGATACTGTCTTTGATGGATTCAGTGCTGCATCCTCAGGCTTGAGTCCTGGAATTGACCTTCATGGCTATCTGCTCCCATTACCTTTTGGTCACATATCTGGAAGGCCTCTTTCCCCACTTTGGATAGAGGACATCTGTCCTTCTTTCGACCTCTTCCAGTGCAGCGCCTGAAAACATTGGAGCTTACTCTCTCCTGTGTTGTGCCATGTTGACCCATCAATGATCTGGAACCACATCTTCAGGAGACCAAATGACCTGTTTGATTGCCCTGGTGGAGACATTGTAGTGGTTATATCATTCATGCGCCTCTGTTTTGGGATTCCGCACTGGTGTCATGAGCCATGCCATTAGTGGATATCCCTTGTCACCCAGGAGCCACTCAAGAAGGCTATGTAGTGGAGTGAGACTGCCTCCGGATGTTATGCTGGCACAAGCCACCTTAAATTATTGCACCCACACCTTTCATATTACCTGTCTCAGAACAATGATCCCTCACTGCCAGGTTTCTTGCTATGGAAGGAATCATCCTAGTTGTTTTTTCCCCTTTATAATGCTGGCTGGATATCAATTTCTGTAGACAATGTCTGTGCAGCTGCCTCAAATGAGTGGTCGAATAGCTGACCTAGTGTGGGCCCTGTGTCATTTGTAAAATCTTACTGCAATGGGAAAATAGGGGCTAATAACTCTCTTAATCACGTTAATAGCCTAGCTGTTGATATTGGGTGGGTAACTTGGCCATTGGGAGCACGCCTCCGGCAAAACCCATGGTGGTGGGAACACGTCAGGGAGCTAACACGACACACCACAATTCAATTCAAATTTCCACACACCATCCCATCCTGCCTCCAAGGGGCTGGGAAGATTCTGGCCAGGAGGAATGGCTGCATCCAGGAGGACTGGGCAGGAAGAGTAAAAGCAGATAGGGAACGAAATCTTCCCAGGCTAGAGCCAGGCTTGAAGACGAGACTGGGAGGACATTCACAGAAGTTGGTATCAGGTCAGCAGGCTGACGTGTTCCTGCTTTCCAGGAGTGAGTCGTCATTAACTATTCAGCACTACTGAGCCAATCTAGATAATTAACTGTCCATTTATGGACTGATTGGGGACTCTGTCAGGATCTTCCTGGTGGCAGGTAGGCCCACCGCTGATGGATAAGCCTGGAAGGTGCCTGGAGGTGGCTGGCCTGGGAGGGCAGTGAGCCCTTCCCGCTCTAACCCCCATCACCAGAACCACAGCCCTCAGTGGGCCACAGCTGCAATTGCTGGGCATCCTATGGAGGCCCAGAAATTGGGCTGGCAATCTCAGGAACCTGCCCGCTGTCCTTACTTGGATGACAGATCGAGGTGCAGCCACTTAATTGGCCATTTCCAGGAAGATCTTCCAGGTGGTTATCTTGACAGTCAGTGTGGGGTTGGAACCCAGAAATGGTCCCGACCCTTGATTATCTTGGTAAAGCGCACAAGATTCCATCCAGGAGATGCAGGTGTGGGCAGGAGTCCTGGATGCGGTAGGTGGACTGGATGCAGGAAGGAAGAGCAGCTGAGGGATGAAAAATCTTATGCCCTTTAAAAATAATCGCAGGCCTGGACCATTTCTGCGTCCTCACCCTGCGCTTGCTGTCATGGCCTCCGCCTGGGAGATCTTCCTGGAGGCAGCCAATGAAGAGGCCACCTCCAGTTCTGTCTCTATCTGGGGCACTCTCTGAAGAGGTTTATGATTTTTGAAACTTACCTATACTACAGCTGCCTGACCACACCTGTGGTGGGGAAACCCTTCCATTGGATGGCCAGTGGTTGCAGCTATGGCCTGCTGATTTATGCTGATCTGGGTGGGAGTAAGACTAGAAGGCTTTCAGACCCCATCCTGGCCAACCGCCAGCAAGCCGCCTCCAGGCGCCTGTTGGGTTGGGCCTCAGAGGGGGGCCCGTCTGCCATTGGGAAGATCCTTGTGGCATCTCCTATTAACTCACAAATGGGCACATAATTATTCAAATTCTTTACATATCACTACCGGGCAGGTAGCTGGTGATGACTCGTCTCCGACAAGATGGCCCAGAGGTGGCAACGTGTTGGGACTGCTGACCTGACATCCTCATTCTTAAATTTTCTCCTGGTCCACCTTCAAGCCTACCTCTGTGAGACCGGGAAGATTTCAAACGGGAAGGGTGTGCAGGACTTGTGAATGCGGGAGGTTGGAGTGAGCATGTGGACACGGGCAGGAAGAGTGGTCGTGCGATGCAGACATGAGCAGGGGATGTGGATGCATGTGGTTGGAGTGGGCAGGGGGCCCGGGCGGATGGTGGGTAGGGGTTGTGAGCACAGGTGGGTGCAGTGGGCAGTGTGCTCGATGTGGATGGATGAGTGAGCGGGCAGGGGACGCAGGTGGGTAGAGTGGTGTGTGCAGATGTGAGCAGGTGGCGTGGACAGTAAGCACGGGTGAGTGGAGTGGACAGGGGGTGTGCACATGAACGGGTACAGTGAGTAGGGTGAGCAGATGTGGATGGGTGCAGTGGGCAGGTGTGCGGACAGACAGAGGAGGAGGGCTGTGGACGGTGCAGGTGCAGGGGGGTATGGGCAGTGTGTATGCGTGGTGCACGGTGCAGACAGTGGGCGGTGAGGATGGGGGGGCGGTGCGGACAGGGGTGGTGAGGATGGGGGCGGTGAGGATGGGGGGGCGGTGCAGACAGGGGCGGTGAGGATAGGGGCGGTGAGGATAGGGGCGGTGCGGACAGGGGCGTTGAGGATGGGGGGGCGGTGCGGACAGGGGCGGTGAGGATAGGGGCGGTGAGGATAGGGGCGGTGCAGACAGGGGCAGTGCAGGCAGGGGCGGCGCGGACAGTGGGTGGTCTAGACAGTGGGTAGTGCAGGCATTGAGCAGTGTGGACTGGGGGGGGTTGCGCAGTGTGGGCAGTGAGGACAGTGGGTGATGTGGACGGGACGGGGAGGGCGGTGTGGACAGGTGGGTGGTGCAGACAGTGGGTGGTGAGGGCATTGGGCAGTGCGGACAGTGGGCGTTAGGGTGGGCGGGGTGGTGTGGACAAAAGGGCAGCATGGATGGAGTGGTGGTGCAGACAGGGGGGTGGTTTGGACAGTGGGCGGTGTGGACGGGGATTGGTGAGGACATTGGGCGGTGTGAATGAGGGTGGTGCGGACAGTGGGCAGTGTGGACAGTGGGCGGTGTGGACGGGTGGGCGGTGCAGACAGTAGGTGGTGAGGATATTGGGGGCAGTGTGGACGGGAGGGCGGGTGCGGATGGTGGGACGGTGTGGACATTAGACAGTGTGGACGGAGGCGGGTCGTCCGAACAGTGGGCAGTGTGGACGGGGAGTGGGACAGTGCGGACAGGTGAGCGGAGTGGACATTGGGTGGTTCAGATGGGGTGGGGTGTATGGAAGGGATGGCAGTGCGGAGAGGAGGGGGACAGGTGGTAGGGATGTGCGGGGTGGTGCGGAGAGAGGGCGGTGTGGGTACTGGACGGGGCGGTCGGGGGGAATGTGGTGCCAACAGTGGGCAGGGCGGTCAGGAGAAGTGCGGAGATGTCGGTGTGGTGCGGGTAGTGGGCGGGCTGGGCAGTGGGCGGGGCGGTCTGGGGGGATGCGGCGCGGACAGTGGGCGGGGCGCTCGGTGAGGACAGTGGGCGGGGCGCGCGGTGAGGACAGTGGGCGGGGCGCGCGTTGAGGACAGTGGGCGGACCGCGCGGTGCGGTGCGGACAGTGGGCGTGGCGCTCGGTGGGGGGGGCCGCGGAGAGCAGGGCCTGTCCGCTAGGCCGCGCTGTCGAGTTTGACATTTCCCGGTTTTCCCACATCCATGAGCCGGTGAGACGGAGACGGAAGGCGGGCGGCAGCGGGTTTGCCGCTGGGTTTCTGACCCCTCGATGGCGGAGACGAAGATAATTTACCACATGGATGAGGAGGAGACGCCGTACTTGGTGAAAGTGGCGGTGCCGCCGGACCGGGTCACTCTCGGTCACTTCAAGCAGGTTCTTAACAACAGGCCGAGCAGCAGCTTCAAATTCTTCTTCAAGTCCATGGACCTTGACTTCGGGTGAGTTCGAGCCCCCACCCCCTCGGGGCAAGGTCGACCTCCGGCCGCTGCTCTCGGGGAGTCCGGCCGGGGCCGCTAGTGGAGGGGGATTCGGCGGGGCCCCGCTTTCCTGCGCCGGGGCTTGGGGGGCTTCTGAGGGATGATTGGGTGAAATGGGGGAGATTTGTACCAAGCCAGTGTGAATGCGGAAGGTCTTGTGCCCGCTGCCGGGTGTTTGATATTTGCCCCGCACATGTTTCGGGTGTAAACTGCAGCTTGTTTCCCCGGTGACCCGGCCAACATACATTCACCTTTCAACCAGCACCACCAGAAACACGTTAAAGCCCCATTCATTCATTGTTGGGTCTGAGATCTTGTGAGTCAAATGGCGGCTGCATTTGTTTACATAACATTGATTGCACTTGGACCATAGAACCATGAAGGTTTTACAGCACAGGGGAGGCCATTTGGCCCGTTGCTTCAGGTACTGATTTTAGCCAACGCAATCCAAAATTTGCCCAAAATTTCTCTTTAGTTCTGGTGAAGAGTCATACGGACTCGAAACGTTAACTCTGTCTTCCTCCTCACACATGCTGTCAGACCCGCTGAGTTTATCCAGCAATTTTTGTTTTTGTTCCAAAATTTACACAGCTGTGGAGAGAGGACAGAAGTGTTATATCTTCCAATTCCAATATTTATCCGATTTGCCCCTAATGCAATGGTCTGTCCCTCAACCACTCCCTATGGCAAAGCATTTCACACTCCTAACAGTGCAAAGGAATTTTCCCTGACCTGCCTCCTCACTCCGTGATCATTTTAAATTAATGGTCCTTCATCACTGAATCCCCAACCATAGGGAATACCTTCCCTATTCACAACATCAAAAGCCTTAAGAAATTTTAAAAACACGATTAAACCACCTCGTGGCCTTCTCTACTCAAGTGGAAGCAAACAGTCTTAGTATCACTAGTGTCTCCTCATAACCATAGTTTCTCAATTCTGGCATCATCCCGTTTAAAGACTTACATTTATATAACACCTTTTATGACCTTGGGGCCTCCCAAAAAACTTTAGAGCCAATTAAGTACTTTTGAAGTGTGGTCACTGTTGTAAAGTAGGAAATGTGATAGCTATTTGCACAAAGCAAGATCTCTCAAAAAGCAGTAAGATGATGATCAGACTATTTGTATTAGTGAAACAAAGGAAATGCCAGATCTGCTGAGCCTTTCCAGCCTTTTCTGTTTTTATTTCAGATTTCCAGCATCTGCAGTATTTTGCTTTTGAATCAGTTTTTATTGATGTTGGTTGACAGAAAAATATTGACCTGTGGCACCTTATCAGAGGCCTTCTGGAAGTCCAGATATGCTACATCTACAGGATCCCCATTATCCACTTTGCTTGTCACGCCTTCAAAGAACTCTAGCAAATTAGTCAAACACGATTTACTCTTCATAAAACCATGCTGACTCTGATGGATTGCGTTTTGACTTTCCAAATGCCCCATTACTACTTCTTTAATAATGGATTCCAACAATTTCCCAATGACAGACGTTAAACTAACTGTTCTATAGTTTCCTACTTTCTGCCTCCCCCCCCCCCCCCCCCCTCCTTTTTGAATAAGGGTGTTATATTAGCATTTTTCCAATCCGGAGAATTTTGGAATATTATAACCAATGCATTCACTATCTCTGCTGCCACTTCCATTAAGAACATGGGATGTAGGCCATCAGGTCCTGTGGACTTGTCACCCTTTAATCCCAATAGTTTGCTCAGTACTTTTCCTCTAGTGATGGTGATTGTTCTAAGTTCCTCCTTCTCTATACCCCCTGCACTACCTGTTACTATTGGGGTGGTACTAGCGTCCTCCACTGTGAAAACTGAGGCAAAATATTGATTAAGTGTCTCTGCCATTTCTGCGTTCCCCACTATTAACCCTCCAGCCTCATCCTCCAAGGGACCAACATTCACTTTAGCTACCCTCTTTCCTTTCATATACTTGTAGAAGCTTTTGCTATTAGTTTTTACATTTTGTGCTTGTTTTCTTTCATATTTTATCTTTGCTCTTTTTATTATTTTTTTAGTAACCCTTTGTTGATCTTTAAAAGTTTCCCAATCTTCCAGCCTGCCACTGACCTTTGCAATTTGGTATGCCTTAATTTTTGCCTTTGTTATCTTGAACTTCCTTGCTTAGCAGTGGATGCTTTCCCCCCCTCTTACCATCTTTCTTCCTCTTTGGAATATATTTCACTTGGGAGGAATTGAATATCCCCTTAAATATCTGCCACTGTTCATTAACTGGGCCTACCCTGTAGTCTTCCTGCCCAGTCCGCTAGGGGCAAATCTGCCCTCATACCTATCTTTGTTTAACTCCAGAACACTTGTGTGGGACTCAAGTTTCTCGCTACACCTGGAGTATTGTGTGCAGTTTTAGTCTCCTTATCTGATGTACTTGCTACAGAGGGAGTGCAGCGAAGGTTTACCCGACTGGTTCCTGGATGGCGGGACTGGCATATGAGGAGAGGTTGAGTCGATTAGGACTATATTCGCTGGAGTTCAGAAGAATGAGGGGGATCTCATAGAAACCTATAAAATTCAAACAGGACTAGACAGGGTAGATGCAGGAAGGATGTTCCCGATGGTGGGGGAGTCCAGAACCAGGGGTCACTGTCTGAGGATATGGGGTAGACCATTTAGGACTGAGATGAGGAGAAATTTCTTCACCCAGAGGGTGATGAGCCTGTGGAATTCGTTACCACAGAAAGTAGTTGAGACGAAAACATTGTATGCTTTCAAGAAGGAGTTAGATATAGCTCTTGGGGCGAAAGGGATCAAAGGGTATGGGGAGAAAGCGGGAGCAGGCTATTGAGTTGGATGATCAGCCATGATCATAATGAATGGTGGAGCAGGCTCGGAGGGCCGAATGGCCTACTCCTGCTTCTAGTTTCTATGGACACCAGGGAGAACTCCCTTCTCCTCTTGAAAATAGTGCCATAGGATATTTTACAACTACCTCAGAGGGTAGACAGCACCTTGGTTTAATGTCTCATCTAAAAGACGGCATCTCTGACAGTACAGCACTCCCTAAGTACTGCATTGGAAGTGTCAGCCTGGATTATGGGGCTCAAGTCTGTATAGTAGGACTTGAACTCATGACCTTCTCACTCAGGGGTGAGAGTGCTAGCCACTGAGCCACAACTTAATTTGGATGCTACCTAAGGCCCTAGAACTTGGGCCTAATCATTGTTTTGTACAAATGTATCACTTTTTCTTTCTGATTGTACTTTATGTTCCAGTTTTAAAACACATTTAAAATGCCTGCATCCTGACTTCCCAAAATTCTGTATTCGAATTTCTGGTGTCTGTTTTACCAACTGAGAAGCAGCTGACAGAGAAAATAGAAATAATGAAATATTGCCCAGGGTGTCAGGGAGTAGGGTCTCAAATCACCCGACCTCACTTCTTTTTCCAATCCAGCAATGCTTTATAAATGTTATTGCTGATCTTAGGACCCAGTGTGGAATCAGATCAGGTGAAGACACACATTTTAGGGAAGGAGCAATGGGTCTAATTTGCTATTGATGGAAAATGCTCATCCAGTCATAATTAAATGCAATATATTTACTGCTCCAAAATAATAGACAAGGAAAGTACCGACTACAGTCAGTGTAAAAATACTCAAATTTGAGATTGGGTTGTTTAAATAACAGTATACCATGTCACTGCAAATCATAATTTACTCCCTGTAGAAGTCACTTGGCCCATCATGTCTGTGCTAATGTTTGATCTTCAACAATCCACACTAATCCCATCTCTTGGAATGATATAAGGAGGCCAGTCGACCCATCAAGTCTGTGTTGGTTGTTTCGAAGAGCCACTCCCCTGCTCTTTTGCCACATCCTTGTAATTTTTTTCTCCTTCAGGTATTTACCTACTTTTTTTGTCATAACTTTTTTCGATTCTTTTTTCAAATACTTATGCAATTCCCTCTTAAATGATGTTCACAGATCTTCTGTAACAGCCACTTGGCACCCTGCCCTTTGTCATTCTGTTTACACCTAGCAGAGGTATTTAACCTGCATGTTATTAATCTCATTTAAATAGCTTATGCTGCCACTCTGCTGTGTGATCAACCATTTTATTTCATTTTATTGATCTGGACTAGGCCTCATTGGATTAGTTGATTTTCGGTCCAATACCTTTAGTTGAGACTTCTCTCTTCTAGCTGTTTTCATTGTGAACCTGGTTGTGTTTTGATCACTATTTCCCAAACATGTAGGTCACTTACTGGTCCTGCTTCATTACCCAGAGACTGCATTATGGCCGCAAATGTTGCCATATCCCAATCTACCTCAGAATTGTTAACTCCTCATCTTATTACACTCCTGCCTACCAGTTACGTCCTCAATCTCTTTTCTATTGTTGGCTGGTCTACAATGTTCTCTCAATACAATAACTGAACCAGCCAGACAGACTCTCTGTGCATACCACCATCAACAAACCTTTCTACAGCTGTAATTAGTTGGTATGGCAGAACTCTTTTCTGGTTTTCCTTCTGCATTTCTCTTAGAGACATTATAGCCAGGAATATTTCATTGCCAATCTTGCCTTGGCTGAAGTCAAGTTTTCTTCCAAGGCTGTCACATCATGACCCTTCATTTTAATTAGTGCCTCTGTTCACCAATGCTGCAACCCTAATATACTCATACTTCTCATACTTTTCCTTATACTGATGGCCATTTTCCTTTTTGATTATTCTTTCTCTTAATCTCACTCCTTTCCTACTGACAGTTTATCTTGCCGTACTCTTTTTTTTTTTAGATTTGCCCTTCTACCATATTTATTCCTTATGTCGTGTCAATCATGGTAGTACTCTCACCCCAGAGTCAGAGGCTGAGGATTCAAGTCCTCCTTCAGACACTTGAGCGCATAGTACAGTACTTAGGGAGCACTGTACTGTTGGGGTGACCATATTTCAGATGAGATGTTAAACCAAATCCCCATCTGCCCTGCCAAGGGGACTTATAGCCTCCCATAACACTATTCTGATTAGGAACAGGGGCATTATACCTGGCGTTCTGGGCCAATTTTTATCTCTTGACCAATGTCACTGAAACAGTTTATCTGATTTGAAAGGTGCTATAAGAATGAAGTATTTGTTTCTTACACAGTAGAGGGACAGGCACCTCAGTTGAATCCAATCCCAGTTGATGTCCTAATCTGCATCTTTAGCGGATCAGGAATGCTGATGTTTGCTGTTGGTTTGATTTGAGTGGTGGGGGTGGGATTGCTGAGCCCAGACTGACAATAAATTTGGGATTTTCTCATCTGTAGAGCTGAGTTACATTCTATTTTTATCCCCCTGAGCCCTGGGGCAAAACCAGATTCAGTGCTGTTAATGAAAGGAGCACACTTGCAAAAGGGCTGGGAATAGAGCCAGATTGTGCGAGGGTCATTTTACACCATCCATCACTCTTTCCTGGGTCTTAAATCTTTCTGTACCTAAGTCATGGTCACTGATACATTGGTGGACAAGGCACCCAGTAGGTGTTGAAGAAACTCACGCATGTCCTTGGGTGTCAGTGAGAATTGGGGGCAAAGGTCAGCAACATGACATGACAATTTTTAAGACGTGCAAACAAAGTCCACCTAACCTTTACACAGCTCGCCGCATGAGTTAATTTTCAATCATTTCTCAAAGGTATCTGTTTTGCCCAATTTCCTCATTGATTTTTAATATTTATACCATTTATTAATAATGCCTTAGTTGATCCATTTGAAGATTGCTTCTGAATTTGGAAATCTTTGGTTTAAAGGAGAGAACAAAAGATGTAGCATTTTGGGGAGAACCTTGGCAGTTGAAGGGACGGCTGCAGTGGCGGAATGATTAAGATCAGGGATGTGCGAGAGGTCAGAATTGGAAGAACACAGGGATATTGGTGGATTGTAGAGCTGGACAAGGCTACAAAGATAGGGGCAAGGCCATGGAGGGAATTGAGCACAGGTTGAGCATTTAAAATTCGAGGTGTTGCTGGACCAAGCCATTGTAGGTTAGCCAGCACAGAGGTGATGGGCAAATAGGACTTGGTTCAAATTATATTCAGTCAAACCTTTACCACAAACCTACAGCAATTATTTTAAAAGTGGCATAATCCCCTGATACAAATGAGACTGTTCTGCCTTTTCTACCTCCCTCCTCATGATTAAGATCAGTCCCACAGTTGCTGACTTGTGCAGTCTTTGCACAGTATGGGGCTGGCACCAGTGCTTGTGATTCATAATTTATAAATGGAGTTTGCAGTGGCAGTGAGGGATGCAGAAGTTGTAAGAAATATAAAATTACATTCTTAGTTTGAAAGTAAGGAGAGTAAGTTGCTGCCACAAATAGTGCCTGTGCCCACTGGCTGCATTGGGGAGCTTTGATTTGGTGTCTACTATCAATTGCCTTTGTCTCCAATCGGCAGTGTCACGCCAACATTCCTTGCAATGCTCATTGGTTGCTTAAGTTGCCATTCTTTGTATGTGCGCCTTGGCGGTGAGTTTCAGCAGACTGGTTACTGGAGGGATCATGCCCGTGGCTAACGCTCCATGTGTTCTCCTGTTGTCTGTGCATTATCTTGAGTAATGCTGTGCTCTGTACGTTGTTATCCAGTAGGTACCACCCTGCGTGAGACCTTCCTATATGTCATCTTGTGAATAACACTCTGGCCTATGTGTTGTTACTCTGTTGGTAACCATACCCTTTGTGGAGATATGTGTTATCCTCTATGAAACCGTTGCCTCTGCATACCTTGTAAATGAAACTCTGGCATTGTTATACAGCTGGTAACACTGTGTGTTTGGCCTGTGATGTAACACCAACCATAGAGGAATCTCACTCCTCTCCGATGTCAGCAAAATCTTTGCCAGAATCCTTCTGAACTGCTTAGTGCAACATCTTGACCAGGATCTGATGCCAGAGAGTCAGTGTGGTTTCAGAAAAGATTGAGGAACCATTGATGAACCAAGTTAGACCGGCCCAGGGGAAGTGCCAAGAATGTGGACCTCTGCAACACGTTAATTGACCTGACCAAGGCTGTCAACCGCGAGGGCCTTTTAAAGGTAGTGAGAAATTCGGCTGCCCTGAGAAATTTATTGCAATGATTCAACAGTTTCATGAAGACATAGGTGCCCTGGATAATGGTGAGTCTTTTGGCCCATTCCCAGTCACTAATGGAGTTGAACAGTACTGCATGATAGCACCAGCCCTCTTCATGTTTTTCTCTGCCATGCTACCCGATGTCTTCCATGATGATGATGCTGGCTTCAAAATCAGTGCAAGGATGGAAAGGTGTTCAATCTGAGATGACTCAAGGCAAAGACCAAGGTCTCCAAGGACACACTTGGCGATTTCCTGTTTGCCGATGACTGTGCACTAGCTGCTGGGTCTGAACTTGGTCGTGCAATATAGCATGGATTTGTTCTGCAATGCATGTGATAACTTGGGTCTTACGATCATCACAACGAAAGATAATGTTCCAGCTGCTCCAGAAAAGCCCTAACTCGAGCCCAAAGTTTATGTTTATGACCAGAACCTGTCAGCAGTGGATAAATCGACTTATCTTGGCAGCACACTCGAGCTGTCTATGTTGGTGCTGAGACACGTGCAAGAATTGCCAAAGCAAGTGTAGCCTTTGGCAGACTTCGAACATCAGTCTGGGAACCAAGAGAAGTCTGCCTACCAACTGAATGTCTATAAGAGCAATTGTCCTGCCCAATCTGCTCTATATATGAGAGACTTGGACTGTGTATCAGTGTCATGCCAAGCGGCTGAACCACTTTCACTGAGGTATCTTTGGAATCTTTTGAAGAACAGATAGCAGAACAAAATACCAGATACTGAGGTGCTCACCTGAGCTGGCATGCCAAGTGTCCACACCATTCGGAGACAGTCACAACTGAGTTGGGTTGGTTACTTAGCCAGTATGTCTGACACACTCTTACCAAAGTGCATCTTCTATGGAGAGTTTGAGTCTGGGGTGCACTCTCATGCTAGTCAAAAGAAGCACTACAAGGACACACTGAAGCTTCACTTAGGAGTTTTGATTTTGACTTTGAATCCTGGGAGAAGCTCACCCAGGGTTGCTGCACCTGGCACAACCAAATGAAAAATGGTGCGGCCTCTTTTGAAAGCAAGTGCTTATCAGAAACAGCAAGAAAATACAACCAGAGGAAATCTCAAGCCAGCAACTCATGCAAAACTCTAAAACATCTGTGGTATCCTGTCCTATTTACAGCAGAACCTTGTGTGCAGATCAGCCTTGGCATTCACCTGCATACCTACTGGAACCCTACTAAATAGCGCAAATAATGAACGTGGTCATTTTTGCCTCGAAGAACCAACAAGAAAAGTGCGCTTTGTATTTGGCCTGTGTGGTACCACCTTAAATGGAAATTTGTGCAGACAAAGGTTTTCAAAAGAAGTTTACAGGGCAATATTTTATCCATGACGTGCCATTCCCAATGGTGGAACTGGAAGTGGGCAGAATGTCCACTTTCTTCCTTTTTACTTGTTCCTATGTGATTCTAATTAAAATTTAAAGTGCTGGCAGCAGGCACAGAAGACACATGCGATCACACAGTGGGGGAAGCTTCTCATTGGTGAAACCAGTCAGCTGACCATGCAGCAAGTATGGGCGGGCTATAAAAGAGCCTCCTGGTCAATCAGGGTGGCTCTGCATCATGGCTACAACATTACTGCCAACTCTATTGACATTAACAAGACATATTGAGAGCACAAAGTTAGCACAGGCGTTTCTGAAATGTAAATGCCACTTGTAAATATTGCAACATTACATTGGTTTCACTTTATTCATCTGTGCATCATCGTCCTTTTGTTGGGCTGAGCTTAGAGAGCTAACTGTACAAGCATGCCTCATGGTTGGCACGCATTGATGGTTACAGGAGAGTTAGGGACGTTGTCTTTATTGTGGAAGAAATGATGTGCATTTGTGTTCACTCTTTATTGAATGTTCATGCTAGTGTACAGTTTTGTACTCGCCCCCACTGTGAAACATGGTTGAACTTGCAGGCTCAGCTGGTCCTCCCTTCTATGCAGTGTAAAAGACATTGCTCTTGCAGACCCCGTAAAATTCCCCCCATAATATGCACTGTAGGACCTGGGCTGGGAATAGCACTTAGTGACTTGCCCTCTTGTAGGGCAACTGCCACAGGGGACAATCTCAAGGTAAGGGGTCGATAATTTAGGATTGAGATGAGGAGAAATTGCTTCACTCAAAGGGTTGTGAATTTTTGGAATTCTCTACCCCAGAGGGTAGAGGGTTGCTCCATTGTTGAATACATTTAAGGTTGGGATAGACAAATGTTTGGGTCTCAAGGAATTACGAGATATGGGGAGCGGGTGGGAAAATGAAGTTGAAACCCAGGATCAGCCATGATCGTATTGAATGGTGCACTAGTCTCAATGGACCATATGGTCTACTATTTTTTTGCACTCCTTAGTGCTTAATGAAGAGAAGGACAACGGCAAGCAGAGGTGAATAGGGTGGTAGGGTACTGAGCACCCAATCATAGAGGGGTTTTCTTTAAGAGGCTTGAGAATGTGATGCAAGAGTTTGACAGGCAGGGATTAGTCACTGGTGGAGGAGGGAGCAGGGATTAGTCACTGATGGAGGTGGAGGGCAGGAGCAGTAACAGAATGTCCGATTAGCTTGTACAGTTGGCACCAATTGGCCATGTGATTTGAAATCAGCTGTGGTAGATACTACCAGTGGAGCTGCTTCAAGGCAGTGGGGTGAGGATTTTGGGAGCACCAAAAGGGCGCAGCTCTGAAGTTTTGAGTAACTGAAATGTGTTGAGTGGGGAGGACAGGCCAGTGAGGACAGCATTTGAGAAAATCTGTTGGTGAAGGCAGCATCTAACTGTCATTCAATCCAGGGTCAGTTGCCACTTGTTTTCATGTTGTTTAAAACTGGCGGAGAGAGAGAGCATTAAGTGGAGGTGAAGAGGGCATGAATAGTTTAACAATGAAGCTGTGTTCTAATTGTTTCAGATTCATTTCCTCCAGTTAAAATTCAAGAACTAGCTTCCTGTGAATGAAAATCTAATTGATGGATCACACTGGGAAGGGCTGGGCGTGGGTGCAGGGGAGGTGGAGTGGCCAGGGAGCCATTATATCAGTACACAAACACATTCAGATCAAATATATCTGCAAGTGGAGCAGTTACAGCAGCTGCTGGGGGTGGTGGTGGATATGTGGTGTTTCAGAGAGAGTAAGAGCACTGGATTCTACTTTAAATGAATGTATGCAGTGAAATTGATGTAAGTGCACGAGAAAAGCATCCTTTGTAACCATAACGATGGAGGAAAGCCTTCTGAAGAAAGATTGTAAGCAGGGATCGGAATACTGTGGCCACAGTATCAATTATAGATGATATTTAATGTAAAAATAGAGTGCTGGCAGCAGCTGCTCTGACTGGAGGTTGGGGAGACAGCTCTTCACCTTTGGTTTGCTATTTCAAATTGGTCTGCTGCCTCTTCCTGATCTTGACCTGAATGTTTATGGTTTAGATTTGGGGACACAGAATGTCGTGTTGTGGCTGCGATTGAGTGGATGCATTTTATCTCTCCTGGCACTTTGCCCAAGTGACAATTCTTTATGTGTGAGTCTAGATCATGCAGCATCAGGCTATTCAACTGCATGGGGCTTCCTACCTTGTCTGGATCTGGCTTTCTAAATATCCTTTTTAGTTCATGCAGAGTCTTTACTAGACTCCAGCCGTATATTTTCGCATCAGATGATAGCCTGTTTGCCATGAACTTCTGCATACCTTTTCATCAATCTAAGGACTCCATTATTGCCTTCTGTTCTCCAACTTGCAGCTGTCTGTCACTAATATTCTTACATATACTGTGCAAGCTCGGATTATAAAAATTCTCCCAATGTCTTTCAAGATGCAAACCACAGTTTCCGTGACCACTTACCCAAACCTACACTGGTGCCCAAAAACAGCTCGTAAAGTTTGCAGTGAAAGGAGTCACAACCACAGTCCAGATGGCTGAAACTTTATTCTACTTTTTAAAAAAAAATTCAGAGCCAATTCCTTCACTTTCTCCTTCAATCCCTTGAGACTTGTAACTGAGAGGGAAATTAACAACAACTTGCATTTATTTGATACCTTTTTATGGAATTTAATGTTCCAAAGTGCTTCACAAGAGTGATTATCAAACAAAATTTGACAGCATGCCGCTTAGAGATATTAGAACAGGTGACCAGAAGCGTTTTTAAATTTGTTCACTGGATGTGAACATTGCTGAAAGGGGCAATAAATGCTTATTGTCCATCTCTAATTCCCTTGAATATGACATTGTGGTATCCTAAGCCACTTCAGAGGGCAGTTAAGAGTTAACCGTGTTGCTGTGTGTTTGGAACCACATGTAGGCCAGACTAGTTCAAGACAACAGATTTCCTTCTTTAAAGGACCAGATGCATTTTTGGGACAGTCCTGTAATTTCATGGTCACCATTACTGATGCTAGCTTTTTATTTAAGGTTTATTTAACTAATTAAATTTAATTTCCCCACTTACCGTGGTGGATTTTGAACTCATGTCTCCAGGTCACTGCCCCTGGCCTTTGGATCGCCAGTCCAGTAATAATATATAGGTTTTAAGGAGCATCTTGAAGGAAGAGGAAGAGAGGTTTACGAAGGTCTAGAATTTGGGGCTGAGATGGTGGAATGATGAAAATTGGGGAGATGGAAGAAGCTGAATTGGAGGAGCGGCAAGATCTCGGAGGGTTGTAGGGCTGGAGGTGACAGAGGTAGGGAGGGGTGAAGTCGCTGAGAAATTAGATAGTGATGTGAATTTAACATTTGCTGCATTGCATTATTTGGAGACAACATAGGTCAACGAGCGTAAGACTACGGTTCTGCCAGCCCTATTTAAAAATATTCACCTGAGAGAGCATAAGTGAGGTGTGGGGATAACCTACATCTGATACAGAATTACCCCACCCCCCTTTGATGTGGCTGCCACTAGCCCACCTTGCACAACAGATTAGGAATCCTTCAAAGCAGGGATTGAACCCACATTCTCAAACAGCAGGACAGAGTACACGTAAAGATACATAAAACCCGAAATAAAAATATCCGAGAAATAAGGCAGCTCAGCAGCATGTTGAAAGAGAAAAGGCAGTTAATGTTTTGGTTGTGGGTCCGTTCATCGGAATATCCGAATGCCCCCACAACACGCTGTGGAGCAACTAGAGATTAACAATAAATGCTGCCTTGTCAGTGGCACCCATATAAATAAGTTTTTAAAATTCAGCTCAGAAATGAATTTGAGCGAGCCTCAGACTGTCTTTTTAACAATAGAGCTTTGGAAAAACATAAACTTGGTGATCCTCATGTGGAAGATTTAAAATATGGAGACAGCAGGAATTGAGGAAAAACAGCAAAACAACCCAGATGATGTCAGCTGAGCTGGATCTGCAAATTTAAAGAGAACCCTGTCGAGTTGGAGGCAGGTGTCCTTCCTGCCTGCAATTTAAATTTGCAGTCTGACAGATCACGAAGGGAAAAAAGTTGATAAGTGCCTTGCTCTATTTTTGCCAGTGGAAGTTAAATTCATCCACAGCATTTCAGCAGAGGTAGTCTCTTCTGCACGCTGCATTAGTGCCTAGCTTCTGCATTTTGCACATTTTCAAGACCAGGCTAAGTGTAAATGACAGTTCTCAAAACTGCTCACTTACCTTCTAAATGAGCAAATGATGCCTGGCATGGGGAGTTTAAAAAAAAGATTTTGATTTAATAAGGACCCTTCCTTCTCTCCCTAGACTCTAGTTTTGGAATAACTATTAGCAACCAGCGATGGCATCATTCGTTCCTGGTATGGTATAGACCAGATGCTCAGCATGTTATGCCCAGTGTTGGGAAAACATCCTACACAGCACTAACTTGATCTTTCCATTCCCTGAGATTGCCAGGCAAATACTAATTAGTGGAGCAGTGGTGCAGTTTTTGCTGTGCTGAAACAATGTTGGAAATGTACAGCCTCATTTAGAGAGGATACTCCCTGCTGTGTGCAGCAGCTGTCTGCGCTGAATTTAAAATTGCTCCCTGTACAATTTCCATTTCCTTCTACGTAGTACATTAAGTAATTGTGCTCTAACTAGAAAAACAAATTACGTTTGCATGAGTTCTATTGGTTAGAATACCACAGTCAAAAAAGATTAGCCAGGAGCAGTTTATAATCTGTGAGCTTTGAAATGTGTCCTTTGACCCCCAGTTTGCTTGCACAGTAACAAATGGCTGGCTGTATTATTGAGGTCCGTTCAGCAAGTTGGGAAATAACCAGTTTGCTCACTGATTGTGGGGTTCTTTTGGATTTGGAAGTTAAGGTGAAGGGTTCAGGTCTTTAGTTCAGAACACCAAGGGGTGTCTGATCACCTCCCAAAACATCTTGCATGTGATGAATTAGTCTGATATGCAGTCACTGGTATGAAGGTAAATGTGGTTATCGTTTTGGAAACAGCAACATACCACAAACAATGTGATAAGTGACCAGTAAATATTGTTTCTAAATGTTCTCAACTCTGACCAGACTTATTGCCCATTTCTAGTTCCCCTGAGAAGGTATTGATGGGACTTCTTATTGTACAATGGTGTTGGGGTTACAAAGGATTACCAAGAGATTGACCCAGCGAAGGAAGAGGAATGGCAGGTGATATGTGCCTAAGCCATGTGACTTGGAGGTGATTGTATTACTTGCTACTCTTGTCCTTCTCGGTGATAGAGCATTCAAGACTGAGAGGTACTGTCAAAGTAGCCTTGCAGAGTTGTTGAAGTGCATGCACCAGTGCTTCACAGTGTACTGGTGGGGGAGGAAGGGGTGCACAATATCCACCAATCTAGTGAACTTCTCTGTCCTGGATGGTCTGAAACTTCAATGTTGTTGAGGCCTCGCCCATCCAGGTGAGTGTTCCATCACACTGCTGACTTGAGCTGCTTGGTGCAAACAGGTTTTAAGGAGTCAGGAGATCAGCAATTTGCTGCAGAGTAAAGTCTCTGTCCTGTTCTCGAAGCTATGGTGTTGAGAGTTTAGCTTCTTTCCATGAGCTATAGCTCCAGCCACTGGAGGGTTTCCTTTCCGTCTGTTTTCTTCACTTTTCCTAGGGTTCCATGGTGCCGTACACTGTCAAACACCACCCTGATCTCAAAGGCAGCTACTGTCACTGCTTTCTTTTTAGAAATTAGCTCTTGCATTCATGTGATGATGAGGACACTTCTGCCATGTGGTACTGTGGTGAGCAATGAGGTCTGACAGAGTTCAGTAACTTGGCTCCAGCTACCCCTACATACACAGTCTGATCTGTGCCTCCTCTAACTGCTGCTTGTTTGTACAGTGTGCCCTCCACACTGTGCTGCATTAAGACTCCATATATTGTCAGTTCTGATAAAGGGTCACCAACCTGAAACATTAACTCTTTCTCTCTCTACAGATCTGCCGAGTATTTTCAGCATTTTCTGTTTTTATTTCAGTTTTCAGCATCCACAATACTTTGCTCTTGTATATGCTATTGTTTTGTGTTGTATTATATGTAGTGGGAGATTTGCAAGCTAGAAATGTCCAGAAGCTTTGGAGAGACTGAACTGAATGGATCGGGTGAAAATAGTGGTGTGTGGTGGAAGTAGGTTGTGTGTCTCTTGAGCGTGTTGGCCCTTTGCAGAGAGCTGTTGATGGTGATTTATCAAAGCTATAAAGGGAGTCACTGCAGATACTCCATAACACAATCTCTTAAAACCCATTACAGAGAATGAATGATTGTGGCCATATGTGCTCACATTGATTTATCCTTTAAATGTTCTGTATGTATAATCTCAGCAATTGAGCCTGTGTATCACCAGAAGCCAAACATGAGGAAGGTAGAATGTTGAGACCAAGCACCTACAAAATGCGACAGTAAATTTAGCCAATCTATGAATCCTGCCAGTAGCTCATGAGCTCATAAACAGCTCAATTTATGTGCTGTATTGATGAATGTAGCGAGTGAGGGTGGAGTCGCTTGGAGATGAGTTCATGGAGCAGGAAGGAGATGGGGAATGGCAGTGGAGTGGACAGTTTGATCCCAGCAGTGCTTCAAACATTCCATGCATCTGCAAACACTATGCTATTGTCTGAAACACAAGGACCCTCAGCTCAACTCAAGCCCTACTTTAAAGGATATGAATGATGTGACTTATCTGCACCCTGTTACCCAGTAGCTGAGGTGAGAATCCCTGCTGAACTCTGCACTCATTACAGATAAGGGTGAAAAGAGACCTCGCTCTCCGAGCGTGTGTTCACTAGCTGGTTTCAGATTCACTCGCAATGGAGCCCTCATCTCTGCTGATCTTGGCTGGGATCCTAATAAAGGTTACAATTGACCTCAGGGAGGGGAATAAATCACTTAACAGCTCTTGATCAATGACCCTTGCTGGAAAGTGTATGTATGTGATTGTCAAGTGCTTGCAGGCAGCAATGCCCCCACGGGTACCACAAACCTTTATTGTCCAGTCTCGCAAGAATGACCATGTTGGCGAGCAATGGAGAGCAGCTGTATTCCATCAAGTGTCGATACCTTCAGGAGAGGAGGGGACCTGAAACACATTGAGAATCAGAACCTTCAAGGTAGGAGGAGACCTGACCCAATGTTCCCTTCAAAATTTCATTGTTGTGTGCAGCCAGTTTTTTCAGTATTTGGTCATAGAGTAATTTACGGCACACAGAGAGGTCATTCAGCTCATCAAGTGGTATCTTCAAATATTTTTTGCACAGCCATGTTGTATTTATCATGGAGCAAGGCCTGTACAGTACCTCCCAGGCTGCTGCAAGGTCAAGCATATGTGCAGCTTAGTTGGAATGGTGACCTTGAACCCCAGTGAACGTTAATACCTTCAAGAGAGGAGGGCCTAAAACCCAGTGAGAATCAGCATGCTTAGGAGGGGAGGCAAGGAAATAAGAGTGTGTTCTTTTCTGATGGTGCTGCCCTGGGATGCTCAAGCATGATCGCAATATTCCCTTTACACAGTCATTCCTGTTAAACAACTTCCAGCTAACCATGGCTATGGACCATGTGGTTAGTGAGTAAGTCAGTGCCTGAGCAAACATTCCATGCAAATACAAGCCTTTCTTACGGTGAACTAATGATCAGAGTGGATTTAGTAGTGTACAACCTTCTCTCTGCCTCCAATTCCATTTGGAGGCCCATCCAGTCTTACTCTATAAATATATGTCAATGAGTTTAAATGGATTTATGTATCTTATCTCTCACTATCTGATCACAAACCTCATTCCTAACACCCCATGTTAACCTAAATTTCTCGGTCTTTAACATCCATAAGTGCAATTGAAGTAAATGGTGGCTTCTTATATCCACAGAACTGCTCAGTTAGCAGTGTTTAGAATGCAAGCTCTCCAGCTCCTGAGCTCCTATGCTGTCACAGTATTCTAGCACACTGCCCGATCAGTGCTCCACTTTAACACTCAGTGCAGAAATCTCATGGGCCAAATTGGTCAGAAGTGGGTGACAGAAAAATGGTGTTGATGGCCTGAGTGCTGGTCTATCGCCTCTTCCTGGCCCAGGCAACTTTCATTAGGGCAGAAGGAGGGTGGGCTAGTGAACTTGCTGCAGCACTGATCAGGCCATTTAAGACACCTAAGGAACTTGACTTCAATTGTTACAAATTTTCACGGGTGGGTGGCTTTTAGAAGCCTTCTAATGTAGCCCAGCTCAAGGGTGGTGAGAACAGCGTTGTAGTATAAGGGTCTAGCACATATAGGGTTGAAGTGTGATGGAGTACAGTACACCACACAGTAAGAAAACACATGGCTTGCACCTAGGGGTCAGTCTACATTTTTTATTCTTTCATGGGATGTGTGCACAAGCAAGCATGGAGACAGCTCCCAGCTTGAACCCTTTGCTATTTATATGTACATAGTTCTTATAGTTAATAAATACATACAGTTAACCTACGGAAGACTACGAAGACTTTATTAGACTACCGAAAGATATCTGACACCCTACAAAATGGTGACAGTGAATGGAAAAACCCAAAACCTTGCAAAAACTGCTGAGGAACGCTAAAATTCTGTAGGACTAAAGAAACATTCAAAGAAACATTCTGTCCTGCAGAAAAGCTCGAGGAAATTTGCCAGGGAAAAGCTCCAACGAAAGGTTTGGAAGCTGAAGACAGAAAATTAAAATGCCTCACTGCAGCAGAAGACTTCGTAGAATCTCTTGGAAGTCCAACTTCAGTTCCCAGAGTGCAGAATCAGCAAACCTAGCAGGGATGAGCTAAAACTTTTAAATTACAGGATAAAGCATGTCCTGAGAAACTTCTAAATAGTTCAGTGCTGAGAAATTGCCGTTTAAAAATCTGTTGGAGAAACCAGATTCTCAAATTGACGCCTGAATGCGTGGCGTCCGAGTTCACTCTGAGAATGGGGGAAATTATAATGAGTTAATTCAGAAGAATTGCGACTAAAGAATTGGCTTTAAAGACCAGCAAAGGCCAGGATTTGACACTTTTGCGACCCTAAAGCATAGCATTGAAATGGAGACGTCACAGCCAGTCGATCCATGCAGCCATTGTTGAAATTTTTTTCAAGCTGAGTGCAAACGCCATTGCAGTGGTAGCTTTCCAAACCGGCAAGCGCAGTAAAGCCTTTGTCTCCAAACGAATGGTATTGAATTTCGGCAACTTCTTAAAGCTGATCCTATACTTCATAAAATTTTCTTAAGTATGGATCAGAAACCCACTCTTCCAGATCAATTTGGCCTTATCCAAGGCCCAGATAAATCTCACAATTGGGGACATTGGAGAAAAAGATTCCTTAGATACATGATTGCTTCAGGTCTGAATAAAAATACAGAAGCTGAACAAGTTAACACACTGCTTTATTCAGTAGGCTCTAGTGGACAACATTATTGCTGGACAAGGAATCAATGAATAATCTGCTAAATTTGACAAAGTACTGAAATCATTCGATGTTTGTTTTAACCTAAGAAGTAACAAAATCCTTGAAAGGGCTAAATTTAATAAGTATGTCCAGTAGCCAGGAGAACCTGTCTACTCATTGAAGAATGATCTGTAGAGAATGGCTGAAGGCTGCGAATACAGAGATCTAAAATCTGAACATATCAGGGATAGAATAGCTGTAGGAGTAGCAGATGACGCACACTCAGACATGCTACAAACGAAAGAAGATCTAACCCTGGAGAAATCTATCCAGATTATTAGGCAGCCTGATCTCAGTGTGCAGCACAGGTCCATTTTAAGAGGGGAAAGTAAACCCCACAGCCCAGTTAGTTGAAGAAACAGGAACACTCCAGGCCAAGAGAAGCAATACCCTAACTGATCAGTAGAGCAATCATGCCAGCGCCGTGGAGCAAAGCACCCTCACAGACTAAATCAAGTCTTGCAATTTTGGCCCAATGCTTTCAGTGTAACAGAATTGGACATTTTAGTAAACTGTGCAAGGCCAAAACGTCTAAACGCACAGAAGAACCAAAGATGATTCATGAGGTCGAGACTACACACCAAGAGGATACACTGCCATGCTCCTTGGGTGAGGTGAAAGATGCAGGATTTTTGTATTGGAATGCAGACATTTCGGTTGACAGCTATCTCACAAAGTTTAAATTGGATACGGGAGCCAGTGTTATAGTCCTATCGGACAAAGAATTGTAGCTGAGACCATGCTGGCTTCGAACAACAGGCACACCACCGTTTGGGCCTGGGGGAATCCGACTTCCAGTCACAAGCCTTGATTCTGGAACCACGAAGGTATGGTAGCAAATAAATCCTCAGACTGATGTATACCACCAATAGCCAGCCATTTTCTCTTTTGAGCAGAGAGATGCCTGCCTAGCCCTGAATCTTCTCAAAACTCTGAAGATGTCAAGACAAGCACTGTCGTAAACTATACAGAACTGCAAGTTCCCGAGAGCTCAAACAAGAAAGAGTAACCTGACTGGTACTTCAGCAGAGCAGGTTTGTCCATTTTCACTACAAGTGCTAGGCGACCACTCAGATGATTACCATGATGCCTCTCAATGGAAGATGTACAAGAGAGCAACCAGAAGAGCTTCAGCCTTCGGCTCTGAAGACTGTTGATGAAGTCAACACTATGACACAGAGCAAATGCTGCATCTCGCAGCCAGCATGACAGTGCCACAGATGATGCTGGACCCAAGTAGCAGCCGTCCATTGCAGACAGCACGGCATACGAGCCAAATGCAAAGGTGAGCTTACTAAAAAACCACATCCTCATTACAGGAAAGATCATCTACTGTCACAGAGGACATCACAACGACCCATACAATGAAGGAAGAAGAGGAAAAAAACGACATGGAGACGAGCACCACGTTCACCCACCCCACAAGAAGTGGGATGGAACAACAACCACCTATCACCACAACTGTTGAATTGACACACATCGGCTCAATTCCAAGGAATGCAAGAAAGAGGATAAAAAGATACCCAGACGTCAGAACAACCTCCAAATTAATAGAGTTTACCTGCCACTCCTCTGATAGTAATGGAAGGGTATGAGGCCTCCAGATCGCCGGAACCTATGAACTCGGAGACTTGAGAGGTTGGTGGGGGGGGGGGGGAAATGGGGTAGTAATAATGATGTAAATACAAGGAGTAAACCAGAATAACTTAATATATTGGATAAAAACTTGGGGAGGTGTAGTATGAGGGTCTGACACATATAGGGTTAACGTGGGAGTGAGTACAGTACTGCCTACACAGTGATGTAAGGAACACAGACTTATTCCAGGGATGGTGGGACTGTGTTAAGTTATGAAGAGAGATTGGGGAAACTGGGCCTGTATTATCGAGAGTTTCGAAGATTGAGAGGTGATCTCATTGAAGCCTGCAGAATACTTAAAGGAATAGACAGGGTAGATGCATGTAAGATATTTCCCCTGGTTGGGGAGTCTAGAACCAGGTGACATCATTTCAAAATAAGGGGGAAGCCACTTAGGACCAAGAGGATGAGAAATTTCTTTACTCAGAGGATTGTGATTCTTTAGAATTCTCTACCCCAGAGGGCCTCAGAAGCTCAGTCATTGAGCATGTTTAAGGTAGAAATTGATATATTTCTGATTAACAATAGCGTAAAGGATTATTGAAGTGTTCGATCAGCCATGATCGTATTGAATGGTGGAGCATGCTCGATGGGCTGAACGGCCTTCTGTTCCTATGTTCTTAACACATGACCCACACAGCACAGTATAGTTCTCGTAGTTAATAAATACATAGTTATCCCTACTTAAGACTATGAAGATTTCAGTAAGACCTACTGAACAGTATCCAACCCCTACAGCAAGGCTCAGCTGTGTTTTGAGTACAGAGGATCAATAAGTCGCAGTGAAGAGGGGCCTGACCTCCATCACATCAAGTTGAAAAAATATTTACAAATTCTCACATTCCTACACTATCTTGGATTCTATGTCTCCATCTGCCCTCCAAAATGTGAAAAGCCTGCGCTTTCCATTTTCCTACTATAAAAGTTACTGTCCAAATGGCTGCTGAAGCAAGTTGGAACGTGGCTCACATTTCCAGTAACCTGGGTCTCTTCCTGCCACCCCGGACACTAATTGACTGGCAGCTCCCTCCCCAATTCAATTAGCAGCTCACCTTCCCCCAAAATACTGAAAAGTTTCTACTTCCTGTTGGGGGGCAGGTTTACAACCTGGAAACAAACCCGCCCCTCGATTATGCCTTTGCCATGAAAATCCGGCCCTCTGTTTGTAAGTGTCGATGTAAACTGACTGCAGACGCAAGCCGGCTATTTATGTTGCTGACTGGGATTCTAATTAAGCTACTCTTCCCCCCAACTCAAACAACCCCCCCGCCGTGCTGTGAAGGGGAGCCTCTTCGTGTGTGTATGCGGTGAAGCTGTATGTGAGCTGAATGTAGGATTAAGGGGGGAAGTGGGTGTTGGAGGGGGTGGGTGGGAATGAGGCACCAGGTGGAGTGGCATCACAGCTAAGCCTGAACATTCCCTCTGGCTGCACTTTCCAGCAGGGGTTACTGAATCATGATTGAGAGCAGGAACCCTGATCAATTCATTCTCTCTTTTGTCCCCACACCCACTAGATCCAAAGTGTACTTTGTCAGTGTGACTCGGTATCACATGAAAAGCCGGGTATCAACTAATGGAGCCACTGGAATGTGGGGGAGGGGAGGAAACTCATTGCAACTGGGTTTAATGTTTACACATTCTGGGGACTGTGTGTACCAATAGCTCCCCCTATATTGTTGCATGAAAACACTGCCAAGGCCGATACAATGCTGATTAAATACATAGCAAATCTCTCTTTACACTGTCCCCATGAAACACATTCAAGGCAGCTACCATACCAGTCGGATTTAGGGTCAAGCAACTCTATGCAGAGTGCCCAGATTAAACAGTGCAATTTTCATTTTTCTACGACCATTTGATAGCTGTCTGGGACAAACTGTCTAACTGTCATATTTGCAGGTAAAGGTAGATCAACACTTTGGATGAGACCCATTGCTGAATAAGGCCCCTTTCCCTCCAAACTAAGAATGATTTGTGCTCTGGACCTGTTGATTGACACTACAGCAGATTCAATTCGTGTGGACCTTGTACCAAAAAAAAGCAATGTTCATATCATGTACATGAGTTGGATCTTACAGATTGAGAGAACAGTGTTCCAATTCTCAGCTCCCGTGACTTGGTGTTTAACTGACTACTCTGCCTAGACATTTTGTAGGGTTGAATTTGTTTGACTTACTGTGATTATCAACAGTCTGCCATTACATTGGAGTTTATCTATGTACACTCCAGCCCAGGATCATGGGACTATGGATAATTAGCAGCAGCAAATCTCAAGGAATTAGGAGAGCTGAACAAGGGTGAAGAGAAAAATGAGAGTTTCTAGAAGCTGCTGGAAATTTTGATTTTCCTCAGCTGACCTTTTAGATTTTTGAATCTGTTCCCATTTAGAGGAAAGGTCAGTGTTCTGACTGCAGACTCTACGCCTGCTTGTGAAGCAGACTGTTTTTACAAAACAATTGTTGGTTAGCTTACTTTACTAGAACAAATCTACATTTTGTTAGAGTACTGTGTGGTTAACATGCATTCTCCTGGATTGTGGCATCCCAGGTTTCAGTTGGAAATATGGTCACACCCCTTGTGCCAGGCAGGCAGCTTTGAAACAATTTTTCCCTCCAGTTTCCTGACCTCCTCTCTTGGGTGAGGCTTGTAGCCAAACTTGATTCTGACCTGACAGCATCTGTGGAGAGGAATACAGTTAACGTTTCGAGTCCATATGACTCTTCATTAGAACTAAGGAAAAATAGAAATGAGGTGGAATATAAGCTGGTTGAAGGTGGGTGAGACAGGTGAAGCTGGATAGAGGGTCAGTGATAGGTGGAGGCAAAGAAGAGATTGCTAAAGATGTCATAAATAAAAGGACAAAAGGGTGTTGACAGTGGTGATATTAGCTGAGGAATGTGCTAATGATGACATTAAGGGTAGAAAGCAGGACGAGCAAGCGACACATAGCCCTAGTGGGAGTGGGGTGGGGGGAAGGTATCGAAATAGGCTAAAAGTTAGTGATAAAACAATGGACGGAAATACATTTAAAAATAATGGAAATAGGTGGGAAAAGAAAAAAAAATATATAAAAATTATAAATTATTGGAAAAGGGGGGATCGGAAAGGGGGTGGGGATGGAGGAGAGAGTTCATGATCTAAAGTTGCTGCACTCAATATTAAGTCCGGAATTAATATTGAGTTCAGCAACTTTAGATCATGAACTCTCTCCTCCATCCCCACCCCCTTTCCGATCCCCCTTTTTCCAATAATTTATAATTTTTTATATATATATTTTTCTTTTCCCACCTATTTCCATTATTTTTAAATGTATTTCCATCCATTGTTTTATCTCTACCTTTTAGCCTATTTTGATCCCTTCCCCCCACCCCCACCCCCACTAGGGCTATGTGTCGCTTGCTCGTCCTGCTTTCTACCCTTAATGTCATCATTAGCACATTCCTCAGCTAATATCACCACTGTCAACACCCTTTTGTCCTTTTATCTATGACATCTTTAGCAATCTCTTCTTTGCCTCCACCTATCACTGGCCCTCTATCCAGCTTCACCTGTTCCACCCCCCTTCAATCAGCTTATATTCCACCTCATTTCTATTTTTCCTTAGTTCTGATGAAGAGTCATATGGACTCGAAACGTTAACTGTATTCCTCTCCGCAGATGTCGTCAGACCTGCTGAGTTTTTCCAGGTATTTTTGTTTTCGTTTCAGATTTCCAGCATCCACAGTATTTTGCTCTTATCTTTGATTCTGACCTTACCCGGTCCCCACCTGGGTCACAGTTTCCAGAGAGATTGGGAGCAGTAGCTGTGTTTGAATTCATGTTTGTCACTCCCTAGCCCAAGAATACTGGACTGTCTATATCGCCCCCTTCTAATGAGATCGACAAACTCAGCACACACTGCAAATCAAATCTATGACTTTGCAGCCTGTATGACCCATTGCCTTTAGCCACTGAGCCTTTGCAGTGTTCGTACCACCTCTGCTGGAAAAGCAGCCATTCTGTGTTCCAGTGGAAAGTATCCAGATACAGCAAGCAAATAATCTAAAAGTCATCAAAAGGCTTTCTGGAATGTTAGCCTATTTGTAAAGGGGTGGAATACAAAGGGGAGGAAGTGATGCTTCACGAGCAGAGCCTCGATCAGACTCTTTTTGGAGTACTGCATTTAAACACCAAGTCACCAGACGTCCTTGAGGGTAACAGTGAGCAACCACATTTCCCAAGCATGTTAAGTATTTTGATGTGCAGGAGTTAGGAATTCCCTGTGGGTTTAAGTGAGCAGCTCAGTGGTTAACGCCGCCTTTAACTTGCCTCAGAAAGAAAACAAAAGACAGTTGTGTCTGGTCACAAAAGCTCAGCATGATGCACCCACGTGCAAATTGTTTAAATTATCAGTTTTACGGACTGAGTGGAGAATGCCAGAGCTAGATCAGCACCGGCCTCGGGCCAATCTGCTGGACTTTAGAGAAAAGAGTTAATGTGATGTTTGCAATGTGAATAGATCTGCCACAACTAATAAACTTAACTGTCCTTTAAATTGCTGGAGGGCAGGGTTGTGGCAGTATTTACCGGGATATTTGAGAAAAGGTGGAGGTTAGGGGAGAGGGCTGAATATGCTTTCCAGAAAGCAAAGTTTAAAATTGTGCAGGTTCTCAGCTGATATTTGGCAGCCTGTACCAATATTTTGGGTTCTTTTCCAGAAGGGAATGTGCTACATTTGTCTGCACCCTACCCTTCTCCACTGCCATGCTAGCCCAATAACTTCAGAGATTTCAGCACATTTTTAATAAACCTGACGAGTGACTCCCTCTCAGTCACTGGGATACCAGTGGGAATTATTGGATAAGAAGCAAGGTGAGAGTGACTACCTTTGGCATCTAGGTGTTGACAGTGTGTGATATCAAGGAGCCCAAGCAAAATTGAAGTCAGTTGAAATCAGTGGGAAACCCTCCACTGGTTGGAGCCATAAGGAAGATGGTTGTGGTTGTTGGAGGCCAATCATCTCGGCCCAGGATTCACTGCAGGAGTTCCTCAGGGTAGCAACCTAGACCCAACCATCTTCTGTTTCATCAATGACCTTCCTTCCATCATAAGATCAGAAGTGGGGATGTTCATTGATGATTGCATAGTATTCAGTGCCATTCACAATTCCTCAGACACTGAACTTAAGGTGTATCTTTATAAAACACTGATTCAGCCTCAACTGGAATGTTGTGTCCAATTCTGGGCACCACAATTCAAGAAAGGTGTGAAGGCATTGGAGAGGATGCAGAAAAGATTTATAAGAATGGTTCTGAGGATGAAAGACTTCTATGCATGCAGGAAGACCTGAATGACATCCAGGCTTGGGCTGATAATTGGCAAGTAATGTTCACACGACACAAGTGCCAGGCAAAGGCTGTCTCCCGTTGACCTTCAATGACATCACCATCACTTAACTCCCCCGTCATCAACTTCTGGGGGGTTACCATTGACCACTGTTATGATCCCCAGCTGAGGTTACCACTGGACAAGCCTGATCCCAGAGTGGAACCCAGCTTGATAGATCCTAACTTTTATTTGTTTAGATACGTGGAGAGGGGCTACTGAACAGAGTCACCAGAGTCAGCTAATGAACTTTTAACAAAAGCATAGAACACTCATTAAATAAGAAAAGATGAACTATATTACAATACTCCTTTACCCACAACTATACATTTACAAATATATACAGATTTGTAAGGATAATAAATTACAAAAACTATCTTTTACTCTCATGTCCACAGTAAGTACATAGTCCATGTAAACCAATTGGCAACCTGTGGCCAGACACTCCATACTCTGAAACCAAGTGACAGATGCCAACTCAAACAGATGCTATGGATCCCTCCTCCACTCCCCCCAGAAGCTTGTTACACCAGAAGCCAACCGGCCTCACTGAACTCTGCCTTTCATGCGAGGGTTTCCAATTTCCATTCTCCCAGAATTCACTTTGGAATCTTCTCCCAAACCAATGCTTTCTCTCAGATGCCTTTCACAAGGGTTCACCCCCAGGGTTTCAAACTCGCCTTCTAATATTCCTCTCCCTTGGGTCACCACATGCATTTAAGCTTTCTTCCACGCACTCACTTTCACCAACTCAGCTGTCAACAGTACACCTCTGCTTCATGTGCCCATAGCAAAGAGTTACAGACCTTCAGTTGCCTCTTTGGACCTCCTGGCCTCTTGCAAGCTGTTCTCGGTTTAAATATGCTTTCTGCAGCTTTTGTCTCTTTAAATCTGAAGCTTGGAGCCTTTGTTTGCTCCTCACTCTTAACTTCACTTAACAGGGCCTTTTCCAGGTTCCTGTGCTTCCATTCAACTGGAAGGTCTTCTTGGGACTTTCTCCTGTCCACTCCCCTGGATTTTGGGGTTTTTCTTTAGCTTGGGACTGGCTATCTGTCTCCTTTGCTCTAGTTTCTCCTGGCAGCTAATTTCAAAACCAAACTGAACTCAAACAGCTTCCAACTCTCAAACTGCTGTTTCTAGCTTCTTCTGTGTGTGTCTGTGGGAGGGACCTGCCTCCCTGGACCCCTGTTGCTAGGCAACAGCCCAGGTTTTTTTTTACTCTTGTTTGCTTTACTTGGCTTAGAGTCGTAAAACTCTCTTTAGAAATGCAGACATTTTTAAAAGTGAAACTAAAACTCAACTTGACCTTTTCTTAACCCACAAATAGAGAAATGCAAATCAAACTTAAACTTTAAAACTAAAACTCATTCCTAACACCCACAAATACCAATATAATTCACTTAAACTACCTATAACTAAACTTAAACTATTTCCTTACACCAGAAACCTATCTGAACCAGCCATATAGTGTGGCTACAAAAGCAGGTCAATGGCTGGGAATTCTGTGGTGCATAACTCACTCCCTGACTCCTCAAAGTCTTTTTATCATCACAAGACATAAGTCAGAGGTGTGATGGAATACATCCTGCTTGCCAGGATGAGTGTAGCTCCAAAAACACTACTCAAGAAGCTCAACACACTCCAGGACAAAGTAACCCACTTGATTGGCACCCCATCACCAACTTAAACATTCACTCCCTCCACACTGATGCGTAGTGGCAGCGGACTGTATTATCTACAAGATTCACAGCAACTTGCCAAAGCTCCTTCAACAGCACCTTTCAAACCTGCAACTCTACCACCTAGAAGAGCAAAGACAGCAGGCACATGGGACACCACCACCAGCTGCAAGTTAGAGTCATAGAGGTCAACAGCACAGAAAAATGCCCTTCGGCCCATCGAGTCTGCGCTGGTCAAACAAGCACCTAACTATTCTAATCCCATTTTCCAGAACTAGGCCCATAGCCTTGTATGCCATGGCATCGCAAGTGCACACTCAAATACTTTTTAAATGTTATGAAGGTTTCTGCTTCTACTGCCCTTTCAGGCAGTGAGTTCCAGATTCCCACCACCCTCTGGGTGAAAAAATACTTCCTCACATCCCCTATACACCTCCCGCCTCTTACCTTAAATCTATGCCCCCTGGTTATTTATCCCTCCATCAAGGGGAAAAGTTTCTTCCTGGCTACACTATCTATGCCCCTCATAATTTTATACACCTCAATCATGTCCCCCCCTCAATCTTCTCTGCTGCAGGCAAAATAACCCCAGTCTATCCAATCTCTCCTCATAACTAAACTCTCCAGCCCAGGCAACATCCTGGTAAATCTCCTCTGCACTCTCTCTAGTGCAATCACATCCTTCCTATAATGCGGATTCCAGAACAGCACGCAATACGCTGGCTGTGGCCGAACTAGCGTTTTATACAGTTCCAGCATAACCCCCCCCTGCTCTTATATTGGTTCCCCTCCAAGTTGCACACTATCCTGATTTGGAAATATATAGCCTTCACCGTCACTGGGTCAAAATCCTGGAACTCCTTCCTCAGCAACACTGTGAGTGTACCTTTATCACATAGACTGCAGTGGTTTAAGAAGGTGGCTCATCAACACTTTCTCAAGGGTAATTAGGGATGTGCAATAAATTCCAGCTTTGCTGCTGACACTCACAACTCATGAATGAATTACAAAAAAGAGAAATTTCTTCACTCAGAGGGTTGTGAATCTTTGAAATCCTCTACTGCAGAGGGTTGTGGATGATCAGTTTCTGACTCTATTCAACACCAAGATTGATAGATTCTTGGAATCTAAGGGAATCAAGGGAAATGGCGATTGGGTGGGAAAGTGGAGGAGAGGTCAAAGATTAGTGATGATCATAATGAATGATGGAGCAGGCTTGAAGAGCTGTATGGCTGCCTTCTGCTCCTATTTCTTATTTTCTAAAGTCACTGCAGTACCAGGGAAACCTAATGGTGAGGCTTTGAGCTCTGTTCTGTGAGCCAATGAGCTATCAAGGGAAGTCAGTGGTTGAGATCAAGAGCTGTGCATTGTCACTGGGGTGCCATAGGAAGCAGGTGGGTGAGACTGACATTTTGCACAATACTCCCAACAGCCATGCAGTTCAGGGTGTAAAATGTATGAAGAGAGAGAAGTTCACACAGTTCAGTACAGGCATTTCTTGCTGACAGATGACATGAAGTTAATTAGTACTGTTGCAGAAAAGGTATCTCATCATTTCTTGGCATCAGTCTCCAACCATCGCTGGGAAGATGCTGCTAATTGAATTAGGAATGGAATTGTAATTCCCAACATTGATGCAACTGGGGTCTAATTTTCAGCTGCCATCCTTGGGTTTCTGGCCTGCTTTATAAATGTTAACAGCGTCCTAGTTAATGCTGTTATTGCTTTCTATTGCAGGGTTGTAAAGGAAGAAATTTCAGACGACAATGCCAAGTTACCGTGCTTCAATGGGAGAGTGGTCTCGTGGGTAAGTAAGTGATTTCGCGGCAGGGGACCATGGGATAGGGGAGGGGGTGATGCATCCGTGTGTTCAAGTTTGTTAACTCAATGGAGGGTTCAAATCATTTCCTGAACTCGGAATATGCCTTGACACAGGTTTTATTAAAGTTAGAGACAAAAGCAGGAGATGCTGGAAACATCCAGCAGGTCAGAACAAAGAAAAGTACAGCACAGGAACAGGCCCTTCGGCCCTCCAAGCCTGCGCCGATCATATTGCCTGTCAAACTAAAACATTTTGCACTTCCGGGGTCCGTATCCCTCTATTCCCATCCTATTCGTGTATTTGTCAAGCTGCCTCTTAAACACCACTATCACAACTGCTTCCACCACCTCCTCTGGCAGCGAATTCCAGACACTCACTACCCTCTGCGTAAAAAACTTGCCCCGCACATCTCCTCTAAAGTTTTCTCCTCTCACCTTAAATCTATGTCCCCTAGTAATTGACTCTTCCACCCTGGGAAAAAGCTTCTGACTATCTACTCTGTCCATGCCACTCATAATTTTGTAAACTTCTATCGAGTTGCCCCTCAATCTCCGTTGCTCTAGTGAGAACAATCCGAGTTTCTCCAACCTCTCCTCATAGCTAATAACCTCCAGACCAGGCAGCATCCTGGTAAACCTCCTCTGCACCCTCTTCAACTCCTCCATATCCTTCTGGTAGTGTGGCGACCAGAATTGCACACAATATTCCAAGTTTGGCCTAACCAAGGTTCTATACAGCTGCAGCATGACTTCCCAGCTTTTATACTCAATACCCCTGCTGATGTAGGCAAGCATACCATATGCCTTCCTGACTACCTTATCCACCTGCATTGCCACTTTCAGTGACCTGTAGACCTGCATACCCAGATCCCACTGCCCGTCGATGCACTTAAGGGTTCTGCCATTTACTGAATAATTCCTACCTGTATTAGACCTTCCAAAATGCATTACCTCACATTTGTCCGGATTAAACTCCATCTGCCATTTCTCTGCCCAAGTCTCCAACCGATCTATATCCCGTTGTATCCTTTGACAATCCTCTTCACTATCTGCAACTCTTGCAAACTTACTAATTAGCCCAGTTACATTTTCCTCCAAATCATTTATGTATACTACAAACAGCAAAGGTCCCAGCACTGAACCCCGCAGAACACCACTAGTCACAGCTCTCCATTCAGAAAAGCACCCTTCCACTGCTACCCTCTGTCTTGTATGACCAAGCCAATTCTGTATCCATCTTGCCAGCTCACCTCTGATCCCGTGTGACTTTACCTTCTGTACCAGTCTGCCATGAGGGACCTTGTCAAAGGCCTTACTGAAATCCATGTAGATAACATCCACTGCCCTTCCATTGTCGATCATCTTTGTCACTTCCTCAAAAAACGCGATCAAGTTAGTGAGACACGACCTCGCCTTCACAAAACCATGCTGCCTCTCACTAATACGCCCATTTGCTTCCAAATGGTAGTAAATCCTGTCACGAATAATCTTCTCCAATAATTTCCCTACCACTGACGTAAGGCTCACTGGCCTGTAATTTCCTGGATTATCCCTGCTACCCTTCTTAAACAATGGAACAACATTGGCCATTCTCCAGTCCTCTGGGACCTCACCCGTAGCCAGTGAGGATACAAAGGTCAAGGTCTCAGCAATCCCCTCCCTTGCCTCCCTCAGTACTCTGGGGTAGATCCCATCTGGCCCTGGGGACTTATCCACCTTAATATTTTTCAAGACGCCTAACACCTCTTTTTTGATCTCAACATGATCCAGGCTATCTACACACTCTTCCTTAGACAAATCGACTGCTAAGTCCTTCTCTTTGGTGAATACTGAAGAGAAGTACTCATTTAGTATCTCTCCCATTTCTTCTGGCTCCACACACAGATTCCCACCTCTGTCCCTGAGTGGGCCTACCCTTTCCCTGGCTACCCTCTTGCTTTTTACATATGTATAAAAGGCCTTGGGATTTTCCTTAATCCTGGTTGCCAATGGCTTTTCCTGACCCCTTTTAGCCCTCCTGACTCCTTGCTTAAGTTTCTTCCTACTTTCTTTATATTCTCCATGGACTTCGTCTTTTCCCAGCCTTCTAGCCCTTACGAATGTTTCCCTTTTCTTTTTGACTAATCTCACAATATCCTTCGTTATCCAAGGTTCCTGAAACTTTCCATACTTATCCTTCATCCTAGCAGGAACATGCCGCTCCTGAATTCTAATCAACTGACGTTTGAAAGCCCCCCACATGTTAGTTGTTGATTTGCCCTCACACATCCGCCTCTAGCCTAGATTCCTTAGTTCCTGCCTAATATTGTTATAATTAGCCTTCCCCCAATTAAGCACTCAGGTAGCATCTCTGATGAAAGAGCAGTTGCTGTCTTGGGTGTGGCCCCTTGGTTTGGGAGGAACAATAGAGAAAAGACACTGAAGCTTGTGAGCGAGCAGAGAGACCTGGAGTTCAAATTCAGAACTGGGGACAGTGAGACCACAGGTAGTTAAAGATATGAAAAGAACAGCTGTGTTTTAGGATTTATAAATGTGGTATAGAGTACAAGGGTAAATAAGTAAATGATAAATTTATATAAACATTGATTAGGCCATAGTTAGAGATTGTATGCAGTTTTGGGCTCCCCATTATAAAAAGGATATTAAAAACACAGGGCAGAGTTTTGGGGCCCTGCCAAAGTTGGGAATAAGGCAATCAGGACCTGAAAATAGCAGCACTGGCCAGTGTGCCAATTTCTTGACCCCGTTCCTGGTCCGGGCCATTTTTGGAGGAGATGGTGCGGAGCCTGGCAAGGTTGCCTATCTACTATGAGGCAGGCAGACAGGCTCATTAAGAACTTTGTTAGACCCACTTAAAGGAGGCTGATTCGGATTTTCCAGCCTCCAGTTTCCTGTTGTGATAAGGGGCGTGCACTGATGAAAATCCCACTGCTTACTCCCTAGGGACAGGTTTAGGGACCTGAAAACAGTCCAGGCTCCTGTTTGCTGTCCACAAAGCAAATATTCAGCCTATTGACAATGCACAGTTTAGATTCTCCAGGATGTTGCCAAGGATAGGAAAGTAAGGGGGCTTTTTAACCTAATCCGCTCAATGGGGAACTGACTGGTTTTACTTCCTGCCCATTCCCTGCCTTGTTCTGTTCCTCGAAACTTGGAAAGTAAGATCGGGCAGGTATAAAACTAATGGCCGATTCGATCCTGCCAGTTTCCCACTGGATGGGTTAGGTTTAAATTCCCCCATGAACCATGAGAAGAGACTAAGATACCGCAACTGTTTCCAAAGGAGCAGAGAAAGGTAAGAAGAGATTTTAAGTTGTGAAAGATTTCGATAGAATGATAAAGGACAGACTATTCTTTCTGGTTGGGGAATCTGTGAGAAGGGTTCATTAATTTAGATAGTGAGGAGAGACAGGTTTGGAGAAATTTCTATACACCGTGTAGTTGAGCATGGATTGCTTTCCTCAGGGCGTGATTGAAATAGAGAGCATTGTGACTTTTGAGCGAAAATAAATATTTGAGCAGGGGAAGATACAGGTAAGGTTAAGTTTTGGATTGATGCATTGTTGTGAGGAGAGCGTGAGACAGTGAGATTAGTTTTGCAATGTGATGTTGGGGGGCGGAATTGGTGGAGTGGAGCAGTAGGTATAGTTTAGGATTGCTGCAGCAAAGAACAGGCACAGACATGATGGAACAAACGGCTCTCTACTGCTCTATCGCTTCTGTTCTGCTCACAATGATTTTGAATATCTGTTTCTAGGAACATGTTACTATTGCTACAAAATACAGAAGCAAAATACTACAGATGCTGGAAATCTGAAATAAAAGCAGCAAATGTTGGAAATACACAGGTGAGGCAGCATCTGTGGAGAGAGAAGCAGGGTTAACATTTGTGACTTGAAAGGTTAAATCTGTTTCTTTGTACAGATACCGCCTGACTGCTGAATATTTCCAGTATTTTCTGTTTTTATTTATATTACTGTTGCTGCTCACTGGCGGTGCTCATGTGGCTAAAGCAGTATGCTGGAAATCACCAATCCCAACCTCCTGTGCACAGCAACCTGCTATTTACCTTTTTCACACCTGAGCTTAGGCTGCAGCTAGTGACTGGATCCCTGATCCCAGGTCTTGAGTGATTTTTTAAAATTCTGTCATAGGTTGTGAGTGTCACTGGCAAGGTCAGCATTTGTTGCCTAATTGAACTGAGTGACTTGCTGGGCTATTTCAGAGGACAGTTAAGAGTCAATCACATTGCTGTGGATGTGGAGTCACATGAAGGGCAGCAGATTTCCTTCCCTAAAGGACATTAGTGAACCAGATGGGTTTTTATGACAATTGGTGATAGTTTCATGGTCACTTGTCAAGATTAGCTTTTTATTCCAGATCTTTATTAATTTGAAATTAAATTCCACCACCTGCCATGGTGGGATTTGAATCCATGTGCCCAGAGCTTTAGTCTGTCTACTGTCTACACCACTGTCTCATGCCTGCAAAGAAATAGTGGAAAATGTTTTAGTTCCGATTTTTGGTGAATGGGCACGAGTGGCAGGCGTGGAAGTGGACAAAAAATTCACGAAACTGCTTGGAGTGCAGGTTCTCCAGCTCCAACCCCCACTGGGCCATTTTTCCAGAGATACGTTGGGGTGTGATAGCAGCAGGGCTACCCATGCACGTGGGATGGGTACCTGATTCAAGTAGTTAAGGCTTATTAAGGCTCACTGTAGGACGCTGGATAGAATTTTCCTGTTGGCCTCTAGGTCCCTGAAAGTGTCGGGGAACAGCGTTGCTGCCCGGAATCGGCCTCTTGGCAGCAGAGCGCGGGTGCCAGTGCTCCCTGACTTCCTGTCTTCAGCCAAAGCTGCAGCTCATCCTGCGCAGGGGTTCTTCCCCCTCCCTCTAATGATGGTGGCTTGGTTGTTGAGACCATTTTTTAAATCTAAATTTAAGAAAATTGCAGGGAGGGCAGTTCCATCTTGGGGCGCCATCTCCCTCCCTCCCTCACATCCCTGCGAAGGCATCCTACAGCTGCTTCCAAGCTAGAGAACCTCTTATTGACTTTGAGATTCTGGAAAGGCTCCATCAGATTGGAAAGTAGCAAATATAACCCCTCTATTCAAGAAGGGAGGGAGGCAGAAAACATGAAACTATAGGCCAGGTAGCTTGACGTCTGTCGCGGGTAAGTTATTAGAATCGATCATTAAGGAGGTTATAACTGGGCACTCAGAAGAGCTCAAGGCAATAGGGAAGAGTCCGTGTGGTTTTGTGAAAGGAAAGTCACGTTTAACCAATTTATTGGAGTTCTTTGAAGGAGTAACATGCGTAGTGGATAAAGGGGAGCCCATAGAAAGCATTTGTTAAGGTGCCACATCAAAGATTATTATGGAAAATAAATGTGCATAGTGTAGTGGGTAACATATTAGCATGGATAGAAGATTGGCTGGCTGGCAGAAAGCAGAGAGTATGCATAAATGGGTCTTTTTCTGATTGGCAGGATGTGACGAGTGGAGTCCCACAAGGGTCTGTACTGGGGCCTTAACTTTTTATGATTTACATCAATGACTGAGATGAGGGGAGTGAAGACATGGTACCTAAATTTGCAGATGACACAAAGATAGGTAGGAAAGTATGTTGTGAAGAGGACATGAGGTTGCAGATGGATATAGATAGGTTGAGAGTGGGCAAAGATCTGGCAAATGGAATTTAATGTGGGAAAATGTGAAGTTGTTCACTTTGGCAGGAAGAACAAAAAAGCAGAGTATTACTTAAATGGAGAACGGCTGCATAATTCTGTGGTGTGGAGGGGTCTAGGTGTTCTAGTACATGAGTCACAAAAAGTTAGCATGCAGGTACAGCAAGTAATTAAGAAGGCTAATGGAATGCTATCTTTTATTACGAGAAGGATTGAACATAAAAGTAAGGATGTTAGGCTTCGGTTATACAGTGAGATGGCACTTCGAATACTGTGTGAAGTTTTGGTCTCCTTATTTAAGGAAGCATGTAAATGTGTTTAAGGCGGTTCAAAGAGGGTTTACGAGATTGATACCTGGAATGAGTGGGATGTCTTATGAGGAAAGGTTGGACAGACTGGGCTCGTTTCCACTCGAGTTTAGAAGAGTGAAGGGTGATTTGATTGAAGTATACAAGATCCTGAATGGCCTTAACAAGGTGAACGTTGAAAGGATGTTTCCTCTTGTGGGTGAGTCCAGAACTAGGGGGCACTGTTTTAAAATTAGGGATCACCCTTTTAGGACAGAGATGAGGAGAATTTTTTTTCTTTGAGGATTGTGTGACTTTGGAATTCTCTGCCTCAGGAGGGGGGTGTCATTGAATATTTTTAAGGCGGAGGTAAATAGATTCTTGTTAGGCAAGGGAATCAAAGGTTAACGGGGTTAGATGGGAATGTGGAAATTGAAACACAAGAAGATCAGCCATGATCTTATTGAATGGCGGAGCAGGCTCGAAGGGCCGAATAGTCTACTCCTGTTCCTATTTCTTATGTTCTTATGAGCCCACCCTCTGGCCACTAATTGGCCAGTTTGTGGAAAACTGCAGATTAGTGATTGTTTCCCATACAGTGCGGGCATCTGACCCCTATCTGAATTTGAAGCCAATGGTGAAAATCCTGCCCATACCGTTTGGGAGGATTTATAGTATAAGATTTTTATTAAGAGTTCTTCTTTTTGAAAGAGACCGAAAGGCTGTGTGCTAGATATTGAGTGGACAAGGAGGGAAAATTGGGGATGATTGTTAGTGGGGAGGCACCTGTTTTACTGAAAGCATGTGATGTAGGTAGTGCCAAGCATTAATATGTACGCACAAGAGCTGCTGTGCTCTTCAGTCCTGCCACTCCAACAGTCAAAAGATATTGATCTGATATATTAACATTGCTTGGGGATTGACAGGGGCCGGGGTACTTTAATTGCAGTACTCTGACTGTTAGTGCGCAGTAAAACTGATGGGATCTGTAAATGGGATATTTATTGGACCGTGCGTGAACTGCATTAGCAGATTGGATTACTGCTGCTCTGAGGCATTGGAATTGTTGCTGTGAAAGTCGCCATGGGAATGGAGAGAAGTTGGTTGAGATTGGGCGCAGGCTGTTATGAAGTGTTAACACTGGCATAGACCAGTTGCGCCGAATGGCCTGTTTGTGTGCTGTAGATACGATGTAATGTAATTACCCACACAGACTAACTGGCAGAAGACACTGAATATCTGGTTAGCTTTACGGAAAATCAAACAAGGAAATTTGGAGCTCCAATTTTTTATCATGAGGCATGAAAAGCGAGATAAATGAAAGATGAGCCGTTTGACCAAGTTATTGAGTGAATGCTATTTTCACAACAAACTCGATCTGAGAAAAATCCAGAGAAAAGCCCTCTGGTTTGCACCAAGGGCCAACTGGAACTGGGCAGAACTAAGGGTATGGATATTGATCTCTTTCACTAATGGGTCACAGATAACAACTTAACATATTCTATATTTATTTGGGATTTCCAGCATTCACTGTAGTTTGCTCTTGCATTGCTTCATTAGATGAACTAGTCTACTAGTGTAACAGTGACAAATTGTTGCAGTTTTTCCAGTGAAGTGGTGACAAGTTGCACTAGTGGAGGAGTGGAAGCAACAGATTGGATTGTGCTGTGTGTGTGTGCGCGCGCCCGGTTGGTAATGTAAGGTGGAGGCCCACCATAGCACATGATAGCCCAGTAGGAAAATTATTCTACCAGTGAAAAATGTGTTGAGAAATAGCTGCCTTCTCACCATTTCCAAATACCATGCAACAAAAATATACTTCCAATTACTTTAGGGTCCAGGAATGTGCCTTTATAACAGGGAATCACCAACTCTATCATAATTTGTGGGCCCTTTCTGACCCTCGCTTCCCTTTCCCCTTGCTAATTCAGAACTGTCCAATGTGACACAGTGCTTTGCTTCTGTTTGGAACAGAGCTGATGTCTGAGGTGGAACTCTGAGAAATGTCACTAATGGTGGGGTTGTCCCTCATTGCCAACATGTTGCCTGTAGTGTAATTACAGGCAAAGAGATGAGTTATCAGAAGAGAGCAGTTGTCTGGAATAGTTGAAGTACCACTGAAGTAGCTTGCACCAATCACCACAGCAGGCAGCCATTTGTTCACTCTGGGATTCAAACTTCAACCATGTGCCAATTGGAAGTGGGTCTTCTCTAGATGCCTGGGTCAATCGTTGGCCTATGTGGGATACCTGATTAGAGCAGTTAGAGAGCGTGAAAATCAGATTCCGACTCCTGATCACTGATCTCTTGCTGAAAATCACAGCGTTTCTGGTTGGGTAGGCAATGTATGTAGTGATGTGGAAGGTATCATATTACGTGTTACGAGCAGGGACAGGAGGGAACTGAAACCCTTGTCCCCTTTCCCTTACTGTCTGTAATCAATGTGATTTTGGAAAGGAAGGTGGGTATGTTTCTCAACCCTAGAATGTGTGGTCAATTTTTAAATAATCAGCAGCAAGTTTTCATGGGTTTAAATAGAGGATTATTTAATTATGCATCCACCCCCAAAGTCCAAATGCTACGTCTCTCACATTCATTCTCACACAAACCCTCTGCAAATATACAGTTCAGGAGGATAGCACACTCTTACAAGTTGTAAACGAAAGAATAGCTCATAATTCATGTGTTTGGCTCATCGTAGGAAAAACAGTCATTGTTGAAGGTCACTCCAAAAGGATAGACTAGGTGGTTTCAATAGCTAGAGTCGTATATTAACATTGTTTAGGATTCCCTCGAGATGGCTTTTTCAGCAGATTACAAAGTTGTTACTTATGATTTTCTTACCGGGGGTCAAGTTTCTATTCTGGTGGACTCTGAAAAGGAACGGCTGGGAGACTAACATGTAGCAGTCTCCAGTTTGGTAAAAGGCATGGATGTTACTACATTTTTCGGCAGCTGTGGCTTCTTTCTGTGTTCTTTGCAGATTGACGAATTTCTCTCTGATTATTGGGATAAAGAATTTGTAAGCTGAAGACAGTTTGGGTCATGTGATCAACTGCTATTTTCCATCTAGAATAGTTTACGCTAAAAGCCATTGATATACAATGGATGGGGGGGTGGGGGTGGGGAGTGGGGTCAAGGGGATCTGTTCATTCCTACTTTTGATAAACTGGCCTCTGCAGCTTCCTTTCTTAAGTTTCAAACTTGGAGATATGAAGTCTGGAAGTCCATTGATTTTGAGTTTTGAGTAAACCACAAACAACAGCAGGTATGCTTTCCACAGATGGGTTCCATCTGGGTATGTCCATCCGTAGTTATTCAATCAGAAACTTTCTGGAGACTTGAAGCAGAAATTGTAAAAGTCACCTGACCTTTGGCAACCAACTTAGCCACCTTGTTAGTGTCCATTTTTAAATAAATTTCAGTTCCAGAAAATTATATATTGAATGCAGTCCATGTTTAAAGTATGATTAGGACATGCATAACATATGGGACATGACATATGGGACAAGCTGGATGGACTGAAGGATGTCTTCTTGTCCATCATTGTACATAAACTGGGTGTTGTGTGAGGACAGGACAGGATTGGACCACAGTTGAATCTTTAAACTGAATCATGATGAATGGCCACTTGGGCCTAAACCCAGAGTGTGCCTCCCCCAACAAGTAGTAGGATAGCAGGGAGAGTGAAAATGCCATGTCACTCTGTATCCCTCTCATGTCCGAGAATGTTTCAGATCTCTACTTTTTGCTCTCCTTTGCAATGTAAGCATAACTGGGACCTTATATCAAGTGTGTTATTGTTTGGCTGCTTCACTTGGCACCAGCAAAGTACCAATCAAGAGATCCATCTGAGCCCTGGCTACTCTTATAAATGCACATTTTCAAGCTAGTGATTAGATATAAAGTCTCATAGGAAAATTAATATCAGATGTTCAATATAAAGTTATACAATTATGTGTGCAGTATAAAATCACTTGAGATATAAAATGATACTTTCAATATAAAATCCAATGGGCGATATAAAAGCCTATGGAAGTATAAAATGAGATGGGATTCTGGTGCCAGTGGAACCACAATGATGTCAATGGTCAAAGCATTAAAATCGCTGAAAGTAAAACTCCTTTCTGCATGGTTGTGGCTGGATTCTTGTGGTCCCTCCATTTCAGTAAGGCACAAACTTCAGCTCTTAGTTCAATCTCAGGGGCCTCAACTAAAGAGCAGAGCTTGGTCGATGTTCAGAAACCTCCTTTGCACAATGAGCTTTTATCTGAACACCCATCACAAGCTCTGAATTCTGAACTTGAATATCACAAGGACTTGTCAAAACTTTTCAGCGCCCCTCTGTGTTTAACTAATTTGCATTGAGTTTCCGAATCCAAGTTATTATGTAAATTTGGAACGTAAGTCCCAATTCTGAGCTGTAGTACATACCGTTCAGTACTTCCCCCACCTTTTCACTACTCTTCCAATCAGTGCCTGTTGCTTCTGACCTTCAGCCAACTTCTTAGCCAGAGTTTAATCCTGAATCTGCACCATCTATGAGCTTAATTAAAATCTTTCTATGTAGGACTTTATCAAATGCCTTTTAGAAACCTAAATAAACATCGTCACCATCGCAGCTCCCTTCCCTTGACACCAACTCCAATCATCTCTCTGGCAACTACCTGAGGCTGAATCAGATTGCTCGCAAACTTGGGGCTGGATTCAATGGCCTCAGTAAAAGGTGACGTGATGACGTTGCACATCCTCCCATCCCTCTGGGGGATACCTACACTCTTCCTGCTGCCAATGTTGCAAGTGGCAAGGTCCTCCATGCACCCTCCATTTCACCTCCTTCCCAGAGTGATTTATTGCCCTGAGTATTGTCACCCCGCCCACCAGACAAACTCCAGCCTCTCCGCACCTAATGAATCTGCACCCCAGGTGACTGGCCAGTTACTGAATCTCCTTCTCATGGCATCATGAATATTTTATTTTTAAAATCATTTCTTATGACTTTATTTTATACCAGGTTGGGCACACCCCCAGCAGGCCTTGTTCTCTCGTAGGCATTATGCACCCTCTTCTCCAAAGATAATGGAAGATTGTTGGGTCTCATTCCTGCAAAGATCAAGCCATTATGTTTGTGTCTGGCATGTATGCTTCCTGACTCCACCACCTGTCTATGCTCCTCATGACCTACCTGTCCTTTCATTTCACCCCCTCCCCTTAATCGCCGGAGTCATGCAGAGTAGCATGGCTGCTTGATTCTGCCTTGTGACCATGGCCCAAACATTAGCTCATTCCCCACTTGTTATGCATAACATCCTCCCATAACAATATGCACACATTGGAGAGAAGGTTTGACACACACCCTCTCAGAACGGAGATCATTAAGCCTCTTGCTGTACTGCAACCACATCCTTCTGATGACCCCATGGCTGCTGATCTCCTCTGCCATCTCTAGCCAGCCTTGCTTGGTCTGGTGTGGAGGTCACCTCTTGCCATTCTGCTGCATTAGAACTTCCTGCCATTCACAAAACCTGGAGGAGTACTTGCAGGGAGTCACCATCAAACCGTGGGACCATCCAGCCTTTTAGATCCTCCAATGTGCCTGGCAGCCCCAGCAAGTGTGATAGGTCCCTTTTTTCAGCTGTGAGGGAGCCCTGGTTGGGCGGATAAAATTTCCTTCTTTGCAACAGGGCTGGCAGAAAACACAGCTGGCACAATAGTCCCCAACGTGACCGCAGCTGCTCTGCCCTGCTGCTTCTCCATTACTTAGTTTTCAGCTCTCAATGCTGCCTTTCCTCAGTTTTTCCAAACTGCCAAAGTTGATGACTCCTTAGGCTGCCCATCCCACAATATCAGTGGACCTTTAACTTGAAGGCTGGAACTGACTTCCTGTTCACTGCCTGACCCTTATTCTGCAGGATATTCTGCGATTTGCTGTGGAGCCTGCTGGCTGGCCGCTAATTGGTTGGCATTCCCGCCAGTTGGCTGAAGCTTGATTGTGCCGGAAGCATGGGGCAGGAGCAAACGCACCCTGACCCTGCTAGAAAGCATTAATTCCAGATCTTGGTGTTACCTTTAACCCCAAGGTGAGTTTCTGACCACATATCTGGGTTTTTACTATGACCACCTATTTCCAACTCTAACATCACCTGATTTAGCTCAACTCCTCTGCTGCTGAAACCCTCATCCATGCTTTTGTTATCTCTAGACTTGACTATTCCAGTGCACTCCAGGCCAGCCTACCATATTATACCCTCCATAGACTTGAGGTCATCCGAAACTCTGCTGTTCATCTTTTAACTTGTTCCAAGTTCTGCTCAACACCCATGAGCTCGATGCTGTACAGAGGCTCCCGGTAAAGAAAGGTCTGAATTTCAAGATTCTCATCTTCGTTTTCAAATTCCTCCTTGGCTTCACCCCTCCCTATCTCTATCATCTCCTCCAGCTTCACAACCCTCCAAGATAGCTGTCCTTCAATTTTGGCCTCTTGTGGGCTCTTGATTTTAATCACTTCACCATTAGTGACAACCACATCATCAGTCACCAAGGACCTGAACTCTGGAATTTCCTCCCTAAACCTCTCCACCTCTCTTTCTTCCTTTAGGCCATTCCTTATAACCTATCTTTTTAACCTGGCTTTTGGTCATTTGGCCTAATATCTCTTTGTGTAGCTTGGTGTTGAACTTTGATAATCACCCCTGAGAACCGCCTTAGAACATTTTACTATGTTAAAGGTTCTGTATAAATACAAATTGTTGTTGTCGTTGGCCATAATGCTGGTAGGCAGATACACATGCGCGCACACACTCGAGAATGTGCACACACAGATGTACGTATACATGCACACAGTTTAAGCCTGTTCTGTATAGGATCTCATAATGTTGTAACTGCACTACTGTAAGGCTAGTAGGTGCTGGAATTCAGATATTGAAGTGGTAAAATCCGTTGAAGAATTACAGAATGACAGGGCAATAGCAACCCTTTGTATCAACGACCAAATTCTTCTAAACTTTAGTCGAGCAACCTGTGATTGTGAGTAGAAATAATAAAGATCCATGAATATTGGAAGTCTGAAATACAAGCAGAAAATGCTCCAAGCACACAGCTCAGTCAGCAGGCAAGTTATATTAATTATTTAGAGGCGGCCCCTTTCATGGGAATAGAATGTCCTCATGTAATTCCTTGAATTAACATGCAGTGATTCTGAAATATAGTGTGTGCGCTGCAGATCTAGGTTAGTGCTGCTTTCTCTCTCTGCTCAGGCCTGTTACTGATTACTAGTGAGGTGACGCTTGCCTTAATCAGGAACCAGAGATGATAAAACTATACTTTAACAGGCAGGCACACTTGTGAATAATGGAGGGCGTTATTATACCCTAGTGCAAGTTTGTTGTCATTGTACATCCTGGAGTGTGCCTGGAGTACAGATTCTCAATGGTAACCCAAAAGTCAGTGAGAAACCAAATACAAACTGAACTGAAATTCCAAATATATGAAGTGCAGACAGGATGTGAGGAGGACAGTAGCTTTGTGATATAGTTGGAACCAGTGATGCTCTTGCGAGAAACTCAGTGCAATTGAAAGCCAGACAGGAGCAAGCAACTAATAACATAATTACTGAGACTTTGCTGCTTTCAGAATGAGAAGTGATGAGTGGTTTGTTTGGGGTTAACTTGCTCTTTCTGGTATGTATTGTGTGAATGCCACATGCCAGTAGGGATGGCCTGCTGGAGAAGTCACATTAACTTGACACTTTCACTCCATCTCTCGCCCCTGTCTCAGCCCATCTGTTGCTGAAATGCTCATCCATGCCTTTGTGATCTCTGGATTTGGCTGTTCCAATTCTCTCCTGGCTGGCTCCCCATCATCTCTGTAAACATATTGTCATCCAAACTATGTTGCCCATGCCCTAATTCACACCAAATCCATTCACCCATTATGCCTGTGCTCATTGACTTACATTGCCTCCTGGTTAAGCAACATTTTGATTTTAAAATTCTCATCCTTGTTTTCAAATCCTTTCATGGCCTCACACCCCTCTATCTCTGTAACCCCTTCCATCATTGACAACCCTTTGAGATTTCTGCACTCCTCTAAGTTTGGTCTCTTGCACATTTCTGATTTTAATCACTCCACCATTGGTGGCCTTCAACTGTCTAGGCCCTGAGCACTAGAATTCCCTTCCTAAGCCCCACTGCCTTTCACCCTTCCTCTCCTCCTTTAAGATGCCCTTAAAACTTACCTCTTTGACCAAGCATTTGACCACCTATCCTAAATTTCTTTGTGTGGCTGTGTGTCAAATTTTATTTGATAATGCTCCTGTAAAGTGCCTTGATATCTAATTGCAAGTTATTGTAAGTTATTATGTTATGTGCATAAAGCTAATTATAATATACTATATTTTACACTGTTATATAACAACAACTTACATTTAGGTAACGCTTTTAACATCATAAAATATCCTGAAGTGCTTCACATGAGCGATCATCAAACAAAATTTGACACCGAGCCACGCAAGGAGGTATTAAGGCAGATGAGGCTTGGTAAATCCCAAATAGTGAGGGATGGGAATGTTGCACGAATGTTCAAGGATTCCGTATCTTATCTGACTGGCCCTTATCCATCCTGCCAATTCCCGTGAGCAGTGCAGATGATAAAGGAACTGTCCCACCTCAACTACCCAGGCAGGAGAATTCCAAAAGGGATTTTTTTTGTGTGACACCAATCACTTATTTGGTATCAGTGTGATTATTTGAATTGCTCTAGCAAAGAGCTAGCACAGACATGACCAGATTCTTTCTGTTCTGCAAACCTGTACAGTAACAGTGACCTGATGAATCATTAAGCTCCAATCAGCATGTTTGTGGCTTGAAATGACCCCTGTTGCTGCCCCCTAGTGTTACTGTACTTCGCTGCAAGTTGAACAAAAGCTGCTTCTAGTTTCATACAGAAAGACTCCTAAAACAGCTGTGAGGTGAATCACAGTTAATTTGTTTTTTCCTGTGTTCAATGAGGGATAAATACTGGCCAGGACATTGGACACCTCTCCTGTTCTTCTTCCAGCGGGATCATTAACATTCACCTGAGAGGGCAGATGGGGCCACAGTTATCTGAGAGGTGGTCCCACAGAGCAGCTTATCTCGGTGGAGATGGTAAGAGGAACTACAATTGGCCTCAGTACTCCGGTGTTAGAGAGAGGAGAAGTTAGCCAGAATTCCTGAAGCTGATCACTGTTCGATAATCTGTTGGATCATATTGTGTTTGGCAATGGGGTGTGGTCAGGATCTGGCTTGAGGTGGCAGACACCCAGTGACCACAGGGGTAGCTGGGGAGTCTCCTGATTTCTTGCCACTGCTGTTGCATGAAATCCTGAATCTTCAGCAGGAAGCTGGACAGTGCATCAAATGAACACGTTCCACAGAGTCAATGACAAGCCAAAGGAAGCTTATCAGTTGATTGTGCTGTAAATTGGGCTGTGGCTGGCAGCAATTATCATAAAGATGGAATAAAAGATTTCAAAGTTCACATTTCATTACTCAAATATTCCAGGACAGACCCTGGTTCCACAGCTGTCACTGTACCTCCTCCCTACCCCTCCCTCCCATCTCGTGTCAGGTAGTCTCTTTAGGTTGTGTAGATTACATAGACGGTGCAGCACGGCTTTTTGGCCCAACTCATCTGTGCTGATGTTTATACTGTACTGTACACAAGTCTCCTCCCATTCCATCTACCTTTCAGCCTTCCAGCATATCTTTCTATTTCTTTTTTCACTTGTACTCATCTAGTTTTCTCTTGCAAGCATCTAAACTATTTGCCTCAGCCACTTCTGTGGTAATGTTCCACATTCTAACCATTCTGAGTAAAGAAATGTTTCCTTATTTCCCTATTGGATTCATTAGTAACTATTAGTAACTGTCCTTTATCTAGCAACAGAGGCTTTTTAAGTAAGTAATGAGTCTCTGGTCACACCTTGCCTTGATTACAGACTGTCATTTGGTTTCCACGACGCAAGAGAGACATTCGAGCCCTGAAGGTGGCGCAGAAAAGGGCCACAAGATAGGTGCATAACATCAAGGGGGAACTAAGTTATGAAGAAAGACTACAGAAATATGGGGCTAGATTTTCCCTACAGAGGGAGGGAAAAGAAGTTAGGACTGTTTTTGGGTCCTGAACCCACCTCCAGTGGGAAACTGCTTAAAGTTGAGATTTTCGCAGGGTAAGCCCTTAACTGGTACGGAGATGGATTCCTGCCCAATTAAGGGTGGCAGACGAGCTCTCAAAGTTGGAGGGCCAACTAGAGGCCTTCCTGCTTCAGAGAAGCATCCGGCTGCAGTACAATTAACTGAAAGGGCACTTCAACAGGAAGGTCCCCTCTCAGCCACTTTTCAAGTTACAAACATGCGAATTAGGACCAGGAGTAGGCTCCTGCCCCGCCATTCAATAAGATCATGGCAGATCTGACTTTAACCTCTCATAGTTGATTTGCCTCCCCCATCCTGTTGCATCTGGAAAATCCCAGTCAGCCTCCTTCATTTGCCTCATAACAAGCCTAATTGCCTTCCCAGGCTCCCAAACCAGCATAACCAAAATGGCCAATGTCAGGAATGGGGTCAAGAAGCCAACACACCTTCTGGCCTTGTAATTTTAGGGTCCCGCTTGCCTCCATTCCTGGTGTTGGCGGGGTCTGAAATTCAGCCCATGGATTTTTCAATCTTAAAAAGCGGCAACTGAGGGAGACCATGTGGAAAGTCCTGAAATCTACATCTTCACAAAGATGAAGGTCATAGCCAGGCACTTGCATGGCATGAATGTTACTTGACACTTGTTGGTCCAGGCCTCAATGTTTTTAAAAATTCATTCATGGGATGTGAGCGTCACTGGCTAGGCCAGCATTTATTGCCATCCCTAATTGCCGTTGAGAAGCTGGTGAGCTGGCTTCTTGAACAGCTGCACTCCGTGCGGAGGAGGTACACCCACAATGCTGTTAGGAAGGGTGTTCCAGGATTTTGACCCAGCGACAGTGAAGGAATGGTGATATATTTCCAAGCCGGGATGGTGAGTGGATTGGAGGGGAATTTCCAGGTGGTGGTGTTTCCACCTATCTGCTGCCCTTGTCCTTCCAGATGGTAGTGGTCGTGAGTTTGGAAGGTGCTGTCTAAGAAGGCCTAGTGAGTTCCTACAGTGCACCTTGTAGATGGTACACACTGCTGCCACTGTGCATTGGTGGTGGAGGGAGTGAATGTTTGTGGATGGGGTGCCAATCAAGCAGGCTACTTTGTCCTGGATGATGTCAAGTTCTTGAGTGTTGTTGGAACTGCACTCATCCAGGCAAGTGGAGAGTATTCCATCACACTGCTGACTTGTGCCTTGTAGATGGTGGACAGGCTTTGGGGAGTCAGGAGGTGAATTACTCACCACAGGATTCCCTGGCCTTTGACCTCTTATAGCCACAGTATTTATATGGCTAGTCCAGTTCAGTTTCTGGTCAATGATAGCCTGCAGGATGTTGATAGTGGGGGATCTAGTGATGGTAATGCCATCGAATGTCAAGAGGCATCAGTTAGATTCTCTCTTGTTGGTGATGGTCACAGCCTTGCACTTGTGTGGCACTGCATTTGACATGGACTGCTTCATTTTCTGAGGAGTCATGAATGGTGCTGACCATTGAGCAATCATCAGCGAACATCCTTACTTTTGACCGTATGGTGGATGGAAGGTCATTGATGAAGCAGCTGAAGATAGTTGGGTCTAGGACACTACCCTGAGGAACTCCTGCAGTGATGTCCTAGGACTGAAATGATTGACCTCCAGCAACCACATCCATCTTCCTTTGTGCTAGATATGATTCCAACCAGTGGAGAGTTTTCCCCCTAATTCCCATTGACTTCAGTTATGCTAGGGTGCCTTGCTGCCTTGATGTCAAGGGCAGTCACACTCACCTTACCTCAAGTTCAGCTCTTTTGTCCATGTTTGAACCAAGACTGTAATGAGGCCAGGAGCTGAATGGCCCTGGCAGAACCCAAACTGAGCATCAGCGAGCAGGTTATTGCTAAGCAAGTGCCGCTTGATAGCACTGTTCATGACTTGTTCCATCACTTTACTCATGATGGAGAGTAGACTGATGGGGCAGTAATTGGCTGGGTTGGATTTGTCCTGCTTTTTGTGTATAGGACATACCTGGGCAATTTTCCACATTGCTGGGTAGATGCCAGTATTGTAGCTGTACTGGAATAGCTTGGCTAGGGGCACAGCAAGTTCTGGAGCACAAGTCTTCAGTACTATTGCTGGAATGTTGTCAGGGCCCATGTTATCTAGGCCTTGTTGCACGTGGGCAACTTCAGTGTCTAAGGAGTTGTGGATGGTACTGAACATTCTGCAGTCATCAGTGAACACATCACTTCTGATCTTATGATGGAGAGAAAGCTAATGTTGTAGCAACTAAGGATAGCTGGATCTAGAACACCATCATGAGAAGCTCCTGCAGCAATATCCTGGAGCTCAGATGGTTGGCCGCCAACAACTACAGTCATCTTTTTGTGCTAAGTATGAATCCAATCAGTGGAGAGTTTTCCCTTTGATCCCCATTAAGCTAAATTTTGTTAGAGCTCTTTGATGCCACAGTCAACCAATCTACTCTAATGATATTGTTTGAGGGATGGCACACGCACTAGGACACCAGCAGAACCCTCTTGCTGCACCCTGAAACAGTGCCAAAAACTTGAAAATGTTGTCATGGTGCTGTTTTGAAGGAAAGGGGAGCTCCCACCAGGACCCCGAGCCAACATTTATCCCTGGACCAACATGCTAAAAACAAACCAGTGATTTACTCATTCCACAGCTGTCCAAGGGATCCTTCTACGCACCTATTGGCTGCTCTCTTTCCCACACCAGCAGGTTATTCAGCATTGTGAAGCAGTATGGCCAATCTTCTTTTCACCAGATGGGCCACACTCATTTTACCTTTTTAGCGCAAAGGTGCGGAGGTCAAATGCATTTCCTCCTGCCTTGGCTGCAGTCATCTGACCCAACACAAACCACGAGTAGGACCCAGGACTGTTTGCCCTGTGTGGCTCAGCACCACACAGGGCAGTTTATTTAACCACTGAGCCATGTAGGGAGCTGTGGGAGGTCTTTGTCTATGCTCTTGGTAATATAATGATGGTGGTTAGCCTAACTCGTGTCCTCTTGGGAGGTGTTAGCCATGGCCCAGTGATAACACGCGCCACAGAGACGGCCTGTGTTCATGTTGACTCTAGGGAATTGAGCCCATAACCCAGGCTGATGCACTCAATGCAGCACTGAGGGAGTGTTGCACTGTTGGAGGTGCTCTCTTGTGGGTAAGATATTAAATCAAGGCCCCATCTGCCCTGCAGTTTCTAAAAGATTGCATGGCACATTGTGAAGAAGAGCAAGGCTGTTCTCCCTGGTTAATATTTATCCCTCAACCAACATCAGTAAAACAGGCAATTTGGCAATTAACACATTTATGTTTGTTGGATCTTGTTGTGTGTAAATTGGCTGCTGCATTTCCTACATTACAACAGTGACCACCTTTCAAAATTACTTAATTGGCTGAAAGATACTTTGGGCCACTCTGAAGTATTGAAAAGTATAAATGAATTTTTTTCTATCTTTTTTATTTCTGTTTCTCTCTATCTTGCTGGATCTTTCTTTCATTCTCACAACTTGATTTTCCTTTTCCTTCCTCTTGCTTTCTGTTTTGCTCCCTCTCCTCCCTTTGTTTCCCTTTGTTTCTTTCTCCTCTTACATTTTTAACTAAGATTCACCTTCATCCTGTTTCAGAGAATGGTTCATTTTTATACACTGAACTTTCACTGTTTGCAAAAAAAAGTGAATAAACAGGATATGTTATTTGGAAAAAAGTACCTGGCGACACTGGGGCAGAGGAGGAAATGTGTGCTGTGCCCTCAGTAACACTAGGTAGTCATCTAATAACGGAGCGGAAAGTGATACTGATCAGCTTGACACCCTTCATGAGGAGGTACAAGCAGGGCACATTAATAAGTGGAATTTAAAGTGCCCTATTCACAAAAATGTAATGGGGGTAGAGCAAGGGAAAATGCTCAACAATTTCCAAGTACCTATTCTCCTTGTCATCAGTTTAATAGTTCCTTGTTATAGTAATGTGTTCAAATTCTTGGCTGATATTATGACTACAGCTCATAGCATAGGATGCATTGCGTCAGTTTGTCTCTTTTGGTGGTGCCCCCCTAGCCCCCACCACAGTCTTTCCCCCTCCCCTCCCTCAGTATCCCCGCCTTTCTACTCGATCTTCACGTTCCCCTTTCCTGTTTCCTCTTCATTCCGCATCCTGTGCTCAGCCTCTTCCCCACCCCACTCAACCTGTGTCTTTATCTTTTTCCGTAGCTGGTCCTGGCTGAAGGCTCAGCATCTGACGGGGGCTCACAGTGTGCAGACAGTATGTCAGAGTTACCACCCCCCATCGAGAGGACCGGAGGCATCGGCGACTCCAGGCCACCATCCTTCCAGTAAGAAATTTTTTTTTTCAAGTTCTAGAGTGGAGCTTCTCAGATTGAGGAGAAATATCGGACAGCGTCTGCCCTTACTCTGCTCCAATACATGTTTCCACCCGAGGGAGTGATGGTCATGGGATGAGAAGCAGCGAGCTGACTGACAAACTTCTATCCCTACACTTTAATCCTTTCTTCCTCTGCCCTTGGTCTCTATGGTATCATTCCAGGTTTCCCAATGGATAAGTGGATTTTTGTACCCTGTCGGGGATGGGTTGTTGGGGGGAGGGGGCAGTGGTGGGGTTGGACATAAAACTGGGTGGTACGCTGTGGCCATGGTACGCTGTGGCCACTGTTCCCGATGCCTACCAGCCCACCCCTGCTGTTGTAATTTTACCAGTGGCGGAGAAGGAGTGAGGAGGCTTGCTTGCCCAAGGGCCTTCTCCAGCCGCCGCTGGGATTTTACCCATGGCAGGAGAGGCCTGTGCCAATTGTGCAACCTGCAGGTTTCACTGTTTGGGCTGATGGCTAATCAAGGGGAGAGGGTTGCCCATTTTTGAGACTGGCTGCAACCACAGCAGTGGCCACCACTCCTTGGGACGCTGCTAGGTCCAGAGAGCTGCCAGCCATTTGATTGGTCGGCAGCTCTTGGAGGTAATACTTCTCCTCCAGATCAGGGTGAAAGGCCTGCCTGAAGCCAACTAACATCCAATGACCATTAAATGGTCTGGCGCAAGCCCTTCAAGTGAAGGTGGGCTCACCCTGACTTATGCAGCAGGGGCCAGAAACCATTATCCAGCCCCCCACCGTAAAATCTAGCCCCCACACTTATGATGCTTTACCATTACACTTCTGCAGTGAAAGGATCAATAACTATTATAATTGCCACTTCCTTACATCGTCAGCTGGGGGGGCTCCAGTTTTTTTTAAGCATGAATATTTCAAGGTAATTCATGTTATTCTATGTGTGTGAGCAGGATATAGATAGCAGAGCAGGACTGAATGTAGTCCAGCCCTGACTAAAATCTATAGAAGGGATGGGTTGGAGCTCTTGTATCCCTGTGTCGTAAACTCTATATCCTGTTTCTGTTGCTGAATTCATCACTGTCAGCGTTGTGCAAATGACCTTCTGCCAAGCTATGTTTACTGTATGGAAAAGAAAGATTTGCACCTTCAAAGTGCCTTTCATAACCTCAGGGTGCCTCAAATTGCTTTACAGTCACTGAAGTAATTTTGATGTGTAGGGGTTGTAATGTAGGGGGCAGGGAGGAACAGGATTCCATGTTCATACTGTATTGCTATGTGGTTTCAGTATTGTCTGAATATCGACTCTCAGCACCTTGCCCATTTAGTAACTGTCATGGGGAGAGGGAGGGCTATTGGGGCTACTTGTCTGACTGAAATGCGATGTTTATATTTTTGATTTGTTAGGAAACTTTCAAGCTCATGGTACAGTGAACAGAGGGTTGGATGGTGGGAGATTAGTGAGTAGGCATTCGGGACATGTTCTTGTACTAAGAGCCAGGTGAAAGGCTGAGACCCAAAGCCAAGGTTACAAAGAAAAGGGGAGCAGGTGAAGTAAAGTGGGGAAAAGTGATCAGGTGATGCCAAAGCTTAGGTTGTAAATTTGGGTTTTCTTAGCCTCTAGGTTGTAAGAGGGAGGCAGAGGGCAGTGAGGAACCCCCACAGCTTTGAAGTTCTGGGGAAGAACGTCAATCGGAGACACAGATGGACAGGCCTTGGAATGCGCTCGCAGGGAGGACTAGGTGAGAATCAGTCTGCAGCTTGCTGGGACCAGCTTCTTTTGCTCCTTGTCCCTAGTTCCACACAGCTCCTACTGATGTTGTCTAATGGCAAAGGAGAATTAATAACACTGTGAAGATGACTGACCAGTAGGTGTGATGTGGAGACCTGACTGTGTTAAGTTGTGATCTCCACCACCCCCAGCCCCCCCACTCCATCCCCAGGCTCCTTCACTGCCTTTGTTACTATCTGAGGTGACGTGAAAGGCATCTGGTGCCTGTGGAATCAAGCCCCAGTTTCAGTCAGTGGCTTTGGGGGTGAGAGGATGGTGTAAACTGGACCATGACAAAAGCAAGTGTTCCCTGATTGTTTGATTAGTTCCAGCTTGTGACACTGAAGGGGTTACTAATAGAGTGAGCCTGAGGAAGCTTGGCCATTCCCATTCCTTTCCCAGCGTGTAAAGCAATGTTCTGGATTCAAACTGGGCTGTTTGCTCCCCCTGCTGTATATCTGGAGGAACTGCAGCAAGTGCAGGAACCAGCGAGCACATGCACCTGCAGTGTCATCCCAGAGTTACCAGGAAACGAATCCAGTATTGCTGACCTTCTGACTCGCACCATGTCCCATTCACCCATCACCCCTGCGCTCACTGACCTCTGTTCCCAGTCCCTCAACTCCTTGATTTTAAAATTCTCATGGAATTATAGTCATAGAATAATTTACTGCAAAGAAGGAAGCCATTCAGCCCATCAGGTCCATGCTAGCTCCCCACAGAACAATCCAGTCGGTCCCATTCCCCCACATTACCTCCATAGCCCTGCAAGTTTATTTCCTTCAAGTGCGCCTCCATTTTCTTTTCGAAATCATTGATTGTTTCTGTTTCCACCACCTTCATGAGCAGCGAACTCCAGGTCATTATCACTTGCAGCATTTTAAAAAAAGGTTCGTCTTCGCATTTCCCCGCATCTCTTACCCAAAATATGCTTTGCTAACCACTCTCTCAATATGTTCTGCCAACTTCACAGACTGATGCACATGGATCCCCAGGTCCCTATGTTCCGGCACACTCTTTAGAACTGGACCATTAAGTCTTTTTGCCTCTCTCGATACCTTCTGTCAAAATGCATCGCCTCACTTCTCTTCTTTATGTTCAAATTCCCCCGTGACCTTGCCTCTCCCTCTTCTCTGTAATTTCTTCCAGAATCACAACCCTCCATGATCTCTGGACTTCTCCAATTCTTGCCTCTTGCATGTTCTTAATTTCTTCACTCCATAAACCTCTCTGCTTTTTAAAGCCTATCTCTTTCACCTGTCTTAATATCCCCTTATTGAACTCAGTAGATAGACATCATATGATCCCACTTGCTGCTTCCCTCTCCTGAACACCCTGAGAGTGAGGGCTCTGGAGATGAGTGGTGAGAGGCAGGAAGGGCAGCTTTGACAGTCATTTAAAAGAATTGTGAATTATAACAGCCCCAGTTTGGCACTTCTGCACAATCGGGACCCATGTTTTCACAACTCCAGAGCACTTGGCTTTGGATTGGATCTGGATCTTGAACAGGAACGCAAGTTCAGGAGAGGAAAGTGGCCAGTGGGAGTGTCATGGACCAGGAGGATCAGTGAGAGTTAAGGAGCAGGAAAGACCACAAGTCAGAGGGTCAGGGAGCAGGAGAGACTGCTCCAAGATGGCACTGATCGGGCCACGCAGTCCAACATCAGACTGACTAGTCAACAATAAAAAAGAATGCAGGGCCTCTTAATTGATCGTTAATGCGAAACAATGTTAAATGGGGACTAACTGTAATCTATGGATTGCACAGTGTCACATTTAGCTGCCTACACTGGAACATTCAACCCAGCAAATGCATGCTCCTGATAAGCCTCCTGTCACCCGTTTTACCTTTGTCGGTCAGCATATCGTTCTATGCCTGTCTCCATCATGCAGTTATCTAACTTCCGCTTTAATGCCTCTCTTGCTTTTTCTGTTGTTCACCTGCTGGGTTCTTTGCCTCCTGAGTGCCTGACCGGTGTTACAGACCTAGATGAAGCTTGAAATCCCAGTTACTAAAAGAATAAAGTTACAAGATTCCACTGTTTTAAACAGAAGAACTTTTACCGTATAAAAGCAAAGCAAACAGTCAACCCTATCTATCTTATATTCTAACATCCAGAATTAACGTGACATAAACATGAATTAACAGTCAAACTGTGGTCCAGCATACCCACAAACAGCACATTATATGTCAGGCTCAGCCAAGGCAGATCCCCTGAATTTTCTTCGCAACCCACCTAGATGTCAGTGAGTCACGAAATTCTTTAATACTCTGTCATGCTCCTGAAAGATTTCAGTTCCTCTTTTTCACAGAGGTAGTCTGATCCCCAGCCGACAGCAGCTCTACCCTCCTGGAGTTCTGCAGGTACAGTCTTATCCCAAAAAGGCACACTATTCCAGATTTCTCTCAAATTTGTTTCCAGATCCAACTTTCTTGGTCGCTTTGTGTCTGTGGCCCCCTGTGATGACCAGGCTACACTCTAGCATCTAAACACAGGCACGGTCCCAGTTTCTCAACCACGCTGCTGCCAACAACTGGTTCTGGGCTTTCCTTTGCCTCTACACCCAGCTTCATGGAGCCGGCACTGGCATTGGGTTTCTCTGAGCTTCAATTTCTCCAGTTGCACTGAACAAATACTGCTCCTGGGCTTCTCTGGAGCCCCAACTCCTCACAGCAGGGAGCTACCAACGTGTCCCAGGGCTTCTCTGAGCCCCAGCTACCTCAGCAGCATGGAGGTAACAGCAGCCCATCAGCTCCGTGGAGCTGACCTTCCTCTTTGCCTGCTCCTCACTCACTGGCCCTTGAACTGATCTGTCCTGTTTAATATCTCCCAATAGGGATTGTGCTCCCTCGCTGAGGCAAAGTCCAATATATCAATCCTTGGCACATTCTGTATCTTAACTGTTACTGTCTCCAGTCAACCAGAGGTCACTCCCCACAGGTGTGAAACTTACAAAAACACAGACAAAAAAAAATCCCCCAAAAAACCAGATTTCATCACCCCAGCTCCTGGTCCTCTGGCTGCCTGGTGCATCAAAAGGGCGGTATCTTGATCACTTGCTGATAACCCTCCTTTCCCTGATTCTGCTTGCATTCCAGTCAAAGATAGAGTGAAACAGTGCAGAAGGAGGCCATTCAGCCCATCATGCCTGTGCCAGCTCTTTAAAAGAACTATCAAATTAACCCCGCGTCTTTGCTCTTTCCCTACAAATTTTCCTTCCTTGATGAAAGATGCCTCTTCTTTCCTAAAGGTGCTGCCTATTGTTGGGCTATGGGTACCAGGTACACTTTGATTCCTTCCCCATATTCTTCATATGTGAGCCCAGGCAGTGAGTGTCAATACTAGATTGCACTTATAAAGCACTAGTACTGTAGTTGCTTCACTGAGAGGGTAAGACAGACTAGCCTTGAGTGAAGAGATTGGCACATGTAACTAACTTGAAAATTCAGTGAAAAAGGTGAGACTTGAAGTTTTTAAAGATTGCGAGAGAGAGGTGACAAGGAAGGGATCTCCAGCAAGTGGGATTGACAGGAGTCAAAGACTCTGCCACTGATGGTGGGTGAAGGAGAGAGATTTGGGCAAGCTGGTGTTTACGGGGAGTGGAGGATGGGAGGCCAATTGACCAGGGAATAGCCTGTGATGTGCAGAACGAAAGGGAGGGATAGGCTGCGTTCTTCTGGAATGATCCTTTGTTGGTACAGTGTGCCTGTGTGGCACCAGCTTTTTGGGATCTCTGCTGATAGATTCAGTGCTCCTTCTCAATCCTGTTTGCACCCTCCTGGAAGCTTCACGGTGTGTTTTCAGCTTTGTGTTTTCCAGCAGAGATGGGACATGGCATTCGAAACAGAAGAACACTAAATGTCCAACAGATTATAAACAATATACTGAGCGCCAGGCTAGCTGCTAGTAGTGATCAGCTGCACTGAGAGCTGCTCAGCCATTGCCTTATAAATCCTCCCCATTGCACTCTCACTTTTCTTGTTCCCTTTATTGTGGGTTGCCACAGCAACCGGTTGGAGAACTGATTAGTGTATTGAAAGCCTGGCTCCGAAATTCATCAGAGATTTCACTGAAAACGGGCAACTACACCCATTCAACCCCATCATATTTACATCAGTGGCACCTTCACACCAAATTAACCTGCAACACAGCCCAGAGCTTGGAACCCAATAGACTGTAGCAGCCATGTTCTCAACTGGGTTCACTCTGATTCTTGCTGGGGTTCCAGCAGTCACAAGTCCCTGTCATTTACCTTGCCACATAGTGATCATTCAAAGCATCAAATGTTAGATCCAGTGTTATGCTTCTTTTTAAAGCAGTGCCCCCTGACTTCCCCGTACAAGGAATGAAAGTAACCTCTCCATGAATAATGTCCAGTATTGATTGAGTGTACAATTAGAGTTAGGGTTTCTGGGAATCAGCTTCATTATCTGTTGGTTTAAGACACCTAATTTCCGAAGGGTCACCTCGATCTGCAGTGGTTAGTCTTTCTCTAGTGAGCTGCTGGTCTCGGCTTCCTCCTGAGTTGTTGCATCTGTTATTGCACATGATGGTTTTGGCAATGGACCACTCATTGACAAGAAGCTTTCTTCACAAACAAACTGAAGTTTCTCCACACATTGCTTCACCTGAGCTTTAACTTGTTGCTGTTTCCCTAAAGGTTGACCACTTTCTTGTCAAGTACAGCGTGGTACATCAATAAAGGGTCACTGACCCTACTGTTAGGCAAAGTGAAGAACAAAACAACTATGTACCGTTCAAACAACCATATACACGAACCAGTGATACAGTGATGATTGAACTCGACCTGTGGTTCAGTTTTCAAACTGAAGCCCCCAGAGTGTGGTGGTCTGTGTGGGATCTCCAGAATGTGTTGACTCACTCAACTCTGTTGCTGTGCACTCGTTTAAGAAAAACAGGATCCAGGGTTTTCTGAAGATTGTGGTTTCAAGCCCCACTTGAGCATATAACCCAGCTGAAACTTCAGTGGTGTGCTGGTGGTGCTGTCTTTTGAATGGGGCATTAAACAGAGGCCCTGTTTGCCCTCTCAGGTGGATGCAAAAGACTCCATGGCACTATTTGACAGGGGAGCTCTCCCAAGTATCCTGGCCAATATTTATCCTTCAAACAACACATCTCAAAACAATGCAGTATTTGACCATTATTTCATTGCTGTATGTTGTATCTTGCCATTTCAGATTAGTTGCCATGTTTCTTATATTACAACAGTGACTAGGCTTCCAAAGTACTTCATTGGCTGTGCAGTGATTTGGGACATCCTGAACTTGTGAAAGATGTGACATAAATGCAAGTCTTTCTTTCTAGTTCAATGTTAAAGACTGGGTGACATTTTTTTGCAAGGGGACACTGCCCCTATGTTTAACGTTGCAAAGTTTGGTTTATATATGGGGAGGCCAGTAATTCAGTGTCACGCTGTGCAGTTCCCAATAGTTTAATTGGTACCCACAAGCATTTCTTTGCAGGAAACAGGAGAAAGTCCTGTTCACTTTTGTTAGAATCCTCCACTCTACAAGTAAGGAAACTTTAGTTATAACAAACCTGCGCCTGTAGCCTTGACCACCTGGCTCTGACTGATTCTAGGCTTTCTCAGTTACCGTGTGTGGTTAATGTTCCACCCAGTACAAACTGCGCATAAAGAGAATTCCAGATGAGGCCATAGGAGGGCAGTATGGTACAGGCCACTCCACACATAGGGCCATAAAGGGCATCACTTAAACTGCACACTGTCTGACCTGCTGACTATTGCCAGCATTTTCTGTTTTTATTAAAAAAGGGCATGTTTTGAGTTTTGCATTTGAAATCCATCAGCACTGCTGCTTGCAGTTCAGTGCAATGCTTATGAAACCATGCAGGCGGGAAATGTGTTTCTGGGCAGTGCAAAAGGATGATTGTATAGCACCTGATCCACCCTCTCAGGTGTATTTCAAAGTGCATCACACTCAATGACTTGCTTCAGACTCAAATACAGCTGTACACTGTACATAATTACTCTACACACAGTAACATAGACACACTGCGCACTGACGCACCTGCCCATCACTAGCACTAGTATCCATTGGTGGGAGAATTAGTTTGTGAACTAAGTGCCCCCAGAAAGTCCAGACTCACAATCCAGGAGTGTGAGCTTCAACACTCATTAATCATGTGAAATGTGACAGGCGAGGACACAAAAGATGTTATTTACTCCCCTCCCAGGTGACACCATTATAGGGCAATGGAGGTGTGCTACACCTAATGAGGAGTGAGTGTTGTTCTGCCAAAGTACTTGACCTGTGGCTCAGGTGCCTCCCTCCCCAGTAGGATGTAAAAATTGAGGTGCCGGCTGAAACAGGAGCACTACTGAGGGTCTCAGAAATGCTGTCAGCTACTGGAGAGGCCTGAATATAGTGGGAGGGAGGATGAAAATAATTTATGCCATCTGCCTCTTTGCGTCTTCAGATTATTCCTAGGACTCATCCTCTTTCCACCAACCCAAATCACCTCCCAAAGAATTCTACTGTGCTGAGGGTTTCAACACAAGCTGCAGCACCAATGTGCATGCTCGCCCCAGGAGGAAGGTGAGGCAGTAATGCCTGTGATTCCCTTCTCCAGAGTTCGGCCCAGTTATACTGGTAATGTGCCTACTACAGCTGCAGGCCCCATCCCGCCTGCTTGCAGAATCCCCAAAATCTGAGAACAGGACTGTAGGGAGCTGGGAGAAGGGTGGGGTGGGGGAAGAGACTTGGTGCATAAGTGCTGCACTCCTTTTTCACTGCTGCTCACCGTTGTGATGAGGGGAATCTTCCCAAAAAAATGTTCGCGTGTTTAAGACAGGAAAAGGCCACATGACATAAGAACATATTAAATAGGAGCAAAAGTAGGCCATTTGGCTGCTCAATCCTGATCAGCTATTCAGTAAGATGTGGCTGTTCTGACTGTGAATCTGATTGTGAATTCTGAACCTGCCTAACTCAGCCTTGAATATATTCAAGGACCTGGCCTCCACTGCTCTCTGGGTAGTGAATTCCAAAGATTAATGACCCTCTGAGGGAAGAAATTCCTCTTTGCCTCTGTCTTAAATGGAAGGCCCCTTCTTTTAACACTGTGCCCTGTAGTTCTAGATTTCCCCATGTGGAGAAACATCCTCTCAGTATTTATCCTGTCAAGTCCTCTCAGAATCTTACATGTTTCAATAAGATCACCTCTCATTCTTCTAAACGCCAAAGCAAATAGGCCCAATCTGCTCAACCTTTCGTCATATGACAGCCCCTTCATCCCAAGAATCAGGCTCGTGAACCTTCTCAGAACTGCCTCCAATTCAAATATATCCCTGCTTAAGTAAGGAGGCCAAAACTGTACGCATTACACTGGGCGTGGTCTCACCAACGCCTGTACAGTTGTAACAAGACTTCCCTACTTTTATACTCCATTCTCTTTGCCATAAAGGCCAACATTCTTCTTGCCGCCTTAATTGCTTGCTATACTTGCACGCTAATCCCCATAAGAAGGCAAATTACATGCATCTAATCCACAGAACAGAAACAGGCCATTCAGTTCAACTGGCCTATGCTGTGTTTATCCTCCACATGAGCCTCCTCCCACTCTATCCTTTCCCACCCTACCCTTGTGCATGCAAGAAGCCTCTCGTTAAATATATCAATATTCTTTGCTTCAGTCACTCCATGTGAGTTAGTTCCAAATTCTTACCACTCTATCTAAAGAAATTCTTCCTAAATTCTTTGTGATCTGTTAATGACCATCTTATTTTTAGCCTTTTTGTTCTGAACTCACCCATAAGTGGAAACAGAACCTTTGGAATCCAGGTATCATTCTCATAAATCTACACTGCTCTCCCTCCAAGGCCAATGAATCCTTCCTAACGTGCAATGTCCAGAACTGCTCTCAGTACTCCAGATATGATCTAACCAGGGCTCTATATAGCTTTAACACAAATTCTAACCCTTTGTATTCCCGTCCTATAAATGTAAAGGCCAGCATTCCATTAGCCTTTTGATTATTCCTTGTACTTGTCCATAACATTTTAATGATCTGTGTACATTGATCTTGTTAGGAAATAGAGACAGTTTAAGTAAGTTATATTGGTATTTGTAGGTGTGAGGAATAAGTTTTAGCTTTAATGTTTAAGTTTGATCTGTATTTCTGTATCTGTGTGTTAAGAAAGATCAAATTGAGTTTTAGTTTCACTTTAAAAGGGTGCTTGCATTTCTAATGAGGTTTTTTTTACGACTATAAGCTAAGTTAAACAAACCAGGGTAGAAGAATTGGGCTATTGCCTTGCAACAGGGGTCCAGAGAGGCAGATCCCTCCCACAGACACACAGAAGAGAAACAGTGGTTTATTTTAGAAGCTGTTAGAGTTCATTTGGTTTGAAGACAGCTGTGAAGCAGAACCAGTCTAAAAGGGGGCAGATAGCCAGTCCCAAGCTAAAGAAAAGACTTCAAAATCCAGGGAAGTGGAGGAAGATAAAGTCCCAAGAAGACATTCTAGCCAAAGGAAGGACAGGAACCTGGAAAAGGTCCTGTTAAGTGAAGTTACCAGTGAGAGGCAGAGAGAGAGGCCCCAAACTTCAGATTTAAAGAGACAAAAGCTACAGAAAGTAGATTTAAAGTGTGAACAGCTTGCAAGAGGCAAGAAGGTCCAAAGAGGCAACAGAAGGTTTGTAACTCTTTGTTATGGAAACAATGGTGTACTGTTGACAGCTGAGTCAGAGAGAGAGAGTGAGTGCGTGGAAGACAGCTTGAACGCATGTGGTGACACAGGGAAGAAGAACATTGGAAGGAGAGTTTGAAATCCTGGAGGTGAACCCTTGCAGAAGGCGTCTGAGAGAAAGCGCTGGTTTGGGATAAAATTCAAAAGTGAATTATTGGAGATTGGAAACCCTCGTGTGAAAGATGGAGTTCAGTGAGACTGGTTGGCTCACAGTGTGACAAGCGTCTGGGGGCGGGTGAGTTGAGGAGAGATCCATAGCATCTGGTTGAGGTGGCATCTGTCACTTGGTCTCAGAGTGTGGTGTGTCTGACCACAGGGTGCCATAGATTTATGTGGACTGTGTACTTACTGTGGACATTAGATTGTAACTTGTGTTATCCTGACAAACCTGTGTATACCTGTAAAGGTATAGTTGTGGGTGAAGGAGTGTTGTAATATAGTTCATTTTTTCTTGTTGAATAAATGTTTTATTCTTTTGTTAAAAGCTTATCAGCTGACTCCTATGACTGTTTAGTAGCTACTCTCCACGTATTTAAACAAACAATAAAAATTATGATCTATCAAGCTGGGTTCCACCCTGGGATTGGAGCTTGCCAGGGGTAATCTCAGCTGGGATCGTAACAACCCTTAAATTTCATTGCACCTCCAGTGTTTCTAGCTTTTCACCATTTATAAAGTACCCTTTGCTATCCTTTTAAAATCAAAAGTGGGTGATCTCACATTTGCCTGTATTGAAATTCATTTGCTGCAGCTTTGCCCATCCATGTATTCAATTAATACTTCTCTGTAGTTTTATGCATCCACCACAATGCTGCTATCTGTGTATCATTACCAAACTTGAATATATACCTTTCTATCCCATTATCTAAGTTGTTAATAAATAAAATGAATAGTTAAACTCGGGCCTCTGTGAGACACCATTAGTTACATTATGTCAATTAGAGAACTATAAGTTCATATAAATAACATCTATAGACATTCCGCTCTCCATTACTTTAGTCATCTCTTCAAAAAATTCAATCAGGTTTGTCAAGCATGACCTTTTTACAATTCCATAATAAAAACATAAATGCTGGAAATACTCAGCAGGCCTAGCAGCATCTGCGGAAAGAAAAACAGAATTATGTTTCAGGTCTGTGATCTTTCATCAGAGCCTTTTATAAATCCATGCTGGCGCTCTCTGATCTTATAATTTTCAAGGTCCTGTCTGACCTTTCAGGTGGATATGAAAGATCTGATGGCACAACTACAAATGTAGAGCGTAGCTCTCCCAGTGACCTGGAGAATATTTATCTCTCGACCAGCAACACTAAAAATAAATTACCTGGATATTATCACTTTATCGTTTTTGGGATCTTGTTGTGTGCAAATTTGTGCTACGTTTCCCACCTCACAACAGTAACTATACTTCAAAAGTTCTTCATTAGCTGTGAAGTGTTTTGTGACATCCTGAGGTTGTGAAAGGTGCTACGTTAATAGACGTTCTTTCTTTTTTTTCTCTCTTTTCACTTGAGTCTGTTAAACCAGTGCTCTCTTTTGTCCTCTCCCCTCCCTTACATTCCCCATCCCTTCAGTAGACAGTGACTCATTGGTATGATGTTGGCTGGCACCACCTGTGACCCTCTGGTATCTCACCAAAGTGCTCATCAGATATTATTAAGCAAAACACCTTGTACCTGAAAGGAAGCTGTAACCTCACTGAGGGATTAGATTATAGAGATACATATTTCATGATGAGAAGCCCCTGATTGGGTTCTTGCCTATAACTCACCTCTGGGCACCAATATATATAAACCTAAAAAAAACCCTTGTTGTGATTTGTGTAACATGTGACTATTTCTTTGTTCCTTGGTATATCCAGCCTGATGACTGAACTTTTCCTGTGTTTGCTGTTGATGTTTGGTATTTTGTGTTTAATGCAGTGCTAACACTGCCGGCAGTCGGGACGGACTGGACAATGAAACAGGGGCAGAGTCGATCCTGAGCATCAGGCGAGAGCGGGATCGACATCGACGAAGGAACAGAGAACGAGAGGCGCATGATGACGGTGAGTTAAACACAATGGTTCAGCCAGACAGGGCAATGGAAACTTTACAGCAGGTAATAATCTGCAGAGGATCCTGGAGTTAGGAACAGCAAAATGAATTGCTGTAGCTGTCCTTGCCTGTAAACCCTTGATGCTGTGATGATGGTGCAGATTCTGTCCCGATGATTATATTGTGTGGTGTTTAGCATAAAGGTGAGATGTGACGCTGGTGTAGTCACTGCAGTAAGGGGCAGGTACCCGTTATTGGATGGTGATGATGTCTTCTGACCCGAATGTGTTTCAGCATTGCAGAGTTGGTCTGTCAGCAATTCTTCTCTATAGGTGGGTGGATGCCTGTGATTTTCTCTCACTTGAGATACTGTCACTCAGAAAACTGTCTCTGGGAAATTGCATTGCACTTTCTAATCAGACAGCTACAGCTCAGTGAACTATTCAACCTAGTAAAAGGACAGTGTTGGGGGAAGGAATAGAGTTTCACGTGCTGAGAGCACACAGATTAGAAATATCTATACTCACCCAGGATGGGAACTGGGGATCTTCCTGTCCAGTCCAGTTCATTACTGCACCTGGGCATTTGCTCATTGACTCTGAAATTCTTGCATCATCGATAACAGTAGTACATTCTTCTCGTTCCTGACATTCTAAGGATGATGCATTGGAGAATGTGCTGCTGCTGATATCAATCTGTCACTTTCACTCACTGCTGCTTCAGAAGCTCAGTTGACATATCATAACCTGTGAGGGTTTGGAATTCTGAATGAATGCAGATGTTATTTTGTTAGTCTGGTTAGAAGTCATTAATCGTGGTGCAGTGTGAGGATCCTGACAACACTAATCAGTGAACAGAGAGAGTTGGGAGCTATGAATAACCGTAGCAGCTTGGTCGCTGTGTTATTATTGCTTATGGTGTTTATTTAATATGTTCTCAACCTGAAACCCAATGTACCCAATGAAAGACGCGCACTATTTACATACTGTATTAACTCCTTAAGGAATGTGATTAGACATATTTCCCTATGTAATCTCTCAAATTTGAGCCTAGCTGGAGGATGGTGCCAGTGCTAGCTAGTCTGTAATATCTAGCTGTATAATTATAAGTCTTGCGTCTGACACATTTCTGCAGTTTCACACCTTCAAAGCATCATGCATCCAAAGGTGAAAAAAATTGATTGGTTGCTCAGATGTGATTATTCAAACTCATCAGATGTTTGACTAAACATGAGTGAGTCAAAAGTATTAGATAGTGATAAAAGCAAAGAACTGCGGATGCTGGAAATCCAAAACAAAAACAAAAATACCTGGAAAAACTCAGCAGGTCTGGCAGCATCGGTGGAAAGGAGCACAGTTGACGTTTCGAGTCCTCATGACCCTTCAACAGTACCTGTTAATAAGAAATGACCAGCAAATATGCAACAAGCCAATCTTTCTTTGAGCTCACACCCGTGTGCCAATGAATGCTACACAACTGTCCTAACAAACTGCTGTAATAATCTCTTCATGCTAGTTTTTTTAAATCATTTTTCCTCTCAGATCAGTTAGAAATTGTGACAGTCTAGGCGGACGTGAGGAATGGGCACTTGGACGAGGCATCCAAACACATACAGCCTGTGGAATTGTAGTCCAGAAATGTGTGAGCCCCTCGGGGAGACCCAAATAAATAAATAGTGCTGCATTTTCCCTATGAGTGAGCCCCTTCACTACATTAGAAGATAGTGCACCACAGACAGTAAGTACAAGCTCGGACTCGCAGTGTTGTATTAAAGCAGCAGTTTCTGGTGTGGTGAATTTTTTCAACACCCAAGGTGCCCACTATTCTTGATGGTGCAGAGACCAGCGATTGAACAGACAAAATAAATGGTAAGTTATCCATTTGGCACTTGCCTCTCTGGCTTCTTATACTGTGTTTGAACAGAGATTCTAGCCTTTCTGGATCATTATACTGTGTTTGGAAAGAGTCCTGACCTCTCAGGATTATTTCACTGTGTTTGGACAGAGACATTGACTTCTGAATCATTAGTGTTTTGACAGGGAGTCTGGCCTCTGGATCATTACACTGTGTGTATAAGCTGCTCACAGCCTGCTGCAGGTATTGGGTTTGACAATCACCATCTGTTCATCCGTGGTGCCACATAAACCTCAATGGTGAGAAGAGAGAAGACTGCACACTTACAGCTGTCTCTGCAACTTTTATGTTGGCAGTAAAGTATTGTGAGAGTTGAAATGTACCACTGTCCTGTTTCATTCTTCCCCAGCTCCGTGAATTTTTGGGACCAACCACGCTTATCCTGTTCCCCAAGTGGTGTAACCTCAAGGATTGCTGATAATGCTAACCCCCAGAAGAAGCAAAATAAGAATTAAAATCAGTGGCAGGTTTAGGCAATATTCTGGAACATTCCTCCCAACTCTGCATTTGCAGTCCAGTTTCTGTAGCTTAAGGTTGTAGATTCTGTCTGTCTGGTTGCAAGTCTGTCCAGGTTGGGATTCAAAACAGGATGAAACTAGATGGTGTAATACACACAGAGATGGTGATGACACAGAGCGATGCATTATGAGAGTGGTAAGAGGGTCAAACAGGCTGGTGCGTTACATGAAAGTTACGTGTTCAGGTGGGTGGTGCATTACACCAGAGGGAAGGGATCACACAGGACAGTGTGTTACATGTAGAGGAGGGATCCACATCACTCCACTATACCACACATAGCATGTACTTTGCACTCCCTCCCGCCCGACGCCTGCGCTCCGGGCCCTCCCGCCCGACGCCCGCGCTCCGGGCCCTGCCGCCCGGGCTCCGGGCCCTGCCGCCCGATGCCCGCGCTCCGGGCCCTGCCGCCCGACGCCCGCGCTCCGGGCCCTGCCGCCCGACGCCCGCGCTCTGGGCCCTGCCGCCCGACACCCGCGCTCCGGGCCCTGCCGCCCGCGCTCCGGGCCCTGCCGCCCGACGCCCGCGCTCCGGGCCCTGCCGCCCGACGCCCGCGCTCCGGGCCCTGCCGCCCGACGCCCGCGCTCCGGGCCCTGCAGCCCGACGCCCGCGCTCCGGGCCCTGCCGCCCGACGCCCGCACACCGGGCCCTGCCGCCCGACACCCGCGCTCTGGGCCCTGCTGCCCGACGCCCGCGCTCCGGGCCCTGCCGCCCTACATGGACCAACCTTACCTCCGTGCCTTTGACAACCACTGGTCCCAAATGTCCATAAATCTTGAGGATAGGTGGGTGTGGAAGAGGGTTGTAGCACATTTCAACTCTCACAATACCTTACTACCGACACAAAAATATCTTCAGGGAGACCTGAAAGTGTGTAGGCATCTCTCATCTCACCATTGAGGTTTAAGTGGCAGCACAGATGAATAGATGATGGCTGTCAGACCCATTCCGTTACTGAGATATAGCGCTGGAATTTCACCCAAGTTGAGATGACTCGGGGGCCCTTTAAAAATTGCAGCTGGGACCTGATTAAGAAAATGCCAACCACATTCCCAGGGTTTCTGATTTTCGGAGTGCCTATTAAGGGTGTGTGCTGTTTTGGGTCAATCCTGACCTGGCTGGATCCATTGCAAGTTAGGCATGTCCCAGTCCTCTACAGTTTTCATGGAGTTGGTCCAGGCTTTCAATGAGTTGTGATTCACAGCATATCGCAGGGTGTCGTGAACCATAGTCTCCACGAGGGGACCTTTTAAACATAAGTTCAATATGGTCCTCATGCTCCCATACCAAGGTATTCCCCCCTATCCATCTCTTATGGCCCCTCATGCCTCCATGCCCAGATATGCTCCCTCATGTGCCAAGCTGTGGAACTTCCATGCCCATTGACCCAATATAGAACCAATGAACCCTATAGTGGCAATAGGGTGTGTAAAAATACCTTTAAAAAGCCACTTATTCATAACTTTCCACTGTTTTTAAAAAAAAAGCCCTTTGACACTTGTGTTGCCCTGTAGTAAATGATCCAGGCCCTTTAAAATTTCAGCTGCTAAAACTGTAAGCACTTGAAACCTCTTAAACTTGTGTGAATAAACATTGTGAAATTGACAGCAGAGGTCAAAGAGTCAGAGCTGTCAGACAACAATGTTTTCTCTGAGGCTCAGTTGTTTTAGTTCTTTTTGATGTTTGGGCTCTTAGCCAAGATGAGGCTTTGCTCAGAGCCCAGAAATCCATTAGTTTGTTGAAACACCTGAGCACCAGAGAAACCGTTGCTGGATTGATCTGGCTCTCTGATCTCTGCTGCCAATTGTACAATACTTATTTACACAAAGTTAAGAGGTTTCAAGTGCTTCCAGTTTCAGCTTTTGAAATTTGAAAGGATCTGGATAACTGACTCTTTTGCCCTGTAGTAAAAAGAGTTTTTTTTTAACATGGTGGAAAATTGTGAATGAATGACTTTTTTTAGACATCGTATTGTCACTATAGTGTTCATTGACCTATATATTGAAGAGAACCAATGGGCATGGAAGTGCCAGATTTGGCATTGGGGATATGAGATCTTGGGGAAAGGGTGGAGGGGCATGGCTTGGCATAGTGGGCATGAGGGGCCGTGGGTTGTTTGGGGTTATACTTTGGCATGGGGGCATGAGGGGACCATGGGTGGGGCATGGGGCGTTTGCGGGATTGAGGGGATGTGAGGTCTTTCTACTTTTATTTTAACAAGTCCTAGAGCACGAAAGTGGGCTTTTTAAACAGCCCACCTCTGCACCCGGCAGCTGCTGTTGCTCCCTCCAATCTTTTCCTGGGTTGGCTGGCCCATCTCCAGCCCATACACGCCCGTCTGCAATGAAAATCCCATCCTTGTGGGCACTTTCTTCAAAGGTGGACAGGCAGAGCTGGGAATTTTCCAACTCCTACCCACCTCGAGAATGAAAACCCAAGCCATTAAGTCAACAGCTGGCACTGGGTTAAGACCATAGTTTAAGCTTCACTTACTGGCTGTAGTTTAATGTCCCACCCCTTTAGTTACCGGCTGTAGTTTATGCCCCCACACCCCCCCCCAACCCTCCCACTCCTCAGCCCCAGTTACAGGCTGTAGTTTAACCCTCCCCTCAGTTACAGGCTGTGGTTTAACCCGCCCCTCAAATACAGGCTGCAATTTAACCACTACCCCAACCTCATTCACCCATTCCCCAGTTACGGGCTGGTGTTCTGGCCCCTAGTTATTGCCTGGCGTTACGGGCTGGCGTTCCGGCCCCTAGTTACGGGCTGGCGTTCCGGCCCCTAGTTACGGGCTGGCACTCCGGCCCCTAGTTACGGGCTGGCGTTCCGGCCCCTAGTCACGGGCTGGCGTTCCGGCCCCTAGTCACGGGCTGGCGTTCCGGCCCCTAGTTACGGGCTGGCGTTCCGGCCCCTAGTTACGGGCTGGCGTTCCGGCCCCTAGTTACGGGCTGGCGTTCCGGCCCCTAGTTACGGGCTGGCGTTCCGGCCCCTAGTTACGGGCTGGCGTTCCGGCCCCTAGTTACGGGCTGGCGTTCCGGCCCCTAGTTACGGGCTGGCGTTCCGGCCCCTAGTTACGGGCTGGCGTTCCGGCCCCTAGTTACGGGCTGGCGTTCCGGCCCCTAGTTACGGGCTGGCGTTCCGGCCCCTAGTTACGGGCTGGCGTTCCGGCCCCTAGTTACGGGCTGGCATTCGGTCATGGTTTAGTTGGTAGCACTCTCTCCTCTGAGCCTGAATGTTCTGGGTTCATGTCCCACACCAGAACTTGAGCACAAAAATCAAGGCGGTCATCTAGTGCAGTATCGAGTGGGGGCTGCACTGTCTGAGGTGCAGAGATTTGGATGAGTTGTTTAACTGAGGCCTCAGGTGGACATTTAAAGTTCCCATGACACTATTTTGAAGAAGAGCAGGTGAGTTATCCTTGGTGTCCTGACCAATATTTGTCCCTCCGTAAACATCACAAAAGCAGAATATCTGGTCATTGCCAAATTGTTGTTGTTTGGAGCTTGCTGTGTGTGAATAGACTACCTCATTTCTTGCATTACAACAGTGACTACATTTCAAAAATACTCGTTTGGCTGTAAAATGCTTTGAGATGTCCGGTGATTGTGGAAGATCTTACATAAATGCAAGCCTTTTTTTAAACCCTGCCTGGTTTACGAGCTGTAGTTTAACCAATATTGGCAGGAATATAGACAATTAATATGGAGTACTGTTTGAAAGCAGCATAGTGTGTGCACTTGGTGTCTGTGTTTGTGTGCATGCGCAAGCATGCATGTTGGGGTTTGTGTGTGGGTGCGTGTTGGGTTGCAAGCGTATATTAGTAGGGGTGCTTTTGCGTTGATTTTGTGTGTATTGGTGTATTACCTGCTATGCTGTTTGCCTGCAGTCACAAGTGTCGAGTGCCTTTTGATCTGAAGACAGCTGCAAATGTCAGTGCTTTTTTTTACATTTTGAAAAATATCAGTAAAACTCAATAGCTATCTGGGCTCCTCCTGTTCAATTGATCAGAACTGAAAATTCCTGGTAAGTTCCTTGACTTCTTAGCCTATTCCCAGATATAGAGACCAACAACTGATATTAATTATAAGCCCATGGACTCCTACACCTTGACTACACCTCCTTACTCCTCACTTCTGGAAGGACTCTATTCCATTTTCCCAGTTTCTCCGTCTTTTTCACATCTGTTTGGAGCTGCTAGTCTAGTGCTTGTTTATATGCCTTCCTTTCTCCTCAACCAAGGATTCCTCCACCACACCGTGATTGACAGGGCCCTTGACCGTGTCCAATCTATTTCCTGCACTTCTGTTCTCACCCCTACCCCTTGCTCCCTGAACCACGATGGCATTCCTCTTGTCCTCACCTTTCACCCCGTCAGCCTCCAAATTCTATGATGATCCTCAGCCATTTCCACCACCTCCAGCATGATGCCACATCTCTCTCTGCCCTCCCCTTTCAGCATCCTGAAAGGATTGTCCCTGCTGTGACATCTTGGTCTACCCCATAGTCACACCTCCCCTGCCTCCTATGACACCTTTCTATCCAAGCACAGGAGATACAACACATGCCCTTTTACCACTTCCCTTCTCACCATCCAAGGCCCCAAACACTCCTTTCAAGTGAAACAGCTACTTGTTCTATCAATTTAGTATTCTGTATTCACCACTCACAATGTGGTCTCCTTTACATTGGGGAAACCAAATGCGGAGGAGACCAAACACAGACTGGATGACCACTTTGCAGAACACTTCCATTCCGCCTGCAAGCATAACCCTGATCTTGTTGTCACCGGTCATTTCAATTTTCTATCTTTCTATCCTTGGCCTGCTACATGTTCCAATGAAGTTGAAAGCAAGCTTAAGGAACAGCACCTCATATTTAGACTGGAAACGTTGCAGCCTTTTGGACGCAACATTGATTTCAACAAATTTAGATCATAACCTCTGCCCCATTTTTTTCAAGTTTTTTATGCTAGTTGCTTTTTGTCCTCCTTGTCTCTTTATTTAATCCCTTTACTTTGTGTTTGGATGGCTGCTAGCTTGCCATTCACACCTCTTCTAGACACACCTTTTGTTTCTTTACTTGTCCCATTACTACTCTTTGACTTTCTGCCTTGAATCCTGTTATCATTTAACCTCTCCTGCACTCAACCCTATCACATAGCTCCGCTTCAGCTCATCTGCTGAAACCCTTTTCCATGCCTTCGTTATGTCTAGACTAGACTATTCCAGGGCATTCCTGAACAGCCTCCTACGTTGTACCTTCTGTAAACTTGAGGTCAACCAAAACTGCTGCCAGTGCCTTAATTCACACCAATTCCTGTTCATTCATTACCTCTATGCTTGCTGATTCTATATCGGCTCCTATTAGGGCAGTGCTGTGATTTTAAAATTCTCGTTTTCAAATCCCTCCATGACCTTGCTCCTTTCTACTTCTGTAATCTCCTCCAGCCATGGGATATCTGCACTGCTTTAACTCTGGCCTCTTGAGCATCCCCAATTTTAGTTGTTCCGTTGTGGCTGGGCTTTCTGCTGCCATGGTCCTAAACTCTGGGTCTTCTTCCCTAAACCCCCCTGCCTCTCTACCTCTCCTTCCTCCTTGAAACCTACTTCTGAGCAAACTTTTGGCCATCTGCTCCAATATATCCTTTTGTGGTCAGTGACAAGTTTTGGTTTCTAAAACTTCTGTGAAGTGCCTTAGGGCGTTTTATTGCGTTTAAGGCACCATTTAAATATGAGTTGTTACAGTTGATGTGATAAGTGTTAATGACTGTCAATCAATGTCTCTGGCACTGAAAATTAGCAATTATGATTGTGGGGTCTCATTCTTTCAGGTCTGAAATTATTTAAAGAGATTTTTAAAAAGTAATTTTACATTTTATCTTTTCTTCCTTTTCCTTTGAGTCTCTTTTTCTCTCTTTCTCAATCTAATCTTTCTTTTGCTCTCTTTATTTATCTTTTTGTACCTCTTTTGACATTGAATTCACTTATTTTAATTCATCCTCCTTCTCACTAGTTCCCATGTTTATTTCCAAATCCTTAAATCTCACTGCTTAAGGAGACACCTGTTAATTGTCATGTTTATTCAGATTCCAGATGCCCTGTTTCCCTTGCTGCAGTAAAATCTGGCCTCAAACCCTGCAGATACACAAGCTCCAATATGCTTTTCAGCCTTTTCAATTTATTATTACCATTCATTTCAATTGTGTGGTTTCTCCCCCTCTCATAATTACTTGCTAATAATTAGTATATAGAATATTTAACATACTATCACAGTTATTGTGTGTGCACCTCGATCTCTCTCCTTGTCTCTCTCTTTTACTGATAAATACTATATAAAATATTTTAACATATCATCACGGTGATTGTGAGATTCTCCCTCTCTAATTCTGTGTCTCTCCCCCTCTGTGTATGTGTGTGTGTGTCTCTCTCTCAGCGACGGAAATCATATAAAGCAGGCTTGTCCAACGAACAACGGGCCAGCTGGAGCCCCTCTATGCGGCTCCCGGAGCTAGTTTTCAAAATGCCTGTCAAACAGGTAAGTTTGAATGGAAGATTCTGCATGGAGTTGCTCCTCCAATCACAGGCTGTTTCTCTCCCACCTTTGTTGCTGATAGGCTCACTAGTGAACCTATCAGTAGCAAAGGTGGGAGAGAACCAATCTGTGATTGGGGGAGCAGCGAATATCAGCGGTGGTGAGTTTGGAGCCTGGGGCAGCCGAGGAGCGGGAAGGCGAGGGCCCTGGCAGCCGAGGAGCGGGAAGGCGAGGGCCCTGGCAGCCGAGGAGCGGGAAGGCGAGGGCCCTGGCAGCCGAGGAGCGGGAAGGCGAGGGCCCTGGCAGCCGAGGAGCGGGAAGGCGAGGGCCCTGGCAGCCGAGGAGCGGGAAGGCGAGGGCCCTGGCAGCCGAGGAGCGGGAAGGCGAGGGCCCTGGCAGCCGAGGAGCGGGAAGGCGAGGGCCCTGGCAGCCGAGGAGCGGGAAGTCGAGGGGCCGGATAGCCGGGGAGCGGGAAGGCGAGGGGCTGGGCAGGCGAGGGGAGCGGGGAGGTGAGGGGCGTGGCCCGCAGAGCAGAGAGGGCTTGAGGCAGCCAGTGTGTGAGTGTGAGGAGCGGGGAGAGAGCGAGCAAGCATGAGGGGAGAGAGAGAAAGTGAGCGAGTGTGAGGAGGGCAGCGAGCGTGAGAGAAGTGTGTCCATAAGTCTGGCTCACTCCCAGTATCAGGGTTCTCAGTCAACCTCACCCACACATCATGCACTCTTATCCACACTCAGTGGGTGAGTGAGTGAGCACCCTGAGGCTGGGAGTGAACCGGACACACACACACCCCCTATTACACTCTAATACTTTATTCATTACTCATTGTTTCTTTGCTCAGCAAGTTGTTTCTTTTCATACCTCAGTATTTTTAAAAATTCATGTTTAATGTTATGACAAACTTTATCTTTCCAAAATTTGCTCATTGGTCCTTTGAGTGTGAAAATTTTGAAAGCTGGACCCCATGTAAAAAGGTTGGGCAAGCCTCATATAAAGTATTCTAATACCCATCCCTGCCCTGACTTAGCTTGCTTATTGCTCCTTCTTTACGGACCACCCTCTCTGTGGCTAAGAACAGTTTTTTTTATTATTTAATAGCTATTTCTAATCCTAATTTATAGATTCTGCTTGTCCCTGGAACCATTCATTTCAGGCAATTGTGTGCCTCACAGCATGGATGCATTCTATTTTTCAAAATCCAGGCATAGAGGTTGAACACGAGAACTGCAGAGGTTGGGCAAGTGAGGGAAGTCAGGAGGAACGTTACCATCCAAAGGGGAATCAAGTGTTGGATAAGGACCATGGAAGGATCATGAATTGGCAGTGTAAATGGGATTAAAGATAATTGTTTCCAGGACTGTCACTGACCTTATCTCTTCTGGAGACCTTCCCTCCACAGCTTCCAACCCCGCACAGCCCACTTCTACCTCCTTCCCAAAATCTACAAACAGGACTGTCCTGGTTGACCCATCGTGTCAGCTTGTTCCTGCCCCACGAAACTCATTTCTTCCTATCTTGACTCCGTTCTCTCTCCCTTTGTCCAGTCTCTTCCCACCTATGTTTGCAATTCTCTGATGCCCTGCGCCATAACAACAATTCCCAGTTTCCTGGCCCTGACCACCACCTCTTCGCTATAGATGTCCAGTCCCTCTACACCTCCATTCCTCACCAGGATGGTCTGAGGGCCTTCCTCTGCTTCCTTGAACAGAGGCCCGAACAATCCCCATCCACCACCACTTTCCTCCGCCTGGCTGAACGTGTTCTCTCACTCCCTCCAAATAAAATGTGTAGCTATGGGTACCCGCATAGGCCCCAGCTATGCCTGTCTTTTTATGGGTTATGTCGAACATTCCTTGCACCAGTCCTACTCAGGTCTCCTCCCATAGCTTTTTTCCCGGTACATCAATGACTATACCGGTGTTGCTTCATGCCCTCATCTGAACCTGGAAAAATTTATTGATTTTTGCTTCGAATTTCCACCCCTCTCTCACCTTCTCATGGTCCATCTCTGACACCACCCTTTCCTTCCCTGACCTCTCTGTCACCATTCCTGGTGATAGACTGCCTACCACTATTCATTACAAGCCCACTGACTCTCACAGCTACCTCGACTACAGCTCATCACACCCTGCTTCCTGTAAGGACTCATCTCATTCTCCCAGTTCCTCCACCTCCGTCGCATCTGTTCCGATGGTGCCACCTTCCCAAACGGTGCTTCTGATGTGTCTTCCTTTTTCTTTAACCAAAGATTCCACTGTGATTGGCAGGGCCCTCAACCATGCCTGACCCATTGCCTGCACCTCTGCCCTCGCCCCCCCATACCCAGAACCATGGTAGGGTCCCCCTTGTCCTCACTTTTCACTCCACCAGCCTCTGCATTCAAAGGATCATCCTCTGCCATTTCCGCGAACTCCAACATCATGCCACCACCAAACACAACTTCCTTTCACCCTCCCTGTCGGCATTCCGTAGGGACCGTTCCCTCCGGGACACCCTGGTCCACTCCTCCATCACCCCCAACACCTCATTCCTTTCCCATGGCCCCTTCCCATGCAACCGCAGAAAGTGCAACACCTGCCTCTTTACCTCTTCCCTCCTCACCGTCCTGGGCTTCAAACACTCCATTCAGGGGAAGGAGCACCTCACTTGCACCTCCATCAATTTGGTCCACTGTACTCGCTGCTCCCAATGTGGTCTCCTCTACATGGGGAGACTAAACACAGGTTGGGTGACCGCTTTGCAGAACATCTTCGCTCAGTCTGCAAGCATGACCCAGACCTTCCTGTCACTTGCCATTTCACACCATCTTGCTCTCATGCCCACATGTCCATCTTTGGCTTGCTGCAATATTCCAGTGAAGCCCAACGCAAACTGGAGGAACAGCACCTCACCTTGCAATTAGGTACTTTACAATCTTCCGGACTTAACATTGAGTTCAACAACTTCAGACCATGAACTCTCTCCTCCACCTTCACCCCTTTTTAAACCTTTTTTTGTATTTATTTTTATTCATTTTTTTCTATTTTATTTATTTTTATTTTTTTATTTTTTTAAAAAAATCCATTTTCCCTAACCCCTCCCTCACAGGGCCATCTGTCACTTTTTTCTATGTTGTGCTTTCACAGAGTGCTGGCCATTGTTCTGTTATTAGCACATTCGACTATCTTACCTTTATGCCACTATCAGCACCTTCTTTAGTCTTTAACACTACCATTAACACTCCCTTTGTCTTGTGTTCATGACATCTTTGTCAATCTCTCCTGAGCTCCCACCTATCCCGGACCTTCCATTTTGCTCCACTCCCTCTTAAACAGCATAAGATCCATCACATTTCTACTTCTCTTTCGCTCTGAAGAGGAGTCATACGCACGTGAAATGTTAACTCTGTTTCTGTCCCCACAGATGCTGCCAAACCTGCTGGGTTTTTCCAGCATTTTCTGTTTTTATTTATTATTGTTATTAAAAGATAATGAGGTAAGTTCCAGAGGGGCGGAATCCAGGGCCATGGCAAGGTGGGACCAAGAACAGTGGTGTGGTGGGATCAAGGGACATGGTGAGATGACAAGAACAACTGGCATTTTTATGGCACCTTTAAAGCACCACAAGGACCCAAGATGCTTAACAAGAGCATTATGTATTTAAATAACATGTTTTGTATTGAACCACAGGAGGAGATATCTTGGTCAAAAAGCTAGATTGTTGGGGACATCTTAAAGGAGATGACTTGATGTTCTTAATTTTATCAGATTAGAGACTGACACTGTGTAACATCTTGCCAATAGTTCTGCAGTCTGACAGATGAATATTCCTCAAGGAGCTGAGGAATGTGAGAGGAGCCAGGTGAAATGATTTAATCAGAGCTGCTACTCTCCTCACAGGTGCAGAGACCAGCAATCCCACCCGCTCAGTATTCTCGTGTGAAGTAAATGTTAATGCTGATTTCAATCCTTCACTGGATGTCGTCCAGCTATTCACTGCCAATTGATCTGATGGTATTTGATATTAATTTACCTGACTCAAGTTACCTATTTTCTATTGCAGAGTAGATGCAACCACAGGACAGTTTGACCCTAATTTTCATGCCTCTGCCCATGTTGGAATGGAGCTGGAGAGAGGTGGGTGCGCACTGGGATTTGAAAATGACGGGCGGGACCCGATTCAGGGATCCCTGCCTCCATTCCCATGCGTGCGATTTTTATGACCCCGGTATAAGGGTGCAGGTAATAGGCGCACATGTGGCAATCCTGCCCTTGCCTACTCTATTTTGGGGGCGGGCATTCTATTTTCATGGAGTTGGGCCTGTTTTGTTAGGAGACATGATTCACGGCACCTCAAAGGACCTTATGAGTCATGAACCTTGGAAGGCAGTTGTGGACTCTGGAACCTTTTGACAGGTAAGTTTAAAAAGTCTAGCCAACATCAACGGTCATAAAAAGATATTATGTGCATGTGTGTCACAGTCCACTCGGGGAACCTGAGTTGCTGTGGCAACATGCACTATTTATATGCATGTTGTAGTCTGGAGCTATTGATAGCGGTGGTAGAGACTCCAATGTTCTTTCCATCACATGGCTGACCAGAAATCTCTACCACTCTTACCGCCTGCCATTGGCATGTGTTGGAATGTGTTTGCAGGTTAATTGTCAACCTGTTAGCAGCATTATGATCATACCTTCTTTGGCCATTAAGTCTTGGGGTGTGACTCGAACCAAGCTTCTGGTTCAAAGGCAGAGAAGCTACCCACTATGCTACAAGACCTCCAAAATTAGATGCTTCATGATAAGTTAAATATGTTTTTAATGCAGTGGTTGATCATAGAGCTTTGTCTTTTAAAGTTAAGTGACCATTAAATTGACTAGTATTGTGTTTGTGTTCACATGAGTACGTTATCCAGTGGGTAAATTCCTCTTCTGAATTCAACAGTATTGAGAATCTGGTGGTACTGTGTTATCTGGATACCGTGCCGCCTTCTTTCCATTGATTTAATGTCCAGATATCTGCTGAGCCTTTGATGCACTATTCCAGTATCCACTATGGGCAAAGCTCATTAGTCTTATAAATATGACACTGAAATGCTCATGAACCTGTCAAAGAAAACATGCATCCATTCAAACCCTCCCCCTTGAGAAAAGGCTTAAGCCTATTAAGGACTCATAAGACTGTCAAAATAAACAAACAGGCATTCAAAAACCATTTCAAAGGCACATAATCTTCTCAGCAGTTCATAAAATAGTCAATCAAGCAAAGCACACAGTCTGCTACACAACCCTTAGAGAACTGAATCCAATAGTGGGTTTTGGAGCTTGGCCAAGCACTCATAATTGGATTCCAACTCTCAGCTGTATAAGCAAAAGCTCTAGAGCTGAATTCATTGAAACCTTTGGAGCAGGTTGAACCGATGGCCATTTGGCTTAACAGATGTCTGACCTCTTTGATTGACAGGTTAGCTCATGAGTTCTGCCCATAATGGTTCCTGGATGAGCGGATATGGAGGATGTATGTGAGCATGGAGGGATAAGTGGGTGCATGGGAGATGTGAGGAGGTATAGAGGGGGTATGGAGAGATGGCAATGTGAGGGCTAGGGTGCTTAAAAGTCATTTACAGCAAACTTGGCTGATGTCACAGTGAATGGAGATTGGCTTTCTAACCTGCCTGCCCTGACATTCACCCACGTCTCTTCCTGCCTCAGACCTGCTTCTGGAGAGGCCGGCCCTGACTCCAGCCCATTCCCATCACCCCACAATGAAAATAGCAAGGGTAGGCACTGCTGGGCAAGAGGCAAGATCATGAGTTTGGGAAATGGCTGTGCAGTTTTGAGATTCGCTATACAGGATAGATGTTGCGGCTATAGAAAGGGGACAGCACAGAATCACTCGGATGCTGCCCAGTATAAAGAAATATAAATGCAAAAATGAAGTAGAAAATGAGGCTGGTGATTGGTTTGCAGATGAAGTAAGTTTGGACACTTAGTGCCAGTGAAATTGTATCCCAGCACCTTCAGGAGAATGGGGTGCAGAGGAAGGAAAGTTAGAGAAGCAGTTTTTAAACAATATTAAGGAATTGAGTCTAAAGAAAACAGTAGGGAATGCAGAATTAAAGCCTGAGGTGGGGAGGGCTTAAACCTGCTGCTGGCTGAGAGTGAGATTCTTCAGGGAGCATTAAAAAGCTACTGGGAACATTTTGTCTTGAGGATTTTGTTTGGAATGTTATGCTTGGATCAGGGAATCTTTTAATGAGGGTGACTGGGATGTGGTTTGATCACTAGAAGTCAGCTGGGATTGGGTGTGTAGAGCTTTTGAGCAGACTGCCTATTCACAAAACCTCTTTTTAAAAGAGCATGTTTGTTTGCCACCCTGTGCCCTTACAGAGCAAAGGAAAGAGTGTGTGGGCAGCTTGTTTTTCTGTTGAGGGTCTGTAAAGGTGAGGTTTGACGGGGTAGGGGTTCCTGCTGATTAAATCTGCTCCTCTCTCAGCCACATCACTGACTGAGGCATCAAAACTGAACACAAACTTCAAATGTTCTGTGTCATCTCATTCTAATTAACAGTTTGCAAAGAAAATTAAGCAAGTCATTTTTTTCAGCAAGTGTTTAATTAAATCGGATGAACTGAGTGCAGCGGGACAGTACTGAACACCCTGCTTCATTATCAGTTGAACAACTTTTCACAAAAGGCAATGAAACTCTATTAGTGAGAAAACCACAGAACAACCTGCTAATTAAATGGCACAGAGAGCTGTGTGAGTCTACAGTCCTCTCTTCCCCACCTGCCTCCCCACCCCCAAAGGCCCCAGGCTGCTAGGGTGGGACTGGGTGACACTGAGGCATTTCCAGGGAGAAAGAAAGGAAACAGTGACAGAATAATTAGCCAGGGTTTGATAGAGCTGTGTTTAGTGCACACCAGTGGGAATATTTGGTGCCTGACAAAATTGTGGCATTGTGACGAACACTGGCTTCCACACCAATGTCACATGTTGCATATCCTTGGTCTGACTTTCTGCTGATTCGGGAAGAATTTTTTCTCATGACCATCAAGCCAAGTAATTCATGTAGTTGATTCAGCCATTGATCACTGTCAGTGACGTACCTGATTCAGCTAGTGATTGCAGTGGACAGGCACACTGTCTGTGATGTACCTGATTCAGCCAGTGATTGCAGTGGACAGGCACACTGTCTGTGATGTACCTGATTCAGCCAGTGATTGCAGTGGACAGGCACACTGTCTGTGATGTACCTGATTCAGCCAGTGATTGCAGTGGACAGGCACACTGTGACGTACCTGATTCAGCCAGTGATTGCAGTGGACAGGCACACTGTCTGTGATGTACCTGATTCAGCCAGTGATTATGGTGAGCACACTGTCAGTAATTTAGCAGATTCAGCTAGTGAAAGCAGTGAATACACTGTCAGTTGAGGTGTGAATGCACAAAGTTCTGAATATAATCAGGTGCAATAGGGTCAGTTGATTACTTACGCAATGTAGAACAAGTTTCTGACTGAGGTTTTAACCGATACGTCATGTGTTTACTTTGAGGAAGATCCCCGTGGGGTGAGGTTCTCCGTGATTTTGGGTTTCCTGTCAGCTGGAGTCCCTGTGGGACAGTATTCCCAATGGGTTTGGGTTCCCATGCCCCAGTGCTCATGATGTGTTGGGATTGTGGTGCATTGATTAATATGTAATTAAAGCCTATGCTGTTAGCATGTTATGTGATGTAATGAGTAGTCACAATGATACATAAGAAGTTGTGAAGTGTAATTAGGTGTAACTGAGCAGGAAATGATCATGTCTATGATAAGTGACTGAGTGATGCTGGTTCTGCTCCTGTTTGCTGCTGGTGCCCCATAATTTCAAACAAAACTTTTGTTCCCAATTTCTGAAGTATTTTGTCCTTTTTGTTCAGTGACCTTGTCCATTGTTGGTGAAAGTGGAGGATTTCTGTGCCATCTGATAACATTCCTTATCCGGCTGTGCAGAATGGCCTGAGGGGCCCTTTGTGAAGTGAGTAACTATCTAAGGGCTTATGGGAGTTGACTTCTCCACTGACCCTGAACAAAGACTCGAGGGCTTATGGTCAACAGTTGGTCCTGAGCAGATGCTGGAATGAGGGTGACATATGGGGAGTAGTTTTAAATATTTATGGACACAAGATGACCTGGTTGTAAACATAATGGATGAGAAGTGCTGGTGTAATCTGCTTCTGTGATCCTTCTATACAGTAGACCATGTCTCAGCTTCTGAACAGTGCTTGTCCCTCCTCACCATTGGACATTCCTTTTATTCAAATAATTGTCTTATTTTGGCCCCTTGGTTTGGGCGTGGGACTCCTGGTACTTCATCAACGTCAGGCACCCTTTCCTTTCTTTCTCTGGTGGATACCCTCAAGCAGCCCCTATTTGCCAGTTGCCTTCAGCATAAAAGCTGCTAGATATGTCGACCAGTGCCCTGCTGAATGTACCTGAATCACCTCCAAGGGTCAGGTGGTGGGTCCTTCTCTTGCTCTATAATTAGGAGCTCACTGATGATATAGTGCTGCTGTCAGGTCCCAGAGATAAAAAGGAAAATTTGCTCAGAGGCTGTTTACCTGTGAGGATAGCTGAGGTCAGCTTTTATTACAAATATTAGTTTGAGAGGAACCTTAGGACAGTTGTGTGCAAACTAATTCAGCGTGACGGGGTGGAGTGGGAGGTGAGACCTCCCAGCTCTCCAATCACCAATTGTCCTTTATTTGTCTCTAACCAATTGGTGCCATGAATAAACATGCCCGTATCAGGAACAGTGCTCATTACAGTCACTGGCTGATCATTTGGGATAAAGCACTTGGAAGCCCAGATACAAAGAAGCAACACTATTTTAAAAGAAGAACCAAAATGTAATGAATTTATTTGCCTGCACAAGTCGGACCTGCTTTGGATCAAACCGGTTGAGATTGGGACGTACAACAGAAGCCACCCCCTCCCACCCTTTCTCTTACAGGCTTCCTGCCATGTCAAAGTGTCCCTTAAGTTTTCCACCGGGAGTTGGGCTCAGCTCCACCTTCCTGCCCGCTCCCTATATCCCATGATTCCCTGAGAGACCAAAAATCTGTCTATCCCCTTAAATACAGTTAACGATGGAGCATCCACAACCCTTTGAGTGAAGGAATTGCTCCTCAGCTCAATCCTAAATGATCGACCCCTTATCCTGAGACTGCCCACCCCCCTCCGCCGTATTCCAGATATCCCAGCCAGGGGAAATGACCTCTGTGTCTACGCTGTCGAGCTCCTTCAGAATCTTATATATTGCAATAAGATCACCTCTCATTCTTCTAAACTCTGGAGAATATAGACCCAATTTACTCAACCTCTTATCATAGGATAACCCTCTCATCCCAGGGACCATCTAGTGAACTTTCACTGTACTCCCTCAGGTTCAAGTGTATCTTTTAAATATGGAAACCAAAACTGCATGCTACTCCAGATGTGGTCTCACCAAAACCCTGTACAATTGTTGTAAGATTTCTTTATCAACCTTTTGGTGGCCCTTTGGTTTATAAAACACTCCCAATCTCAGAGTTGCTACTATTCTTTGCAAACTCAGAAGCCTCTCCTAATATAATACTATCCTTAACTTCCTGAGTAAGCCACAGATAGATCTTTCTTACTGAGTTTATGTTTTTTAATGGAATGTATTTTTGTTGAATATTTTGAATAGTTTCTTTGAATGCTCTGTCCAATAGTATAACTGCTATAAACTACTCCCACCAGGAGTTGATGACTCTTGCTATTCCCAATCTCTACCCATACTGACCCCACTTCCATGACCTTCTGTACCAAGACCCTTCCTCGCTAATGTCCTTATCTCATCTTTTGATATCAGGGCTATCCATCTCTTTTGCCATTCTGTCTGTCTTTTCGAAATATCGTGTACCCTGGAATATTTATTTTCCAATCTTGGCCACCATTTAACCACATCTCTCTAATGGCAATTGGATCTAAACCATTTATCTGTATTGTGCCACTAGTTCATCTATCTTATTGCGAATGGTTCGTTCATTCAGATAAAGTGCCTTAAATTGATTTTAAAATTTTCATCCTTGTTTTCAAATCTCTTTATGGCCTCGCCTTCCTGGCTCCAGCCCCACAACCTTTGGCGATATCTCCGCTCCTCTAATCCTGGATTCTTGAGCATCCCCAATTTTAATTCTGCCATTGATGACTGTGCCTTCAGTTGTCTAAGCCCTAAGCTCCCTACAACTCTCTAAAATTTCCCTTCTTTAAGACAATCCTTAAAACCTACCTCTTTGCCCAAGCTTTTGGTCATCTGACTTGACATCTCTTGTGTGCCTCGGTGTCATATTTTGTTTTATAATGTTCCTGCGAAGCACCTTGGGGTGTTTGATTATGTAAAAGGCACTATATAAATCTAAGTTGTTGTTAATTGTTCCTTGAGATACTTTGAATGATCGCACTTTCAGAAGTTTCCTGTCAAGGTTCTATGTTTTTTTCTTTCAGGGATGTGGGCATCGCTGGCAAGGCCTGCATTTATTGCCCATTCCTTGTTGCCCTTGAGAAGGTAGTGGTGAGCTGCCTTGTTGAACTGCTGCAGCCCATGTGGTGTAGTTAGACCCACAGTGCTGTTAGGGAGGGAGTTCCAGGATTTTTACTCAGCGACAGTGAAGGAACAACGATATATTTCCAAGTTAGGATGCTGAGTGGCTTGGAGGGGAACTTCCAGGTGGTGGTGTTCCCATGTGTCTGCTGCCCTTGACCTTCTAGATGGTAGTGGTCATGGGTTTGGAAGGTGCTGTCTCAGGAGGTTTGGTGAATTGCTGCAGTGCATCTTGTAGATGGCACACACACTGCTGCCAATGTGCATGGGAGGGAGTGAATGTTTGTGGATGTGGTACCAGTCAAGCGAGCTGCTTGATGATGTCCAGCTTCTTGAGTGTTGTTGGAGCTGCACTCATCCAGGCAAGTGGAGAGTATTACATCACTCCTGATTTGTTCTTTGTAGATAGTGATCAGGCTTTGGAGAGTCAGGAGGTGAGTTACTCGCCACAGGGTTCTTAGCCTCTGATCTGCTCTTGTAGCCACTGTATTTATATGACTAGTCCAGTTCACTTTTTGATCATTGGTAACCCCCAGGATGTTGATCATGGGGGATTCAGCAATGGTAATGCCATTGAAGGTCAAAGGACAATGGTTAGATTCTCTCTTGTTGGAGATAGTCATTGCTCGGCACTTATGTGGCGTGCATATTCCTTGCCACTTGTCAGCCCTATTGTCCAGATCTTGCTGCATTTGGACATTGACTGCTTCAGCAGTAGAACATCCCTACTTCTGGCCTTATGATGGAAGGAAGGTCATTGATGAAGCAGCTGAAAATGGTTGGACCTAGGACTCTACCCTGAGGAACTCCTGTAGCAATGCCCCAGGACTGACATGATTGACCTTCAACAACCACAGCCATCTTCCTTTGGGCGAGGTATGACTCCAGCCAGCGGAGAGTTCTCTCCCGATTCCCATTGACTCCAGTTTTGCTAAGTTGCCTTGATTCCACACTCTGTCAAATGCTACCTTGATGTCAAGGACTGTCACTCTCATCTCTGTAGTTCTACTCTCTTGGTCCATGTTTGAACCACAGCTATAATGAGGTCAGAAGCTTAATGACCCTGACGGAACCCAAACTGAGCATTAGTGAGCAGGTTATTGCTAAGCAAATGTCTCTTGATAGACTGTTGATGACTTGTTCCATCACTTTACTGATGATGGAGAGTAGACTGATGGGGTGGTAATTGGCTAGGTTGGATTTGTCCTGCTATTTGTGTACTGGACATACCTGGGCAATTTTCCACATTACCGAGTAGATGCCAGTGTTGTAGCTGTACTGGAACACGGGAGTCAGTCTGTGCTCAGCTGCACTGATCAAACACTAATGACCCATTGGCATCTGGGGGTATGCTCACACACACAACTACATTCACTGCTCCTAATGACCGCACTTGATTTTCAACTCCTCTTTTGGGTGGTGGTGGGAGGGATGGCTCATCTGCCAACTAAAAGAACTTCTGTTTATGCTGAGAGGTATGAAGCAGTGTAATAAACCAGCGCTCTAAGAATTGGCACAAATCTGGTGTTGGGCTGGGGAATTGAGGTGGAATTGGTTTCAGGCAGCAACACAAAATGGGTGGTGGTGGGGGCTGCAGCAAAGCAGGGGCAGTGGGGAATAAGCTGCCTGCTTTACACCCACAGTTTCTTTCTTCATTGAAGCTAGTGCCCAACACTATTTCTAACCCCCAAGTATCCAGTGAGTCGTCAAGACTCTATGCAAATGAGTATGTATGTTAAACTTGGAATCTGAAGAGCTATTAATGCAAATCAGATTTACAAACTGACGCTGTGTAAAATACCGTTTAAATCCGCTTAGATTTGAAGGGAGGTGTTTCATTCTCCTGTGGACTGCACAGAGATTCTGCTGTCACGTGAGGAATGTGACATGAGGTGTTTCAGCATGAAATATTTGAAAATGCAGAAAGAAAGCCTATAAGACCAAGGAAAAGAAATTGGGGTAGGGATTGGATGCCCTGGTTGATCTGGTATCAAGGAAATGTTTAAGGAGAAGAAATGTCTGGATGGGAGATTAAGTAAAGGTGCTTTCCCTTTATCAAGGCGCCATTTGTTTTTATTCTTTTGTGGGATGTGGGCATCGTTGGCAAGGACAACATTTATTGTCCATCCCTACTTGCCCTTTAAAAAGATGGTGGTGAGCTGCTGCCTTCAACTGTTCGATTCTTTGTTGTGTAGGCACACCCACAGTGCTATTAGGGAGGGAGGGAGTAACAAAATTTTCACCTAGCAACAGTGAAGAAATATTGTCACGTGACAATGGCATGTGACTTGGAAGTGATGGTGTTGCCATGGGCCTGCTGCCCTGGTTCTTCTCAGTGGTAGGGGTTATGGATTTAGAAGTTGTGGTCCAGGGAGTCTTGACAAGTGCTGCAGTGTAGCTTGTAGCTGTTCCACACCTCTAGCACATAGTGGCTGCAGTGGATGGAGTAAATATTTCAGGTTGCTGATTGTACTGAGAAAAGTGAGAAGATTTAGCCTGGAATGGTGGGTCTGGTGAGCTGCAATTGGACTTGTCAATTCCGCTTCAGCTGGTCATGGATGGGGTGGGAAGAGACTGAGGTAGGGCTGCTATCCCAAAATCAATGAATCAATGCCATGTGTCACTCCCTTCGGTCTCATGCAGAAAAGTGCACTGTCAATGATAGCTCTTTCAGGAGAGGAGGAACCTGAACCCCGATGAAAGCAGGTTGCCGATCCCTTGTGAAAGTCGGCACCTTCAGGAGAGAAGGGGAGAAAGGGTGAGAGATTTTTAAAAAGTAACATTTTGAAGTCAAATGCCACTAGTTAGAATGTAACTTCAGATTAAAAAACATCAGATTGTGGCAGGGAAGGGGTTAATCTCAAAGCTGGGCAGAACAGCACCCTGCTGATACAAAACAGTGCCTCACACTATGCTGAAGCTCATTCAGTCCTTCATCATAATAGCGGGGTGCCTGAGGCAGGCATTGACGGTCCACAGGAGAGGGAGGTGGGAGAGAGCAAGAGAGAGGGGGGGGAATAATTTGCATGTGCTGTTGCTATTGGATTCTCATCAGATGATGCGACTGCCCCTCTCCGCCTGAAAAATAGGAGATTTGTGTCAGTGCAATATTTTCATTGTATCACAAGTACGTGAGCTGCAAGCACAGGCAGTCCTGTGGACTGGTTGTGTGCAGATTGGCATGCATATCTCTCACCTTCATCACTGGGAAGTTACTGTGCTTTACAGTAAGTAATTTTTGAAGTTTGTGATGTAGCAGATAGAGCAGGTTAGGCTGTTAGTCAATGGAAGGGTATTTCCATCACTGTTCCAGCTCAATGTTTGTGTGTTGTTAGTGACTGGCACATCAAAGTGTACACATCAGTGGGTATCTTGCTACAAGGCTGTGTAGTGTAGCCTTTATTCATACTAATATTCTAGCCATACTAATGAGACAGACATTGTGTAAATCGGGTATCTTGCTATTAAACAGAATCCATTGCTCCTACAGAGAACAGGTTGTGGTTTCCAGGCGTAACTTGAGCAGAGCCCTGCTCTTAAACACCATCGTTGTTTGTTGATTTACAGTATCCCTGTTGTTCCTTGGATTGGGCAGTGTGTGTTGAGTTAATTTTCTGCACCCAGCTACTGCTGTAAGAGGATTATTTAAAGTAAATTACGAGGTTAGAGATTTATAATCTTTAGATGAGATTCTGACTGGCAATGACACCCTCCTCCTGTGCCAACCATCGCCTCTGGGCGAGGGTACGTCGGCTGAATGTCTGAGACACTCTCGCTTGGCCACTGTCATGTTCCGCAACTGAAGCAATGGATTCTTTTATTTTGATAATGTAGCATCTCCAAACATTCCCCTGAAAATAAAAATCTGAGGAGAAAGTGGGAGGAAAGTCCTGAGTTAATCGCAGGCATCGAACAGAGTGCAATGCTGGATTATATTTTGTACAGTGAAGAAATAGGGTTCCCAAAAATTCAACCATTGAATAATTACCAAATCCCCAATTACGTGGGATCCCACTGCTCAGCATTGCCTGTACGAAGTATATCACTCTTGTTATCAGCCTGTAGTAATACAGGAAAACTTAAACGCAGAACTTAATGCAATGTCATATCAGTTAACTGCTGTCAGCTGCAGGAACGTAAAAAAAAAACTGAGACGATCACCCCCAGTAAAAATATGTTCCTTCTTCTGGAGGTTGGGTTAATCAAACCGCTTTGATAGCAAACCTGGATGTTCGGAAGCATTGGTACAGTGTGACTTGCAGGCCTTCACCACATCTGTGAGCAATCGGGGAAGGGAGTGGGTGACAGGGCACTTGGTCTATCATTTCCTTTACATCTTCAGCCCTCATTTCTTGGCTGATTTCAAGGCTGCTGACGGTGTGGGGTTGACCTCTGTCACACCCAAATCACACTACTCTGTTTTTGACTCCATTCTTGTGGGTGATTCAATATTGCATGTTGGTTATTCTTCCTGGCCATTGTGTGACATGAGCTCTTAGAGCTGCATCCCAAAGGCTTGATGGATTATTTCACCACACTGTGTAGTACTGTGTCACACAGACCAGCAAGGTCTCAGATACCATTCCCACAGTTATAAGACCTCAGCTAGAGAAGTAGCCTTGATGCTACAATTGATCTCAGTGTCCCTAGATTAGAAAGGGGAAAATCAGCTTTGGTTCCTGCTCTTGATCACAACCCCAGTTTGCGACCATGGAATGTCTTTGTGAAAGCCCTAGTTTGGTGCGCAGAAGGGACTGGTTTCACTTCAGGGTTGCAGGAAAGGAGGGTCACACTGGCAGTGTGTGTAAGTAATGATGTCACTTTCCCACAGATTGTGGCTGTCACCATTCAGGACCAACATACAGCTACAGTGCAGCAAGTGATGCCCAACGAAATCTGTGGAAGGAGCAGCGGATTTAACACTGTGCCCTGAAGTAGCCTTGGAACTGCCATGGATCTGTTGTGCTTTCTGTCCCAGTAAAATATTTCTGCACTGCGTGTGTGGGATTGCACAGCATTTGAAGCAGGAGATGGACTGTAGTTCCTCTGCATTCTCACAAAGGAACGTGTTGTGATATCAGCGATGGTTACATCTAGACTCTGGCAGTGCTTTGGAAGGAACAGGCAGAGACCAGGGCCCACACAACGCTCTTCGCAACTCAATCGAAGCCTTCAGTCCACCCACTCCTTCCTGAGACCACTACAGCCAGTGCGATGCTTTCCCGAAGCACCACCCCAGGTTTATCAGTGTAGGTATAAGATGGCTGAAGAAACAAGTGGCATTGAACCTCTCACTCTTCAGACAGGATCCCGCCCAAAAATTACAAGAGTGCACCAACTATTGGTGCCTGGCACAAGGCAGCACTGCTGTCCCGGGTGAATTCTATTATTGTTCAGTTATTGCAACAAGCAAAGCTGTATTTAGATTTGAACAACATGCGACCAGGCCAACGTCAAGAGAAAACAAGATGTCAAAAACAAAGACAACCCCTGCTTCCAGCTCCCGCTGACCCACACTCTTAGCCCAGCCCACTCTCCTCCCTCACCCCACCGTTACCACCATCCCCCCGTGCCTCGCCCCCTCCCTTCCCGTGCCTCGCCCCCGGCCCCTCAGCCCCCCCTCCCCCCGGGCCCCTCAGCCCCCTCCATATTCCTAACTTCACCTAAGCCTCATCCTTGCTGTACCACATCAGCGTTGCAAGCCCCATTGTTAATGTAATGCATCCCCTCTCGTCACTAACTCACCTGGATGTGACCTGGAAAATTTGTTCAGTTGCCTGCTCTGATCATCTCTCTCCTGCAGGCACTGACTGAGCACTGCTTTATGGGGACATGCATCTAACTCACCATCAGTGTTCATTCCCCATATTGAAGCCTATGCAGTGAAGTGTTGGCAGGCTATTGAATGATCGACAGCTGAGCCAGATTCTGTCCATGTGTGCTTTCTCCACTGGTTCCTGTCAGGAGCAGAAATCCGAGCTGATTTCTCTGCCCTCCCTAATCCAGGTGTGCTGAGGTCAATTCTTAACTCTACTGTCACCCTGCTTGGGTTCAGCTAACTCTGCTCTAACTGAGGATGGAACCTAAAACCAAATGGCCCGTCAGTCTCAGCTACTGAGCCATCAGGGAGCTGAGAAGCCTGTGACTTAACCACCAACACTTGACTCTAGCATCAGCACATAGTACGCATAGGAGTCCCATAAATGCTAAATATACATGATGGTCTTTAAATTGTCATGAGGCAGAAATACTATCTGTGGCACTTGTTCTTAGACAAATTATTCCTGCAGCCCCTTTTCACAGTGACAACTCAGAATGATGGATTCATGCCTTGGTATACCCAGAGTGAGGTATGTGAGAGTGATATATCCTGGTATGGGTCCAACTGGGGTGATATACTTTGGTCTGGGTACACTGGGATTGATAGCTGGTATTGGTGCATGATGATGCACTGAGCGGTACTTCCTAGTCTGGTGTGGTACTGAGCCCCTGACAGCACTGACAGACTGCTTATCAGAGGAAATCTGTGCTGTTGCTCAGTAACCTTCTGCTGTACTGTTAGCAACAGCAGAATTCAGTAAGAATGAAAGATGATTGCCAAAAAGGAACAAATGGCCTTTCATTCATTGGCTGAGTGACGGTATAAGGAGAGGTGAGGGAGCTGAGCTGCCAGTGCTTTCTAAAGTTTCATCAAGTTGATTTGAGGAAGTGTTCCAAGTAACCAGATTTCCCCAGGTCCTTTTCCACAAAAGCCTCCCCATTCTATACTACAAGAGATTCTTGGGGCTACATTTTCTGTCCTTCCCAACATGGCATGCAGCACTGTATGAGATCGAGCTTCCTACAGATCGTGAAACCCACTGTCAAAACAACCCAGTCAGAGTGAAGGTCCACTGGCACTGCTGACCACAACATGGAAGGATGGAGAACATGGAAATCACAAATGGGAAACATGGACACCCAGACCTAACTACCAACAAAATCTTGGTTAAAAAGAGAGGAGGGATCTGAGGAATTTGTTATTCACGTGTCACTACTCCCCATGACGTCCCTGCTCAGTGCAGCCCCTACATTACTCCACTTTCCACTCTGCTGCTTTTACCCCAGTTCCTGTTGCTCCCTCTCTGCTCTCACTTTTATGCAGAGTGTAGTTGAGCCTTCATAACACTCTGAAGTGCCATCCATGAGTTTCTGCCAATAGAGCCATTTATGGCACAGAAGGAGGCTATTTGGCCTATCGAGTCCATGCCCCGTGGAGCAAAGTACTGTGACATTTGGAAGGGGCAGAAACATCTTTACTTTCTTTAATTCTATAGTGGTATGTTTGTTTCTTATATGTGTAGCAATGCCATGTCTGTATTATCCTTGGCCTCACTCAATGAATTTTTTAAAGAAAACCTGAAATGAAGGGAAGGAACAGTATGCATAATAGAAGAAAGGCACAATGGTTAAATGGACAACTGGCACCAAAGGTTAGGCATATTAGAAGTTATAAATGCAGTGACAGCCCTACAGACAGAATAAGGTACAGAAAAATAGTTAGCATTGACTTCAGACAGCACTGTCCAATCCATTAGCCACAACTCACATGTGGCTAATTAGTAATCTCGGTGGCCAAAGTCAAGGCAGACAGGGTCCTTGGTTGTTTTACAAAACTAGGAAGATAATAATCAGGCCATAGAAGATGAGACACCATTCATCATATCTTGGGCAAAGTGAAGATAGCTGTTATTACTTGGAGAAAGCGCAGAGAAGCTAGGGTGATTGCCTGAGAGCAGTTACTATGAGGATATCCTTGATAGCTTGGATTTGTATGTCCAGGAGCAAAGTATTTAAGATTGTTAAAGATAGGGGCAACATTATGGTAGATGGTCTATTTGAGGTGATGGGAAACAATAGATCTGGGGGCCACTCATGAAACCTGAGCTGTGAAGGAGGTGAAGCTGAAGATCTTTAACTTTTACTTATCCCAGAGAATGTAGACATGTAGAGAGATAGACAAATCACTAAAAGTATTGACACAGGCTAAAAGTCCATTAAAAAGGAAAGTAGGCAACATGCTGGGGTTCATTTCTAAATGGATAAAATTAAAAAGCAGATAAATTATATTAAACTTCTATAGAAACTTAGACCACATTTGGGATATTGTGAACAGTTCTCATCTTCATACTATAAAAAAAATAAAGGCACTGGAGAAGGTGCAAAAAGATTTACTAGAATGATATGAAAACTCAGATGTTGTAAGCATGATAGGCTGAAGAGGGGCTTGGTTTTTCTCAGAAAAGAGAAGTCCAGATAAGGTGCCATCAAGATTTTGGAAGGGTTTGATTGATCTGAAGATGATTCCATTTGCAGGGAGACCAGAGCTAGGGGCTATCACTATAAGATGGTCACTAATTAGTCTAATAGGGAATTTGGGGGAAACTTCTCTACCCAGTGTGTGGTTAGAATGTTGAACTTAGAACCCCAGAATGCTTGCAGCACATTTGGCCCATCCTGTCTATGCTGGCTCTCCAGAGGAGCAATTTACCTAGTGCCATTCCCTTGCCTTCTCTCCATAACCCTGATATTCTTCCTTTTCAGGTAATAATCCAATTCTCTCTTGAATGCCTCGATTGAACCTGCGTCCATCTCACACACAGGATATGCATTCCACAAAAAATAGTTCTGGTAACTAGCATAGATGCATTTATGGGGAAGCTAGATAAGCACACAAGGGAGAATGGAATAGAAGGATATGTTGAAGGATTTAGATGAAAAAGGGTGGAAGGAGACTTGCGTGGAGCATAAACACCACATGGACCTTTGGACTGATTAGCCTATTTCTATGTATATTGTGTAATGTAAGCATCTCTTTGTGTATGGGTACAAGCATTGCTAGGGCTTCAGAGCATTTCTGTTTAACCCCTTTGGTCAATAGCAGATTTCTTTCACATGGTTTACAGCTGGCAATGATACTGATTGGGAGTCTACTTCCCTGGATGGACCTTTTGGATATTATTTCAGTAATATGCTTGTGTCTCTCCTAGAATAAGTAGAAATTAATCATGAATACCATTATGCGTCATCTAATGGCACGGCACTTCTCCCACAGTTCCACGAGTAAATGGACACACAAAACCAGATCGGCATCGCAATGCAGGTGGTTATGAGAGTGCCTCCACGGTGATGAGCAGCGAGCTGGACTCGAGCAGCTTCATCGATTCAGATGATGACAACACTAGCAGGTAGGAGCAAAGGTGATACATTGTTTATCAGAGTGACAGATGATGTAACTTACGGGGAAGAGGCCAGATGATATATCACCTGTCAACCCTGCCTTTCTGATGAGGGAAGAACGTGCAAGATAATTACTTCTATTCAGATCCCTATGTAGTGCTCTCCCCAGTTAAATTTGTCATTGGCCGCTGGGCTTTACAGACCAGCTAACCCCTGCTGTGTTATACAGGAATTCAATTGCAGACCCAGTGACGAGGCACTCAATCCAGAGAGAACAGCGAGTTACTCTAGTTACACCAATAACCTTGAACATGTTCTTGTCTCCCAGCTCTCGCAACTCCCTATTTGGATCCCTTCAATTAAGTTTCTGCCTCTTCCACAGCGCCAACATAGCCCTATCCAACAAATGACATCTTCAGTGACTATAACCATGATGGATTATTCCTCCTTGACCTTGCTGCAGCCCTTGACCTACTCAAACATCCTTGCTAAGCATCTCCCCTCTGTTGCATTGCGTGCTGGAACCCTCTTGATTGTTCCACTTCACCTAATTGATTGTAGCCAGAGCCTCTACAACAATGGCTTTGTTTCGCATCCCCTACACTGTTACCTCCCGGGTCCCCCAACAGTCTGTGCTCTGCTCTTCATTTTCTACCTGCTGTCCCTTGGCACTATCATCTTCATACATGGAGTCAGTTTCCACATGTACGCTGACAACACTCAGCTCTTCCTCTCCACAAACCTCTCCTGACGTCTTCACTGTCAGTGTATTTCTGGACTGCTTCTCCAACATCCAGTTCTGGAGTAGTTGCAACTCGCTCGGTTAAATATTGGAAAGATTGAAGCCATAGTCTTTGGCTCCTGATATAAACTCTGTAATACAGCCTCCAACTCCATCTCTTTTTTTGGGCAAGTGTTTCAGGCTGTTTGCAACCTTAGCATCCTATTTGACCTGAGCTTCTGTCGCTACACTCTCTCTGTCACGAGGACCTACTTCCACCTCTGTAATATCACCCATCTCCACCCCTACCTCAACCTATCTGCTGATGGAACCCTTATCTGTGCGTTTGTCACCTCCGCACTCATCTATTCCATTGCTATTCTGTGCAACCTCCTATCCACCATCCGCCGCAAACTTTAAGTTATACAAAATTCTTGTCAGTATCCGATCCTGCACCAAACCAAATCCCACTCATTCATCACCTCTGGGGTCACTCACCTGTACTGGCTCCTGGCCCCTAATGCCTCCAATTTAAAACTTTCACCAATGGGTTAAATCCTTTCATTGTCTCACCCCATCCTATCTTTGTAATCTTCTCCCCATTTACTCTATTTTTCCAACTCTGGCCCCTTGTGCAACTCCTCCCCTTTCCTTCGCCCCATCATTGGCATCTGTGCTTTCAGCCATCTAACCCCACACTCACTGTACAGCCCCACCTCAAACTCCTCCACCTCACTCTCCACTTTTAAGCTCCTCTTTATTATACTTATGTGTAGTGCCTTGGGCATTTTGCTATGTTAAAGGCAATATATAATTGTATCATTGCTGTTGTAAAAACAACCTACAATTGACTGATTAAAATCTAAGTCATATTCAGGGAAATCTTTTGACTGGTCACTTTGGGACAATGAAAGTTAACTGGTTTAACTAAAAGACTGACCCAAGCTCACGGTTAGACCAACCAATATTCCACTTTCAACCATTAAACCTTTACTTAGATGTCTTTTAATGGTATTGTGTACCGAGCCCTTTATGCTTACTAGGATACTGGGTCACTTCTTGTCAGCTACTCCCTGATTACGTTGAGTTAATTCCTTTATCTCTTTCAATTTTGTTTTATTCAATATTCTGCTCCCCTCCTCTCCTGAAGGTGCTCACTTTAATTGGGGCCTGGATTTTACGGGGTGGCTGTGGCCCCATCCATTGATGGGGACAATCCTACCTTGGCCTGCCATGGGAGTCCTGACCCGATTTTACAATTTACTAATTGCAACAGGCAATTAACTGCCTGCCGTCAGTGTTCCCTTCTCTTTAAGGAATAAAGCCCTACCCCCAACCAGCTATTTATTGTATGAGTGCAGACAGTGAAGGTCAGCAGGATAGTTGGGCCTGGAGCCAGTACAACTAGCCTGATCCTGCCCACAGAAGGATTCAATTTAATCAGATGGGTAACTTGGATGATTTATTTTTCCCTTCACGTGCTCAGGGATACCAAGAAAATTGGTAACTCCAGCTGTGACCAGCTAACTGCACAGACCTGGGGCTGAAACTGGTTCCATGTTGGTTTCATGGCTCATGAAATTTTACAGCGCAGATGGAGATTGTTTTGCCCATCACTCCGAACTGGCTCACTGAACAAGCTCTCCCCTTCATCAGATTTCACTACCCTTTCCTTATTCAGACCTTCATCCCTGTGCTGGCTCTCTGAATGAGATATCCATTCACTATGCCCCTTTAAATTTAAGTTTTTCAAATATTTATTCATTCCTTTTTTAAAAGCTTTTTGAAAGGAATTGTCTCTTCCACAGTTTCTGATCAAGCATTCATTGTCCCAACAACCCTTTGCATAAAGAAATTCTCCCACCCTCACTATGAATTCTCCAGGTGACAATTATGTCCTGACTCACTGACCAGGAGAAATAGGTTCAACTTTACAAAAACATACTATAATCTTGATCACCTTTCCCGGTTTCCTCTCGACCTCCTCTGCTCTAATGAAAAGAGCCCCAATTTCTCTTGTCTCGCCTAATTTCTATGACCACTTATTCTGTATCACTTCAGTGAATGTCCTGCACCTTTTCCCTGGCTCAGCATCACACCAGACAGCCCTGGTGCTTTAAGAACTAAAGCAAACATTGTGGAGGAAGGAAGAGGTGTTCAGTAAGTCACAGTGCATACTGGCAGTAGAACACAAACTTTTGCTGTAATTCCTTTCAACCCAGCTGGCGGTTGTCCGAGGAAAGGGACAATGGCGAACAGTCTCCTTACTGCTCACCTTCACTTTGCCATAGAAAACACGTAGTTTGGAATGAGGCCCTTTGGAAGGTGATTAATTGATTTATTTGTTTATTGCTTCAGTTGCTGGAGTGAGGCATCATAAACCTAGCTGTCTGGACTGACATAGATCCAATTTAAGCCTCAAACCTAAAATGTTCATTAGCTGCACCTCTACTCTTTAATCTTGCTTCTTGTGCTCCTGTCAGAAACCTGAGCTGATTTTACAAGCCAAGTGGCAAGCTTGTTAAAGTAGAAGCTGAAAAATGTGAATCATGCAAGTTATGTTACAAAAAAGAAAGCCTTAATGTGGGGTGTGAGGCGGTGTGCATAATCTGTCCCCCTCATTGCAGTTTTGCATTTTATTTTACATGCCAGCTTTATAGAATCAGATAAATTACTTTTAAAAAAAACCTTACAGAATCAAAGAATGGCTACAGCACAGAGGGAAGCCATTCGGTCTGCAATGTTTGTGCTGGCGCATCTGAAGGAACAATTTGCCTAATATTCCTCTGCCTTTTCCCCATAACCCTGCAAATCTTCCCATTTTCCCCAACCTCTCCTGAAGGCACTGACTTTCACTGGGGTTCAGATTTCCCTGCTCTCCTGAAGGTGCTGACTCTCACTGGCGTTAAGGTCCCCTCCTCTTGAAGGTGCTGACACTCACTGGGGTTCAGCTCCCCTCCTCTCCTGAAGGTGCTGGCTCTCACTGGGGTTCAGCTCCCCTCCTCTCCTGAAGGTGCTGACTCTCACTGGGGTTCAGCTCCCCTCCTCTCCTGAAGCTGCTGAGTGTCACTGAGTTTCAGGTCCCCACCTCTCCTGAAAGCACAGTTCCTTTGTCAGAGTTTGGTTGTTGAAGATTCAGTAGCCCTGTTGCAGTACTTTATTCAAGTGATGGCTGAGACAGTAGACTATTGAACTGCAGTGGAATCATGGTGAAAGCCAATCCTGTCTCCCAATGTTCTCACACTCGCATTTTGCAGCAGAAGTCACTGGATAGCGATCAGGCGCAGGAGCCCTGGCTGGTTTCTCCTCTCTAGCTGGAGCACTGAGGCCAATTGCTACCGCAGTTAGCACAGACCAAGGTAGAGCCTATATCTTCTGATGGCAGAATTGAGAACGTTGTTCACAAGGACTTTCCCAACTGAGCCATTGGAAAGGACGTTGTGGCCTTTTAATGCTGTGAGGAAGAAATATGAATGCTGTGTAGTTAATAAGACTGTGCTGGCTACCTGCTCAATCCAGTCACTCACTCACCACTCTCACCAACCTAATGATTTGGAAAGTGGGACCTGCCCTTTTTCAGAATTACAAAATTGTTACAATGTAGAAAGAAACCATTCAGCCCATCATGTCTGCACCAGCTCTCCAAATGAGCAGTTCCCTTAGTACCATTCTCCTGCTCTCATCCCCTGCATATTTTTCCTTTTCAGGTAGCAGTCAAATTCTCTTTTGAATGCTTCAGTTGAACCTGTCTCCACCACATTCCCAGGGAGTGCATTCCAGACCTTAACCACAGGTTGCATGAATAGGTTTTTTTGTTATATCGCTTTTTGCTGCTTTTGCCAATTTTGCCCCCTCATTCTTGATCCTTTCAGGATTGAGAACAGTTTCTCCCTATCTGCTCTGTCCAGACCCCTCATAACCTTGAATGCTTCTATCCAGTCTCCTCCCAGCATTCTTTTTTCCAAGGAAAACAGTCCTAACTTTGCCAATCTATCTTCATAATTGAAGTTCCTCATCCCTGGACCCATTCTCGTGAATCTCTTCTGCAATTTCCCCAATGCTTTCACATCCTTCCTAAAGTGCGGGTGCCCAGAATCGGGCGCAGTACACTAGCTGAGGTTGAACTAGTGTCTTGTAGAAGTTCAACGTAACCTCCTTCCTCTTGTACTCTCTGCTCCTATTAATAAAACTTAGGATACTGTATGCATTATTAACTGTTGTCTCAAACTGTCCTGCCACTTTTAATGATTTATGCACATATACACCCAGATCCCTCTGTTCCAGCACCCCCCTTTAGAGATGTACCTTTTATTTTATATTGTCTCTTCATGTTCATCCTACCAAAAGAGTCACTTCACATTTCTTCATATTGAATTTCATCTGCCATCTGTCTGCCCATTCCACCAACTTTTCTGTGTCTCTTTGAAGTTCTACACTATTCTCTTCACAGTTCACAAAGCTTCCAAGTTTCAAATCATCCGCAAACTTTGAAATTGTGCCCTGTACACCAAGAACTAGGTCATAAATATAAATCAGGAAAAACAAGAGTCCCAACACTGACCCCTGGGGAACTCCACTACAAACGTCCCTCCAGCCTGAAAACTTCCATTAACCTCTACTCTCTGTTTCCTGTCACTCAGCCAGTTTCATATTCATGTTGCTACTGCCCCTTTTATTCTGTGAACTATAATTTTGCTTACAAGTCTGTTGTGTGGCACTGTATCAAATGCCTTTTCAAGGTCCATGTGCACCACATCAACTACATTGCCCTCATCAAGCCTCTCTGTTACCTCTTCAAAAAATTCCAGCAAGTTAGTTAATCACTATTGTCCCTTAAGAGATCCATGCTGGCTTTCCTTAATTAACCTGCATTTGTCCATGCGACTATTAATTTTGTCCCAGATTATTGTTTCTGGAAGTTTCCCCATCCCCAAATTTAAATTGACTTGCCTATATTTGCTGGGCTTATCTTTACGCCCCTATTTGAACAGTATAACATTTGCAGTTCTCCACTCTTCTGGGACTACCCCTGAGTCTAAGGAAGACTTAAAAATTATGGCCAGTGCCTCTGCAGTTTCACACTCACCTCCCTCCATATTCCTGGATGCATCTCATCTGGTCCTTGTTCCTCATCAACTTTAAATATTGGTAGCCTATTCAATGCCACCACCATATCAGTTTTAAACCCTTCTAGTGTCTGAATTGCCTCCTCTTTCACCATGGCCTGGGTAGCATCTTCCATGGTAAAGGCAGATGCAAAGTATTCATTTAATACTTCAGCTGTGCCCTTTGCCTCCATGCATGAATCCCTTTTTTGGTCCCTAATTGGTCCTTCTCCTCTTTTTACCATTTATTTACAATTTATATGCCTATAGAAGACTTTGGCTTTTCTATTATGTTGGCTGCCAGGCTCTTTTCATACTCCCTCTTTTCACCTTTGCTTTTTCACCTCCCTTCTGAACCTTCTGTATTCAGCCAGGTTCTCAATTGTATTTTCCATATTGTCATAAGCACACTTTTTCTTCTTTATCTTAATTTTGCTCTCTTTTGTCACCCAAGGAGCTCTGCTTTGTTTGCCCTACCTTTCCCTCTTGAGGATATACACCTTGACTGTGCCTGAACTATCTCATCTTTGAAGATAGCCCCTTGCTTTTCCTGACAATCTTTGGCTCCAATTAATTTGGTCCAGATCAGTTCTTACCTCATTGAAGTTGACTTTCCCTCAGTTAATCATCCTCACTCTGGGTTGTCCTTTGTCCTTTTCCATAGTCAGCCTAAACCTTAGGATACAAGATCACTGTCCCCTAAACATTCTCCTATGACACATGACCCACTTGGCCCACCACATTCCCAAGAGTCAGATCCAGAAGTGCCTCCTTTCTTGTTGGACTGGAAACATACTGTTGTAGAAAATTTTCTGGAACATACTCTAGGAACTCTTGCCCCTCTCTACCCTTTATACTACTACTATCCCTGTCTATAGTTGGATAATTACAGTCCCCCATTATAGCTACTCTATAATTTTTGCATCTCTCTGTAATTTCCTTGCAAATTTGTTCCTCTGCATCAATCCCACTAGTTGGTGGTTTATAGGTTACACCAAGTAATGTAATTGCACCTTTTTTGTTCCTTAGCTCTAGACAAATAGATTCTGTCCTTGAACCCTCTGGTGCTTCCTCTTTCTCCAGCACTGTAATGCTGTCCTTAATCAACAGCACCACCCTCCCCCTTTTCTTTATTCCCTATCTTTCCTTAACACCTTGTACCCAGAAATATTTAACACCCAATCCTGCCCTTCTTTGAGCCAGGTGTCTATATAGCCTCAGCATCATGTTTCCACATGCCAATCTGCACCTGTAACTGTAGGGGTTCCCCTTTTCTCTCAGAGACCCTCCTCACACTCAAGTTCGTGACACCAGATTCACAAGTGTATGGCTTGAACAGAATGACCAGTAAAACAAGTTTCTTCTGATAATTCACAATTGCTTTATTGAATCACCCACAACCCCACAGTACAAAACCCAAAATTTAAAACAACCTATTCCCAGTACCCTCACACAGTCACCGTGACTCGGTTAAAACTTGCAAAAACACAGGCAAAACACCACGCCCTCTCAAGAAAAAAAAACCCTCAGACCAATATCACCAAGATATGGCTGAAATAAGTTACAAAGTACCTGCAAAAAAACACCAGATCTTCGCCCCAGACCCTCACAAAACCCTCAGACCAATATCACTACGATTTGGCTTACGATCCCCAACGTAACTGGTCTGTCTGGTGTTGACTGTAGGCCAGGGTCAAAGTGACCAAACTCAACCCTTCTTCCACTGCAGCCCAGATACTCAGACCTGCTCTACTTTTATAATAATTTAACTCAGACATGTCAAAACATATTCGTTTTATCTCCACCTTTTAGCCCATTTCGATCCCTTCCCCCCCACCCCCACTAGGTCCATCTGTCACTTGCTCGCCCTGCTTTCCACCCTTAATGTCACCATTAGCACATTCCTTAGATAATATCACCACTGTCAACACCCCTTTGTCCTTTTGTCTATGACATCTTTGGCAATCTCTTCTTCGCCTCCACCTATCACTGGCCTTCTATCCAGCTCTACCTGTCCCACCCCCCTCAACCAGCTTATATTTCACCATTTCTATATTTCTTTAGTTCTGATGAAGAGTCATACGGACTCGAAACGTTAACTGTGTTCCTCTCCGCAGATGCTGTCAGGCCTGCTGAGTTTTTCCAGCTATTTTTGTTTTGTTTCAGATTTCCAGCATCCACAGTATTTTACTTTTATCTTTGTGTCAAAACATGTTTCCTGTTGTTCCAATGTCTGTTTAGTTGATTCCACGCAAAGTCCAGACAAATGTCATCAGCTCCTGCTGATTGAAACAATGCAGGGTTTTCCATGGAAGATGCATCCAAACAAATATTATCGGTTCTCATTGTATGAGCAATTCTCCTGCTGTTTGAGGTGGCACAGTAACAGCACCTGGCTCCAAAGTTAATGAGGGTTTGAATGACCCTATTCCAGTACTATTGTCTGTGGTGGTTGAATGATTCTTTGAGTGTATTGTGTTGAGGATATGTCCTTTGTGCCATTGTATTGAATAATCCAACTTCTTGATCACGTTAGTCAATGTCCATACCCTTTTGATGAGTCAGTGTTTTCATTCAATGTCCAAATTAACCCCTTGCTGCCCAGCTCTGTACTGCTGACTGCAGCTTATCTTTTTGAAATTTATAGTTCCAGTCATGAGGTCAAAACATGTGGGGTTTGAGATTATGTTCCACAAATTTCCTAGTTGGAGGGGATTTTGATCATACAAACTCACCAATCTTATTTAATGCACTCCATGCATTCATACACATGGACTGTAACCCTGATTTAGACTTTATTGCTTTCTCCCTTACCCTGACCCCATCTATTAATTTACTATTCCTTATTCTAGTGCTATCTATCACTCCCAGTATTTTTTGCACTTTGGTACTCCTCTTTGATATTATTTCCTGGTTTCCATACCTCTTCCAAGTTAGTTTAAATCCTTTCCAATTTTATTTTTGTTTAATTGGCTTTAGCTATAAAAAGCTTTAGCTACTGAGTTTTTCCAGGTATTTTTGTTTTTGTTTTGGATTTCCAGCATCCACAGTTTTTTGCTTTTATCTTAGCTATAAAAATGTTTTCCTGATTATTCTGTTAAGTTGAATATGCAACCAGCAGTTATTTGGGCTAAGTAAAACTTTGATTATTCAAACCTAGACCCCAATCCAACATAGACCGAAAGAATTTATTTATGTTTGAGTTTAACGCTGAGGTAGCTTTTCAAAGGCAGTTGGTGAAAGAATTGTTTTATGTTGAAAGTGTACAATTGAGGTGGGGCTTAGAGTCTGTGTCATACTGGCTCTGTTTTATAACTTAGAATGACAGAATGATACAACACAGGAGGCTGTTCAGCCCATCTTGACTGTGCCAGCTCTCTGGCAGAGCTATCCAATTCTTCCCACTCTCCTGCCTTTTCCCCATAGTCCTGCAAATGTTACCCCTTTAGATATTTGTAAATTCCTTTTGATAGTTACTACTGAATCTTCTTCCATCACCCTTTAAGGTAGTACATTCTAGGCCATAACCCGTAAAAACAATTCTCTTTTTTTCTCCTTAGGTTCTTTTTTCTCCTTATCTACTCTGTCTGAACCCTTCATGAGTTTGAACAAACCTATCAAATCTCCCCTCCATCATCTTTGCTGTGTAGAGCCATACTGAATCATAGAATGGTTACAGCGTAGAAGGAGACACAAATCAAATCTCTGCGAGTCTCAGTCCCCTGTCCTTTCCTTGAGCCCTGGAAATGTTTTCTTTTCTGGTGCTTATACAATTCCCCATTGAAAGCCATGATTGAATTTGCCTCCACCATACCCTCAGACCGTGTATTCCAAATCCTAACCACTCTTTGTCAAAAAAAAACTTTTTCCTCATATCACTGTCAAAAAAAAACTTTTTCCTCATATCACCATTGATTCGTTTGCCAATCACTTTAAATTGGCGTCTTCTGGTTATCCAGACTTCCACCAATGGGAGCAGTTTCTCTATCTACTCTGTCCAGACCCCTCATGAATTTGAACATCTTTATCAAACCTCCTCTCAACCTTCTCTTCTCCAAGGAGAACAATCCCAGCTTCTCCCAGTTATCCACGTTACTGAAGTCCCTTTTCCCTGGAACTATTCTTGTAAATCCTCTCTGCACCCTCACTAAAGCTTTCACATCCTCCTTAAAGGCAGTGACCAGAATTGGACACAATACTCTTGTTGGGGCTGAGCCGGTATTTTATAAAGATTCATTATAACTATCTTGCTTTTGTACTAAAGAGAATAGTCTCCACACTGTCCACATTATTGATGACCTCTGTCACTGGAACCATTCTGGTAAATCGCCTCTGCACCCTCTTCAAGGCCTTGATATCCTTCCTAATGTATGATAGCCAGAATTGGATACGTTACTCCAGCTGAGACCTAGCCAGTGATTTATAATGTGTGTGTTGCTGCTCCTGTTCTCTCTGTCTCCTGACTGAGACACAGTTAAAAACAGAAAATATTCCGTAGTACAGGCAGCGCCAATGGAGAGAGAAAGAGTTAACATTTCAAGTCGATGACTTATTTCACAAAATGGAAATTGGCAGGTTCATGTTCAGCTGGCACCTTGATGAGGGTCTCGCACAGACCTGTTTTGTAGCCCCAGCATTAGCGATTATTATTTTATACAACTGTAATTCTAGAGGAGCTGGGTGAACAATTGGAGGCTTTTAAAGAGAAACACACTCAACCAACACATAATGCTGGAGGTAGATGGAACTGAAACTATGGTACTGGTCCTGTGCAAAGTGTTGATACTGATACTGGTCCGGTTCTGAATCTCGGCCCTGTGCAAAGTGGGGAGTATGATATTGATAGTGTTCTGGATATGGGTCTCAGTCCTGTACAGAGTGGGGAGTGCGATACTCAAAATGTTTTGGGTCTGATTCTCAGTCCTGTGCAGAGTGCTGACTGGACTTTCTTTGGTTCCTCAGGTTAAGTAGCTCGGTGGAGCAGAGCGCTTCCTCTCGACTAATGAGAAGGCACAAACGTAGGAGGCGGAGGCATCGCATGAGACAGATGGATAGGGTAAGATTGGAAACAACACTTGGCCCAACAGAGGGAAGATGGGAATCAGGGAGCTACCGACAGCCCAAAACACACAAATGTATACTAGAAGGGTGACAAATTCAATAATTTATTTCCTGTTTTTTTCGCTTCGCCATTCAAAGCTTCTCAACAAGTTCGTAAAGAAGACAATAAAAACAGAAAATGCTGGAAAAGCTTAGCAGGCTTGGCAGCATCCATGGAGAGAGAAACAGAATTTATGTTTCGAGTCCATATGACTCTTCTTCAGAAGAGGAGGCATTTTCTGTTTTTGTTTCAGATTTCCAGCATCTGCAGTATTTTGTTTTTATCATAAAGAAGACAAACTTGCCAAAGGATCGGAAGACTTCATAACAATTATCGCAAGAAGAATTATTCTGCTGAGCTGGCTAACACTGACAGCCTGGGCCCTACAGAGCAGAATGGGACTTAGATAGAGCTTGAAGCTATGTAAACCTTTATGTGTAGGAAAAGACCATTACCAATAATAACTTGTAGCACCTTTAAAGTCGCAAAACATCCCAAGGTGCTTCACAGGAACATTATCAGAACAAAAATTGACACAAAACCACATGAGGTATTAGGACAGGTAATCAAAAGCTTGGTAAAAAATGTAGGTTTCAAGAAGCATCTTAAAGAAGGATAGAGAGGCAGAGAGATTTAGGGAGGGAATTTCAGAGCTTAGAGTAGCTGAATAGTGGAGCAAAAGGAGTGGAGGAATGATAGTATTTCATATAAATGTGACCTTAACTTATGATATTGTCCCCAAAGGATATCTGGGATACGCAAGAGGCCAGAATTAGCCCCCTTGTAAGAGAACAACCCAGCCTTCTCACTGTCTCCCCTCAACCCCGCCGTCTCCCCTCAACTCACTTCTCTCTCTGCCAGCCCTGGCCAATATTTATCCCTCAGCTAACATAATAAAAGAGATTGTCTGACCATTTATCACACTGCTTCCTGTTGGAACTTGCTGTGCACAAATTAGCTGTTCCACTTCCTATAAAATGCTTTGTTGGCTGTAAAGCACTTTGGGACATCCTGAAGTTGTGAAATCCTCCACATAAATATGTTACGGACAGGAGAGGGGCAGTTCAAACAGCACTGATTTCCTCTTACCACCTGTCTGTAAGCAGAAGGTGTTTTGAATTAGCTTTTAAAATTAGTGTTTTCCCGTCCCTTGGCTATTTTGTGATCCAATTGTACGATTAACCACAGCAAACTCAAGTTAGGTTAGTTTATTTTACATATTCAAAACCTGAAGAAAGGAGAGTTCATCATTACCCACTCTGCACATTCACACAGTAAAATGGGGATAGCGAAAAGGAGTTTTATAGTTTAAAGACCACAGAAAAATGAATATTAGTTCACGAGTTCCAGAGGGTCCTGTTTGTGGTGGGGTTCTGTTCCGTTTTCTGGCTGGCTAAATGATTTGGAAATCCTTGAAACAAATTATGCTTCTGCACAAGGGGTTTTCTGTGTTTAGACCACTTGGTAGGCATTGTTCAGTGACTTTTAGAATCGAGCAGGCTTTAAGAAATTGAGGCTGCTTACCCAGTCTAGCTGCTGGAGTTCTGTTCAGCTGATGTTAAAACAGCAGTCTGGCTGTGAAAACCAGAGATATAATACTAAACTGTCCAAAGGCTGCTGGCTTGGATCATGTGACCTTCCTTCTCCACGATGACTTTAAAAGGGATGTTTATCCAGTGTCTGGAATTGGCTCAGTGTTTTAGTCATTAGTTGTTGAAAGGGATGCCATCTATACTGAGAGTCTGGCTTTTGGGAAGGCGTTGTCTCAGCAGACCCGCTAACTCTGCGAGCAAGGTTGGTTTATCAAATGCAAATGACATTCCTGTATCTCCCTTTGAAATTGGTTTGAACAGTCCCAGATGTTATGTGAGTCTGTTATTAACTCCCGAGGCATAATGAGGTGTGACATTCCAAAAACTGAGAAAAGAACTCCTGGAGATAGCTCCCAAACAGAGAGTCAACCCTGTGACTGGTAGCAGCCATCTTGATTTTCAATGAAAAAGGAAAAGGCCAATTTTAAAAATAAATAGCAATAAGGATAACATTTTTAAATATATAGTGGTGGATTTCTTTCTGTGTCATAGGAACCCAACAAATGCAAGTCTTTCTTTGCCCCATTAGAAACATCTGAAGAGACCAAAGGCATCAAAATGTTTTATTTACTTAATCTCTTTAAACAACCAAACAAATGTTTTGTTTCATACAGTCTTCATCGTTGAGCAGCATCACAGATTCCACCATGTCCCTCAATATTATCGCCGTGACACTCAACATGGGTGAGTGACTCCTATTCTTTTACTATGCCTAGGTGAAGGTAAAGTTTCATTGTGTTTATGATAGTATGAAGATGGGTATGAGCTAATGATGATGTGAGCAGGGAACGTGCATGTAAATAGCAGTTTGCGGGTATAGGTATTAATGGCAGGATGACAGTGAGGTTGTTGTGTTTATTGGGGTCAGTTGGATTGTGCTTAATGGAGTTGGTTGGGTCATGTTTAATGGGGGCCGGTTGGGTGGTGCTCGATGGGGGCCGTTTGGGTGGTGTATTGAGCACTGTGAAGTTGAGTGCTATTGTTAGAGTTATATATATAATGACAAAGGAGTTGAGTTTTTTAATGTTCTATTTTAATGAATATGTGTTAATTAAAATGAATGAAATTGATCTTTGTTGATAATGAAAATGGGAAACATGTTCTATTAATGTAAGAATCTGTGAATAAATATTCAATTTGTTGCACCTCCTCAATTGCCCCTTGAATATGTAGAGGCAGAAATCCTACATAAGAGCAGGATCTAAGAGCATACACCCAATGATGATCTCTGAATTGTCATTTGAGATCTGCAGCATAAATGTTTAGAGGCCTTTCTGGTCACTTGGTGACTACTCACTTCACTATCCAGGTGCCATGTTTTCACCATTATTAACCTCACCATGTAGTTGAGGACTGTTACTGCCTTCATCAGCTCAGGGTCTTTATCACTAACACAAGCTTAAACCAATTCTAATTTATTTTCCTTCTTCATTTCAGAGAAGTACAATTTCCTGGGGATCAGTATTGTGGGTCAGAGTAATGACCGGGGAGATGGCGGAATATACATTGGGTCAATAATGAAAGGAGGAGCTGTGGCAGCTGACGGCAGAATCGAGCCCGGTGACATGCTTCTGCAGGTCAGTATCCATACCTCTGGATCAATCCAAATAAAACTTTTAACTAGGAGTGAGTCATTTCAAGCTGAAGTATACAAGCTGCAGTGCTCCTACTCTTGAAAACATGTTAAATACAACTGTGGCCATTGTAACCGTAACAATTCTGCTGTAAGTACAGCATTGCTTCCAGACAATATGCCATTTTTATTCTGTCACCTGGTCTGTGGAATTTCCTTGACAGCAATCCCTTTGTTTTATGATAGAAATCTGCATGACACTGAGTAAGTGGACCAGTCAGTTCCTAAAGGAGGCTGCAGTGGTTATGGACAGGACTCTCGGAGTGACCCATGGCAGGGAGGCATTATTAAACAAAAACTTTTATGTTGGCAAAAAGATTAAAACTTTACCTGCCCAATATCCGGACCATTTCCCTCCTGCAGTCTGGGCCTTGGCCCTCCCATGGTGTTGTCCTCCACAGTGGGCCTTTGCCCTCCCGTTGACTGTTCCTGTTATGCTGTTGTTTCCTTGGGACTTATCCCTCCCCTTGTGTCCTGCACTGTGAACATCTACCCTTGCCTGATTATGTCCTGGCCTTGGGCCTTGACCCACCCTTGGTGGTGTCCTTGCCCTGACCCTTGACCTGTAGTGTCCTGCATTGTACCTTTTGAACCTCTCTGTATTGTCCTGCATTTGAACTTTCATTATCGTTAGTTTAGATAAAACAGATATAAGAGCTTTTATGATGAAATTTCTGGGGTATGTATATTTACATCTTTTGGAGATTTGCTTGAGGTATTTCTTAGTTCGGTGTCTCAGAACACTCCAGTGGCCAAGCCCTTTTAACTCAGACTGTGCCTTTGCTTGCTCAATATCTAAGAAAATTGGAACGTGTTCAGGGATTGAATAGGAAACCCTTATCACCGTATTTTATTTGCCAGATTTGCGTGGCCTTCCTTGTCTTTGAAATCATTAGAATAAACACTTCACCAGATTGTGGCTTAGGACCTTGACTGGCAAACAGGTTTAATAACCTGTCAACAGAAGCAATAACATACTGATTTACAACAGCTACAAGCTTAAATATCCCTCCTCAGAAAATAACAGTCACTTCTATGCTAAACTTCAGTGTAACCTGATCTTAACCTTGCAGAGCAATTTAATGCTTACCTGAGTTTCTCGGGTTTATCTGTATCTTCCCACTGGTGTCTGTTGGTCTACTCAATTGAAATAAAGCAAGCTGAGATGTACATTTAAAATTTGACTGGGGCAAAGTGCATTTTAAATTTATACCTCTGACTTACCTGGTGGTGATGCCAAATCGCATAAGTATCAGTGACTCTATAACTGCTTTGGTGCAGGAATAAGCCAACCTGTGTGTATTAGTGCCTGCAGTGAGGCAACATTCAAGACACATTACAGCCACGAGTATAAATTTGTGTAAAACATTCCAGTATGTGATGATTCAGCTGCTTCCTGTGGATTATATCACCTAGTAATCTTGCAGTCACTAATTCTTAAGTATACCTGAGGCAGATCAGTGACATGGTATGTGCCCATTGCCATTGGTTGCCTTGCTGCCAACCACTGCTCATAAAATCACAGAAGGTGTAATATTATGGGATGGTGACTTCAAGGCTTTGATTGTATCTCAGGATTCAGCTGGTTGATTTTAAATTCTTTTCCAATTCTGCATGAAAGTTGTTTGCCCCAGGGTGGTACCATTGTCTACTAGACCTTTGTACCAGTTCCTGTTCCCTTTTCTGGGACATAGACCTTAGCCTGTCCCTTGACCTGAGCTTCCTTTCCGCTCTATACTCCAGGTTAATGATGTCAATTTCGAAAACATGAGCAACGATGATGCTGTGAGGATTCTTCGAGAAATTGTATCGAAACCTGGGTAAGTGACATGTTTCACCAACTCACATCACGTGTGATTAAGATATTTCATATAGAGAACTTGCATTTATGTAATGCTTTTCTTAGGATGTGCAAAAGCATTTTGCAGACTAAGAATCACTTTCAAAGTGTTGTTATTTTTGTAATATAGGAAACACTACAACTAACTTTTACACAGCAAGATCCCACACCAGAAAATGATAGGCGACCAGATCACCTGTTTTAGCGACAAAAACAAAAACTGCTCGAAAAACTCAGCAGGTCTGACAGCATCTGTGGAGAGGAAAACAGAGTTAACGCTTCAAGCCCGTATGACTCTATATCAGAACTAAAGAGAAATAGAAATGTGGTGAAATATAAACTGTTTAAGGGGGGTTGGACAGGTGAAGCTGGATAGAGGGCCAGTGATAGGTGGAGGCAAAGGAGAGATTGCCAAACATGTCATAAACAAAAGGTCAGAGGAGTGTTGACAGTGATGATATTAGCTAAAGGATGTGCTAATGGTGACATTAAGGGTAGAAAGCAGGATGAGCAAGTGAAAGATGGCCCTGGTGGGGTGGGGGGAGGGGATCGAAATAGGCTAAAATGTGGGGATAAAACAATATGGAAATAAATTGTAAAAATAATAATGGGCCTCAACCCCTCCTCCCACGGCACCTTCCCATGCAACCGCAGAAGGTGCAATACCTGCCCCTTTACTTCCCCCCTCCTCACTGTCCAAGGGCCCAAACAATCCTTTCAAGTGAAGCAGCACTTCACTTGCACTTCCCTCAATTTAGTCTACTGCATTCGCTGCTCCCAATGCGGCCATCTCTATATTGGAGAGACCAAACACAGACTGGGTGACCGCCTTGCGGAACACCTTCGGTCTGTCCGCAAGCATGACCCAGACCTCCCTGTCGCTTGCCATTTCAACAGTCCACCCTGCTCTAATGCCCACATGTCCGTCCTTGGCCTGCTGCAATGTTCCAGTGAAACTCAACGCAAACTGGAGGAACCTCATCTTCTGATTAGGCACTTTACAGCCTTCCGGACTTAACATTGAGTTCAACAACTTCAGATCATGAACTCTCTTCTCCATCCTCACCCCTTTTTTTAATGCCCTTTTTTCTAATAATTATTATATTTTTTTATAAATATATTTTTTTCTTTTCCCACCTATTTCTATGATTATTTTTACAATTTATTTCCATATTGTTTTATCCCCCCCCTTTTGGCCTATTTCGATCCCCTCCCCCCACCCCCACTAGGGCCATCTGTCACTTGCTGATCCTGCTTTCTACCCTTAGTGTCACCATTAGCACATCCTTTAGCTAATATCACCACCATCAAGACCCCTTTGACCTTTTGTTATGACATCTTTGGCAATCTCTCCTTTGCCTCCACCTATCACTGGCCCTCTATCCAGCTTCACCTGTCCAAGCCCCTTAAGCAGCTTACACTTCACCACATTTCTATTTCTCTTTAGTTCTGATGAAGAGTCATACGGACTCGAAACGTTAACTCTGTTTTCCTCTCCACAGATGCTGTCAGACCTGCTGAGTTTTTCGAGCAGTTTTTGTTTTTGTTTCAGCTTTCCAGCATCTGCAGTATTTTGCTTTTATCTGTTTTAGTGACATTGGTTGAGGAATAAATATGAGCCAGGATACTGAGCAGAACTCTTCTGCTTTTCCTCATATAGTACCAAATGTAAGAGTAGATGGGACCTCAGTTTAATGTCTCACTTGAAGGGTGCCCCTCTGACTGTGCTGTGCTCCCTCGGCGCTGCCCCTCTGACAGGGCAGCGTTGCCTCGGCGCTGGCGATGAGCTCTCACTCCTTTGCACATGTTATTCTGAAGGTATGAAGTTGGTTGTCCAGTGATCTCTGCTGGAGAGTGTGTTTGTGCCTATGGCCTGGATTTTTGCTGATGAGGCTGGAAGCTCAAGTTGGGAAATTTCCTGATTCAGCAGACCTGTCTCCATATAATTGGGCACCTTCATGTCCTAATACCTCTTCTATGGCCCCTGCATCATCCATGTAGACTCACCCAGTACACACAATGTACAGAACCAATGAGCTATATAATAACAATGAGGTTATAATTTATTCTTTCTTTGATCGGTTTTTTCAATGTCTCTATGTTTATTTGGACAACATTAAGAGGTGGGAAGTGAGGTAAAAATTCTGTTGATACGAGAATGGTTCTGAATGGTTGACATTTTTATAGGATTGTCAGAGCAGCAGTTTTACCAAAGCAGATTTCTGAATGTGTTTTTTGAGCATTTCAAGAATTGCCACTGTTACTGTGTGGTTCTGTACATAGTGCATGCTAGGTGAGTGGGGATGGAGGTGGCATGGGTAACAGCTTTTAAACTTACCTTTCAAAAGCTTCTCAAATCCAGACTATGGTTTGCAACTCTGAGGGGCCTTGAACCATGAGTCCGCAAGAAGCTGGCCAACTCCACAAAAAATTGTGGGGCTGTATTAGATGTCTGCCCCCTTAATGGAACCAGCCAGGTTGGGAGTACAGGGTGCGGCCTCACTTCCCGCACCCTTAACCTGCGCTGGTGAAAATTGCTGCATGTGTGTGCCTGTTTTTGTGTGTGTATAGCTGTCTGAGTATGTGTGTGTCTGCATGTGTGCATGTCTTTCTGTCTGTTTGTGTCTCTGTATTTGAAAGAAATATGGAAAAGTCTCCTGTCTGAGCCTAGAAATTGAGGGCTAGATGTTCCTCTGCTACTCTACTGAAATAAAGCAAAATCAGATGGCAAGGCCTATTTCCATGACCCCCTCATCAAGTCTAGTTTTTTTTTCTCCTGTGTCTGCATTCCCTACCTGCTATATGTAAATATTGACAGGAAGGCTGAGCCTAGTGACCCACTCCTATTTCCTTGCATCAATGTCTTCACTGATCTCAGGGACCGCCAGGAGATGGCTCAGAGTCATTCCTGAGCATTAGCAATAAGCACCTGACTACTTCATGGAGGGTGATGGCTTAGCAGTGGGCTTCTCTCCCAGAGGATGGGTCTTAAAAACATTTTCTCTTCTCCTCCTTGGGGTTTGTTCTCCCACTGCAGCACCCACTGGATTTACTGACCTTGCAGCAGCCAGATCTACTTTGAGGTCAGGAATCCCACCAGGAACCTATCCTGTCTGACTACTAACCCAGGGAAATGAGTTTGGTTGTTACAACATGATCACAGCACCATTGCTGGCCGAACAGGTATCACCAGCCTGTTCAGGCACCTGTGGAATATTGTGCTCGCGCAGTTCCACGCAAGTGCCTGTGACCATCCTGGGATCTGTGCACTCAGTTCCTCACACAGTGTTCCATCTAATTCCTGAACCATAGGAGCCTTCAGATTCAATTTTCTCTAGTTCCTGGGCCAACTTTGCTTATCCCTGTTTGTCTAATGTTTGCAGTGGCTGGTAACTGTTCCACTATGTTTGTTTCTGCAGACCCATCAGCTTAACAGTAGCCAAGTGCTGGGACCCCACCCCTAGGAGTTACTTCACCATTCCCAGGAGTAAGTACTACTTTCATCATTCTAAATGGAATAATTAAGGAATGAGTGTGACATGGGTAGTATTGTTAGTTATACACTGTCCTTCTATTTTTGAGATTTGGATTTGAATCCAGTCCTCTGTGGTTGTGACAGTTTTACCTACGGCGTGTGTTTAGCTTCGGATTTCTATTTTTATTCATGCTAATGTCAAATTTTAGTGCTTATTTTAATTTTATGGAAATTCTAGTTTTTAATTAAAGTTACTATTAATAAAATTTTGTTTAGTTTCTACCCCTTCTGGCTCTCCTTTTCTCTGTATGCCTTTTCATCGGCTTGTGTCGCTCCAGCTGTGCGTGTCTCTCTCTATTTCTGTCTCTCTGCGCATCCCCCTCCTCCCCACCCATTATGCCTCTCCATCTACCTTTCCCTCAGTATCTCCATCTCGGTCTCTATCTATCTTTGTGCCTGTTCTGTATGGAGAAAGTTAAGTGGAGAAAAAAGATTGCCTATAACAGCAGCAACAACTTGCCTTTATAGAGTAAAATACTCCTAGGAACTTCACAGGAGCATTATTAAACAAAATTTGACACTGGTTTGCCCAGAGCCCATCATTTCAATTTGGGCTCTGTGTTATTTTATGAAGCAGATGCACACCATTCAAGAAATGGAGGAGGCTCTATTGGACATGTTATCCATCTCTAATGAGTACCCCAACTGCTGCTCTCTGGACCTGACACCTTGCAGTTGTAGTTTTATTTGCAGCATAACGCTGGAGTGTGATTTGAACCCCAGACTGTGGACAACTGGGAAGTATCGTTAGAATTGGGTATTTCAAACTCTTGTCGAGTTTCCCTGCATCATCTTATGTTCTGGAACACTGTACTAAACTAATCATTAAAGAGTTGCTAACTTGTACTTCCCTGCAATTTCTTTGCAAATGGCTGTACATTTCTTTAGAAATTGTACAAATTAGTCCTTTCATTATCTAAAGACAGATTGCTGGAAACATACCACAGGTCAGTCAGCACCTAATAGAGAAAAGCCAGCCTAACATTGAAGATGGCCCAGGGTTAACCTGCCTACCTTTATCAACTGCTGATAGACTTGTACGTTTACTGCTTGAAATGTATATTTTTGTTGTTCTTCACATTCTCTCAGTTTGAACTGAGTCCAGCTCTTTGTCTAATCTTCTCTCTCTGTTGTAGCGGAACCAGTGAGACCCATTGATCCAGCTGCCTGGATCTCTCATACCACTGCTATGACAGGAACATTCCCCCGCTATGGTATGAGCCCCACCACCAGTGCCATCACTTCCACCAGCTCTTCACTAACCAGTTCCATCCCAGATTCAGAAAGTAAGTCACATTTTGACCAACTTCAGGATCCCCCCATGCTTGAGCCTGCCATTTATATTGGGGGTGGGGGGTATGAGGCTGCTTGGATGGTTCAAGGTCACATTGGTTTGAGGCCATCAGGCCCTCTAGTCCTGTCTCTGTATGTAATATTCAAGCCATGATTTTAACTTGAGGGTTGAACTCAGGACATGAGGTTCTCAGCCTCGGGCTCCTTACCCTGACCCTATTTTAACTCCTGAGCCTGCACTGTCTCCTGTCTGAGGCTGACAGGAAAGAGGTAACACTCCCACTGTGGAGACCCAAGGGAACTGTCCCTGGCCTAAGGTTTTGCTGTAAGGGGAAGGGTGTTTGAGAGAAGTTCAGTGCTGTAGAGGCTCAACAATTCCTAGCGGGGTCCAGAGAAACTTCTGGCCCAGAAGAAGCCCTCTCAAAAATTTAGAAGATAAAATTTACCTTGACCTCTGATCATTCTGTCTCATGTTGGTTTGGTTCAATGTAGCCCACCCCAAGTTTTGTGCTAAAATAGGTGGCATCATTGATATCATCAGGCCGTGACAATTCCATATACAAATGTTCTCCTGAGGTCAACTAAGGTAAGAACCAAGGGGTTAGATGGAGTTAGTATACAGACCAGCCATGGTCTAATTGATTTAATTGAATTCAAATAGGCACAGGGGCTGAATAGCCTCTTCCTGTTTTTGAATAGAAGACACGTGCTGTGATTTTCCAACATCTTAACCCACTGACTCCTTCCCTGCTCTTACTATTCCCACTAGACAGACAGGATTAGAATACACCCTTTTATGTTTTGATAATTCTCTGTGAAGATTAGATCCTTTATTTTTTCTGTTTCTTTGTTCAGAGTATGAGGATTGTCCGCTAACAGTTAAGAGCGACATGCCAGTTATCGTCAAGGCCATGCAGTTGTCTGACTCCGGACTGGAGATCCGTAACCGACTGTGGCTGAAGATCACCATTTCAAACGCCGTCATTGGTGAGTATGTCTGTCTCTGGGGCCGTTCTCACTTCAAACTGTCCTCTGTTGGTCTTAAAGAGGTCAACCCCAATCAGTGACAATCCACTTCATCCTAGAAACAGAGCAAGATTGACATTCCAAAGCCATGACTCGGCCTCCACCACTACTTCTGTGATCAGGTCCCACATGGTTTTCCGCCACTAAAGCTCCAGAGTTTCTATGTAACTTTGTTTCTTTAATACACGCACATGGCTGGCCGTAGGAGAATTACTTGCTGGTGTTTGTTGTTATCCAGATTATTTCTATGCCTGGTAGGCACAGAATTAATTGCACCTGATTTCATTATTGTGATTTAAATTCTCATTAATGTTTGTTGTCACTCCCACATGTCTTGATTTCACCAGTCATCCGTTGAGGTGGCTTTGCTTGTTCTTCCCATTTGGACCAGGCTTTCCGCAGTCCCAAGAATTTGTCCATCTGATCAGAACGGTACAGACTCTATCAACCCTAGGATTGGGTTCCTTCCACACCCTGAGATACAGCAAACCACCCTGTTCCAGAGGGCATTTCATCCTCTCTCATCCTTCTAACCCTCAGTTATTCCAAACTAGCACTTACAGGGGTATAATGGTGTAGGAATTATTGTTACTAGAATAATCCAGAGACCTGGAATACTGAGAGTTCAAAATCCACCATGTCAGTTTAAGAATTGAGTAAAAATGAAGCTATTGGATTTCCTTTCATATTAAAAGTTAATCACTTTACAACAAGATAAAAGCAAAACTTTACAACAAGTTGACTTTTGCATCCTTAGGATATCCCAAAATGCTTCACAATCAATGAAATATTTTTGAGGTGCAATCATTGTTGCTTTAGGTGTTTGTGATGCTGGCTTTGGTTGATCTGTGCTGTGTACTGAGCTCCTCTCTTGTCACTTTATACTTTCACCTGGCCAAAGATGAACCTGCCCGATCCAGTACCCACCACCGGCTCGCGTATGATAAGATCCACAGCTAAGGTGCATGTATCATCTGCCTACAGTCATAGAACGTTATAGAGCTTTTAGAGACAAAATGGAGTGGGTAGAGTTCATGATCAAGAGGATTGTATATGGATGGAGAGATTGTTCACGGTCAGAGTGGATTGTACACGGTTTAAGAGGAATGTACATCATCAAAGAGGATGGTACGAGTCTGATGTCAGGGAGCTGTACATGTTCTGAAGCAATGGTACACAGTCAGAATGGACAGCATGCGGCCTGAGGCAACTGTATGGCAGATACAGTTTTCCAATTCTAGTCGTCTTTTCTTTCCGGTTAAATGGGAAAGCCTGTTGCTGGATGATATGATATTCTGGTTGATTTTATGAGTCGTGCATTTGATGGCAGCTACCTTAGAAATAATTGGCAAAGAAATGCCTTTACAGGGCTGGTGAACTTGAGTGAGTTGAACCCTTAAAACTAAAGGTCATGGCCAGGTTTATGCAAACATCAGGAGTAGCTGGTCCTGGAGGCCCTGACCAAGGTGGGGGAGGGGAGCCTTGAGAGGCCCTGACCAAGGTGGAGAATGGGAGTCCTGAGAAGCCCTGGCCGAGGTGGGGGAGGGGAGCCTTGAGAGGCCCTGACCAAGGTGTGAGGACAGGGAGAGGGGTGGGAGGTTCAAACCCAGGTGGAAGGGGCCAAGATTGACTTGTGACCGAAGTGGACTGTGGCCTCAGGGGTCCTGGGCGAGGGGGTGGGGCTAGATCTTGCAAGGCTCTGGCTGAAGTGGGGGTTGGGTGAGGTGCTCCATCGATTGGTTGGTTGTGCATCTTCATGCAGTTAGCCCTTGTTTCCCTGTAGGAGCAGATGTGGTCGACTGGCTTTTCTCGCATGTGCAGGGTTTTAAAGACCGTCGTGAGGCAAGGAAGTACGCTAGCAGCATGCTGAAGCACGGCTACCTCAGGCACACAGTCAACAAGATCACCTTCTCTGAGCAGTGTTACTACATCTTCGGTGACCTCTCTACCAGTAAGTTCACTCTGTCTCCTTAACATTTAGCAAATCTGGTGATTATCAACCTGAGGGATTTGGATGCCGGGGATTGAAGCATTCTTCCATCAAGCACTCCCAGGGCAGGTACTGCATAGGTTAAATAGTCATTTGGTAGTACAGAACTTGAGTACTGCTGGCAAAAGAGACATGTCAAAGCTTTTTGTCTTGCACTCAAAAGGACACTTCGCAAGAATACCAAAATAAGAGGAAAATAACAATTTATACTGTATGTGAAGAGGCTGCTGATTGGTAGAGGTTTTGCCATGGAGAATGCACCAGTGATAGTGACTGACAGTTAACTGCCAAGCATTGTTTGAAATTTAGACCAGGCAGCTTGACTCTGATTGGTCAAGGTGTTGCTCTGAGGAGTGAGTCAGCAAATGACTCACTTATTTTGTTTAACTGAAACAGGTACATGTTCTTTCTGTCTGCGAAGAACGGGGCCCTGAGTATTGGTATATATATCTTCCAGTGAACACACATGCACCACATTGTGTGCTGTACTGACTATCTTAAATTGCTTGTCAGCGTAATTCTTAGCAAACTGATGGTTATTTAGCAAATGTTGTCCAATCGTGGAATTACATTGGAAACTGTGTTTTGAGTTTTGCAAGCACAGGCTGGTTGGGTACGGTCTGTTCCTTGCCCATTGCGAATAGCGGCTGGGACATGCTGTTTGATACAATCCGCCAGTCTTTGGGGCATACAGCCTACATACCTAGCATCACACTGGGACTGAAATTCATATACCACATTACTCATTTGTGTGATGGGCAGAATGTGTTTTTGGCTTGACAGCAGCTTCAGGCTAGTGGCGAACACCACTCGTGTTGCTACTACATAGTAGCTTAAGGCCGTCACTTTTGACTCTGAAAAGTGCCCAGTCTGCATCAGATTACTCTGGAAGGGCAAGGTATCTCAAAACTTTGAGCAACAGGTGAAGCTGGCTGTTTCACACTACTACTATACAGTAGTACCACAAGTGGCATTCGCCACTAACCTGAAGCTGCCGTCAAACCAAAAACACATTAATTCATTTAGCTGATCCAGTTCAGTTTCTTGTAAATGGTAATCCTGAGGATGTTGATGGTGGGGGATCCAGCAATGGTAATGCATTGAATGTCAGGGGGCAACAGCAGAACAATTACTGACACCAACTGTCTGAGCAAGTGGGAGCAATGGTTATGAAATTAAATTGTTGAACTCAGTGTTGAGGCCAGATGGCTGTAAAGTGTCTAATTGCTGGAATTGCATTTAATTTATGTTTAACTCTTTTCTTTTCTGGTAGACTTGGCTGGACTGAGCTTAAATGAAGGTTCCAGTAGCACATCAGAACATGACATCCTCCCACCTCTCCCACATCCAACCTGCGCCTGGCCACTGACTCAGGGCTTCCCGTATCAGTATCCGCTGCCTCATCCGTATTATTCGCCTACTTGCCAGGATCCCACTTTGAACTATGGAAATGGCAGTGCTGGAAGCCAGCAGAGTGAAGGTAAGATTCACGAGGGTCTTGCCTTGTTTGTCAGAGTTGCTGCATGTAACAGTTGTTGCTGCACCTTTTCCAAAATCGCTTAAGTGGGGTGAGGGGTATTGGAAGGCAAGGAGGTGAGGAGCACAGGTTGCTGGGCTGGACGTTCCCCCAGTTCATTGCAGCAGGCGAGGCAGATAAATGCAGCCTGACTGCTTTGAATGTGCTCAGGAAGTAGCAGTGACTCAGCACCCTGACACAACCATCAGAAGAATTGGAGTTCATTCCAAAATGAGCAAGACAGATTCACAGAATAATCTTTATAAAATGTTACAGCCAGGTTCAGCAGCTTGATCATTACCGACCAAAGTAAACAAGCATCATTAATTGCTGTCTGTATTGCTGCACTAATTGTTATGCTTATTGGATCTTTCTGTTTCCACATTGCTCTCAGTGCAGCAGCAGAAAGGAATAACCATGATATGGTTTAACCGATTTATACTGGGTCCATTCAACAGTCGAGGGACAGTAGCACCAGATGGTCAGTTCTTCACTTGTAGATGTTTCATTATGGTGAGGTTCATAGTGAAGTGACTGGTGTCTTGTGTTGCCTGCTGTATGTACAGGGAGCAAGAGCAGTGGATCCAATCGGAGCATGGGTGAGAGAAGAGGCTCAGCGGGGAAGGAAAAGGAACAGAAAGCAGACTCCAAGTCGGTGGGTAACACCAGCGAACCAGACCGCACCATTGGGAACAACGTGCACTGCGAGCGACCAGCAAGCCAGCTCAGTCACCACAGCCACTGCTCTCACGGACCTCCAGGGGTCCCCCCTGTCTACCAGCTGCCCACGGCCTTAGTAACGAGTGGGCCTCCTGGAGCTCCTCCTGTCCGGGATCTAGCGGCAGTCCCTCCCGAGCTGATGGGCAGCCGGCAATCCTTCCAAAAGGCCATGGGTAACCCCTGCGAGTTTTTCATCGACATTATGTGACAACACCTGCTTTCTTGCACTAAACAACACAAGTCTTTGCACACAACACTGCTTGTGTCTCACCCCTGGTGTTGCAGGAGCCTCGGGCTTCTAACCCTAACCATGGTTCTTTATCTGTCCTCCATTAATAACAACCTTGAATGTGTTGGTTTTGGTAAATATTGATGCCAAGGACAGCTTTGTGTAAGTGTATTCCGCGTTTCAGTGTAATCATCACCTGTGTAGACTTTAAAGGGATGTTGAAGACCTTTTGGTTTGGTTGGATGTTTATCCCTGATGAGATCATTTCATATGGTCCTCTCAACATCCAGTCATCTGCTGTTGTGATGGGCACTCCATGTTAAAGTTCACCCTGGTTTTTTCAATGTGGATTGTCCAACCCTTTTAGCAAGCACCTTTTCATTATACAGACACGGCTCAACACATATGGGCGTGATTCCCTTTCCAGCTCATTGACGCACAAATGATTCACTTTCTTTCTTCAAAAGTTAGCAGCATTTCAAGAATTATTTTCTCTTGAAGCATTGAGAATGTTAAGCTACATCTTCAAACATTTTAACAGCTCTTGCACTCTGTAGTCTAATCCCCTGCACAAGAGAGGAGGTTGGATGACACATCTTTGCACATGCCATGTTTTGGACATGTCTAGGCAGTTTGGGCACTTTTGTTCATGGTTACTGCTGAGCGATGTGATTAGATCATTCGGTCTCATCAGTCATTTCTGAAGGTTTACAAATCTGTCTGGAACAGCTGTTTATAAATTATATTTTTCCTTGGTTCTGTGCTGCTCCCAGTAGTGAGACCTTCTGTATCCAGTCTGCAACTACAAGGATATGTATTGGATTGTGTTTTATTTTCCAATTTTCACATCACTCCTGAAGGTGCTGGCTCTCACCCGGGTTCAGGTCCCTTCCTGTCCTGAAGCTGCTGACGCTCATGGGGATATGGATTTACTGGGCCCCACCTGCCCTAAAACCATGTTCAAGTGACCATCCTTCATGTGCAGTGACTGTCAGCAGGGCATTCAAATGAGATTACCCTGTCTCCTGCTCTGTGGGGCACATATTCCCACTGGTGGTGTAGCCTGGCTCACTCCTGTTTCTGCTCCATTTCCTTCCCATTGAGCCCTGCCCTTATCAATAAATGCAGATCAAGTTTCTGTGGCCTTTGTGAGACCCTGATTGCAGCTAAATCTCCCACCAGAAAAGCTGGCGAGATAAATTTCAAAACTTTATGTATGAGACCAGGAGAAGTGAGACTATTTTGTGCCCCACAAGGATCACATGAGCCTTTGCAACCCCTGGCTCCCCTCACCAAATTAACCAACCACTTTAACACCACCTGCCTCACGCCCAGACTTACCCCAGACAGTCTAACAACATTAGCCCAGAAATCTCGATGTCCTGTGTCCCAGACAGGAGTGTGACGTGTGCAACTTTACCTCTGATGTTTGAGAAACCAGAGAGTGGAACTAAACAAAGTTAACAGGAAACTGAGAGGCACACAGACTGTCAGAGGTCCAGTCTGGAGTGGTGCAGTGTAGAGAATCAGATGTGATTCCACCGGGTCGAACTGCAGCCCTCAGAGCACAAGAGTGAGCAAGGTAAGCTCTGTGTGTGTGTGTGTGCGCGCGCCACCAATCCTTGACACATATCTGTACACAGGACAGTTCCTCAAGACAGTGAGTGTGAATACTGTTATATTTGCACAAGTACCAACATTCCAGGACTCTGCAACCTTCTTTGAACAAAAGAAACACTTAAAAATTAATTCAGCAACGGCTTTCAATTTTAGCCTTTAGTCAAAGGCAGCTTCAAACATTGCCTCATCTGGGTCCATCTTGTGGACACCTAGAGGAATAACAGATGCCGCACAAGGTCGGCTGTGCACAAAGCTCACTCTTTGAATGTTGGCACAAGTAGGTCCAGCACCTGGACTGCACTCAGCTGGAATGGAATAATAAAACTAATGGAAATTTATTGGAAAGTTTAAGAATGCTAATCAAAATTATGAGAAAATGTAAAAAGAAATGTACAGTAGGAAATTAAATTTTATTAAATTAATTATTATAACTATTCTATAGATCAAACTCACTGAAAAAAGTTCAGTCCAGACTGCAGATCAGTTGGCAGCTGGGAGCTGTCATCGTGTGTACCAGTGTTGTAGATATTGCATTCAGATTCTGTGTCTCTATAGTTAATATATCGCTGCATCAGTGTAAAAGCTATTTTAAAAACTAAAAAATTTACATTTTTTCCTGTCTTATTTTGTTTATATTTTCCTTTTTCTACTTGCGGTGTCTTTGGCAGTTTAATTTTGTTTACAGTGATCTTGTGGAAAGAACATTTGATGAAGACCCTGAGGGTCCAGTGTGGTGAGATTAGGACCAAACTCATCAACACTGTGGATAGGGTCCATGCCAACAACCATCCCTCTCACACAGCCATGGTGCCAAGGATTAGAACAATAGATTGTAAGAGCTTATATTTATATATAAAAATATAAAAAGAAGAGTGGCTAAAGTAAACGTTGGTCCCTTCGAGGCAGAGACATAAGAAATTATCATGAAGAAATGGCATAGAGGTTGAACAAATATATTTTGTGCCTATCTTCACAGTAGAAGATGCAAATTACATATCAGAAATGAAGGGTAATCAAGGGGCTAATAAGGAGTGAGGAGCAGAAACTCATTAATATCAGCAGAGAAAAAGCATTGGAGAAACTTAAAGGACAAAAAGCTGACAAATCCCCAGGACATTATGGCCTATATCCTTGAGTTCTAAAAGGGACAGCTGCAGAGATAATTGATGTACTGGTTATGATTTTCCAAAATTCCCGAGATTCTAGAATGGTCCCAGAGATTTGGAAATTAGCAAATGTAACACCTCCATTTCAGAAAGGAGGGAGAGAGATAACAAGGAACAACAGGCCAGTGAGCCTAATATCAGTTATCAGAGAAACACTGAAAATCTTAATAATGCACTTAAAAAAAATCATGGTATGATCAAACAGAGTTAACATGATTTTCCGAAAGGGAAATCGTGTTTGAAACTTTATTTGTTTTTTTTTGAGGATGTAACCTCGAGGGTAAATATAGGAGGGCCTATAGATGGAACATACTTGGATTTCCAAAAGGGATTCAATAAGGGGCCACAAAAAAAGATTAATAAGTAAGATAAGGGCTCATGGAGTTCAGGGTAATATGTTAACATGAATGGGGGATGGGGCTCTGTCTCTGGATGAGAGGTTGATCATTTAGGAATGAAATGAGAAATTTCTTCACTCAAAGGGTTGTGAATCTTTGGAATTGTCTACCCCAGAGGGTTGTAGATTCTCTATTGTTGAGTAAATTTAAGGCTGAGGTGGACAAATTTTTGATGTCTCGGGGATTCAAGGGACATGGGGAGCAGGCATGAAAGTGGAGTTGAGGCAGCAGGTTAGCCATGATCAAATTGAACGATGGGTGGAATAGACTCCAGGGGCTGTATGGTTTACTCTTGCTATTTCTATTGTTTTTATCTCAAATTTATGATCTCAGCATCCTGACTTAAGATCTATCCACCAATCGGGCATCAGAGCTAAGAACAGCCTTTTCAAAAACCTGCAGGTCAGATTCACCAGACCAAAAACATACAAGTTACTTAGACTTTCAGGGCTGAACTGCTAGGGACATTGTTCATCAGGAAAATGTTGGAATCCCCAATTAAGGAAGTATTAACAATGCACTTAGAAAATCTTAATATGATCAGACAAAGTCAACATGGTTTTATGAAAGATATATCATGTTTGACAAATTCATTAGCATTTTTGAGGATGTAGCCAGTAGGGTAGATAAAAGGGAACAAATAGATGTAATACATTTGGATTTCCAAAAGACATTCGATAAGGTACTAAACAATAGATTAATAAGCAAGAAATGGCGATAATATATAAGGATGAATGGAGGATTGGTTAACAGACAGGAAGTGGAGAGCAGGGCTAATGGGACATTTTGAAGTTGGCAGGCTGTAACTATGGAGTGCTGCAAGGATCAGTGCTGGGGCTTCAGCTATTTGCAATATTGATAGCTTAGACACAGAGACTGAAAGTAATGTATCTAAGTTTGCTGTTGATACACAGGTGGAATGTAAGCTGTGAGAAGGATACAAAGGGGCTGCAATGAGATATATACAGGTTAAGTGAGTGGGCAACAAGGTAGCAGATGGAGTATAATGTGGGCAAGTGAGGTTATTCACTTTAGTGGTAAGTATAGAAAAGCAGAGGTTTTTTTTAAAGGCATGAAACTTCAAATAGTTAATGTTCAACTTAGGCGTACTCATACAAGGAGCTCAGGTAGTTAGCAGTACAGTGACAGTTCATTAGATTGGCCCCTGTGATGAGAGGCTGAGTAAATTGGGCCAATATTCTCTGGAGTTCAGAAGAATGAGTGGTGATCTCATTGAAACATAAAAGGTTCTGAAGGGGCTTGACAAGGTAGACAGTGAAAGGTTGCTTCCCTGACTGGGGAAATCTAGAACATGGGAGAACAGTCTTAGGATGAGGAGTCGATCATTTAGGACTGAGGCGAGGAGAGATTTCTTCACTTAGAGGGTTATGAATCTTTGGAATTGTTTGCCACGAAGAGTTGGGATGCTCCATCATTAATTGTATTTAAGGCTGTTATTCATAGATTTTTGGTTTCTCGGGGAATCAAAGGATATGAGGAAAAGATGGGAAAATGGAGTTGAGGCAGAAGATCATCCATGATCATACTGAATTGTGGAGCAGGCTTGGGCTGTATAGTCTACTCCTATTTCTTATGTTGTTATGCTTAGAGGGATGGTGATCATAGAGGAATTGCTTTGCATTGACGGATATAGCACGGGTTAGATACAGAGTAAAGTTCCTACTACGCTGTCCCATCAAATATTCCCAGGCCAGGTATAGCACAGATGAAGTAGAGATTAAAGCTCCCTCTACACTGTCCAATCAACACTCCAAGGCCAAGTACATCATAGGTTGAATATCGAGTAAAGCTTCCTCTACACTATCGCATCAAACCTGTTGGAGGATGTTTGTGCAACTCACACTTGGGCACTTCCATAGCTTTGGTTGATTGATTTGAATATCATTTGCATTGTAAACTAATGTCACTGTCTGTTCATCCTGTTTATTAATTTAACCTTCACGCTTACTGATCTGCACATCACCTGGAATGTAATTGCGTTCTGTAGGCTTTGTGGACTTGGATGTGTTTTGCATTACATTTAATTGGAAATAAATTACTCACAACTCTTAGGATAATCCAGTAGCCCAATTAGCATGTGCAAGAGCAAAAGTTGATCTTGTGCTAATGCATTGAGCCTCCTGCCATAATTATTGTTGGAGCAAAATCAGTGTTACACTGGGATTACACCAGTTTGTTCTTTGAGTGGGAGGATGGGGGGAGAAAATAAACAACAAGCTGCCAGTAAACCTATGGCTGAATAGCTAGAATCTAAATCCTCCTGGGCTGTAATGCATGCTTGTTTACACCTGTCACAAGTGCAAGATTAATTGCCCTTCTGTTGTTTTTTGTGCCGATAAAGACAGAGAATGCCCTCTTGTGCCATGAACTCCATTTATTCGGAAGTGTACACAGATTCTGACATCAATAGCAACACTGGTTTATTACATGGAGAGTTGACAAACGTGCAGTTGATGTAAGTACCTGGCTAACTGCTCATGTACGCTGTCCAACAGACCCCACACCCTGATCTCCATATTTCTTAAGTTGATTTGAAATATACATAGATGAACAAATATCATCTTGATTTTCCTATTGAATCAGAAATGGTGAGTAACAGGAAGAGTGGGCTCCAGTGGGTCAAGAGGAAAACTAGCTCTGAACCCCAGCCCAAAGGTGAGGGTCCACGTTATGATTCACCATCCACCCCCTGAGACAGTGCATGCTCCTCTCTGGTTCTGAAGTAGTTAAGGCTTGTGAAAACCTAATGAAACCAGTTTACAGTAATGCTTTATAAGTATATTGCTTAATGGGGTGGGTTGGGGTGAGGTTAGTTGAGGCAGAATGAAATGAGACTGGGTTCAACTCATTGGAGTTGGCAAGTGAGGTCAGTGGGCTGAGAATGGTCAAGATGAGGTGACTGGAGGGGGTTGAGGTCAGTGAGGGTGGGTCTAATGGGGTTAGGATTTGTGAGGATGGACTAGATAAGGTGGGCTGACTGTGCTAGGATCAGCAAGGGTGAAGTGGGTAGGTTTGGGGGTTTGTCACTAGCAGGGCTGGAGTTGGTGAGGTTGAGATTAGAGGAGTTGCAGGATTGTGGGTTTGAGATCGACTGGGTTTATGGCAGTTTGAAGACTAAAATGGTGGGGGGGGTTGGTGGGATTGAGGTTTGGGGGTTTTGACTAGCACTGTTGGAATTGAGGTTGGTGGGGTGTGGAATTCTTAACCAGACCAAGATATAGCGACCTTGAAGGCTGCAGAATCAGCGCATTGATGTTACAGGTAGTTCTTGGACAGCATGGCACATATTGACTGTTGAAGCTTCATCGGCATTCAGAAACTTTCCATCTTTGCTTTGTTAAAACTAAGTATGAGGCAGCGTGGGTGCCCTCATGAGTCATGGGTTTAGGAGGGGAAAATTAGCCAAATTTCCCATCCCTTATTCCTATCTGTCGACCATCCATGGACAGTGGGAGGGAGGGGAAAACTGCTTGCAATCCATTGCAAACACTGCAGGGTTCGTGTGAAGAATAGGCACTTGTGTGAGGGATCTGGGGTGGCTGTTGTACTAGAGAGGTAAGACCTAATGGGAACACTAATAAATGAGCAGAGTTAATGATTGATGTCGTTAATAGCTCCTGCCAGTGAGCTGAGACAACATGTCACTGGGATTCGGTGGTGGGTGGAGGATTGTCCATCGGACTTTGACAGTAAGATCGGCTGTTGAACTCTGGTTTAAGGAGGATAATGTAGCATTTGGGCAGGAAGTAGACAGCGATGATGCCATACATGCTCACGAGACCTGTGAACAATTGTATAGAGGAGACAAACTTGCCCTTGGCAGCGGTGTAGGCTGGGATGAAGAAGACCCAGGCCATGAGGTAAATGAGCATAGCAAGGGTGATGTTCCGGGCCAGGTTGTAGTTCTTGGCTGAACTTTGAACCATGAATGTGCACAGGAAGCAAGCAAGCGCAAGCAAGCCATTGTAGACCAGCATCAGCCCAAAGCCAGTCACAGAGCCCTCATCACACTCCATGACTATTGCTGTGGCAGAAATGTTGTAGTTTGCAAAAACAGAGGGAGGGGAGGTCAACTGCCAGACTGAACACAGAGCGATCTGAAGGAGGAAGAGTGAACAGACCATCAGATACCTGTTGTTGTGCCTCATGAACTCAGGCCACCATTGTGGGATGCAGCCAGTCACTCTGAACAGGCCATTTACTTGGAAGGACTTTACAAGCATGGCTGATAGACAGCCCGTCAGACCAATTGAGAAAATGGGCTGCCTGATGGTACAGAGCAACCAGTTTGGCTCCTCAATGAAGCAGTAAAGGCTGCAGCAGGAGACGGCCATGGAAACCAACATCACCAGGCAGGTTGTCCCTCCAGCCAACTGGACCATAGGGGTATTCAAATTAATGATGAAAATTCCGGTTATTGCCGCTATGATGAGGAGACTCAGGGCAGCCAGTGAGGCCACCAGGATAGCCACTGTGTCTGTCCATTGCAGGAACTCGATTGTTTTCTTCTGGCATTTAACACTCTTCAGCAATGACCATTCATTCTTCAGGCAGGGCACGCACTGGTTGTCTGTGGGGGAAGGGAAGGTTGTTACTGTAGCAGAGGGATTTGTGTATCAATCATTTCACCCCCACCCTCTCAATTCAGCACCTTGTTGTTGGCTGCTTGCTCCCAGGCCGCTGCCTTCAGCCAAGAGAGACTCACTGGTCTGGATGGTCAGGCTGCCTGTGCTGCTCAGTAGCTCTGCAGCTGAGGGGGGTACTCCAATCATAGGGCATGTTCACATGAATTTTTGCTCTCCCTGCAATCTCTGTTCTTTTCCTGCCTTCGGTTCATCCTGCCCACAAGTGCTAAGCAATGAACATCTCCAGCAAGAGAGAATCTAACCATCTCCCCTTGATGCTCAACAGTATTACAATCGCTGAATCCCCCCACAAAAAAGTACACGGGTCACCACTGATCAGAAACTTAAATGGACCAAGCATATAAATACTCTGGCTACAAGTGCAGATCGGAGGCTGGGAATTCTGTTGCAACTAGCTCATCTCTTGACTCCCCAAAGTCTGTTCATCATTTCCAATGGACAGGTCAGAAATGCAATAGACTACTTGCCCTGGATGAGTGCAGCTCCAGCGACACTCAAGAAGCTCAACCTCATCCAGGACAAAGCAGCCTGCTTGATGGGCATCTCATCCACCATCTTAAGCATTCACTCCCTCCACCACCAACACAGAGGCAGCAGTGTGTATCACCTACAAGGTGCACTGCAGCAACTCATTAAGCCTCCTTCGAAAGCACCTTCCAAACCCATGATCCCTATCACTTAGAAGAACCTGGGAAGCAAATGCATGGGAACACTGCAGGTTCCCCTCCAAGTCACATATCATCCTGATTTGGAACCATATCGTTCCTTCAATGTCGCTGGGTCAAAATCCTGGAATTCCGTCCCTAACAGCATTATGGGTATACGCAGTCCACATGGATGCAGAGGGTTCAAGAAGGCAGTTCATCAACACCACCTGAAGGGCAATTAGGGATAGGTAATAAATGCTGACTTTGCCAATGACAGACACATCCCACAAATGAATTAGAAAAAGGACTGGGGGCAGACAGTTCCAATGTTTCATGTATCTCTTGTGTTGAATACAGAGTGAATTTTTTTTTTTATTTGTTCATTGGTTGTGAGCATCGCTAGAAAGACCAGCATTTGCTACCCATACCTAGTTGGCCAGTACAACCACGGTGCTGTTAGAAAGAAGTTTCAGAATCCTGACCCAGCGAAACTCAGTTGGGCAGTTGATCTGTGACGTGATTAACTGAGTTCACAAAAGTGGCTGAAAGTGTAGGCTTTTAGTACTCACCGGGCGTGAGGTGCAGACTGAGTGTTTATTCCTGGGACACCCTACTGTTGAGCACTGGTTGTCTGAGACTCCTCTATTATAGACACTGAATGCTGGTATCTGGGACTCTCTTGAGTTGTAGATTAGAGTAAGAGAAAATGCCTGGACTTACCACCGCTCTGAAATGTTCCTGCTGGACAATCTGCACACTTGTAGCAGCAGGAATGATATCCTTTAATCACCTTTATCTGTCCAGGTCCACAGGAAGTTGAGCAGTTGGAGCCTGGAGTCTGACAGAACAAAAGGAAGTAAAAGCTCCTCTTTTAGTGATGAAGTCAGAACAGGATAAGGTGGGTTCATTACCAAAGAATGTTGCCTCACCTTCTGTATACAGAATTCCATGTGCTTAGTGCTCCTTATTCTTCTGACCTCTGCTGGCTCCCTGTTCTCCAGTGTATCAACTTCAAAATCCTTGTCCTCATCTTAAAAGTCCCTCAGTACAATGGACTGATTATTCAGCAGCTCCATATTGCAGCGCACATTCCCTGTATATCCATTTTGGATTTGTTTGTGTTTGTGTGTCTACATGTGTGTGCCTGTCTGTACAAGTGTCCCGTTATCTTCAAACCTTTGCTTAAACTTACCCCTAACCTCACCATTGCTCCCCTCTATAACTCCTCTGCCACTTGTTCCTCTTGTACAGATTTTTGAATGTTTGTCACAAAAGACTCAATAAAACAAAGCCATAGAAAGCATACCATGTAGGTTCACCAGGAGTGGGAAACTATACAGGATGAGGGGAGACTTGAGGTACTGGGACCATTCCCACTGGAACAGAGATGGCCAAGAAGGAGTTTGAGGTTTTTTTTAAAATGATGATGAGTTTTGAATATTATCACAATGAGAGAGGTTCATAGAAATTTGGAGAGATTCCTTCACACAGGATTATTGCAGTATGGAGTGCTTTGCTAGAGGGAGTTGTTGAGGCACTGACCATTCTATCTTTTAAGAGAATATTGGGATGGGGGGGCGGGGGTGAGGAATGGGAGGGATGAGGAGAAGCCTTTACCTCGTTCTGCAGAGTGTTCCAGTTGATCAGGGATGCATTAATTAGAAGCTTCTTGTCCTGTGCTCTGTATTCTCCAATCAGTCTGAACTCAGGAGTTGAATTCTCGCTTTTCCATTGCCAGTTAATAATATCGTATCCTGTGGGTGGGTTTCCATTTTTGTCGAAGAAAATGGCTCTGCTGTGGAGAGTGAAGTTAACTTGTGGAATTTCTTTGAGGAGCTGGATGGAAACCAAGAGCTTTATTTAGTGAGAAAAATGTCTAGATATATAAGAAGAAAGGCTATACAGTATGTCTCTGTCTGAGAAACACTTGCTTTCCAAATTCTCACATGAGTGTGAGCTGTCACAGATTAGCTGACAATGGAAATTGTACTCCAATGATAGAAAGGGAGCTGATCCCCAGTGACAGTCAGCACCTTCAGGAAAGGAGGGGACCTGAACCCCAGTGAGAGTTAGCATCTTCAGGAGAGGAGGGCACCTGAACCCCAGTGAGAATCAGCACCTTCAGTAGAGGGGACCTGAACCCCGGTGAGAGTAAGCACCTTCAGTAGAGGGGGGGATCTGAACCCCAGTGAGAGTCAGCATTTCATGGGTTTATGACCTACTCTGGAGACTTAGGCACTTAATCCCCCCGACACCTCATTCAGTACTGAGGGAGCGCTGCACTGGTGGAGGTGCGGTCTTTCAAATGAGACCTTATTTGCCTGTTCAGATGGATGCTACAGATCTCATGGTACAATTTGATAAAGGGCAGGGGAATTTTTTTTTACCCTTGACCTGGGCAACAGTTATCCCTCACCAAACAGCACAAGTAACAGACGTACTGGTAATTAGTGCAGAATGGCTGACACATTCACTATAAAGACTATTTAACAATGTATTGAGCACGTTCAGATATTTCTCTGCGATAATGTTAGAAGTGCAAGCCTTTGTTTTCCAGTTAATTACTTGGTCTTCAGCCTGAACTCTGTCACCTTGAGACCTGATCCCATTGGTGACCCCCTACACATCTCTCACCTGCCAAGGGTAAACGGTGCTCCTAGTGCAGGTTCCTAAGTCACAGCGGAGCAGGCGGTGGAGTGCATGAGTAACAGTGTAGACTGCAGAGTAGACATTAAACGAAATGCGCTGCCGGCCTTCACCAGCACCTCCATCGACAGATTGTGTTGGATGATCCTTACGCTTTTCCTCTCCCAGAAATTTCTCATCACTCCCACATTTTTGAGAATTCAGATTGAGCAGGTGGTTGAGGGCCAGTGCAGCAGATATGTAGTACTCAAACCCAGGGATATCGCCACTTTTAATGGCCACACCCAGAATGGTCCCAATGCTTGAGATGTTTGGGGACTTGGCGACTATTTTAGAGGTGACCCAGGCCTCACTGGCAATCCAAACTTTGCCTGTCACGTTGTGCTCGAGGATTATCATCATCAATCTCTTGGCATTACCCTTATCAGCAAACACAGCTGTGACATTAACTCGTGAATAGACAATGTTCTTGATGACTGATTCCATTTTCCTCTGAAATTTGGAATGTGGTAGGTTCAAGGGAATCAGTTCCTCGTAGGCAATGCAAATGCCAGATTTTGAGGCGTGTTGTGTAAAGTGTTCTATTCCCTTGCGGCCGTACATGTCGTCTGTCCCAATCACTGCCACCCAGTTCCATTGAAACGTCTCCACAATCGAGATCATGGCTGCTGCCTGGACTTCATCTGCAGGAACCGTCCGGTAAAATGATGGAAAACTCATCCTATCATTAAATAAATTGCTTGAAGCAGCATAGTTAATCTGCAACAAAAAAGCCCAATCATATGGATACACATGAGGGTAATGTTTAACATCAGTAAAAGCAGGAACATGATGCTGGTGGGTAGGAGTTACTGAATGACGATGCAAAGGATCTGGATTAACATCAGTAGTAGTACTAGTAGGTGACCTAGGGCTCTGGAGGATAGTTACTGAGTGACAGTGTGAGGGGATTGGACTGTTATGAGTAGAGGTACAGTCAGTGGTGCCAATGTTTCAATAATTCCTCCTATGCAGTTCAGTAACTTGCCCACCTGTCTCCCTATTGCAAACAGTTTTGTTGTTTAAAAAAAAGCTATTGCGAATACTTTAGGAGTTAAGAAATTCCTCCTTCCCAGCTTCCTCCTTTCCCCAGGAGGTGCTGCCTCTCACTGGGGAACAAAGCCGCAGTCACTGGTCACACTCCTCACTTCACCATGTGATTGTTCTTGGTACAAGAGCTTAGATGGAGAGTGTCACCAGGCTATTTGATCATGGAGAGCATCACAGAAAGCCCAATCCTGTCCTCCCCCAACAAACTAATGTCCTTTAGGGAAAGAAATCTGCCGCCCTTACCTGGTCTGACCTACATGTGACTCCAGACCCACAGCAATATGGTTGACTCTTAATTGCCCTCTGAACAAGGGAAGTTAGGGATGGGCAATAAATGCTGGCCTGGCCAGCGATGCCCACGTCCTATGGACAAATAAAAATAAAAAACCAGAGGGGAGATGTGAAATCTTTTTACACAGTACTCTATTGTGATCTGGAGTGCCCTGCCTGAAAGGGAAATGGCAGCAGATTCAATAGTACTCCAAAAAGAAATTGAATAAATATTTGAAAATGAAAATTTTCAGGGCTGTGAGGAAAGATAAGTGGAGTGAGACTAATCGGATAGCTTTTTCAAAGAACTGACACAGGCACAATTGATGATTGGCCTATTTCTGTGCTAAACCAAAGACCCTAACATCCATTTGCACTTTTCAGCAAAGATCAGAAGATAGTGATTAGCTGCAGACTGATGTCCCCTTCACTAACCCGTCACTGAGGCTAATTGTGCCGCCACACTTTCCTCAACTGGGAGTATTTAGTGTAGTACAGCCTGGGATTATCCATGATGGTACATAGCACTGCACTGCCTGATATTTAGGAAGAGCTGGCAGTGATACTAGGGGCATATTTCAGAATAGCGTTCTGTGCAGTCTTGGTTTTGTATTAATTCTTAAGAATGATAGTGACCCTCACGCCGTTGACTGGTTTCCTCCACCATACCTGTGGAATGAGAAGGAAGTTGAAGAGTTGAGCGATCACCCTGGAGAGCTCAGAGGTAGAAGGGCCAAGGACGGCTAGCACTCGTGTGCTATGGTCCGTGTAATCACACTTCATTTCAAATCTGTTTCCATTCTTTGGGGTCAAGAAGGAAATGGCTGACTGCATCGCAACCGTGGACTTGAGACAGGTGTCCTGGATGTTGTATCCCAGAGTCACGCCTGGTAGGAGAGTGCTTGAGTTATTGATCTCCTCAATGGCAAACTTCATCGCCTGTAGCCAGTAGAAACCATCAAGTTGGAATCTGTGTAAAGGAGCAAAGGTCAAGAAGTAACAACTAGCTGAATCAAGAGCAGGAAATTCTCCCTCAGCAAAGAGGCTTCAATTCACAAAATCACAAACTGCACATTCTCTTCAATGCAAGGAGGCTACTGAGTGATAGTGTAAGGCAGTAGCAGCAGGAGAGATAGTAACAGTGCGCTGGGAGAGGGGTCACTGAGTGGCAATGTGAGGGGGCTGGATTAACATCAATAGAGACACTGGCCGGGATTTTCTGCTCCAGCCTGCAGCGGGCATCATGGCAGGTGAGAGCAGAGAATATCGCAAGAAGGCCAGAAATCAGTTTCAGGTTGCCGTGAAACCAGTTTGCAATTGTGCACTGCAGCCTTCAATAGGAGGCCACGTTTCCCACCGCAGCATGCTGGGAGTGTCATTTTAATAAATTTGCATCTCTTTATAAGGACTGCTCGCTGGAATCATCCCCCCACACTGGACCATCAGGGCATGTTGGTGTGCAATTAGAACAAATATGTTTCACAGCAGTATATAAGCAACGTGCACCTGACAACCTGCACTTCACTCATGACTTCGAGGTTCGTTTGCCTTCCTTGAATCACACAGCACTTGTAATCAGTGCCAGGCTTTGCAGGCAGTACTGCATCATTTTCAGGAGGCTGTCAGAGGCAAGTCTCTACCTACCAGACCAGTGGTACGGTGGAAGTGGCTTTCAAAGGGCTGCACTGGGAAGGGGGTACTGGCCTGCAGCATAGGAACAGGCTGCACGGTGAGGGCTTGACTGAGGAAGGGAGAAAACTGGCCTGAGGCATGGGGAGGAGCTTTAGGGCAAGGGCTCCACTGCGGGGTAAGAGTGGAGAAGGTTGCATTCAGACATATGACTGGGGAGAGGAGGGTGCAGGGGGTTATCGTCCTCAGCACCAGGATGGAGAGAGAGTAAGTTACAGAATGACATAAAGCACTTGAGGCCAGAAGGAGAGGATCACTGAGTGAAGAAGCACCTCAGTTTACATTGTCGAGCTTGCAGTCAGATAGAGCAAGGGCCCATCAGTCCAGTCTCAGTTGTGCCCAGCACATTGTGCACTGGATGTTGTTGTAAAATCATGTGCCTAACACGCATCTGAAGCTTGTCTTGTCATCCAATTGCTATTGAGTTTATCGTTCTAGGGAATTTCCACGCTGTGAACAAGGGGTTAACATGAGATCGATTAGTGCAACTTTGCAGGATTAGTCTCGCATGAATGCACATCATTGCTTTATTTTCCTGATTCCCTGCATTGTCACTGTTATCTGCAGATGACCAAGAGAGACAGTGTCGCCAACACCTCCACCTGTCCATGGATCTGGTGACCTACATTTGCCACATTCTCCAGGAATTGGCATCATGGGGACTGGGAGGGCATCCATTGCCAGTGGCTCTGAAAATAATGGCTGCACTCAACATCTATGCCAGTGGCTCCTTCCATTGCTCCACTCGGGACTTCTGCAGGTTCTCGCGAGCATCCATGCACAAATGTATACATGAGGTTACAGATATCCTTTTCGCCAAGGCCCACAATTATGTCAACTCAATACAGATCAAGCAAGCCAGGATGCCAGTGTACTGGGCTTTGCTGAGATTTCCGGATTCCTACAAATGCAGGGTGCCAACAACCGCGCTCATGTGGCTATAAAAGATCCCTGGCAACAGGAACTCCAGGAAAGGATACCAATCACTCAATGTACAGCTGGTCTATGACCATAAGAACTTTATCATGCTAGATACCCAGGAAGCATCCATGACTCATGCACCTTGAGTACATCGCAGATCCCAGACATCTTCGAGGGACCACACAGGATCCAGGGCTGGCTCCTCAGAGACAAAGGGTACCCACAAAGGATGTGGCTGATGACGCCTGTGCGGCGGCCACGGAATCCTGCAGAGAGAAGGTACAATGAAGCTCATGCCACTACCTGAACATTAGTGGAGCAGACCATAGGAATCTTAAAGATGTGATTCTGATACCTGGACAGATTGGTGGAGCACACCAGTACAGCCCTCATAAGGTCTCATGGATCATTGTGGCTTGCTGAGCGCTGCACAATCTAGCACTGCAAAGTGCCAGATACCAACATGGAGGATCTGCACGCCTCCTTCGATGAGAAGGACATTGAAGGCAATGAGGGCGTTGAGTTCAAGGAAGCCAAGGCTGCAGGGTAAGAGGCCATAGCATAGGCCAACATGAACACCAGCGTTGCTATTCCCCTCGTTTCAACCATGCACTTCAATATGAGAGTGAATAGTTACATATCAGGCGCTCATTGTCCAATCCTTTGAAGGATGTTGAAGCCTCGGGAGCATGTGTCCTTGCTGAGGTGAGGTGCTAACTGGAGGAATGAGTTCCGGCATCAGACATCAGAAGGTGCTACCTCTTCAAGCGTCTCTCCAGCATCCAAGTACAACGGCAGCCTACAAGACTAGGAGATGTTCCACTGTCCTCAGCTGTATGTCTTCAATCTGACCAAACTCAAGAAAACCCATCTCCAGCAATGAGACAACGTATTCTGTGTAACCTCAATGGTGAAACAGATAGGTGACGCTTGAGCCAAGGCAGCCGAGGACGTTCTGCAGGTATGTATCTATTTAGAGGTGACTCAATCATCTGTGTCACCTTCTTCTCTATCACATTCACATCAGCACACTCAGTTAGGAATGCTGGCCTGCTTTTATCCTCACCTTAATTTGCATGTGGACCACCTGAAGATGGTGACATTCAACCACACATGCCAAACATTAAAATACCTCCTCTTTAAGACACACATTGTGCCTTCATGGCCAACCCTCCTGACCTTTGCAAACTCAAAGGCTCAGACACCATGAGGCCCTCAAGGTGACGAGTCATTGCAAATAAAGAGCAGACTTCAGCTTCAGTACATCCTCACTCCTATCCCATTGCTCCCCTCAACATTGTCTAAAGCTACAATGTGCACTTCCAGAGCATGCTCAAAGGCTCTGCTGACCATCAAAAATCACCATTTGCAATTAGCATCACATGTCTCGCGAGCGTTTAGTTGATGGAACGCACAGTGCTGCATACCAACATCGTGACGAGAGCCTTTTGGCCGCAATACAGGCATTTACAGGTTGAGAAACGCTCAAGGTTGTAGGTTCAAGGACAGTAATGTGAGATGGGCAGTGCTTCGGCACCTTGAGGTGGCAAGGTGCTCCCACTTATTGGTGAGCTTAGCAGATGTATACTCGGAAAGTCAGAAACGGAGATGGCAGACAGGAGCGCACATGAGCTCTGAGTATGGTTTCATAGAATTAAAACCCTGTCAGATGACACAGAGCACATGGATTTACGCGATTTAGGACCCTTCTCCATGCGCTAACATATCTCTCCTTTTACACTACTCCTTCACCTTGGCAACTATCATCAATTGTCATAAAAACCCATCTGGTTCACTAAAGTCCTTTAGGGAAGGAAACCTGCTGTCCTTACCTAGTCTGGCCTACATGTGACTCCAGACCCACAGCAATGTGATTGACTCTTAACTGCCCTCTGAAATGGCCAAGCAAGCCACTCAGTTCAAGTAGCAATTAGGGATGGGCAACATATGCTGGCCTTGCCAGTGACAGCCATATCTTATGAAAGAATAAACCTTTCAGGAATGGAGACAAGATTGCAAAAGACCTTTACCTCAATCTTACACAGCCAAAATAAACATACGATCCTGCAAAGCATGTGAACGAGGTTCCTTCCACAAGCACTCTTAACATTAAGGTTGAGGCATCACTGATGTCAAGAATAATCTGAAAAAGAGGCACATACTGTGGTGTTATGGAAATACACAACATGGACGAGGGGCCCATGATAGTGACATCTGCAGTAAGTGGGGGAGGCACCATGGCATCACACCTGATTGACAGCAACACAGCTAATCATAAAAAGGAGGCATACACAAGAGATGTGAAATGGGTGCAATTCTATTTACAGTTGTGAACATTATATACATATGAATATCCGTGCCACTATTGTGCCCCTAAATTTTTTTAACTTTCTCAACCTTACCGTAACGCCTAGGTGCATTCCTGACACCCACAGCGGAGGTGGAGGCATCCTGCTGACTGCTGCACCCTGTTGTCTGTGATGACTTTGGTGGGTGTCCTCTAGAGGGCTAAGACCTGGAGGGTCCCAGCCTGCTTTGGGTGCCCTGCTTTTGGGGAGGTGCCTCCTCCTCGGCCTGTGGAGCTGGAGGTGATGGAGTCACAGGAAGAGGGAATTGGGATCAGCCTGACAGTCCTGGGGTCACCTGGGTAGGTGTTCCCGAGGTGTCCAGCTGCTAGTCCTTCTTCCTATGGGTGCCCGAGGGCCCCTGGCTGACTCCTTCAGGAGAATAGACAACTGGAGTGAGATCTAGGTGCCCCACCCCCCTCTCGCGTAGCCACCAATGGCTACAGCAATTGAGCACTGCCCCTGCAGCAGTGCAGGACCGATGTCCTGGACCAAGGTCTCCATGGTGGCCGACATCCTACCAGTGTTGACCTCGGTGCATTGGCATGCCAGCGCTATCACCTCAGACTGAAAGTGGATGGACTCTTCCATCGTCTGTTGTAATCTGAGGAATGTAGCTGACATCCCTTCCTGATGTTCCTGTGATTGTCACTGCAGCTCCACCAACTGAGTTAGGACCGAGTCTGGAGGCTCATCATCTGACTCGGACTTTGCAGATTCCTGGCTTCCAACAATCCTCTGAGTGCCGGTGACCTCAGATGTCCCTGCCTCCGCTTCCTATGCACCAGATTGTGTGCTGTGCTCACCAGATTGTGACCCCGAGGCTGCTCTAGAACAAGGCTTACTAAGGTGTGTGTCTCTGTGCTGCTGGAGGGTTTGGGTGAGCACTGTGATGTGTGTTCAACGGTGCTGTCCTCAGGTTCCTCATCTGAGGTGTCGTCAGGCCTCGAGCTAAGGGCCTGGCTGGTTGGGGACCTCAGGCGCTTGTCTAAGAAAGGAAATAGAAATAAATAGTGCATGCCAGGTGAGACGAAAACAGGAAAATGCACTCAGTATAGTTTTCTGAAGGATGACCTGGTGCAAGACCCTCATGTGGGTGTGTGCTGCCGACCTCACCGTCGCTGCAGGTACAGTCCACATCCAACTTGATGGCTCTGTCCTTGAAGCCATTGAGGACTTTGAGTTCCGGCATTCCACCCCTCGTCTGGGACCTCTACTTGTGTGCGAGCTTTTCCTGCATAAAGACAGATGGAGATTGAGAGTAGGATTCATGCCAGGGCAGATGACAAGGATGCCTGCCATGTGTGGGTGGTGAGTGGAGCCATGCATAGGATGAGGATGCAAACTGCAGAGGATATGAGGCCAGATGGAGATGTGAGGGTGTGCGTGAGAGAGTGAGTGGTGATGTCCCTTGAGCTGGCAGTGTGTGAGATGCCAGTTAATGTCTGATGGGCTGGTGAGTATGTGAGTTGAGAGTGATGAGATGGTTGACTGGCAGCACAGATGAGATCATTCAACCTCTTACTGCACTGGGTGGCTGACTTCTTCTGTGCTGCGTGGGCACTGACCACTGCTGCCACCGCCTGCCAAACCAGAATGGTGAAGTCGGTGGACCTCCTCTGGCCATCAGAGGGGTAGAGGATATCGCGGTGGGCCTTGACTGTGTCCAGCAAACATTCCATTGAGGCATCATTGAATTTTGGAGCAGCATACGTTTTCTGTTTGGGAGCCAAGTATTCCGTGGAGCAGTTCTGGGTTGCAGACATTAAAAAAGCTGTGCCACGGGTGCTGTTTAAATTTGGTTCCTGGAGTGAGGAAGCGGTGAGCTCACGGTGGGGCGGGCGAATCAGAGGCTGCCCGCCCCCGATCCGGCATATTCCTATATATGCATAATTAATGCGTAAGCAGACGATACGGCGTAAAAACCCCACCATTGCAGCCGGCAGGTAAAATGCAGTTTCTCACGCCTGCCGCCACACTTAGTGTACTGAGGGGGAAATCCTGCCCAGGCAGTGACACAGGGTGAAGGATTACAGTTCCTAAAATAAATGATTTATAGGCAGAGTGACTAAACATTTTAATTCTATATAAATAGAATTCTATCTTGGTTTGCCAGCTTTACTGCCCTGTAATTCTTCCAGTGTGAGGTGCCTCTGTAAGGATTAGCAGTATACTTGCTCCTGATTTATTAGTGTGGCTCCTGATCATTTACTGCCCTTGCACCTCCACACATTCCAATAAGGGTCCAACTTACTGGCTGATTTTACCTCGACATTACCAGAAGGCACTGGGGCCAATTGTAGCCTCTTCTATTCTTGTAAATGGGATCATCATCCAAAACTCATATCCTAACTTGCATCAAATCCATTCCACCTATCATCCCTGTGTTCCCTGACCTACGCTGGCACCCAGTCCACCAATGCCTCAATTTGAATATTCAAATTCTCATGTTCAAATTCTCCGTACCTCACTGTTCCCTATCTCCATAACCTCCTCCAGCCCTGCAATCCCCTGCCCCAACCCCAAAATCTCTGCGCTTTTTCAATTTTGACCTCTTGCACATCCTCAATGTTATTCTCTCCATAATTGACAAGAGTAGCTTCAGTTTCCTAGGCTCTAAACTCTGGAATGCCCTCCCTAGACTTTTTTTTTCTCTACTGCTCATTCCTCCTATAAGGCGTTCCTTAAAACCTACCTCTTGGATTAAGCTTTTGGGCACCTGACCTACACTTCTCAAGTAACTTGGTGTCAGATTTTGTCTGATAATTGCACCTGTGAAGCACCTTGGGACACTTTACTACATTAAAGGTGCTATATAAATGCAAATGGTTATTGCACTGACTCTGTAGGTTTTGAAACATGTACAGGTCAGTATGTTCAGTCGCATATCAGACTCCTACTGGGATTCAATTGTAACCAGGAAAAGCACCATGCCTTACCTTTCACATTCTCTAGATTCTGACTTTGTTTCGCTGTTCCTGTTCACATCAGTGGAATAAAGGGGAAAGAGCCCTCCAAGTATGTAGTCACCAGCAGCCTGGAACCACCTGACGGGGTCTCTCTGGGGTCCAGACACTGAGATATCACACCATGCATTTGGAATGAAACAAAAAACCACCCAGAAGTGAAGGTGAAACATGTTAACGAAAGGACGAGTCGGTGAAACAAATGAGACAAGTACGCGAGTCCAGCATTTGTGTGCCAGACTCAGGTCATAGACTTCGCTCACATACTATTTGCAAAGGAAATCAACAACATCGCATACATATTGCGGAAACATTAAACGTCTGAGTGACAGGCTGTACATCCGATACTTACAGACTCCTTATCCAATCGTTAACCTCTCACAGTCTCTTTATCCAAACATTTACCTACCTTTTCCTCTGTTCAGACCCTATCACACCTGCTGTGTATTTCCAACAGCTTCTGTTATTGTTGGACATCCTATTTGTTCTTTATGCATTATTTAGGCAGAAATTGATGGGGGTATTTGTGAGTAAGGAGTGTTGTTAGTTTGTTGATTCCTGTGGCCTGAACAGCCCAATGATGTTTGTTTTCCAACAGATGGTTTGCTCTGCCCATTTCCAATCCCCATTCCCCATCCATAACCCCAGCTGCCAGGCTCCTCTTGCTTCCTATTTTCCATCCAGGGGACCTCATCCCAGGGTCCAGCGAAGATTACTTGTGGCTCCCTGTCTTTATCATGCAAACGATTTAAAGTAAATTTGATGCCAATCCCTGAACACATTGTCCAGAATTTTACCTTCCAGGCCCAAGTCACTAATCGATATCATTTTACTCCCCATCCCTACACGCAACATGAGCAATTGGCCCCAGGGACCCATGGTTATCAATCCGGCACTGTGTTGTTAAGAAGACAGCATCCAGTCTCAGCAGATGTGTTCCACTTGGCTCATTAGTAACAGACAAGAGGTAAAACAAGAGCTGGTATGACCACCAACATTCATCAGCATTCTATCAGCTTCAGTGACCGTTTACCAGCCTCTCAGTGACTAACAACCTCACAGTGATAGTCTAACAAACTCATAATGACAGTCTACCAACCTCACAGTGACAGACTACTAACTTCACAATGACAGTCCACCAACTACACAGTGACAGTTTTAATAACTTCATAGTGACAAATACTAACCTCACGGTGACAATTTCCCAACCACACAGTGAGATTCTACCAACCTCACGGTTACTGTCTCCCAACCACACAGGTTCTACCAACCTCATGGTTACTGTCTCCCAACCACACACTGAGATTCTACCAAACTCACAGTGACAGTCTCCCAACCACACAATGAAAGTCTACCAACCTCACGGTGACAGTCCCCCAACTTAAGCATAAGCAGGATGCACATGGAGCATGACATACACATGTGTTTGCTGAGGATACCTCCATGTCTTGATAGAATTATTGCTCAACATCAGCAACAGGTTTCACATTAAGTAAAACAAAAATAATAAATATATATGTTGTATAATTAATTATTATAAAATAAAATGCTTGTGTTGCAATACAGGGGTTGGATGAATTTTTAATAATATGACAGGGAGCATTGAAGGGCCTCAGAGGGCCACCCTGTCCCTTCCCCTTATCTCTCCACATTCACATCTCCCAACCCCCACTGACATTCCCTCACCCTTTCTATTCCCCCTCCCCATATCACAACCCTCAAACACCATACCTATCCCACCTCCCATCCAATTCCCATCCCATCCCCCACTTCCCTCATCCAAATCCCCTCTCCGATATCTCCAACCCCTTCCACCATGAGAACAATGATCAAGAAAAACCTCTTCACACACACAGTTGTGAGGCTGTAGAATTCACTTCTAGGTTTAATGGTTGATGCAGAAATTGTGTCAACATTTGAGATTAGTTTGGATAGATGGATGAAGGAAAAGGGATGGAAGGAAATGGGAATATGGCAGGCAATTGTTATTAAAACTATTTACTAGAGTATGGAGACAGTTGGTACTTACACACGTCACAGAGTTTTTGATATTTTCCTCGTTCTGTCAACCCAACTGCATTAGTGAAAAAAATTAAATTTTTGAATAGAATAAACAGGAGGTAAAAGAATTACAATTCAGACTCCCCTGGCTCCTCATTGTTTTCATTGCACATTGCAATCCCATAAGTGAACCAATGCTACCTGTGACGGAAACTTCCAGCTTACTCAGGCAGTGAATAGCAGTGATGTGCCCTGGGTTACACACCAGAATTATATTGGTTGCCTGTCATACATTCTTGAGCATTTTCATATCCCTCAGCAGTCACTTGTGGTAACACTCTCACTTCTGAGTCTGAAGATTGTGAGTTTATGTATTGCTCCAGAGAATTGAGTCCATTATCCAGTCTGATATTTCAGTGAACTAATGAAAGAGTGTTGCACTGTCAGTGGTGCCATCTTTTGGATGCAATGTTAAACTGAGATCCTTTCTGTCCTCACAGATGGGGATGTTCGCTGATGATTGCACAATGTGTAGCACCATTTGTGACTCCTCAGATACTAAAGCAGTCCATGTCCAAATGCAGCAAGACCTGAACAATATCCAGGCTTGGGCTGACAAGTGGCAAGTAACATTCGTGCCATGCAAGTGCCAGGCAATGACCATCTCCAACAAGAGAGAATCTAACCATTGCCCCTTGGTATTACCATCACTGAATCCCCCACTATCAACATCCTGGGGGTTAACATTGATCAGAAACTGAACTGGACCAGCTGTATAAATACTGTGGCTACAACAGCAGATCAGAGGCTTGGAATCCTGCGACGAGTAACTCACCTCCTGACTCCCCAAAGCCTGTCCACCATCTACAAGGCATAAGTCACGAGTGTGATGGAATACTCCCCACATGCCTGGATGAGTGTAGCTCCCACAACAGTCAAGAAGTTTGACACTGTCCAGGACAAAGCAGCCCGCTTGATTGGCACCACGTCCACAAACATTCATTCCCTTCACCACTGACGCATAGTAGCAGCAGTGTGTACCATCTACAAGATGCACTGCAGGAATTCACTAAGGCTCCTTAAACAGCATCTTCCAAACCACTACCATCTAGAAGGTTAAGGGCAGCAGATGGATGGGAACACCACCACCTGAAAGTTCCCCTCCAGGTCACTCACCATGCTGACTTGGAAATATATCACCGTTCCTTCACTGTTGCTGGGTCAAAATCCTGGAAGTCCCTCCCTAACAGTACTCTGGGTGTACCTACACCACATGGACTGCAGCGGTTCAAGAAGGCAGCTCACCAACACCTTCTCAAGGGCAACACGGGATGGCCCAGCCAGCGAAGCCCACATCCCGGGAATGAATAATAATTTTTAAAAATCCCAAGCCATTACTTTGAAGAGGCACAGGGGAGGTCTTCCAGTGTCCCAGCCAATATTTATCTCACTATCAGCGTCACTGAAACAGTTTAGTTATTTATTTATCTCTTTGCTGCATGCTAGATCTTGCTGTGTGCAAATTGGCTAATGTGTTTCACTATGACAGTTGCTACAATTCAAAACTATTCTAAAAGCTGTAAAGTGCTTTGGGATGTCCTCAGGTCGTGAAAGCACTATTAATCCTAGTTCCTTGTTCCTATACATGGAAAAACACCACAATGTTGAACCATTATAAATAAATTAAAACTATAAAATCAGAATAAGCTAACAGATAAGCAGGAATTGGAAAATAACAGTTGGCCATTGGGTTCTCACAATATCAGCCACCACAGCCAGCTCGTGGACTTTTCTGAGCCTAGTATCTGCCATTTACCAATGTGGTACTGTAATTGATGGAGACTGTAAAGGAAACATAACTATGGCTGCACTTAATGCAGGAGTGTTTGATGGGACAGTGCAGAGGGAGCTTTACTCTATTTCTCATCCATGCTGTAGCTGTTCTGGCAGTGTTTGATCAGACAGTATGGAGGGAGCTTTACTTAATATCTAACCCGTGCTGTAGCTGCTCTGGTAGTATTTGATCAGACAGTGTAGAGGGAGCTTTACTTTGTATCTAACCTGTGCTGTAGATGCTCTGGCAGTGTTTGATCAGACAGTGTAGAGGAAGCTTTAATCTGTATCGAATCTGCGCTGTAGCTGCTCTGGCAGTGTATTATAGGATACTGTAGAAGGAGCTTTATTTTGTATTCAACCCATGCTGTACCTCAACCAGGAATGTTTGCTGGGACAGTCTATATATAAACAGGAATAGATCATTCAACTCCTTGATCCTTTTTACCAGTTACATAAATCATAGCTCATCTGTACCTTAACTTAATTTACCTACAATTGCTCCATATCCCTGGATAACCTTACCTTTCATAGTTGGACCAGCCCCCATCCTTCTAAACTCAAGGAATACCATCCCCCAGATTTATGTAGTCTTTCTTCATAATATAACCTCTTTAACCCCGGTATCTTTCTGGTGAATTTGTGCTGCATTCCCTCCAAGGGCAATATAAATTCCCGAGGTTCAGTGTCCAAAACTGAGCACAGTATCCCAGATGAGGTTTGACCAAGGCTCTGTAGAACTGAAACATAACTTTCTCCTCTTGCATTCCAACACCCTTGAGATAAACACTAACATTCCATTAGTCTAGGGGATCTTAGTACAAATTGTAATAAAAAGGAATCTCATTGTCAGTCCCAGAATGCTTCAATGGACCATGAGGTAAAAAAAAATCAAGTTTATTTTGAACACCTGTGAATATCATTGCTGCATCAGATTGCTTCATTTGCATGTCCTGTCTTGTTTGCATGTAAGCTACTGGACCATGTAAATACATTCAGATGCTGTAATTTTTAACCGAAACAGCATCTCAGATTTACTCTGCCCTGTCCTTTGCTCAGCCACATATTACCAGTACAATTTTACGCTTTGTGATTTATTTTGTCACTCTTTAGGTTATTCTGGCCCCCATGGCATATCCCAATCCCTGTTCTAGAATGCACACCACTAACCTTCCACCAGCTGCCCAGTGGAAGGTGCTGATTCCTTCTGGAACAAGTATCTCACCTTCACTAAGCAGCTGATGGAAACTGTCATGCTGGGAATCGTTCAATCACATAATCTTAGTCATGCACTAACTGTAACATACGCATGACTTGGTTGTTCATGAGCTGACCCAGTGAGGAGATTAAAATTCCAATTTTAAAAGAGAAACTAAGCATTTTTTGAAACAGTTTGAGAAGGTAAATAATGAAAAATTATTACCACTGCTTATAAATGTAAGGTTATTCATTCTCAGGATATGTGCAATGCTGGCAATGCTAGCATTGGTTACCCTGGGAAGGTCTTGACCACTTCAGAAGGCAAACCAAATGCAGGTGAACCTTTCTCTATTAATATCCATTATCCCACACCCCCATTACCCATTGAGCGTCCTGACCAAGATGCAGTGGGGGCCTCCCGAGAAGGTATGTAGATGACAAGAAAGGACAGAACTGGTTCCTTGTGAGTCCACCCACGAAAATGTCAATCTATATCAAATTCTTTGTCTAGGCTCAGACTGCAAGAGCACTATGACTATCTCATGGGACCTAAGACTTGAATCATTACCTTTCAGATACAAAGTAGATGGCAAAGAAAACTGGAGGCAAAATAACTCACATAGAACAATTTTTGCTCAATACTAGAATTTCTTGGCTTCTACAATATAATCGGATAGTCACCACAATGTACGCTATACATCGCACAGTACTCAGGGTCTCTAAAGCTACAGTCTGCAGTAGCTTGGTGTGCCGACCCCCTCCCAGATCACAATGTTCTCATTCCACATCCTTCATTGTTGAAGTTTGCAGAACAGAAATGTGAAAGCATTCAATTGTATTGTGTTGTAACAGAACATCTGAGCGTGAAATAGGCCCCAAGGATTGTGAAGGAACTGAGAAGTTGGGTGGTGGATGCATTTTTCTTGCTCTGTCAGGTAGTTTGGGATGAAGCAAATCCAGGTGGTGAGGTAAAAGAGCATGGAGACTCTTGTCTCTTTGACCAGGTTGCAGGTTTAAGCTGGGTTCTGGATTAGAAAGGTACACATGAAACAGGCCAGTGTCTGTAGGCCAATGTACCCCAACATTCAGAACATCAGCTCTGAATCACACTTACAAAAGAGGACAAGAGTATCTCCAGCAGTGCCTGTCGTCTTCATCAGAAAGTCTATGTTCAGCAAGTTTGCAACAAATGGCACCCCCATTCTGCTGCTGATGCCACAGGGAACCCGCAAGCCAACTGGAAAATTCCAGCCAGCCCCTGGTAATTGGCCTTCAACTTACCTGAATTGGCTAACCGTTGCTTGCAGTTGGGTAATCCCCTTCCCCACCCCCCACCCCAATCCTGCATCTGGGAAATTGGCTCATGAGCACAATAGTGCAAGCAAACTGGCATGCCAGCCAGCGGCGTGAAATTATGTGCCCGCCTGCCTCTGTTCTCAACCCTGTTTCGCGGCAGAAATTCTGCCTTTACTCTCTCACCATCTATGCACCTTTTAAAATTCATTCTCCATGTACCATTCTCTGCTAGTGGTGCTTACTTCAGATTCATGGTATGCCACCCAAGTGATCATTCTTCATGGGTGTGCCCTATTTTTGAGTTTGAAACTGTTATGCTGAGGGTAATGCACTGCATTTTCACAGCTATTTGAGGGTATTGTCTGATAATGCATAGTATAGTAGGAGAAAAATAACAATATAAAATTTTGATGCTGCATTAGATGCTACATAAACAGTAGGTGTCAGGTTAATGTAGTTTAAGAAACATCAAAGGGTTCATGTCAAAATTATTGCTAGTTTGGAGACAACATGTTGAGATTATTGGTGTTTTTGGGTAAAGTTTGGTTTTTCTAATTGTGCAAAATTTTGTTATGGTCTCCACAAACGACACTCAATCCAGTGAGAAAGAAGTGAATGTGGTGCAGTATCGCCATCTACTGGGGCAGTAGCAAAGATTGCATGAAGATAATTAAAAAATGAAAATGCTGGGAATATTCATTAACTCCCCACATAAGGGCCTCAATTGGCAGTGGGTGGGAAGGCTGTCACTGGCTTTCCCACCACGCACTTAAGCAGGGTGAGGCAGGAGAGTGGCAGGGTCCCCACCCACCACCCTCCTGCCTGATTAAATGCCGCTTTCACCACCGAACTCACCACGGGGGAGGGCACAAGACTCCGCCCAATGTTTCAAGCCTGTTCCTTTCATCAGAACTGGGAAAAGTTAGAAATGTGATAGGTTTTGAGCGAGTGGAGAGCAAAAGATATTAAATGACATAACCGCTCCTTTTGACTTTACAGCATGAAACCTTTTGTCATTTACTGTATCTGTGAAGACCCTCTTTATCATATCTTGGAGTTTTGTCAGCTTTCTGGGAGTAACTGGAACCAGTGCAGAGCAGTCAGGCTGAAAAATTAGAGCTGAACACAGTGGGCGGAATTTTCCCATCCCGCTTGTGAGTTTCGTGGCGGGTGGGAGCGGAGAATCCAGCAGCTGGCAAAAAGTCAGAAATCCGCCAGCATGAAAACAACTTGCAATTCTCTCGACGCTGGGTTTATGGCGGGTCGGATATCTCACCGACTGGTGGCATGAACGTTATTTGCATTGATTAACATGTCATGAATGCTCATTAAAACAGCTGCTCGCCGGAATCTTATCAGGCCTTCCAATCTTGCGCCATGCGAGCGGGAAATTACGTTAGCCTCAAACCCGATTGATAAGGAGTGGCATGCACAAGTCGGACCTCAATTCACTGGTAACATCGAGGTGAGCGGAACATGCATAGCTGCGCCATAGCACTGTGCCAATCTTTTTGCGAAGAACACCACACTGTTGGAAGGCTGTGGAATGGCAGTCAGTGGGGAGGGCAAACCCGAGGGGGGCAACGGGGAGGGAAGGCTGTGGAATGGCAGAAGGGGGAAGGGTGAACATGAGGGGGGCCTTTCTGGGTCGCCCTCTAACCTCTTTTTGCTGCAGGACTGAGCAGGAGTCTGCCTAGAAAGAAAGGAGGAAGACCTCCTTGCGACGAAAGGCACTGAAAGCCAATGCTTCATTAGCACTGTTAAAGGCCTACTCAGAACTCAGTGGCTTCAGATCACAGTCAAGAGTAACACATGGGAGTGTTGAATTTGTGAATGCAGGCAATGGTGAAGGAGGCACAGCTGTATCATATATGTCATTCCATCAATGAAGGCCTGTCATGTGTTCACCAGATTTGACACCACTAACAGGCCAAAGGGCATCCACTCATTGACCATGAGCAACTGATTGGTCATTAATATGCCACATCAAAAATCTACATCTGTGTCCCACCAACGTGTGTATCTCTGACACAAAAACAGATTACCTGGAAAAACTCAGCAGGTCTGGCAGCATCGGTGGAGAAGAAATCAGTTAACGTTTCGAGCCTTCACGACCCTTTGGCAGAACTGAAGCATAGTTAGGAGAAAGGAGAAATATAAGCTGGTTTAAGGTGGGGGGGCTGAATCAGGGATACTGTGTATCTCTGAGCTGGTGTAGGGTGCTTGTGGGTGCCGTGACAGTTTTTCTGGAGCTTCCTCTTCAGATGTAGTCTGGGGCCTTGCACTGGTGCTGGACTGGCTTGGGGGTCTCGATCTGCTGGTGCCTAGAAAATAGAAAATAAAGTTTCAGTTAATGAGCATGACCTAGACAAGTCTGCATGTGACTCACCGTGATTGTCAGGATTTGATGGAGTGATGGAGCTATGATCCATACTAGGTTGCTGGTGCAGTCGACCTTCCCTTCCCCACGGGAGCAATCCCTGCCCTCCCCAGCCAGCTCAGTTGCAGCCTCCTCAAACTCACTGAGGGCAATGATGTAGGTTGTGCCTCCCCTGGTCTGCGCTCTCTCGCACCTTTTGTGCGCCATCTTGGCCTGTCTAAAGAAGAAAGAAAGGTTGTGTTGCTATGTATCCCCTGCTAATGGTTGCATGAGATTCCCGAAGGGAGTAGCTATTTGAGTGCACGATGCCATGATGAGAGTTTGATATTGGAGGGAGTTGAAGGATGACTTACCCTGGTGGAGCGGATGAGATCATTCATCCTCTTCCTGCACTGGATGGCATTTCAGGCGTGGTTGCCAGCTGCACTGACCTGCTCTGCGATGGCTTCCCAGGCCAGAAAGGTGAGGCTGCTGCGTTTCCTGCAGCCATCCCTGGGATAAAGCATTTGTCTGTGCACCTGCACCCCACTGATGAAGGCCTGGTGGGTGAAGTGGGGTGCTGCCTTCTTTTTCAGGCTCTCAGCCTTCTTCTTCTGGCTGCAGGACATCTCTGGTGGGCTGGAGAGAGTGAGACTATGTGTTGGACTGGCCTTTAAATATGGCGTCGGACCTTCAGACATGCCAGCTGATACTCTTTCGAGTTATCAACAGTCACAGATTGCAACTCTTTCGAGTACAATCACAGTTCTTGGTTTCCGGGAGTGGGACATGAACCCACAACCCTCTGATTCAAAGGCGAGGGTGCTATGAACTGAGCCACAGCTGACACCTGGCGGACGGACGAATCAGCTCCCGGTCCGCCAGGTGATTCAGACCAATGCACACCTTTGTGTAATTAATGACCCTCCACGTGCGCAATGAGGTTCCAGTTCTTGCCATTCCGGCCAGTGGGGTGGGAGCTGCCAAACTGCCTGCCACCCCACTTGGTCTCATTAATGGAAAATTCCACCCAGTCAGAGGTAGGGAGTGAGCTAGTTGATGAGCATCCTTGCGCAAACCCAGTGAGTCAGCAGTTCCCAAGAACAAAGCATAAAGAGTGAAAGAAAAGACAAACTGACACACTTTTGAGAACTGACCAATAAATTCTGGAAGGTTCCTGCTGGATAGTTCACACACTCATTGCAGCAGGAACAAAGCCCCTTCCTCTTCACCTTCCCTGAGCTGCAGCACTTGGAACAAGGGGAGATCAGGCTCCTTGGGGAAGCAAGCATGGTGGTTAATGCAATATTCCGAATCCAAGAGAGAGATATGAATGAATCAGAGTGTAGCTGAATAAGTTCCATTCTCAGTCAGTGCCAATGGTTGCCATTGTTGAGAATGGTGAGTCACCAAGAGGCAATTTGTTTTTCTCATTTTATTCATTTATGACTGATCCCCTACTTCAATTACACCTTCCTGCACTACTCCTATATCCCTTGATTCCCTTAGTGTCCAAAAATCTGTTGATATCTGCCTTGACTAAACTCAACAACTGAGCATTCACTGCTCCCTGCAGTAGACAATTCCAAAGGTTCACAACCCTTTGGGTGAAGAAATTTCTCATCTCAGTGTTAAATAGCTGACCCCTTATTCTGAGATTGTGACCTCTATTTCCAGCCTTCCAAGCACCTATCCTGTCAAGCCCCTAAATAATTTTATGTTTCAATGCGATCATCTCTCATTCTCCTAAACTCTAAAGGACTACAGACCTAAACTACTCAATTTCTCTTCGTAGGCTGAACTCCTCACCCTAGGCTAGTGGACCTGCTTTTGTGCTTCCTCTAAGGAAACTATATCCTTCCTTAGGTAAGGAGACCAGAACTGTACACTATACTCCAAGTGTGGTTGCAACAAGGCCCTATATAATTGAAGAAAGACTTCACACTTATACTCCAATCCTTTTGTAATTGCTTGCTGTACCTACATGTTAACCTTCCATGATTCTTGTATGACACCCAGATCCCTTTGAATATATGATTTCGCAGTCTCTCCCCATTTAAAAAATACTCTACTTTTCAAATATTTCCTATCAAAATGATAACTTCACATTTCTCCACATTATATTACATTTTTCAGGTTCTTGCCCACTCAATCAACATGTCTAACTCCTTCTGCAGTCTCTTCGTGTCCTCCTCACTGTTGACTCCTTCATCTAAGTCATTGATATAGATTGTAAGTATCTGAGGCCCAAGTACTAATCCTTGCAGTAACCCACTAGTTACAGCCTGCCATGATCTATTTATTCATACTCTGTTTTCTGTCTGTTAACCAATCCTTATCCATAAAAATATAATGCCCTAATCCAATGAACCCTAATTTTGTGTAATAATCTCTTGTGTAGCATGTTACTGAATGTATTTTGAAAATTCAAATATACTATGTTCACTGATTTTCTTTCATCCACCCTACTAGTTACATCCTCAAAAAGCCCTAACAGATTTGCCAAATACGATTTCCTTTCATAAATTTTTGTTGACTCAGCCCAATTTTATAATGATTTTCTACGTGACCTGTTATCACATCCCTCAGAATAGGTTCTAGCATTTTCCCTACTACTGATATCAGGCTAACTGGCCTATAGTTCCTTTTTTTCTCTCTTCCTCTTTGAATAGAGGGATTATGTTTACTACTTTCCAATCCAGGAGGACTGTCCTAGAATCTAGTGAAATCTAGAAGATCAAAACCAATGCATCCACCATCTCTATAGTTACCTCTTTAAAACCTTAGAATGAACCCCATCAGGCCCAAAGGATTCATGGGCTTTTAGTCCCATTAATTTCTCCAGTACTTTTTATTACAAACACTAATATTCTTAAGTCCCTAATTTTCCCTAGATCCTTGGTTTCCCATTACGTCTAGAACATCTTTTTTGTTTTCTGCCATGAAGACAGATACCACGTGTTCATTTATTGTCTCTGCCATTTCTAAATGGATGATAGTTGAGGTAATCAGGTGCACTCATGACACTGCAAGCTTGACACTCCAAACTGTGACAGTCATCCTGAGGAAATATTTATATTCAGTATAAAATTTGCTAACTGATATTTGCTTGGCGTTACCCTTGATAAATCAAGGATATGCTGCCTGTTAAGGACAGAATGTGATATCATGTGGTATTATCCTCCTGCTGTGCTGGAGCTCTGACCCATTACAGCAATAGAGTCAAATTGATAGGCTTGGGTCACTTAGTGTAACTATGTGGTTTGGTCATTCTTGTTAGTTTTGGCTCTAGGTCAGCAGTAAATCATTGGCTTTTATGAAGATAAGTTGCATACGTAAAAAACTGTGACACATGCACACATGATGACTTTTTCAAATATGGCACCAGTCAAACTCCCTTGGCCTTTTTTTTTATTACTCATTTATAGGATGTGGGTGATGCTGGTTAGGCCAGCATTTATTGCCCATCCATAATTGCCCTTGAAAAAGTAGTGGTGAGCTGCCTCCTTGAACTGCCACAGTCCCTGTGGTAGAGGTACACCCACAGTGCTGTCAGGAAGGGAGTTCCAGGATTTTGACTGAGTGACAGTGAAGGAATGATGATATATTTCCAAGTCAGGATGGTGAATGGCTTGGCGGGGAGCTTCCAGATGGTAGTTGTTCCCATGTATCTGCTGCCCTTGTCCTTCTAGATGGTAGCAGCCATGGTTTTGGAAGGTGCTACCGAAGGAGCTTTGGTGAGTTTCTGCAGCGCATCTTGTAGATGGTACACACTGCTGCCGCTGTTCATCGGTGGTGGAGGGAGCAAATGTTTGTAGAAGAATGTTTGCCAATCAAGTGGGTTGCTTTGTCCTGGATGGTGTCAAGCTTCTTGAGTGTTGGAGCTGCACTCATCCAGGCAAGTGGGGAGTAATCCATTACACTCCTGACTTGTGCTTTGAAGATGGTAGACAGGCTTTGGAGAGTCAGGTGAGTTACTTTCAGCAGGATTCTGAGCCTCTGACCTGCTATTGAGGCCACAATATTTATGTGGCTAGTCCAGTTCAGTTTCTGGTCAATGGTAACCCCCTGGATGTTGATAGTGGGAGATTCAGCGATGGTAATGCCATTGAATGTCAAGGGGTAGTAGCTAGATTCTCTCATGTTGGAGATGGTCATTGTCTGGCACTTGTATAGCACAAATGTTACTTGACATTTGCCAGCCCAAGCCTGGATATTGTCCAGGTCTTGCTGCATTTGGATATGGATTGTTTCAGTATCTGAGGAGTCAGGAATGGTCCTGAACATTGTGTAATCATTAGCGAACATCCCCATTTCTGACTTAATGATGGAAGGAAGATCATTGATGAAGCAGCTGAAGATGGTTGGGCCTAGGACACTACCCTGAGGAACTCCTGCAGTGATGTCCTGGAACTGAGCTGATTGACCTCCAACAGCCACAATCATCTTCCTTTGTGCTACTTATGACTCCAACCAGTGGAGTTTTCCCCCTGATTCCCATTGACTTCAGTTTTCTAGGATTCCTTGATGCCACACTTTTTCAAATTGATGTCAAGGGCAATCACTGTCGCCTCACCTCTGGAGTTCAGCTCTTTTGTCCATGTTTGAACCAAGGCTGTAATGAGGTCAGAAGCTAAGTGACCCTGGCAGAACCCATACTGAGCGCCAGTAAGCAGGTTATTGCTAAGCAAGTGCCGCTTGATTGCACTGTTGATGACCCCATCCATCACTTTACTGATGTTTGAGAGACTGTTGGGGCGGTAATTGGCTGGGTTGGATTCGTTCTGCTTTTTGTGGACAGGATGTACCTGGGGAATTTTCCTCCTTGCCGGGTAGATGCCAGTGTTGTAGCTGTACTGGAACAGCTTGGCTAGGAGCATAGCAAGTTCTGGAGCACAAGTCTTCAGTACTATTGCTGGAATATTGTCAGGGCCCATAGTCTTGCAAGTATCCAGTGCCTTCAGCCATTTCTTGAAATCACGTGGAGTGAATTGGATTGGCTAAAGACTGGCCTCTGTGATGCTGGGGGGGCTTCAGAGGAGGCCGAGATGGATCATCCACTCAGCACTTCCGGCTGAAGATTTTGCGAATGCTTCAGCCTTATCTTTTGTGCTGGGCTCCTCCATCATTGAGGGTAGGGATATTGGTGGAGCTTCCTCCTCCAGTGAGTTGTTTAATTGACCACCATTCATGACTGAATGTGGCAAGACTGCAGAGTTTAGATCTGATCTGTTAGTTGTGGAATCGCTTAGCTCTATCACTTGCTGCTTATGTTGTTTGGCACTTAAGTAGTCCTGTGTCGTAGCTTCACCAGGGTGACCCCTCATTTTTAGGTATGTCTGGTGCTGCTCTTGGCATGCCCTCCTGCACTTTTCCTTGAACCAGAATTGATCCCCTGGCTTGCCCTAATAGTAGAGTGGGGATATGCCAGGCCATGTGGTTACAGATTGTGGCTGAGTACGGTTCTGTTGCTGCTGATGGCCCACAGTGCTTCATGGATGCCCAGTCTTGAGTTACTAGATCTGTTCGAAATCTTTCCCATTTAGCACTGTGGTAGTGCCGCATAACATATTGGAGGATATCCTCAATATGAAGGCGGGACAATGTCCCCACAAGGACTGTGCAGCGGTTACTCCTACCGATACTGTCATGGACAGATGCATCTGTGGCAGGCATTGCTTATTGTGCATGACATGTCAGTTTGAACCTACTCACTTGGTGGAAACAAGACAGGTGGGCAGTTAAAAGTGAACAGATTACTTACTGCTCAGAACTCTTAACACCTCTGATATCAACCTGCAGGCGGATGAGGTGGTCACCTAAACCATATACCTGGTGCCCATTAATGAATAAATCAGCTAGTGTCCACTTAAAAGAATTCATTTTATTTTCAGTTAGAAGTTTACAGTTGCAAAGTCACACAGCAGGATTTAACAAATGTGCTGGACAGACTCTAAAACCAGCTAAAACAAGTGGCCATACAAGCACTAAAAACAGCTTCAGTTACTGAACCTCACATATGACACAGTTGCTGTTTGCTAAAAAAACATTTCCATGAGTGGGAATTGAGGGGAAACATCTGGATAGTTCCCATGGGAAACTAAAACACCCTGTTTGGAATTAAATGATGAGGTTTGTTTTCTATTGGTGCAGAATAAAGTATGTTGGAAGGCTGCAGTAAAAACTAGAGAACGTGACTGAGTAATAATTCGGGATGGGAAGGGACATGTATAATAATAGGTTAAGGGAAGCAATTTAATTTTCTGGGTTAAAGTCCATGAGTGGATGGGGCTGGTTCTCCCGCTGTCATCTGATCTCTTGGTTGTCTCATTTCATGTAGTGTGAAATATTCAGTTTTCACTTATCCTTACAACTTGAATTTTTGATGTGCCTTTGCATTTCTGAGAAAATTACACAGTATTGTATAGAATGTATAGCACAGAAACAGACCATTCAGTCCCAACAGGTTCATGCCACTGTTTACATGAACCTCCTCAGACCCCTTTTCATCTAACCCTATTAGATCGTATGCTCCTATTCCATTCTTCATTGCGTTTATCTAACATCCTCTTAAATGCATCTATGCTATTCACCTCAACTACTCCTTGTAGTAGAGTTCCACATTCTAATCACTCTCCAAGAGGTTTTTCCTGAATTCCTGAGTGGATTTATTAATGACTATCTTATATTCATGGCATCTAGTTTAGGCCTCCCCAACAGGTGGAAACATCTTTGCTATGTCTACCCTATCGAATTCCTTTATAATTTTAAAGATCTCTATCAGGTTACCCGTCAGACATCTCTTTTTTAGAGAAAAGAATGCAGCCTGTTCAATCTGTCCTGGCACGTATAATTTCTTGTTTCTCGTATCATTCTTTTAATTTTTTTTGCATCTCCTCCAGTGCCTATATTTTTATAACTTGGAGACCAGAACCATTCACAGCACTCCCAATTTATACAAGTTTAACATAGCTTCTCTGCTTTTCAATTCTATCCCTCTAGAAAGGTACCCCGGTGCTTAGTTGGCTCTTTTATGGCCTTGTTAAACTGTATGGCTACTTTTAGTGATTTGTGTGTCTGTTTCAAATATTTCAGACTATGGGCAGGATTTTACGAGTCGACAAGCGGGGGCGGGGCCCACTCGCCGACGCGTAAAATGACACTCGGTGGCGTCGGGGGTAACTCCCAACGTCACCACGCCCCATTTAAATTTTCAGGAAGGCCGGGGCGCAGTGAAATCAGCTGTGCGCCCGCCGACCTGTCAATGGCCAATTGAGGCCATTGACAGAGTCAATTATGTAATTAAAGGACCAGGAGCCCCGGCGTGAACTAGAAAAAGCATGAAACCTCATCCACAGGCGGGATGAGATTTCATGTAGCTTTTTAAAATTTTTAATAAAGTTTTTTTGAAAATTATGGACATGTCCCAATTCATGTGACATTGTCACATGAGGGGACATGTTAGGGAAATTTTATTTTTCTATTTTAAGGTTTTTTTTACATTTTCACCTGATCTCCCTGAGGCTGCACTTAGCCTCAGGGAGATGAGTGTGCTCTTTCGTGCGCATGCACTCTCGATTTTGGGATTCCCCTCCCCTTGCCCGCACAGGGAATGCATAGCGCTTCTATGCGGACGTCAAGCTGAGCGGGCCTTAATTGGCCCGCCCACGTAAAATGGCGCCACGCCTCCGATCGGGGGCGCCGATTGGAAGCATGCCCGCCCATCAACTTCCCTCCTGACAGGGGGAGAATTCAGCCCTATGATTTGCTTTTTTGGAATGCAGTGGCTGCTTAGGTATAACTCAACATGGCAGTTATTCTGCAGACCAAATGCCCATTTTACAAAGAACTGTTGTTAAATGGGATTAAAAGTAGCTTATTCAATAGAAAGCCAGCTATTTCTGGAACATAGATAGAATGAGAGACATGGATAGATGGTCACAGATAGAGGAAGTGAATCGCATAAAGGGAGTGACAGGGATTCTGAGAGAAACTTGAGTTTCCATGCTGCCCTGTATGTTTGAGGAAGAATCCCTCTCTTCTGACTGTCAGTGGTCTCAATGAAATGGGTTAGACAGTGTCAGCACAATTTTTGGTGATTTGAGTCTACAGCATAAGGATACATTTATTTCAGCACAGTCTTGGAACTTGTCACTGAAGGATATACCTCAGAGATATTGTTCTGGCAGTGTAGTGTGTAAGGTGCTGAGTGTAGAGTGCATGCTGAGTATTATTGGGTTTTATGAGCGGTGGGAACTTGATGCCAACAACAAGGTGTTAAAATTGGAAAAGCCTTCCATTTACCAGCACCCTCAATTTGCATCTTGAACACAAACATTCACCAATTCTTTTCAACACATTTTGTACAGGACCCATACTGCAGCAAACTGGCACTAGAGGATGGAACTTGATCACTGTGGCTCAGACTGTTTGAAGTGGGTGCTCAAGATTGCTGCTACAGTCCTGACTGGACCGGGGGTAGTGGAGAATGAAAATCGTCCATCTGACATGGGAAAGATGTGAAACCCTTGAGGATGGGCTGCACCTCAGTATCACTGCCACACACCTCCTAGCAGTCAGTGATAGAGAATGAGAAGCAGGACATGTAGCTCAGAAATGACCAGTGGGATCTAGCATTTTGGAGAGTGAAGGACAGAAAATGAGATGTGAAACTATCTATGTTCCTCTTCAAATCGGTGTTTCTCCCCTATCTTTGCCAATCCCTCTGTTCCAGCTCCCATCCTCTATCTGTTTCCCATCTCTCTCCCTGTCATATCTTTGAAACTAACAATTTTATATCATTGACATTCCTTCCTTGTTGAAATTTGCAGGCCATAAATTTGAAAATATTCAGGAGTGTTGTACTGTGGTTTAAACCAAATAACAAAACATTTTGGGATGAAATAAGCACTGATAATTGCAAAAGAACTGAGGAGTGAGGCAGAAACCTGAATGATGGGTGCATGTTTCTTGCTTACTGCCGGGTGAATTGGGATGAAGCAAAGCCAGATGGTAATATAGAGGAGCACGGAGACACTGATCTCTCGGGCCAGGTTGTAGGTTTGAGCTGGTGTCTGGATCAAAAAGGTACACATGAAACAAGCCAATGCCAGTAGGCCACTGTACCCCAACATTAGCCAGAACATTATCTCCGAATCACTCTTACAGAAGAGGACAAGAGCATCTTCAGAATTGCCTGTGGTCTTTATCAGAAAGTCACCATCTGTGTTTAGCCAAAAATAGCAAATGGCACCTTGCCCCCCAAGACTGACGCAGATGATGATGTACCAGCCATTGCATTTATATCTGTGCAACAAAGACTTAGTTAAGCCAGTGAGCTCAGTGCTGAGCAAGATTTGCATCGAGTTGACTAGGAGAGTTGAGATACAGATGGTGAGGCTGAAGGCAGTGACTGGCTGACGTGATTTGCAGGTGAGTTCAGAGGGTTCACCGAGGTACAACAATGTGCTGCAGCCTAAGAGAGCCAGTGAGGTTAAGGTGACCATGTTCATCTTCCCTCCAGTACCTTCCACAATCGGAGTGCTAGAATTCAGCAGAAAGACCACCATGACAGCTAATATCAGAGTGAGGTTGAGCACCATGAACAGGAGCATAGCCACACCAACAGGTGAGACCCAGGACAGGTACTGCAGGGTTTTCTTAAAGCAGAAAGTGCTATTTGGTGGCGACCACTCATCGGATTGGCAGTCATTGCATGAAAAGCCATCTGTAACAGAAAAGTCAAACAGTCACTTACAAAACATGGATGATGAAGAAATCCTTTTCATCTTATACTCAGCGATAATCCTACCCAATCCCCTTGATTAGATTATCCTCAGTAAAACGAAGTGAATGAGACCCTTCACTAACAGGAATCATACCTAGTGCAAAGGAAGATAGTTATGGTTTTGGAGCCCAATCATCTCAGCCTCAGGATCTTGCTACATGAGTTCCTCAGGACACTGTCCTAGGCCCAACCATCTTCATCTGTTTCATCAATTTCCTGCCCTCTATCATAAGATCAGAAAGAGGGATGTTTTCTGATGATTGCACAGTGTTCAGTTCTATTTGGAAGTCCTCAGATAATGAGCCAGTCCTTGCCCCGCATGTAACAAGATCTGCACAACAGTCAGGCTTGAGCCAGTAATATTCATGCTACACAAGTACCAGGCAATGACCATCTCCAACAAGAGAGTCTAACCACCTCTCCTAGACATTCAATGGCATAACCATCACCAAAACCTCACCATTAACATCCTGGGAGTCACCATTGATCAGAATTTTAACTGGACCAGACGCATAAATACCGTGGCTACAAGAGCAAGTCAGAGGCTGGGTATTCTGTGGCAAGTAACTCCGCAAAGCCTTTCAGTCATCTACAAGGCATTTGTTGGGACTGTGATTGAATACTCTACACTTGCCTGGATGAGTGCGCTGCAATAACACTTAAAAAGCCCAACACCATCCAGGACAGAGTAGCTCATTTGATTGGCACCCATCCACAAAGTAACTGCAGTGAGTAACATCTACATCATGGACTGCCAACAAGTTGCCTTGGCTTCTATGACAACACCTTGCAAACCTGTGATCTCTACCACCTAGAAGATCAAGGGTAGCAGGCACATGGGAACACTATCGGCAAGCTTCCCATCAAGCCATCCTGGCTTGGAAACTTGCATTCTGGTTGTAACTCACCCCTGTGTATCTGTTAATCTACATATCAATCTGCGGTCCTTCTATATTTGAACTTAAAATCATAGAAAGTTTACTTCACAGAAAGAGGCCACGTGACTCATTGTGACTGTGCCAGCTGAAAAACAAGTCACTCATCCTAATCCCACTTTCCAGCATTTGGTCTATAGCCCTGCAGATTACAGCATTTCAGGTGCATATCTAGACACCTTTTAAATAAGTTGAGGTTTCTGGCTCTACTACCCTTTCAGGCAGTGAATTCCAGATCCTTACAACCATCTGGGTGAAAAAGAATTGCTTTATCTCCCCTCTAATCCTTCTATCAATCACTTTAAATCTGTATGTCCTAGTCACTGACTTCTCTGCTAAAGTAACTAGACCCTTTCCATCAAAATTTTGTACATCTCAATCAAATCTCCCCTCTGTTCCAAGGAGAACAACCCCAGCCTATCCAATCCTTCCTCATAGCTGCAATTTTCCACTCCTAGCAACATCCTCATAAACCTCCTCTCTACCTTCTCTGGGTGCAATTACATCCTTTCTGTAGTGAGGTGGCCAAAATGGCACACAGTATTCAAGTTGTGGCCTAACTAATGTTTTACATAGTTCATAACTTCCCTGTTCTTATATTCTATGCCTTGGCCAATAAAGAAAAGAATTCCATATGCCTTCTTAACCACCTCATCAACCTGTTCTGCTACCCTCAGGGATCCGTGGGCATTCACTCCAAGGTCCCTCACATCCTCTACACCTTTCAGTATCCTCCCATTTATTGTGTATTCCCTTGCCTTGTTTGACCTCCCCAAATGCATCATCTCATACTTCTCTGGCTTGAATTCCATTTGCCATTTCTCTGCCCATTTGACCAGTCCATTTATATCTTCCTGCAGCCTACAGCTATCCTCCCCACTATCAACCACGTGGCCAATATTTGTATCATCCGCAAACTTCTTCATCATTCCCCACATTTTTGTTCAAATCATTAATATATACCACAAAAAGCAGAGGACCTAGTACTGAGCCTTGTGGAACCCCACTGGAAATAGCCTTCCAATCGCAAAAATACCCATGAACAATTACTCTTTGTTTCCTGCCACTGAGCCAATTTTGTATCCAAGACTTCTTGCTGTAATTAAAATATTACAGGGAAACGTCTGTTCTGATTCCTTTGCTTTGATTTAGTCCATTGCAGGGCAGTAGATAAGTATTCAGGCTCACCAGCCAAGTCCTGGAAGGTTCCTCCTGGACAATCTTCACATTCAAAGCAGCAGGAATAAAGGCTGATGGCAATTTTCTTCTGCCCCAGGCCACAGCTCTTGGAACAATAGGATGGAGGTACCTGTCGGTACAGGTAGTGTGCTTGTTAATTCCTTACTCTTGGTGTACTGCATATCCTTGCAAGCTTTGGGAATCTCAAGAGCTAATGGGTTCTCTGTGGACTGAGCACTGAGGATTAATTCCAACTGCTAATTCTGTTGAATGCACTGAGCCACTGACTGCAATCAGAGATGTTTTAATGTACTGATTTGGACAGTCTAGGTCACAAAGCTGGTTAAACGGATTGAAGAAATCAGTTCAGATCCAGAGTGATTCTCTGGCCCCATGGTAACGTTCTCGCTGTAGAGTTGGCATACATAATTCAACCTCCACTACAGTCAGTCCCGGGGAAGCCACCAAAACTCTTTGATTAGCCACCAGCCTGTAACTCACTCCTGGGTATTTGTTAATGTGTATAGAAACACATAAACCTTTTGATTAAAATTTAATTGAGAGGCTCAGGTGGTTTATTTATAGAATAATAAATACTCTAAAGGGAGTAAGCTGGAATACTAATGTTAAGTAACAAATATGTTTAAACTCTGTATCAAAGAGCTTTCAATACTAATAAATTCTAGAATCCAAAAAGTGTTTCCAATTAAATCCTATAGCAAAGAGCCGCTGAGCTCTGATTCAGAATTCTGGGGCAACATCTGATGAAACACTTGCATTCAGCGAGTGTGGGTAGTCCCTCCCATGCTCTCATTCTATGTGTTGAATGAGCCCACAAAACCTTTCCTCCCTATACAAGTAACCCCAGCCCCCCAAAAGCTAGAATAAGGATTAATGGAATGAGCGTTCACATTGTGGCCTGTCAAACTGTTAATCAGCCTGCAAATGCTCTCATCACTTGAAAAAATGATACAACTGATGCAGTAACAATTTGCATTACACAACATCTTTAATCTAGGAAAGCATGCCAAGATGCTTCACAAAAGAGAGAACAATGCAAATTCAGGGAAAGGGTAGGGGTAACCTTGGGCTAGGTTTGGTTTGCTGGGCTAGGGGAAAAGACAAAAGTAGCAGAGGCAGCTGAACAATGGTCTCAATACTAGTGACAAAGAAGGCCATCAGTTCCCTGTTTTGTAGTTGGAGGTGAGAATGGAGAGGGTATAGAAAATAAATTGTGGTGAATTCTAGGATGATCCTGGAATATTGAACAGTTTGGCAGAGGAGACCAGGACCTGATAGTTCTTGAGATGGTCCAGCCAAATTGGGCAACGAGTAGCTGAATCTAATAAACATTCAAATCTGTGTTCCTTGAATTAAGGGAGCGAAGATGGGGACAAAAAGGAATGAGCAGTGTGAGAGTGAGAATAAGAACAGCTTGCATTTATATAGCCCCTTTGATGTAGTAGGACATCTGAGGCCGCTTCACAGAATCATAATCAGACAAAAGTTTGACACTGACCCAAAGGGTCATTAATCTTTGGAATTCTTTTCAAGTATTGCTGAAAAAAGTGACATGTTGAAGCTTTTCGTCTTGCACTCATCAGGACACTTCACAAGAATGCCAATATAAGGGGAAAACAACAATTTATACTGTATGTGAGGAGGGTGCTGATGGTTTGGCAAGTGGACTTTGATTGGTCGAGGCATTGCCATGGAGAATGCACCAATGATAGTGACTGACAGTTAATTGCCAAGCAGTGTTTGAAATTTAAACCAGGCAGCTTGACCCTGATTGGTCAAGGCATTGCCCTGAGGAATGAGTCAGTGAATGGTTGTCACTTATTTTGTTTAGCTGAAACAAGCGCAATGTGTGTACATGTTCTTTCTGTCTGCAAAGAACAGGGCCCTGTGTACTATATATATAGTGTCCAATACACACAAATGTCCACACAATTCTCTTCAACAGAGAGCAGTGGAGACGGGGTCATTGAATATATGCAAGGTGAGCTAGACAGATTTTTGATTGACAAGGGAGTTAATGGTTATGGGAGACAGGCAGGAAAGTGGAGTCAAGGCCACAATCAGATCAGTCGTGATCTTTTCAAATGGCGGAGTCAGCTTGATGGGATGAATAGCTTACTCCTGTTCCCATTTCTTATGATCAAAAGCAGGGACATTAGGACAGGTTCCCAAAAGTTTGGTCAGAGGAAGGTCTTAATGGAGGAGAGAGGGGTGGTAAGGCAGAAAGGTCTAAGGAGGAATTCCAGGGTTTAGGCCTAGGTGTCTGAAGGCACCGCCAACAATGATGAAGCAAATGGAGTGGGGAAATGGATGCTGTTTCATACATGCTGCCCTAACTTACTGTTTTGTCAACTGTTTTCCACTGAATCTGGGAGGTGTGGATGGTCAAGTGATCTTTGTAGTTGCCGATCACTGGTAGTTTGAGCTGCCCTGCATGCTGGATCCAGGTTATGATGTCGTAACCGCGTTGTGGGTTTCCTGCAGCATCGTAGTGAATGGTGGTGTTATTGATGGTGAAATTAACTTGCTTCAACTCTTCCAGCAGCTGCTTAAAAAAAAGTCAAGCATTGATCACTGCAGGATTTGTTGGCATAGAAATCTCATCACTGCTGTAAACAGACAGACTGCACTAAACCATTAGTGCTGACTCGGGTAACATGTAATATTCATGTTGCTCACTGATCTTTACATGGCAGTAGGTGTATCACTGGCCCAACTGTGCATGCAGTTCCTCCCTATCAGGTTGGAAGGTGAGGAGGTTGCTTACTGCTTGAAAAATGGGTTCTGCATAGCTGAATATCTAGACCATTATCCCCAGGGCTTTTGTACATTTCAGGACTAGAGAACTCCAGATTCATCACAGCAAGAGATAGGTGACCCTGGATATTCAGTGCCAAAAAGAGCTGTGTGGGAATTGGAGAAGAGGGAGGGCTGGCAGCAAGGTTTCATCCAGCCTAGGAGTCTGGCAGCTTTAAAGTGGGATTTGTTAACAAGAGATACCCACCTTACCCTTCACTCTTTGACCTTTGCATTGAAGCTTCGATCCTATCCCTACATTTCTTCATTCTCTGGCATATTAAATTCAAACAATTCATTTATTCTTCAGAAGATAAAACTATTTTGTGGATTTTTTTCAAACACCCCATTAAACCTGAAATTCCTTTATTAACATGTATACACCTCTGTTTGACAGCAGCAATCCACCAATCCCTGTGATCTCCCCAGCCCCAGACTTCCTCATGCAAGGCACTTCCGAACCCTCTCCCCACCCATGAATTAACTGCTAGCGGACAAGCCTTCCCTCAGTGCACGCCAGAAGTCCCTAGCTGCTTGAACTGCTCATTGGTCAGATCACGCTTTTGAACATGGATTTTCTGAAGCAGCCTGTTCCCATATGCATCAAGACCCAGAAAACATTCAGGCTTGGGCTGATAAACGGCAAGTAACATTCATGCCACACAAGTGCCAGGCAATGACCATCTCCAAAAAGAGAGAATCCAGCCACCTCCCCTTGACATTCAGTGGCATTGCCATCACTGAGTCCCCCACTATCAACACCCTGATGGTTACCGTTGACCAAAAACTGAACTGGACCAGCCATATAAATACTGTGGCTACAAGAGCAGGTCAGAGACTGGGAATTCTGCAGAGAGTAACTCACCTGCTGACTCCCCAAAGCCTGTCCACCATCTACAAGGCACAAGTCAGGAGTGTGATGGAATACTCTACACTTGCCTAGCTGAGTGCAGCCCCAACAACACTCAAAAAGTTCAACACCATCCAGGACAAGGCATCCCGCTTGATTGGCACTCAGTCCACTACCTTCAACATCCTCTCCCTTCACCACCGATGCACAGTGGCAGCAGTGTGTGCCACCTTCAAGATGCACCACAGCAACTCACCAAGGCTCCTTCGACAGCACCTTCCAAACCCACAACCACTACCATCTAGAAGGACAAGGGCAGCAAATAGATGGGAATACCACCAACTGGAAGTTCCCCTCCAAGTCACTCACTATCCTGACTAGGAAATATATCACCGCTCCTTCACTGTAGCTGGGTCAAAATCCTGGAACTCCCTTCCTAACAGCACTGTAGGTATACCTACATCACATGGACTGCAGTGGTTCAAGAAGGCAGCTCGCCATCACCTTCTCAAGGGCAATTAGGGACGGGCAATAAATGCTGGCCCAGTCAGCGAAGCCCACATCCCATGAATGAATTTTTAAAAATGCATGCTATTTACACTAAACTGATCCTCACGAGCCAACTGGCTCTCCGAGGAGTCCAAGTTGCTGTGATTTTTACGTGCATTTAATGGTCTGGAGCTAAGAATTGTGATGGTAGAGGCTCCAATTTTCTTTCCATCACATGGCTAACCAGGAACTCTCCTGGTCTAACTGCTTGATATTGGCATATGTTGGAAGGATTTGAAGACTGATACAGTTTGGCCGTGTTATGGATACACCTTCCTTGGCCATCAAGTCTTGGAGTAAGACTTGAACCCAGAGCTTCCGGTTCAGAGGCAGGGACGCTACCCACTGTGCCATAAAAGCTCCACTGTTAAAATACTATGACCCTCAAACCTAGGCCAGCAAGTTCTCAAGGTTAGAACCGACTCAAGTGGCCTGAAACACCCTGATCCAAACTAGTCCAGAGTTAATGACCGTCCCCTTTCCATACCCTGTCATGACCCATGAGAAATTAGTTTTGCCAATATCAACTCGTTTCTAGTGGGCCTGGGCCGAAGCCCAGAACATAAAACTGACCATGTTCATGTACAACTACTAGGTTAACAACTATGGTCACTACTGAGGAACCTGGTGATCTGTGTTATGGTCACTACTGAAGAACTTGGTGGTTAGACCCTATGGTCAGATGTTGCATACATTAGAAACTAATCACATTTCAAAAGCATAATTTCAGGGTTGCTATGATTCTATAGGGCCTTGGACCCTAAGCACAAACAGTAAGACTATCCAATACCTGCCAGTTGTACCATCTGGTTTCATTTTGGCATCTTCCATTGTGGCACTTGAGCAAGGCATGGATTGCATGTGCAATGCTGTACACCGCTGTGTATACACTGAACGTGGACCGTCTCACTGGCTGATCCAACACCACGGACATATTGTTGGGGCCCAGTTGCTGAATGGCACTGAGCAGCTGACCAGAAGATTCTGAGGGGTACGGCCAAAAAGGAAAAGACTGATTGCCACTGTGTTGTGCACTGAGGCTCCGTTCCCTTGTGACCCTGATATTAGTAAGGTGATTTAAAACGTAACTCTCGAAACCTGGCATGCTCCCGCTGTTAATGACTGTACCAATCACAGTGCCAATGCGTTCAATATCTGGTGTGTAAGTAACAGTGGCTGCCTTGACCCAGGCCTCGCTTCCAATCCAGACCTTCCTGGTGATGTTCACCTTAACCACCTGTTTCAATAATTCATGAGCAGGTCCCTCACTGGAGAAGAGGATGATAACGTTGACATTCATTTGCCTGATCCGGCCCACAATTTCAGAGATTTTTTGCTTGGTGCTGGCTAGTCCGCGGTAGATGGGAATCATCTCAATGTAGCCTATGCAGATGCCTTGGAGCAACGCAAATTCCTGAACCAATTCTAGGCCCTGCCGCCCATACTCATCATCACTCCCAATTCCAGCAATCCAATTCCAGTTGAACTCTCTGACGATGGAAACAATGGCCATGGCTTGGTTTCGATCGCTCGGCATTGTTCTCAGGAATGATGGGTAGAGCTTCTTGTTGCTCAGTTCCTCACTTGAGGCCCCGTAACTTATCTAAAAAGTGACGAGAATCCATGATTATATCATTATATTGTTGTCTTGTCTCTCTCTGTCCAGTCAATACAACTATGTTCTATGCTCCTCTGAATTTGATACAAAAACAAAATACTGTGAATACTGGAAATCTGAAATAAAAACAGAAAATGCTGGAAATAATCAGCAGTTCTGATAGCATCTGTGGAAAAAGAAACAGACCTGAAACGCAAATTATTTTTTTCTCTCCACTGATGCCGCCAGACCTGTTGAATGTTTCTACCATTTTCTGTTTTTACTCTTCCAAACTTGGCTCTCTCATTCCTTTTAAGATCTAACACACATCTCTTTCTGCATTTTGACAATGTTGATATCAAAATTCATTGCACTATCCTTTACTCTAAGGCATTCGCTCTCAACACTGGAGCTTCTCATCTCCCTCAGCCTGCCCTGTCAATGCAGGATTTTAAGACCCAGGCTTGTGTCACCTAATCTCCCAGTTCTCATCTCCTACAGTTTTAACTCTTGTACGTTTCTCGCATTCTGCACTTCAGCCAACACCTTGTTTCTCAATTTAAAAGAATTAAATATATCTTGTGGTTAACTGACTCTGGATCGGAGCAGCTTCCCCCATGGTTCTCCCCAGGCTGTTGACTGTCTCGTGGGATTATAGGTCTACTCCACCCTCCAGTATTTCACAAAAAAAACTGTCCACAATGTCTGTAGCTAGGCAACAGACTGATTTTACTGGCTCTTGTTCCCAGGGAATATTTAGTTCCCCAGCACATTAGTAAAAGAAAGGGATGAAAACCAGGTTTGCTGGGTCTCCACCTCTTTGCACTATGATCTTGGGATTTCTGCAGCTTACAGAACTGTTTGAATGAGTCACGAGGAGTATGTCATAGCCTCATCCTTGACATAACATAAGGTAGACACAGGCACTGGGAAAACATGGCACTGTGGCCTGCTCCAGGTCTCCTGCAACTGCACTGACTTCAAAGGTATAGGGGGTAGGCTGAAAACTTATAGATGATCCCTATTATCACCAACCTTAAATGTTCCACAGATTCTTAACTTTCAATCAAACATTTTTCAACCAAGACTAGAGATGTTCTTGCTGCTACAACTAGCACCAGGTCCTACCTGGTTAAGCCCAATATAGCATAACCCCCAACACTTTTGTTGTGCTACTGCTGTCTGACACTAGGGTGAGGCAAACTCTTCCCTAATAACATTTTCCATGCCTCTCAACTACGATGCCTCACAAGCAACCCTGAAAGTATGCTCCTCCAAAGTCCACACACACTTGTACTTTTCAATGGGGCTTACTGGACAGTGATCAGAATCAGGAACCCTGGCTGAATTTTCCTCTCTCTAACTCAGGGGTCAGAGGACAGAAATCAGGAGCAGCAGCCTGGTTGATTTCCTTTCTCTTTAACTTAGGGATCTCTGGATGTTGATCAGGAGCAGGAATCCTGGGCTGAGGCTAACAATTGCCCTGACTGTCACCCAGCTGGGAAAGGGAAGAGGGGAGGAAGGCAGGAGAGATTAAACGACAAAAGGAATGAAAATGAAACGCAAAAAGAAAAGATCATAAGAAATAGGAGCAGTAGACCATTTGGCCCATCGAGCCGAGAGATAGTAATGGGACAAGTAAAGAAACAAAAGATGGGTTTAGAGGAGGTGCAAAGAGAAAGTGGAATAAACATCAACAGCTGGCATCAAAAAAAAAGAATAAGGGCAGAGGTTATGATTTAGAATTGTTGAATTCGATATTGAGCCCTGAAAGCTGTAAAGTGCCTAGTCAAAAGGCTAGTTGCTGTTCCTGAAGCTAATGTTGAGCTTCATTGAAACAGTTGAGGCTGAAAACAGAAAGGTCAGAGCGGGAATGGAGCGGAGAACCCAAAGCTTGGGATCATGCTTGTGGACTGAATGGAGGTTATGCAAAGTGATCAGCCAATCTGTGCTTGGTCCCTCCACTGCAGAGGAGACTGCATTGTGAGCGGCGCATACAGTGTACTAAATTGAAAGAAGGAAAAGTAGATCACTGTTTAACCTGGAAGGAGTGTTTGGGGCCTTGGACGGTGAGGAGGATGGAGGTAAAAGCACAGGTGTTACATCTCCTCTTCCATGTGAAGCTTCCATGGGAATGAAAGGAACAGTTGAGGGTGACTCAGAGTGGACCAGGGTGCCAAGGAGAGAATGATCCCTCTGGAAGTCTGAAAGGGAAGGGAAGGGAAGATGTGTTTGGTGGTGACATCATGTAGCAGAAATGGCGGAGGATGATCTATTGAAGTTGAGGTGGAAGGTGACGACAAGAAAAGCCATTGTAGTTTTTGGAAGGGGGAATGGGTGAGAGTAGCAGTACAGGAAATGGAACAGACATATTCGAGGGCCCTGTTGACCACTGAGGTGGGGAATTCTCAATTGAGGAAAAAGGACAACATAGTTGAAGTGCTGATATGGAAAATTGTATCCTTAGAACAGATGTGACAGAGATGGGGAAACTGGGAGAATGGAATAAAGTTCTTACAAGAAGCTGAGTGCGAGGAAGTGAAGTCAAGGTAACTGTATGAGTCAGTGGTTTTATGGTGAATATTGGTTGATAACCTATCCCCAGAAATGGAGACTGAGAAGTCGAGGAATGGGAGAGTAGGAGATGGACCATGAGGTTAGGAAACAAAGTTGATCATGTTTTCCATGTCAGAGTGAAAGCAGGAAATGGCACTGATACAGTTATCAATGTACTGGTAAATTGTTGACAGAGGGGTCCTGAATAGGACTGGAATAAAGAATATTCCATCTCTGAGCCCGGGACCTATATGGCTAGCATAAGACAGAGAGATATAAAGTCACCTTGAGTGGTAATGTAACCTGGGTGATAGTGAATCCACAGTGAGTTTTACACCCAGCTCAATTTCCTTTCCTGTTGACTTCAATGGTGTGTAAAACTTGATGCCTGTTTTCTTCTACCTCCCAGGATGAATTTCTACCCTGGAGACTTTTAAGTCCCAGTTGTCACAATGTGAGAGGGGTTTATTTAGCAAACCATGAAAGCACAACTTACATGTGGAACTAAAAATAAGCTGAATAATTTGGCTGTGGCTATCGCTTGTTCCGATGTCCAGGGTCCCAACAGAGCTATCACGCGGTTCCTGTACTTTGTGTAATTGCAGAGTACATCAATCCCATTACTCTTGTCTTTCGATAAGAATAGAAGGCTGGGCAAGAGGGAGACCATTGTCTCACAACAGTCTTCGTAGACTTCATAACCCAGCTGCACATCAGGCAGAAGAGAGGTGGAGTTATTTATTTCATCAATTGCAAACGTCATCGCCAGAAACATCCCATAACCACCGGAGTAAAAGCTTAAATGGAGATAAATGAGAAATTAATGGCATATGGATATTAGCCAGGAACAGACAGCTCTAAAAGCCAAAGGGAGACAGTAACAGAGAAAGTGAGGGAGAGAGAGAAAATAAGAGAAATAATAACAGAAAATGACAGCAACAGAGAGGGAGAGGGAGTGAAGGAAGAACAGGGAGAAAGAGGGGAAAGATAGGGAGTTACAGAGGATGTGACAGCAGTAGAGAGGGAGAAAAAGAAGGGAAGGCAGAGGAGGAGGAAGAATGAGCAAGAGGGAGTAACAAAGAGAGACATGAAATATACATAGAGAGAGAGAGAGACAGGCACAGATAGAAAGAGAGGGAGACAGATGCTGACCTGTGGTGACCCTAACTTGTGGAGACAATTTTCACCAAATATTTTAGGCATTAAAGTGGCAGCCAACATGGGGCATTAAGCTGAAATGCCCATTTACCCTGCATTTAGCACAATATACCATCTTGGTAAAGGAATAACCAGCACTAAGTTAGTTAAACTGATTGCCACTTAAAATGTCTGATAGCACTAATTAAAGAGGTTACATGGCATTTTGGTGGCTAGTGCTTCAACACCCTCTCCTAACAGCAATCAGCTACTTGGGAGTAAACATATGCTTGATGTTGATTTCAAGGCTACTTAAAGGGATCCTCACAATTCATGCTTATTGTTGTTGGAGCTGTGAAAACGACCTCTCAAACACACTGTGAAACATGCTGGGACATTTTGTTAAGACTTCAACACTTGAATGACACATGGAAATTCACTGATGACTTCTAAAAAGAATAAGTGCTGTGCTAGTTATGTCACCAGGAGAAGGGGAGTGCTTAGTCATTGGCATTTTGCTTGGGGTCCCCTTTGTTCTGGTCAAAGAAGGGAGGGATACATGAGGCCAGGCAAGCAGTACCAGCTGCTGGAGAAGGAGGGGGTGGGGAAACAGAAGGATGAGGTGGTGCAAGCAGTACCAGCTGCTGCAGGGGGCGGGGCGGGTGGAAACAGAAGAATGAGGTGGTGTCGTTTCCCCATACAGGTACAGGATATACCTTCCCCTCTCAATCTCCTCCACCAGGACTCTCCTGTGCTACATTCAATAACCTTTGTACCCTCTCCTTCAGTCCCTGAGCTACCCTGCTTTCTGCCAGCCAGTGCACTCCATACCTTCAGCGGAAGTAGGTGCAAGCAGCCCACATATACTATTCCGTGAAAATTGTGTCCAATCAACACTTGAGTGCCAAACCTGCAGATTCCTGGTTAGCACCTGCAGGCACATTTAAATCGTAATGATCATCAATTAGTCTGAAAATTGCATACTAAATTTGGATGTTTAAAAAGGTGTTTCCTATTAGCACAACATTCATTTAGCATCTATTATTTGCTCTTTGACCAAAATAACCCCCCTTAATTTCAGGTAATCGGGGCAGCCTGACTGACCCATAGTGCAATGCAGTTCTCTGCAGCCTCCTGGTGAAAGAAAGAACTTGCATTTATATAGTACCTTTCATGAAATCAGAACATTCCAAAGTATTCTACAGCCGCTGAAGTACTTTTAAAGCAGCTTCATTGTTTCAATGTAGGAAACACAGCAACCTCCCACAAACAGCAATGTGCTAAATAATAAGATAATCTATTTTTTAATGGTGCTGGTGGAGGGTGAAAGATTAGCCAGGACACCAAGAAACATTCCCCTCCTCTTCTTCAAAATAGTGCCACAGGATCTTTTACATCCCCCTAAGAGATCAAGGAAGAATTTGGTTTAATATATCATATGAAAGACAGCACCTCTGACAGTGCAGCATTCTCTCAGTACTGCATTGAGAGTTTTAGTCTAGATTATGTGCTCAAGTCTTTGGAGCAGAGCTTGAACCCATAAACCTGCCTTCTATGGTTGACAGCCTGCTGACACTCAGTGTGAGTACTCCCACTGCATTTCCACATAATTTGGGGCAGATCAGCAGCAAGCCTGGATTGGGTGGGGCAGTGTTGATCCTTGTCATTTGCCATGATTCCTGTGATTTGTTGCTGGAAATGATAGTGGGTATTGCGATACCAAGCCCTGATATGATTGGAAACATTTATACTGTGAGTTAGGGATGTCCAAAATCACATTTTTTCATCATTATTGCAAATATTTAAATTACAAATTTTAAAAAATCTTACTGTGGAGGAGCGAGAATGCTTCTCATACCTCATCCACCCACTGCTCCACTTCCTGGCCTAAATACCATCCCCACTAGCACTGCTCTGCAGGTCACTACTGTTGGCAAGCAGCCTGATATTTGTCCTTTTCAAATGCATGAGCTGGCATGGAGACAGCACATAGGAAGTCAATTGGTTTTGGAATGGGTGCAGCACAGATTCACAAGAATGACACCAGGATTTAAGGGCTTAATTTTTGAGGGCAGCCTCATAGACTAGGCTGATATCGAAGATTGAATAGTGATTTAATTGAGGTGTTTATAATAATAAAGGGATTCAATAGGATAAGTACAGATTCTCATTGATGGGAGAATTGAGAACAAGGAGACAGCTCTTAAAATTATAGCTAGACATTTAGGAGTGAAGTCAGGAAACAGTTTTTGATACAAAAGGTAATGGAAGTTGAGAGAGTCAACACCTACATGAGACGAGGGGACCTGAACTCCAGTGAGAGTCAGTACCTTCAGGAAAAGAGAGATCTTAAAGTTGCCCCATCAGATTATGGTTCCTTACCTGTCACATGTCACCTCTTCAGGCTTTGATCGATGAGTGAGCCCAACAGGAATCATATGAAAAGGGATAAGGGCTCCTATAGTGTAGTCTCCAGGCAGCATGTACAGTGCATCGATTCCATGAAGCCTCTGAGTCTCAGTCACAGAATCCTTGCTCACCACTAAATAGAAAAACAACTGCAAGAGACAGCAAATCATTTCAAACCACAACAAAGATCTCCGCATTAATGGGATTCTTCTGTGCAGACAGAAACTCATTGATTTTGTTATGAACATTTAGTCAGTGTTCTTTTTAATCAAATAATCATGCTACCTCATTTGAGGGGTATTTGCATTTCTTATACGTGCTGAGCAACATCCGAAGCCAAATCGGCAATGGAACAATATTTCAAGTTAAAAATAATCCAAGGTCAGTCTTTTTTTAAACCTAGGTCATGTAAAGAGAAAGGATAAGTAATGTATGGTCAAATTCTTATCATAGTCCTGCCTTGATAAGAGTGTGGATACAGAAGAAGATGATCACTAGGTCCCTTCTGCATACATAGATTAAGCCTATATACTCATCTTTTCACCATCCCTCAGCCCCACCTACTCACCTTATCCTTCAACTTCACCTACCCGTCTTCTTATCTTTTCCCTCAAACCCACCCACCATGATATTCAAAATTTATCCTTCAACCAATATCGCTAAAACAGATTGTCCAGTCATTATTACATCACTGTTTGTGGAATTTGGCTGTCAGGTTTCCTATGACTGTGACATTTCAATAAAGTGCTTCATTGGCTTTAAAGTCTTTGGGACATCCCAGAGTTGTGAAAGACTGTATATAAATGCAAGCTTAGTTGTTAATTTGTTCTCTTTCTCTTTGTGTTTAACTCTCTCTCTTAGTCTGTACTATTTCTTATGCTGCCTCTTTCTCTCCTTCCCCCCCCCCCCCCCCCCCCCCCCACACCCTTCCTTTCACAGCAGTGCCAATCCTATAAACATTTTGCGTGGGAGATTTTCAGTTCTGAATTCTATACCTGGGATGTTGATGACTCAGAAACAGCCATAGCTACAAGTGTGAAACAACCTAATGGTGATGCATTACCTGCTCTATTCTTTCATTATCCTTTTCCTCTTTATTTTGATCCCCGGTGTCACATTTTGTACATTTCTTTTCACAGTGCCCTTGGCTGCAGGATTTTAAAATATATTCTCATGTTTTTCTGTAAGGACAGCAAAGGAGAGCTTTGAATGCAAAACTGTCCCACAATTCTGAGCATTACTGAAAGCCCTGTATTAAAAATACAGAATGATTGAGAGATGGTGCAATTCATGGCATAATGCACATACACAGGATGTCCTGAGGTAAAGGGTGGTAGGTCATGACCTTTTATGGGAAGTACTTACCCGGGTGGAAGAATTGATGTGCTTGAACAGTCCCTTGCTCTCAACTACAGCCATCCCATTAGGTTAAGAAAACACTCATGATATAAAATGCTTTTTCTGACATATAAAATAGGCTTATGCATGTTTCCATAGTAACAGCTCTTATAAATCCTCTTTGTCACTGCCCTTGATTTACTCTGAAAGCCTTTGAGATTCAATGGCTATGCAGCCCCCTCCTGTGGCTCCCTGTTGGATTTAATTCTCTCTTTAGTCAGAGAGGCTCTGTGTTGGAGAAATGTTTTAAATGTTCATCTCTTGCCCATGGCAACTATGGCCTTGATTTATAATCACTGGTTTACTTGTCACTTGCTGTTAAATTGTTACTCTAACTTTATCCGATAATAATTAATTCTAAATTGAATGAAATAACCTCTGAGTGTTGGGTCAGTGATTTAATGTGTCAGATCTAAGAGCAAGGCAGAGAATGACACAATAAAAAGAATAAAAGCCAGATGGGCCCAGTTTCTCAATGATAAATCATAGGTAAAGTGATGTAGACATTGAAGCACAAGAGATGGAGGGATAAACATTGAGGGATTACAGATAGAGGCTTAGACAAAGCCAAGAAATGGAGATCATAGAATCTTACGTTCTAGGAGGCCATTCAGGTCATCAAAGAGTTCACCAATTTCTTTCCCCAAAGCTCTGCAAATTTCTCCTTTTCAAGTATGTACCCAATTTTCTTTTGAATGTTATTATTGAATCTGCTTCCACCACCCTTTTGGGTCATGTATTCCCAATCTAACAGTATAACAACTTCTCAGTCTGTGCTGGAACAATTCTGTGATTCTGTCTTGGAGAAAAGAAGGCTGAGAGGCAATTTGATAGAGGTATTCAAAATCATGAGCTGTTTGGACAGAGTAGATAGGGAGAAATTGTTCCCACTCATGAAAGGATCAAGAACAAGAGGGCATGGATTTAAAGTAATTGGTAAAAGAAGCAAAAATTACATGCGTAAAATTTTTTTTTACACAGCGAGTGGTTAAGGTAGGAATGCACTGCCTGAGAGTGTGGTGGAGGCAGGTTCAATTGAAGCATTCATAAGGGAATTAGACTATTATCTGAAAAGGAAGAATATGCAGGGTTACGGGGAGAAGGCGGGAAAATGGCACTAAGTGAATTGCTCATTTGGAAAGTCGGTGCAGACATGATGGGCCAAATAACCTCCTTCTGCACTGTAAAATTCTATGATTCTGTGTGTTGTTTTTTCTCCTTATCTCTCCTCGGTTCTTTTGTCAGTTATGCTAAATCTTTGCCCTCTGAATATCAACCCTTCCAGCAGTGGAAACAGTTTCTCCCCATCCACACCAGCAAACCCTTTTATAATTTTGAACAGCTCTACTAAATCTTCCCTTGCCTTTCTTTACTCTAAGAATAATAAAGTCCAGCATCTCTAGCCTCTCCATATTATTGAAACACTTCATCCCCAGAACAATTCAAGTGAATCTTTTCCACATCCTCTTCAAGATCTTGACATCCTTCTTAAAGCATGGTGCCCATATTTTACACAATACTGCATTTGAGGCCTAACTGTTGATTTTAAAGGTTTAGCATAACCTCCTTGCTTTGTACTCTAAGCCTCTGTTTATCTCATTCAGAATCCATAATGCTTTGTTAAAAACTGTGTCAACTTGTCCTGCCACTCTCAAAGACTTGTATACATAGGCCTCTGTGCCTGCACCCTGTTTAAAATTGCATCATTTAGTTTATATTGCCTCTCCTTATTCTTTGTCTGAAAATGCATCACTTCACACTTCTCTGAATTAAATTTCGTCTGCCATTTCACTAATCTGGCTATGTTCTCAAGAAATCTGTGGCTCTAATTCAAAGTACTTCATTAGCTGTAAAGCACTTTGAGATGTCCTGAGATCATGAAAGGCACTATATAAATGCAAGTCTCTTTTTTTCTCTTTTACTAACCTTCTTGCTGTTTACCACATTTCCAAGTTGTGTATCATCTCCAAACTTTGAAATTTTACATTCGACACACAAGTCCAGGTCATTGATATATATCACAAATAGCAATAGACCTACTCACCATGGGGGACACCACTATATATTTCCTTCCAATCTGATAAGCAAATGTACATTATTGCTCTCTGCTTTCTGTCTCTTAGCCAATTTTGTATCCATGCTGATACTGTCCCTCTAATCCTATAGGTTTCAAATGAAGGAGAGAAACACTGAAGGACTAGAATTTGGGGGATAGGTGCATTGTGGTGCTGGGGATGAAGAGAAAGAGAAATGGAGGGATTGGAGTTAGAGGGCGAGACACACTGCTGTATTGGAGAAGGAAGAATAAGCACACAGGAACTGGAGATGAAGGTAGAGACATATTGAGGGATTACTGATGAAGAGATATGGTGATGTATTGGAAATGGAGGGATAGACACAGGACTAGAGGTGAAGGGATATGGAGGCTGAGGGAAAGGAAATGGAAGATTCACACTGATGGATTTGGGATGGAGGGAGAGACACATTGAGTGATTGGAGTTGGAGGGATAGACACATAGAGATTGCATTGGGATGGGGAATTTGAAAGATTGGAGCTGGGAAATAGACAGTGAGGGGTTAGAATTGGAAAGAAACACTGAGGGATTGAGGATGGTGAACAAGAAAGACAGTCAGTTTGGGCTGGAGTGTCAGGCACAAACCTGTCTTTGAAATGTTAATAATATGTTAATCTGCTGGCCAGGGAAATCAAAGGGTTCATTTTCTTTGATGGTTGGATCATTAAGAAGAATTTCTGAGAGGTGTTCTGGCTTATTTTCTAAGCTTTGTCCGCTTGCTACGCAGATTAATTGTTAACATCAGTATACCTGTGAATTTTGTTTAATTAATAATAGCTTCAATACTGAGGGCAGCTCTTCTGTGATAGCCTGGTCATTGAAACAAAGAGTAAGGCTTCCCATTGGCAACACCAAATAGGAAATAGTTTTTAATATCTCAATCCTAATACCCTGATTACAAGATGTGGAGCCTGTGATATCCATTGACTGCTTCCTCTTTGACCACCTGTCACCAGTTCTACTATCCCCTTATGTGGTTTGTGTTAAATTTTATTTGATAATGCTCATGTGAAGCACCATGGGATGTTTTACTATATTAAAGGTTATATAAAAATACAAGTCGTTGTCCCTGTTTGATCTTTAAAGACTGGCTGTGGTATCAAAGTCTTCTTGTTAGCCTTAAACCCAGCCTGAGTTCAGTTCACTTCTATATTGACAGCTAAAATGACCTTGGATACTTCATAGAGTAGTAATTACAAATCTGTAATTATTGCTATCAGCTAAATTTTTAAAAAACTCATTCCTAGGTATGGTCACTACCAAGGTCGGCATTTATTGCCTATCCCTTGTCCTGAAATAGTTTTGTCAGGACTTCTCTTTGAAATGCTGCAGCAGTCCCATGTGAAAGTGCTCCCAAAATTACTGCAATATTATCACAATATTGACATGTATTTCTTCTCAGATTATAATTTTGTCTTTTTTAATAAAATATTTGTCCCCAAAACCATTTTTCCTCATTCTTCAGTCTTCCAGGATTTAGACCCTCTGAACAAGGGCAAGGAAGCACTTGGGGCCTGCTCCCTGACCAACAATGACCTCTTTGACTAACCATTAGGAGGCGTGAGTCACTATCGCAGGTACTCTACATGCCTGATTTCCCTTCTGTTGTGCTGGGAGCCAGGTGGATTGAGGGTTTGAATCTGACACACTGCATGACACTGAACGTCAGTCCAATAGCAGCAGCACTGAACCATAGGGCCAGGGGACATACCTGTATCACCGCATGATAACTTAAATAAGCAGTGATTATTATACAAATCCATGCAAATGACCTTCCAGCTGTCCAGCTGTCCCACACACTGCACACTTTATAAAGAGTGGAAATACCAAACATCAGCTTCCTTCATACATGGAGAGCTCCCTCTTGTTCCCCACAACAAAATGCGGCTCCTTCTGTTGCTTTTTGCATATGCTATCTGTAGTATCCCCAAGAGTTTGTCAGAGCCATTTACCTCATCAGGAGAGTATGTGATCGGGGGCTTATTTCCCATTCACCATACCCAATTGGAAGATGTTGATCGATTGAAGCCCGTTGTCCCAGACTGTGAGAAGTAAGTAACAGCTGAATAGATTTATTTTGTACTTGCATTAATCCCTGGAGGGATATTATACCAGTCACAGCATGAGTACAGGTGCAGACAAAGCATGAGGGCAGGTTCAGGCTCTGTGTATATCAGTAACAGTGTCAGGCTACGTAAAGGCTCCATGTATATCACTCACAGTGCGAATACAGCTCCAGGTGTTGTGTATAGCAATCTAGAGGTACAGTCACGGTGAGTGTACAGGCACTGTGTACATCAGTGACCGCGGGGTTCAAATCTTTTCCTTTACTAAAGGTGCTGATTCTCACTGGAGTTCAGGTCCATTCCTCCCCTAAAGGTGCTGATTCTTATTGGGGTTCAGGTCCATTCCTCCCCTAAAGGTGCTGATTCTCATCAGGGTGTTGGACAGTCATTATATAAAATTAGCAAGTTACAGGCTAGAATCTAATCAAAGACTTCTGATGGTATTTATAAAATAATATATCCAGGAGTGATTTACAGGCTGGAATATAATCAAAGGGTCCAGGTGGTTTATGTATTGCTGCAGGAGTTCCTTGGGGCAGTGTCCATGGCCCAACCATCCTCAGCTGCTTCATCAATGACCCTCTATCATAATGTGGGAAGTAGGGATATTTGCTGAAGATTGCACAGTGCTCAGTTCTATTTGCAATTCCTCACATAATGAAGCAGTCTGTGCCTGCATGTAGCAAGATCTGGATAACAGCCAGGCTTGGGATCGTAATTGGCATTAGTGCCACGAAAGTGCCAGGCAAAGTCCATCTCCAATAAGAGAAAGCACCAGGAAACCTTTTGTTTTCTCAATCTCTCCTGCATCCAAACCCTATTGTTCTTCCCTTTAGTTCTTCTTCCCACCTCCTTTCTTTCACTTGCTCAAAACCTATTATATTTCTAACTTTATTCAGTTCTGATGAAAGATCACAGGCCTGAAACGATAACTCTGTTCATCTCTCCACAGATTCTGTCAGACTGACAGAATATTTCCAGCATTTTCTGTTTTTATTTCAGATTTCCAGCAAACACAGTATTTTGTTTTAATTGTAGGAAGAATTTAACCACCTCCCCTTGACATTCCATGACACTCTATTCTTGACATTCTATTGTCAAATACCCTACCATCAACATTGTGATGGTTACCATTAACCATAAACTTAACTGGAGCAGCCACATAAATACTGTCAGAGCAGGTCAGAGATAGAGTACTATGTGGCAACTGACTTGCTTCCTGACTTTTCAAAGCCTTCCCACCAAATACAAGGTGCAAGTCAGGAGTGTGATGGAATACTAAGGCAAAATACTGCAGATGCTGGAAATTCAAAGCTCTCCACAACTGTGGGTTTTCCTCACCTCATGTCTGGGTCTGTTATAGAATTATAAAACAGTACAGCACATAAGGACGACATTCAGCCCATAAAGTTTGTGCCTGTTCTTTTGAAGAGCAATCCAGTTAGTCCCATTCCCTAGTTGCTTTCCCTTATCCATGAAGTTTTTCCTCAAACATTTATGCAATTCACTTTGGGAGGCTACTATTGAATATGTATCCACCACTGTATCAGGCAGTGCATTTAAAATCATAATCATAATACATGGTTTTCTTCATGTCACTTCTAGTTCTTTTGCTAATCACCTTAAATCTCTGCCCTCTTGTTATCAACTCTTCAACCACTGGAAACAGCTTCTCTTTTATTTTCTCTGTCTAAACCCTTCACGATTTTAAACATCTCTGTAAGAACAATTCCACCTTCTCTAGTCTAGTCACATAACTGTAATCCCTGATCCACAGAATCATCCTAGTATATATTTTTTGTACTCTCTGCAAATCCTTCATGTCCTTTTTAAAGTGTGGCACACAATATATGGAAACAGTGCTCCTGCTGAGGCTGAACTAGTGCTTTAAATAGGTTTGGCATAAATTCCTGGCTTTTGTACTCTATTCACGAAGCTCAGGATGTCATATACTTTATTAACTCCTTTGTTAACGTGCCCTGCTACCTTCAAAGATTTGTGTTAGGCCCCTTATTTGCATGTACAAAGGTCTAATGCAGTGGTCCTCAAACTATGGGTTGTGATCCCAGTTGGGGTTGCAGAAACAGCGAATGGGGTTGTGAGCTCCTCATCCTCCATGACTGCACCCCACACTGGCACCAAGACCCAGGAGGCACCCAGCCCTGCCTTTGCCCAGCTTGTCTCTTGTTCTCATTCTCTGAGTCATAACATTGTGATTTGCACTTTATTGCTGTACTATTGAATTTTTCTACTGTATCCAATCTTTTCACTGGTGGCCTCCTTCTCAAGACCACTTAAAAATGTCACCTGCAGAGTCACCGCTGCACACTGGCTTGAGCTCAGGCTCTCAGATCTGCCGCGCCTCCCCGCTGGTTGCTCATGGTGTTTGTGGTGGAAAGGGGCTACTTACAGTGTGTGTGTGGGAGGGGGAGAGGGACTGATTACAATGTGTGTGGAGGGAGGCAGGAAAGGGGCTGTTTACAATGTGTGTGTGTGTGGGGGAGAGGACCTGATTAAAGTGTGTTTGTGTGTGTGGGGTGGGGTGGGGGAAAGGGGACAATTACAGTGTGTTTGTGTGTGTGGGGTGTAGAGGGGCTGATTACAGTGCATGTATCTGGGAGGGTGAGGGGCTGATTACACTGTGTGTGGGGGGATGGAGAGGGGCTAATTACAGTGTGTGTGTGGATGGAGAGAAGAGCTGATTGCAGTGTGTGTGTGTGCGTCTGTGTGGATGGGGGTAATGAAATCCTCAATAGAAAATTAAAAGTTTACTTGACTCATCTCACGTTAAAATCAATGATGTCAAGATGGCCTTTAGGGAACCCTGTTTAATGTTGCTATAGATCAGTAATGTTGATTGCCAATGTGAACATCAATAGTATCCGCGGCTTCCTGGCCAAGGTCCATGATCTGGAGCGGCTCAGATGAAGTAATGGACTGGTGAGTATATAAAATAATAACATTTTTATAAAGTACTTTATAAACTCAGATTTTCATACTTATGTGATGTATTTTATGTTGATCTATAATACATGAACATTAATATTCATATACTGAATGTTATTATGCTGCTTTATTGCTGTATTGTTTTTGTTGGCATTGGGACTCATTAATTTTCAAGTGTTAAAATGGGGTCACACTGGAAAATAGTTTGGAAAGCACAGATTTAATTTCTGTTTCAAGTGTGGGCACGACAACCAATATGATTAATGTGCACTGCTTGTTTGTCATGAGCGTTTCCTGCCCATCATATTGAATATTTAGAAGACTGTTTAGCATCTGAATTATAGGACCTTCATAGCCGAATTTCTAGACCATTGAATTTAAATTAGTCATCTCTTTCAGGCTATATTACTGGTGAACCCATCCTTATAGAGGCCAACAGTTTGAAAATAAAGAACTAACTAGCCTTTATGTAGACATATATTATGTTCCTTAGAAACATCCCATAGTGCTTTATATAAAGTAACTGACATTGTTCAATTCAGGTTTCAATAGATTCATCACAGCTTCTCTCTTAAGAAATCTCACCCTTGACTCATAAATCTTTTCAACTAATCCCTAACCTCAATCTTCCTTGAATGTGTTGGCATCTCCCAGCCCTCTCTCCCAAAGTTTCTTGACCTAATGTTTTCAGTCAGATTTCCATCCTGCTCAAATCCCTAGCCAAAGTTACAAATAGCATTGCCTGTACAAAGTGAAAAAAGTTGTAGTGTAATTGATAGAAATTGATTTCTATGACTAATCAACAGCTCCGTTATTGTTATATGAGTGACTGATAGAAAGTGAACTAGATGGACATTGGTCTTTTTTTTTCTAGAAATTTCTATGTCCCTATGTTGGAGCGAATGGCTGGCAACTGTGGATCTGATCCCCGCTTGATTCATGAGTATTATTGTGATGTTCTTGCCAATAGCACTTAAATTGAAATAAATCACTTTCTTTTGCAGGTCAGAATTCAGAACAGGTATGTTGACTGCATTCCAAGCAATGAGATTTGCTGTTGATGAAATTAACAACTCAACTGAACTGTTGCCGGGCATCACTCTGGGCTATGACATTGCTGACAGTTGCTTTGAAGTTGTGGACATCCAAGCTATGTTCAGGTTCCTATCAGGCAAGCAAGGAGCAGAGGTGGAGATATTAAACAATTACACAGCTTACCAGCCCAGGGTAATCGCTGTCATTGGACCGCCTTCAACAGATGTAGCAATTACCATTGCTAGAGTGTTAGGCTTTTTTCTTGTCCCTCAGGTGAGTTTATTTGTGTCCCTTGCTTATGTATATGAATTGCAGCAGAGGCAACAGGTTGTACAAATTTGCTCCATCATCCTGATTGCTATGTTGTCCATTTGTGCTTTGTTGTCCATTCTATTTAAAAACGTCATTCAGTTTCCCCACACCGCCCCCACCTTCCCCCCTCCCCTCTTCTGAAGGTGCTGACAAATGTTCCCTTTAAAATTTAGTTATTGTGGGTGGCCCATTTTTGTCAGTGCATGATCCCTTTCGGTTTGCTGCATGGTCACGCACCCATGCAGCTTAGCGAGAACATTCGTGCTGACTCGCACTGAGGTTCAGGTCCTCCTCTGGAGATGGTGACTGTCACCATGGTTCAGGTCCTCTTCTCTCCTCTCCTGAAAATGCCCAAGCCTTCTGAAATCTCAGAAAAATGACCATTAATTTTGTGTGAGTAGTTAGGCAGTGGGTGTTGGCAGAATATTCCAGGATAGCTGAGTCAACACTGTCCTCACCTGATGTCCATGATCATCAGGAGTAACTGGAGCGTGATCAGGGCCAGCAACCCTGGTTAACTTTCCTCTTGTTCTTGCCATTTGTAGCCCTGCTCATTAACACGGAAAAGATCAGCAAACTTAACACAGACCAGGAATGGAATGCACTATCCCTTGGTGGCAGCATCTGCAGACACAGGTCAGCTTGTACATGTACGATAATGACATCCAATTCCTCTTCTCTGCCATCTATTTCAACCCCTCCCCACTATCTCCAATCTTAGATGAGCTGCAATTTTTTCTAGCTAAACTTTGGGAAGACTGAAACTATTGTCTTTGGCCACAAGCTACAAACTTTTGCCACTGACAGTGTCTTTTTCCATGGTCATTGTCTTATGCCGAACCATTGTTGACAACCTCAGCATTCTATTTGGTGCCAGGTTGAGTTTCCCATTCCATATCCTGTCCATTCACAAAGACTACCTAATTTCATCTCTGTTTTTACCTTACTTACCGCCCTTGTTCATACTCCAGATTCATTTATTGAATCTGGCAAAAGAAAGAAATATAAACTGCTAACTTCTAACACTATAACTTAAACTCTACCCCTTTCTTAAGTCCCTATACACTCACATATAAGACACATAAAACACACAAAAACATGGATTTTAAGGGTGGGAAAGAACAGTTCAATGGCACCAATTCCAGAGTACAGGATTCAATGGGTTGATTTTGATTGATGTCTTCCAAATTCCTTTCAGTTCTTGTTGATGACATGAGGTGTCTTCCAGCACTTTCAGTATTTAGTTCACTGGTTGAGCACTTGCCTTTCAATGTCTCTAATAGTGATTTTCCCTTTTGCCTCTTGACATGAGTTTTCAGAGAGAGAGCAGGTTATAGAGATATGAGGAGAAAAGCCAGCTAGCTGTTATTGTGGAATTATTGGAATCTTCCACACACAGGAGAAAAAGGTTTTAGGTCTTGTTCCTTTCAGGCTAAGAGCTATTCTTCTGCACTGTCCTCATACAAAACCTGGTCAGGAGCCAATTAAAATGCTGTTGCCAGGCAGCTCCTTTGGTCCAAGAATCCTTTCTGGCACCATCCTGTCTTTCATGGCACACTCTGTTCCAGGACTGCCACATTGTATACACCTCTCATCCTGCCCCAATGGACATGTCCTTCAAACTGCAGCCACTACAATTCCAATACACAGTCCAACAGAAAACAAAAAGACATGTTCTTTACAACAGTCCAACAGAAATAAAAATAAATGTTCCTTACACAATGCACTCCTTGCTGGCTTCCTATCTCCTACCTTCCATAATCTTCAGCTCATTCAAAATTCTTATCGCTTGTCCATGTCTTGCATCAAGTCCCACTTATTTATCATCCCTGTTTATGAATGACCTACATTTGCTCATAGTCCCTCAACACCTCCAATTTAAAATTTTCAACCTTGTGTTTAAATCCCTCAAAGCTTTGCTTCTCCTTATCTCTGTAATTTCCTTCAGCCCCACAATGTTTCCCCTGAACCCTTTGCCATTCAGTGATCTGTGACCTAACTCCATATACTTGCCTTTGCCCCATATCCCTTATTACTTTTGGTTAACAAAAATCTATTAATCTCCAATTTAAAATTAATTTGATCTAGTAGCAATTACCGTTTACAGCAGAGAATTAGAAACTTTTACCACCCTTAGTGTGTAGAAGTGCTTTCTAATTTCACTTCTGAAATCTGGGGTTGGGGGTAGGGGTGAGGGGGCTCTAATTTTTAGACTATGCCCCTAATTGTTGACTTCCTAACCAGTGGTAATAGTTTCTCCCTATCTATCTTATCTGTTCTACTTAATGTCTTGAAAATTCAATCAATTCACTCCTTAACCTTCTAAATTTCAAGGAATACAACCCTAGTTTGTGTAATTTATCTTCTGTTGCTCCAACTCTGACCTCTAGATTAACCCAGTCCCTTCACCACACCATTTTTGGTTGTGCCTTTTGCTAGCTGCCATGCTCTGGAATTCCCTCCCTAAATCTCTGTCTATCTCTCTTCCTCAGAGCTTCCTGAAAAATAAAGCTTTTGGCCACCCCTTCTAATATCTCCTTCTTTGGCTGGGCATCCACTGTTCAGATTATACAATGTTTTTCTATGTTAAAAGCACTATATATTTTTATAGTTTGTTTTGTCCATGAGGCAATCAATGCATTCGACAACTGAGGTCACAGGGAGCTAGAAATCTCACCACATTTGTTTTGAGTCAGAAAGCACCAAATTACACTTGGGCGAGACCAACACAAGGGAAGGTAGAACAAACTGAGGTTGGGCTAATTGCTCAGTGGTAATACTCATGTCTGAGTCAGTAGGTTGTGGACTTCATGCCCCACTTGACTTGAGCACAAAAGTCCAGGCTGGCACTTCAGGGCCGTACTGAGGGATTTTTGCACTGCCAGAACTAGGTGGCATCTTTTAGATGACACATTAAACTGAGGCCCCTTATGCCCTCTCAGATGGGCATAAAAGCAATATTTGAAGAGGAGGTCTCCCTGGTATCCTTTCAAGTTGTTATCCCTCAACCAAAATCATTAAAATAGATAATCTGATCATTTATCTTGTTGCTGTTTGTGGGAACTTGCGTTGCTCAAATTCCTACATTACAGCAGTAACGATATTTCAAAATTACTTCACTAGTCGTAAAGCACTTTGGGATGCCTGAGGTTGTGAAAGGTGCTATATAAATGCAAGTTTCTTTATTTCTGCTTCTGCAGATCAGTTACTTGGCATCTGGTGAGATCCTGAGTGATAAAATGCGTTTCCCATCATTTTTACGGACCATTCCAAGTGACAAGAACCAAGCAAATGCGATGACACTACTGATACAGGAATTCCACTGGAACTGGATTGCCGTTATTGGGAGTGACAATGAATATGGGCGCAAAGGGGTCAACAGAGTGATGGAACTAGCTTCGGCAGCAGGAATCTGCATTGCATATCAGGGTATGATCTCCACCTCCCCTGAGGTTGTTATCCATATGATCAATAATATCAGCAGAACTGTCAACGTCACTGTACTCTTTTCCAATGAATTAATGGCACACGTATTTTTCAGTCTTGTCGTGGCACAAAATCTCACCTCCAAAGTATGGATCGTAAGTGAAGCTATTTCCGTATCACAGAAGATAACAAATATATCAAATATTGAGAGCATTGGAACAGTTATAGGCATAGCAATCAAGGAAGGGCAGATGGCACACTTTAAGGAATTCCTAGACAAACCCTTGAGCCCCACTAATCCAAGAATCATGCCAGAATCAGGGTTGGGAGAGAATACCAACAGCAGAGGCAGCTGTGACCAAGCATGTAACCAATTTGATTGGCTAAGCGCCAAGCATTTGAATTCTATGTTATACAGGCTGGAAAAGCGGATTTCATACAACGTGTACTCGGCTGTGTATGCTGTCGCCTATTCATTACACAATCTACTCCAGTGCAATGCAGCACAGTGTGACAAAATACACAAAATTCTCCCCTGGCAGGTAGGTATGTGTCTTCAGTATATCCTTTACACAACAGTAAAAAAGCACATAAAAACAGAGGAGCAGGAAATCTCATTAGGCTAAAAAAAACAGTTCCTTTTTTAACACATCAAACCCACCTTCTCACTATATCCCTCAACTCCACCTGCCAACTTCACCATATCCCTTAACCCTATCTTAACATATCTCAATTGCTTCTCTCTCTAGCTACACATCTGTCACTTGAACCCATTTGTACTGGCGGTTTCAATGTCCATCCTCAGGTAACTTCTCAAAACTAGCTTTTACTGTGCCCTCATCCAACTCCAGAGTAGTTTAACTGTTCCCCCCTCTGCTGAGTTCCACAGACCAGTGGAGCTATCTTACTTAAACACATGAATCTACACAGTGATTGTTGGCAGGATCTGAGCTGTGGGAAGAATGCACTATACCCAATCTTCCCTGATGCCACATATGTATCTCCAGGAAGATCATCAGGCAATAATCAGGATAAGGGAATCAGACTTTGTTTATTCTACATTCTACCCAGGAGAGCCAAAACAATTTTTATCTTCTTCTGTTTCCATGTTAACTCAGCACAGAGCAGGGATGCAATACTTCAGTTCTATACCAGAAGGTGCAGTACCGAATGTCATGTGATGCTAATATACATTTCTATATCAATTATTTATTTTACATGTTGATTCCATACAATGTTGTGGGATTTTGTAATAACCATAACCCTTAAATTAACTCTAACATTGATCTAAACCCAAACCCTGATCCAAAAACTAACTCTAATTCCCATCACTAACCATCACCTGACCCCAATCCTAACCCACCCATAACCCGAAGTTTCACCCAACTCTCATTTCAACCCTATCCTGTCCCTCACCCCAACCTATCTCTAACCCAACCTAACCCAAGCCTTTATCTTATTCCTGGCTCAAATTAGAAATGCCACCCAAGCTGCAACTCTAACGCTACTACTCCTAACCCTGAACGGAAAGAAAGAATTTCCAGTTTTATATTACAATTTCTGTCACCAAATGCCTTGAATCAGAATTAATAAAAAGGAAAAATTGGGCCACTAACCAGAAAACACAGGACAAAACCCCAGGATTTCAACACAAGCCCAAATTCTAATCCTAATACAGGCTGTATTAATAATATTGCTAAAAATAGAGACATGCTATTGAAGGTTTTCATCTTGTACTCGTCTTGACTGATAGGCAAGAGTATAAATTGTAAAGGGAACAACAATTTATACTGCATGAGAAGAGAGTGCAGTTTGGATAGCAGGTGGACTCTGATTGGTAGAGGTCTTGCCATGGAGAATGCACCAGTGAACAGCTAACTGCCAAGCTTTTGTTTAAATTCTAACCAGGTAGGTCGACTCTGATTGGCCAAGGCATTGCCATTGGGAATGAACCAGTCATAGGTCGTATGTCCCAACTACTGGCAGATCGTTTCAAACAGCATGCTATTCAGCTGTTCACAAAGGGCAAAGTACTGATTGTACCAAAGCAGCTTGTTATCAGCACGATCTGCCGGTCATTGGGACATCCGGCCTACATACCTGGCATCACACCAGCACTGAAATTCGTATACTACATTACTAATTTGTGTGATATGCAGAGTATCTTTTTGACTTGACAGCAGCATTCTGTTAGTGGAGAATAACCAGCTAACCAGCTCATGCTTGCAAAACTCAAAACATAGTGTTCAACATTAGATGTGATTCCAGGATTGGACAACACTTGCTAAATAATCCTGATTGTACTAAGAATTACACTGACAGCCAATTTAAGATTATCAGTCAGGCTCCAAGTGACTCACTTACGTGTGCTCGAAGCTACATATGTTCATATAGGGCCCTGTCCTTTGCAGACAGAAGGAGCATGTCCACGCATTGCGCCTTCTTCAACTAAACAAAAGCTTGCAGGACAGCCATTCCCTGGTTCATTCCCTTGGCAATGCCTTGGGCAATCAGTCGACCTACCTGGTTTGGATTTAAACAAAAGCTTGGCAGTTAGCTGTTCACTGGTGCATTCTCCATGGCAAGACCTCTACCAATCAGAGTCCACTTGCCAACCAATCAGTACTCTCTCTCTCATGCAGTATAAATTGTTGTTCCCTTTAAATTGGTATTCTTGTATATCTGCCTTGATGAGTGCAGAACAAAAAGCTTTGACAGCATGACTCTCTTTTTCAGCAATACTCAAGTTCTGTACTACCAAATGACCACTTGGACAAATAATACTAAAATCGGCCCTAACAGTCAAGTAAACTGCAAAGTTCCAATCATAAATCCTATACCATTAATATAAAATCTTAAATCCTAATCATAATCCACAAGTGATCCTTACCCACACCTGATCTCAACTAAATCAACCCCTCCGGGGCTAACCCAAACCCCAAACGTGAAACCTTAAACTTGAATCCCAACATCCTATTCCTAAACCCAATTTTTAAGATTTAACCTGAGCCCTAACACAGTAGCTGACCTTAAGATCCAAGGTCTGATCCCTAAGAACTGACTCCTAATCCAAACCATGAACCCAGAACATGCCCCTAACTCCAACTCTTAATGTAAAAACCTCACCCCAATAGGGTTTAACTTCATTCCCAAGCCCCCAGCCCTTCAATAAATAATCCTACCAGAGGGACCAGTAACCCTATGAGAACCAAGATGAATCATAACCGTGATGCCAACCGGGATTTTAAAAAAGACATTAGCAAGAAAAACTAGGCAAGAAGGATTAAACAAGTGAGCTAAATAGAGACTCCAACAATGGTTGCGAGCATAAACACACAAAGGGACAACAGCCCTTCTGCTCAAATTCCCAACCTAACTCAACCCAAATCCAACTGTATTAACCCAGCCTGAACTTTAACCTGAACTATTGCTGTCAATCATGTTAAACCTGTGTCTCAGTTACTCAGCAGCTTGAAGATGGTGAAATTTAATCTTCATGATCACACTCTCTACTTCGATGAGCACGGAGACCCACCCACTGGTTATGACATTGTTTTATGGGATTGGACGAGGACTCATGTCCATTTTAAGACTATTGGTTCTTACTTGCCAACTGCCAGACAGATGAACATTGATTCATCCTTGATCCGCTGGAATTGGGGCGATAACTTGGTGAGAATTCAACCAAAGCTTCTTTCTGGTCAGAAAGGCTCGCATTTTTTAAAAAAAAATGTACTTTATTCATAAGATATCTGAAAGAACATTACAAAACATTTCTAAATCACCATCAAAAAAAGTGCAATCAGATTCAACTTTTACACATGGAAAATGAGGTGCTTCAATACAATCAATGAATATTACAATCATTTCAATATGGTCATTACAAACAGTCAGACAGTGTAATAGTATTGGAGTTATCAACATACATCATGTTGCACTCTGAGGGACTTCAATACAATTACAATACAATTAGTATTCAATGCATACATTTATTGTGAGCAGTACAGCCCGAGGGGTCTATACCTTTCCCAGCCCATCGGTGCACTATGGCAGAAAGGTCTTAGACAGCGACCTTTCCCCATTAGGCCTTTGTGGCGGCTGCCCCAAGCTTTAGTGCGTCCCTCAGCACGTAGTCCTGGACCTTGGAATGTGCTAGTCTGCAACACTCGGTCGGGGACAACTCTTTGCACGGGAAGACCAACAAGTTTCGGGCAGACCAAAGAGCTCGCCGAGTTGATGATCCTCCAGCTGCAGTTGATGTTTGTCTCGGCGTAAAGGCTTGCATTTATGTATTAAAAAGGCACCTTGACAGAGGTGCTTAGTACTCTTGCCTCTGACCCTAAGCCAGAAGGTTTTAGGTTCAAATCCCATTTTAAAAATGAGGCTGATACTGTATTACAATGCTGAAGGAGTGCTACATAGTTGGAGATGCTATCTTCTGAATGAGATCTTAAAGTGAGTCTCTGCCTGTCCTCTCAGGTGAATTCCATTTTACTATTAGAAGTGGTGCTGGAGAGTTGCTGGGTCCTTCAGCCAATGAGCTTTCTGTGCATAAATTGGCCACTACATTTCCTACATTACAAGTGATTATTTCATTGGCTGTAAAGTATTTTGGGACATCCTGAAGTTGTGAAAGACACTTTAAAAATGCAAGTTATTTTTTATTATCATCAGGAAACATTTTAAAATGCTTGATATGCGATGAATTAGTTCCAGGTGTTATTTAGGCATATATAAATAGCTAGATCCAGCCAACACCAACAAAATGAAAAACCAATTAACTTATCTTTGAGTCGAAATATGGAATATTGATCAGGACAGAAACTTCAAAACAGAACTTTTGGTTAAGGTTCATCAGGTAGACGTGATCTTGATTTCACATCTAACTGAAGGATGGCGCTTTTGACTACAGTATTCCCATTTACCATGCGTCCTGTAGAGAGGTCATCAGCAGAGGTCACTGGCAGAAACGATCTGAGGTTCCTGGCAGCAATTGTCAGGATTCGGCCCAAGGGGCTTCAGGGTCATTGTGGCTGACCTAAAATATACTGGGAATTACGATTGCAGTGCCCTTTCACACTCTTGGACTGGGTGGGGCAGACACTGTCCTTTCATACTTTGTGGTTGGGTGGGACTGTGGGTCAGGCGCTGTCCTTTCTTGCTCTGGAACTGGATGGGTCGGTCAAACACTGTGCTTTCACACTTTGAGGCTGTGCAGTATGGCCCGTCAGACATTGTCCTTTCCCACTTTCAGACGAGTGGGGCAGTACATCAGAGACTGACAGCAGCTGACACCTAGCCTCGGGAATAAAGAATGTCTATTTGGGTGGATTCCTTGTGGCTCCACAGCTGTTATCGGGCAATGTCCTTGTCAGAGACATGAGTTGAGGGGAGAATACTATAAAGAGAGTCTAAATAGAGGTGGATTTCTGAGGGTTCTCCCGTTTGTCTAACAAAACCTTGGAGGAAGTGCGCGGAAACTCCAGGAAAACAGTCTAAAATATACACATTTTTTTCCTGGAATCTCAGCAGTCTTTCTGCTGTGTTACGATGTTCAAACGGGAGATTTCCACCACCCCCCACCCCGCACTCCAGACTTGCAGCCTGCAGAAATTCAGCTGGGTCCCTCCGAGAACCAGAGAATGACGTCTCGTGTTTTTCTGCCAGACCCCGACATCTAATTGTTCAGCGATGTGTGATCCAGGACAGAAGAAAATCCAAAGAGGGATCCATCCTTGCTGCTTCGACTGTGAAGACTGCCCCTCTGGAACGTTCCAGAATCAAAGTGGTCAGTAGCAGTGTTCCTGCTCTTCCTTGTCCCGTTCTTGGTTTATTTTTTTCTTACTCTCTGCGGATCGTGATGTATAATAAAATACTTTCAGTTATTCTCTCTTTCTCTCCCTTTCCTCCCTTGTCCTGCTGAACACATTCAACTAGAGAGGTTTGGGATCGTCTCTTTCCCCAAAAGGTCAGCCCTGGCTAGCTCCACTGGGGCGATGTTTGTTATTAAAAAGTTGGGATAATTATTGTTGGTCTATACAACTGCTGGTCTAAAATGTGTTACCAAAACTGGAAACAGAACTGACCGAGACTCTAGAACTGGGTGAACTGTGGGTCCTTTCACACTCTGGGTGGGACAGTGAGTTAAAAACTAGCTTGTTTTATTCAGAGGTCCACAAATTGGGTTGTGTTGGGCTCGTTTTTCAGATGCTGAGCAGTTTATTTAATCTCAAAAGTGGCAGGCAGTAAACATACGCAAATTTTTGGCCTGAAGTGGGGAGCCTGACATATTCAGTAAGGATAAGCAAGACGCATCCTTTACCAACACCTGAAGCAGGTATTAGTCCCTTTGCATATGCAAATTAATGGTTCTGGACAATCAAGGACAAATTGAAGTCCCTGTCACGTGACTGGTTTGGTGAGTGCCATCGCAGGTTGCATGTAGGGAAATGAGCCTGCAACTGCATGAAAATGGACCCATTCTTGTTCAACATTTAATTTCCTGCCGATCAGCATTGCTCCAACCTCGATCCTCCCCGCTTCTTCGATTTTCTCCCTAAGCCCCAAGGGGACCCATTCCTTGACCTCTGCCCCGCCCGCCCACAACAACACCCTGGGAGTGTTTGATATGGAACAATATATAGGTTTTTCTTTTCCCACCTATTTCCATTATTTTTAAATGTATTTCCATCCATTGTTTTATCTCTACCTTTTAGCCTATTTCGGTTCCTTCACCCCACCCCCACTAGGGCTATCTGTACCTTGCTTGTCCTGCTTTCAACCCTTAATTAGCACATTCCTTAGATAATATCACCACCTTCAACACTTCTTTGTTCTTTTGTCTATGACATCTTTTGGCTATCTCCACCTATCACTGGGCCTCTATCCTGCTCTACTTGTCCCCCCCCCCCCCCCCTTAAACCAGTTTATATTTCACCTCTCTTCTATTTTTACTTAGTTCTGTTGAAGAGTCATATGGACTCAAAACGTTAACTGTGTTCCTCTCCGCAGATGCTGTCAGACCTGCTGAGTTTTTCCAGGTATTTTTGTTTTTGTTTTGGATTTCCAGCATCCGCAGTTTTTTGCTTTTATATTAATGTAGAAGGAGCTTGACTCTTTATGTAATCTATGCTGTACTTGCCTGGCATATTTGATAGGACAGTATGGAAGGAGTTTTACTCTGTATCTAAATTGTGCTATACCTGCACTAGAAGCGTTTGATGTTGATAATAAAGGCCTGAAAGGGAAAGTGCTCCATTTTCCACCCTTATCTGAAGTAGCACAAGACTCTCAAAAAAAACAGATCTCCTGACATTGCAGTGTTCAATGCACACCATTCAGTTTCTGTCTTGCTGCCAGTCTTGTTTTTTTTGCAGGTTAATAACATTGAGATTTTTGCAGATCCCTACCATTGCATGGATTGCCTCTGGCAACAGTGGTCACCTCCTAAAAGCTACCGCTGCCTGGAACGGAAGCTTTATTATTTGGAATGGAACAGCGCTTTCTCTATCTTTCTGTTGATCTTGGCGAATGGTGGACATGTGCTGACCATCACAATAGCAATTATCTTCATACTCAATTGCAATACTCCGGTCGTCAAGTCTGCTGGTGGCAGAATGTGTTTTCTCATGCTTGTGTCGATATTCTGTGGCTTTTCTTGTGTGTATTTCTATATTGGTAAACCAAGCAAAGTGTCCTGCCAAATAAGACAGCCATTCTTCATGGTGAGCTTCACGATCTATCTGTCCTGTATCCTGGTGAGGTCTTTTCAAATCGTCTGCATATTCAAAATGGCCACCAAACTGCCTACAGCACATGATTATTGGGTTAAATACAATGGGCAATATCTGTTCATCTTTCTGAGCACCTGTGTCCAAATTGTCATTTGTGCTGCGTGGTTGATTTCAGATCCACCTACCCCCAAAGGTCACATCATCGAGAGGGCAATCATCCTGGACTGTAATACTGGTAACATGGCTGCCTTCTCTCTTGGTTTCCTTTATACTGTTTTGCTGACAGTGGCATGTTTCTTATTTGCTTATATGGGAAGGGATCTTCCAAAGAACTATAACGAGGCCAAGTTCATTGCCTTCAGTATGATGATCTGCTTCATTTATTACATTCTGTACATGACATCAATGGTCACCCCTAATCAGGAGAGATACACCTCATCCATACAGACCTTCCTGACAGTCACCAGTGCCTTCAGTATCGCCATGGGCTACTTTCTTCCGAAATGTTACATCATTTTGTTTATGCCACAGAAAAACACTGTGGCTTATTTCCAATCCTGCATTCAGGATTACACAAAGAGACAGAATGGGGCAAATTAGGTTTCATAAGCCACCAGATTCTTTACCATGTTGTGTTTTAGCATTATTAAAGGAGATTATTTTCCTTCATTTGTGAATATTAGGAGCTTGCTTCCTTTATTTGGCTATTTCATGAGCAAATGGAGTAACATAGGGCATAATAAATGGTAACAAACAGCTCAAAAGCCTCACCTCTTCCTATCTCTCTAACTTCCTCTCCTACAACCCTTTGAGATCTTTGCGTTCCTCCAGTGCTTCTTGTGCACTACCCATTAAATGCACCTTACCATTGGTGGCCATGTTTTCAACTGTCTAGGCCCCAAACTCTGAAGCTTTTTCCTAAACCTCTCTGCCTCTGCACCACCTTCTCCTTTAAGATGCTCCTTAAAACCAACCTCTTTAACTAAGCTTTTGGTTATCTGACTTAATATCTCCGTCTTTGGCCCAGTGTCAATTTCTATCTTACAACACTGCTGTGAAATGCTTTGGGATGTTTTACTATTTCAAAGGTGTTACAGCACTGTTTTTGTAATAAGCAGGGGAAATAATTCTTCATAATGTGGAAATCTAAATTAAACCTCTCCTCATTTCCTGGGTTCAGAAATATTTACTTACAGAAAGAGAAAGCAGGACGCCTGGAAATTCAGTGGGTTAGACTTGGTCTCTGGGATTGCACTTCCAGGTAAGGCTGATGGGATGAGAGTCTTCAAACTTTGCTACCTGTGGGGGTTCTAGAGAAAATGAGTTTGGACAGTGGCAATCCAGCTCCCATGGACAAAGGCCCACAGCACAAACAAAACTAAATTTGACAATAGATGTGACATTTCACAGGATGGCTGATGCAGGTAGGAAGTCTAAACAGTTCCTAAACTGAGACACAGGTTCTCCTTCATGGTTAGTGCTGCATTGGCCACAGCTAATGTTGGCCACCCCCCACTCCCCCGCCCCACTGGTTACTGATGCCGAAATTCACAGATATATTCATTGTTCAGGAAATGAGTCCCAGTTAGCAGCAGTAGTCTGAGATCAAACCTCAACCCACAATCTGCATTGTGCTATCCAGGGAACATACTCTGATGACATCTATTTAAATCACATTGCCAGGATTATTCTTTGCTAAATTGTACTCCTGCCTGATTTCACTTCTCACTGTCACTGATTATTTCAGTCCTTGAGCTGTGTTAGACATCTTTGTAGACTATGGAAAATGCTCTCTGAGAAATAAAACTAGATACATGATGCGCAGTCTGTGTTGTGCTTTCTTTTCATTTTAGAGGGGCTAACTCCTTCCTTGAGTACAGACCCCAAGTTGCAGTCCCACACAATACAGCCTCACAGGGTACTGTTACACAGGGTACAGTCCCATGGGGTAGTTTCGTAGGCTACAGTCTCTTGGTGTGGAGTCTCACAGTGCTGGGTGTGGAGTCTCACAAGGTACAGTCTCATAGGGTACTGTCTCATGGTTCCAGTCCCACAGTGTACAAGCCCATAGGGTACAATCCCACAGTGTACAGGCCCATGGGGTATATAGTCCCACGATGTAGAGTCCCATGAGGTACAGTCTCACAATATACAGGTCCATGGGATAAAATCTGAGGGTACAGATTGAGAGACTATAGTCTCATGGGGTACAGTCTTGCGGGGTTCAATCCACACGTACTGGTCCATGAGGTAAAGTTCAGCATGGTAAGGCCCTTTCAGTCAGTGCTTTCCAGATACGATTATACGAACATACAAAAAAGGAGCAGGACTAGGCCATTTGGCCCCTCGAGCCTGCTCTGTCATTTGATAAGATCATGGCTGATCTGATTGTGGCCTCCACTTTCCTGTCTACCCCCTATACCCTTTGACTCCCTTGTCAGACAAGAATCTATCTAACTCAGCCTTAAATAACAGCCTCTTCATAACAACTTGCAGAAAATGTTTTGCCAGTTATCTTAAATCTGTGTCCTCTGGTTACTGACACTCCTACCACTGGGAACAGTTTGTCTTTATTTACAACTTTAATTGTGATGTTTGCTTATTGTAGTGCAATCTGCAGGTTATCAGCCTAACAGTGTGAATCACCCTATATAGGGGGCACTCCCATCAATGTGCAGTTTAAATGGTTTTATTTATAGATGTCAAAGGTTAAGTGTGCCAACAGAATGAAGTGATGTCATCTGCTTGTGATGTACTATGCACCAATGAACTTCCCAGCACCTGTGACAAGATGGGCCAGCTTGGGTTTTACTTTAAGTGGGGACAGTGAGTTGTAATCCATTCCAAGCCCCAGGCCCATCCATAGAAATGTGAGTTGAGATACAGGAGGAAGTGCTTGTGCATCAGGCTCACAGGTACTGATGACTGTTTCCAGTAATACAACCTTCAGCAGGGACCATGTGGTGACAATGCCACTGGGCCACTACTTTATAATCCGCTTACATACCTGTCTACCTACATCCCTGACTATCTGCTTTAAACCATTCCAAATAATCAGTCAGAACAAGATAACTGCCAAGTACAAGACAAATTGACTATAAAATAGAAAGGCCAAAGGAGGTTTACTCTATATTAAACCTGTGCTCTAACTGCCCTGGGAATGTTTGATGGGACTGTGTAGAGGGAGCTTTACTTTGTAGTATATCTAACTCTGCTCAGTCTTGCTTCACTATCTAGACTTCACACAAGAGGAGTACAGGTGAGATATACTGGAGAAAGAAACTGTGGAACCCGTATCCAGTGAGACTCAGTAGCTTCAGGAGAGGGAATCTGAGCCCCAGTGAGAATCAATTCTTTCAGGGGAGAGGATTAGTAATATAGTGGGATAACTGCTACTATTTCTATTGGTGCTGAGATTTGACCTTTCATCCCGGGTGAGATGCAATATAAGGTGTGGGAGTTTATTTATGGTACTGGAGATGTGTTGATTTGTTTACTCAATGGTTTATTCATATCCACAGCGTCTACAATATGTCAATGTGTTTAACACTTCATCTTCAGCTCCATTTCCCATGAATCAGTCATTAAAATTGGACCTTAATACATTGGCATGTGTAAAACTCTTCTTTCCAGGGGCTGGTTATTGACAGAAAAAGGCCATTGCAGAGAAAAGAGAGTATAATGGTAGGGAAAGATGTTAAGAATAAGAATGAGATGACGGTAATAAGAATGAGGAATGAGATAGTAAGAACGAGAATGAGAGAAAGAATGAGAGTGAGCTCATGAGAATTAGAGCAAGAGGATAGCTGGGGAATAGGTCCGAGGAACAGCCAAAGGGGAAATAAGAACGACAGAGGGATGATGAAAATAATAACAGGATAAATGAGAACCAGAGACTGAGAGTAATACTGGTTTAAAAACAAAAAACTGCGGATGCTGGAAATCCAAAACAAAAACAGAAATACCTGGAAAAACTCAGCAGGTCTGGCAGCATCGGCGGAGAAAAGCACAGTTGACGTTTCGAGTCCTCACGACCCTTGAGGGGTCCTGCTGAGTTTTTCCAGGTATTTCTGTAATACTGGGTTGTTAGATAAACTGGGGGCAAGGTTGTCGGAATGGTTGACTTTTTAACACACCTGACTTTATTTTATCGATATTATTGTGACAATGAAAAATGGATGTTTAATGGAGGGGACATTGGTGTTCATGTAACTTGTATCTGCGCGAGAGTTGATGTCTTCAGGTGACAGGGGAGAGTGAAAAAAAAATAACGGATATTAAACGACATTATGTTACGCAGCAGATAATGGTCCCTGGGAGACCCTACAGCGTCGGGGGAACGTTCAGTCTCCACCACCACCCCTCCGCCCCCTCCCCCGCACTAGAACCGGTTTTAACCAGTCTCCACCACCCCCGCGGCCCCGCCCGAACACAGTCCAGCCGCGCGCAGTACCTCGAGCGCGCGTGCTCGCAGCTCCTCCAATCGCAGCATGAGCTTTTCCCGCTCTCCGGCCCCTCGCGCCGTGACGGTTGGAATTTGCGCTCCGCTCGCGCCGGTTTCTTCAACCGCCTCCAGGCGATCTACTGAGGGAGCCCCGGACTGTTAGTTATATATCGTTTATAATCAAATATATTTGACAATAAAAGGCGGAGCAGAGGAATGGTGAAACAGAGGGTGTTTCACGGAGAAAGGACCAGCTTCGCAACGCCCCCCCCCCCCTCCGTTAAACGGGGAAAATGCTGAAAATAAAAAAGTGCGAAAAACAGCAACAAAAAGAGATCAAACGTCGGTGAGTGAAGTAGGATGGGGACTTTCCTCTCATAGACCAAATCCAGTAACTACTTATGCTCTGAGACCAGATCCAAAAAGAAAAAACAAAGCAAGACTTGCATTTATATACAGCCTTTCACTCCCGTAGGACGTCCCAAAGCGCTTTGCATCAATGAAGTATTTAGGAAGTATAGTCATGTTTGTACTGTAGGGAGCACGGTAGCTTTAGAACAGTGATCTTTACACATACTTTGTGGGACTGTGGAATTTACTTACAGGCTTTAGTGGTTGGGATACACGTTCTGTGGTGACAAGTGATTCTCATGTTTTTTTTCTATCCAAGCCAGGCCTCAGCCTATTGGTTTTCTCCAAATGTTGATGCAATGGGTTCAAGCTAAATCTGCATAAAATCTAAATGTAAGTAAGCACCAATATTTTATGTTCATCTATTTCTATTTTAATAGCTTTTGCTGAACGGACCCACAAGTGCTACAATATTGGATTAGAGACCCACCACAGAAATCGAGCTTGACGCCCTTGGCATAAGATCTTGATCACTCAGGGATACCATAATGTCAGGTATAAATAATGGATATTAAGGAGCACCATGATGTCAGGGTATAGATAATAGACATTAGAGGCTACTTTATGCTAGGGCATAATAATAGATACTAGAGGATACTATGGTGCTAGGGAATAGGTGATGGACTCTAGGGGACACTAAAATATCACTGCAGACAATGAACACTAGGGGACTCTATGAACCTTTTTTGCCTTCATTTTCGTCTGGTTATGCTCTTGTATAGTGTGTAGAATCATTTTTTTTGTTAAATCTGCTTCAGAGACAGAAGCTGCTCTACAATAATAAACAGTAGGTGCTGTTAATGTGTAGCTAATGGACACTAGGTTAGGATGTTATGCTTCAATTAAAGGAAACTAGGGGTGGTGTTTAATGGAGGTGATGGGGGGGTGGCAAGGGAGGGTCCAGCTGGTGGAACCGCATGTTGCCTACTTTTGGGAAGATGGCCGAATTAAGTGCCAATCAGGCATTTGCCCGGGCAGTGGCAAACCTCCCCTGGGATCAAGGATCCTAGAGATGGAAATACCACTTTCAGAGAGTTGCCGGCCAAAAAGAGGTCGGCAGCTGTGCATTGCTCAGCAGTGCCACCAGGGGAGTGGTGACTGCTGCCAGCAACACAGCCCACCTGAGGTCCAGAATCGTCCAGGGACCCAGGCCAAAGGTGAGTGACGGCTGGATGGGGGTTGTGGGGTGGGAGTTGCGATGGAGGAGGGTCAGCAGCAAGGGAAATGGGTGGCTCTCAGCAGTCTCCTGTTTTCCGATGCTGGGTCTGTTTTTGTCAGACACGGAGCGTCTTTGAACGAGGGCCATGCCACCCCAGGAAGCCCACAAGCATCCGCAACAGGGTTTGCTTTTTCAGGCGAGTCCCCTCCCCTGCCCACCTCTGAGTGAATACCATCAGTGGTGGGATGAAGCCATAAAGTGCATTAAATGCCCACTTAAGGGCCTCAATTGGCAGAGGGTGGGAAGGCTGTCCAAGAGCCTTCCCGCCCTGGACTTATGGGCGGCACCTTGTGCCCTGTCCGTGGCGAGTTTGGTTGTGGGGGGGCATTTAATTAGGCAGGAGTGTGATGGGTGGGGAAGACCATCCTTCATCCCCACCAATTGAGGCCATTATGTGGGCAACTACTGGTATTGGCAGCTCGCCATGTGGGGAGCATGACAACCCCTATTGGAGTTGCTTGCATGCTCCCAGGTTGGGGGCCCTCATTCAAAGACACTTCGTGCCTGATCGAGGGACCTAGCATCAGGAAAGTGGTGCCTGCTGAAAGCCAACCCCCGCCCTTGGTGCCAATCTCCATCCATCCTCCTCACCAGTGACCTCCTTCCTGCGAACATTTTGCCACCATCACCCGCCTGTCCCTAAGTCACTCCTCTATCCGAGGCCTCATGCCAACTGCAGCCACCACCTCCCCAATGGCCCTGCTGAGTACAGAAGAGCTGCTAGCCTCTGATTGGCTGGCAGCTTTCGGTCCACCCCCCCACCAACCCACGGTCCTTGATCCCAGGGAAAGGTCTCTGACCTCTAACCTCTGGCCTGTTAAGTGCTTGAGTGACACAAGATGCAGTGGCCTTACCAAAAAAGAAGGAACATGGGGGTCTTGCCAGCTCTCTAGCTGGCACCCAAGACCCCCATCACCTCCACAAGATTCTTCTCTCAATCAGGGCAGGGGTGGAAAGATGGCTGGGTCCCCACCAGCCATGCTCCAACCTGATTAAATGCCCCACCACCAAAAGCGCCTCAGGGGAGGGCATTAAATTCTGCCCTAGGTGTTGCTGCATTGGAGTATTAGGAGAAACTCAGGAAATTTCTGGCATAGGTGACTGATACAAGTTTAAGGTCTGCTGTTGATACTTGTTGGTTTAGTGGCATCAGTCCTCCTGTAAGTGAATATCACGCCCTTTATGTTCTGCAGTTGACTCACATTGCCCAGTATCTACTTGTAAACAATGTATCTCCTTTGCATGTGTTCCAACTTGCACCGCTCTAGTCCTACGATGCGCTGAGCTGTTGACTACACTGGAGAGATGAGGTCGCTGAAGAATCAAAGATCTGGTTTATTTTGCAGAATACATGTAACCAAATGAAAGGATCAATCCTAGTTACTCTTAAGCTTCTCCTGCAATGTTTCCTTGTAACAATACAAACAGAAGACCATGCTACAGTTTTCTGAAAAGTAGATAACATATTCACTTCTTATTTTATTTCCTTTTAACTCAGCTTCTAGGTTGGAAAGATCAGCCTGCTGTATCTTAACTCCTAGCTGAGACTTAGACTATCCTTCTAAGCCTATATTAACCCTGACTGTCATGGAATGTAAGCTTTTCCCTCTTTGTCAATTTTGATCATAGGAAGCACCAGATGACACGGGAACCTATCCCTGCTGAGTTTAAATGACTCACCTCAGCCAAAACAGGCTTGAATGATCACAGAAATGTCCAATCCAACCCTCATTGTCTGAAGTATGCGACTTTAAGCACCCCATCTGAATAATCTACAGCTCCCAATCATGCTACCCTATGAATGTAATCTTTGAAAACTAAACTATCTCAATGGTAGCATTTTTAACTTACTACATCAACGTCCTTCCCCCTGGAGATGTTGTTAGAAATCCCAGGAGTGAGAGTGACATTTAGATGGCATGGCACCGATAAACGTTTTTAAACAAAGGAAAATGGAAAGTGGGAATATTTATAATATCAATACCTCACTATGATGATATGACACCACTTGCTTAGCAACAGGAAAGACACCAGCGACCTCACTGGGTAAGCAACAGGCCATGAAGTGTGCGCCTACCAAACCAACTTGTTTCTTCAAAGAACACTTGTCAGTCGGGATTCCTGTGGATTGTAAATTAATCAAAAGAGGGCTGCATGTAGGTTAATGGCATCCTGAGGGTGCTGTGTTTCAATCTATTTATAGGTTACTGGTGGAGGAGGGGGAGAGGGGTGTGCAGGGATGGCAAATTTGACAAGCTCGTGATGCTAGTTTGATGCTTTGTGCTTGCAGTGAGGGTGCAGTACAGAGTGAGGAGACGTAGCATAGCAATGAGGCAGAGTGGGAAGGGAGCATCCGCAAGCCTGCAACCTCTTGGCTCTTTGTATACCTTCTCTCCAGATGTAATTTATTGGAGTTCATTCAGGAATGTGGAGTGGGAGCCAGATTCTACACGACTGCTGATGTGAATGAGGACTTTGTCATTGAATAAGAAAGGATTAATAATATGAAGGGCTGGAACTTGCAGCATCCAAATGTAGGTGACACATCATTGAAGCATTACTTCCCAGCACTAAAGGCTTCAGAACTTTATCACCCCCTCAGGGCCCTGTATGAATTGTGTTGCCTAAATTCATTGCCTTTTTCTGATGGACTGTAGACATACGAGCTAATGAACTGGGTAAATTGCCAGTTCCAATTGAAGGATCGAGGATTCAGCTTCAGCAAACAAATAGAATTTAAATTCAGCTAGGACAGTCGCCCCAATAAATTACATCAAGATCTTAAGGAACTGCAACAGACCAAACTCTCGCGAACAAGCAGCTTGCGCTTGTAGAGCATCCTTCATGCAATAAAGCATTTCAAGGCGCTACAGGGCCAGGTCGGGATAGGCTCCATGCCGGACCTTAGAAGTAGAATTAAGTGAGCTGATCAAGGGCATGGTCCAATGGATGGCTTTTGAGGAGGCTCTTGAGGGTAGGGAGAGGAAGAAAGTAGGAATGGGAACTCCAGAGAGGTTGAAGGCCAAATTCTCAATTGTAAAGCAGAAGAAAGAATGGTGAGTGTTTGGTGACTTAAGGGGTGAGCTGAGGCAAAAGAGTGGAGGAGGAGATTTGTGTGTGTGTGTGCGTGCGTGTATCTGTATGAATGTGTATATGTATGTGTGTCTGCATGCGTATGAGTGTGTCTGCATTCTAGCTGTGTATGTGTGTGGAACAAAGGGACAGAAGTAAGCTATTTAGCCCCTATAACCTGTTCTGCCATGAATTAGCTAATGGCTGATCTGCATCTTAACCCAATTTACCTGGCTTGCTTCTATATCCCAATCTAACAAAAATCTAAGTTTGACATTTTCAATTGACCTAGCCTCAGCAGCTTTTTGGGGGAAGAGTGCTCCACATTTCCAGTAACATTTTTATGAAGAAGTGCTTCCTAACATCAATCCTGCTCTAATTTTAAGATTATCCCCTCTTGTTCTGAACTCTCTCACCAGAGGACATAGCTTCTCTATCTACCCTATCAATACTTTAAATCATCTTAAACCCCTCAGTTATGTCATCCCTCAATCTTCTGTACTCTGGGGGGGTACAAACCTAATCCATGCAACCTGCCCTCATTCTTTTAGTCCATGTATCATTCTGGTGAATTTGTATTGTATCCCTTCAAAGGCTAATAATAATAAAGACTTGAATTGTACAGTCTTTCACAATCTCAACATGTCGTAAAGCACTTTACAACCAATGAAGTACATTTTTTAAAGTATCATAACTATTGTAATGTAGAATGTATGAATATACCCTTCCTGAGATGCAGTGCCCACTGCCCAGAACTGAATGCAATACCCCAGATGGTATCTAACCTGAGCTTTATACAACTGCAGCATTAACTTCCATTGCTTATATTCCAGGCACTTCAAGATACAGGTTAACATTTCATTAGCCTTTTTAATTTTTTTTTGTACAGTCCTCTAGATTTTAATAATTGCTGTACTAGACCCCTAAATTCCTCTGTTCCTGAGTCCTCTGCGATTCTTCGCTTCTCAACATTTAGAAAATACTCATATCTAATTTTCTTAGGTACAGGGGTGGCCTCACTCTTCCTCCACACTGAACTCCATCTGCCATAGTTTTACCCACTTAATCTTTCAGTGACCCATTTGCAACTTCCTGTTCCCTCTACACTATTTATTGTCCCACCTAACTTAGTGTCATCAACAAACTTGGATGTATGGTTCTCTATTCCTTTGTGTAAACTATTGATAAACATTGTGAAAATCTGAGACCTTTATGCAGATACCTTGGAACATCAAAAGTCACACCCTACCAATTTCAGGAGATATCCATTATCACTACTGTCTCCTATTTCCTAGCAATTCCTTACCCATATCAATAGGCTGCTCCATTTCCAAGTTTTAATTTTTTGCTAATAATTTCTGGTGTGGAACCTTAGTGAATGCTTTCTTAGTCCATATTACAAACATCCATTGACACTCCCTTATCTACCACTTTAGTGACCTCAAAAAATTCAACTAGGTTAGTTAGACATGACTTATTCTTTACAAATCATGGCTTTCTCTGATTAGTTCATATTTGTCCACATGTTCAGTCACTTTGTTTCCCACAGCAGACATTAAACTGATGGAATTATAGAATGGTTACAGCACAGAATGAGGCCAGAGATACAAAGAAAATCACAGAAAGGGAAGAACTTACTAAATTTAATACATTAAAAATAATATATTTATTATAGATTGACAAAATCTCCATGATCTGATCAAGTATTTATCCCCTTGGATTGGAAAATTCCCAATGTCACTCCATTCTCGAAGAAGGTGGGAGAGAGGAACAAGTATAGCCCTATAAAGACTTTGAAGAGATTTAATAGATGTGTTCGAGATCATGAAGGGCTTGGACAGAGTAAATAGGGAGAAACTATTTTCATTGGCAGAAGGGTCAAAAACCAGAGGACAACGATTTAAGATGAATGTTAAAAGAACCACAATAGGAAAAGCTTTTTTTACTCCTGACAGTGTGGTGGAGGCAGGTGCAATCATGCCTCTCAAAAAGAACTGTGTGTCCATGCCGGCTCTCTGCAAGAGTAACTCAGTTAGTCCCACTCCCTTGCCCTTTCCCTGTAAACCTGCAAATCTTTTTTCCAGATAATTATTCAATTCCTTTTTGAGAGATATGAGTGAATTTGCCTCCGCCACACTGTCAGGCAGTGCATTCTCAATCCTAACCACTCACTGCTTAAAAAAAGATTTTCTCCAAGTCACATTTGGTTCTTTTGCATTCACCCTAAATTGGTGTCTTATGGTTCTTGACCCTTTTGTCAATGGAAATAATGTCTCCCATCTACTCTGTCCAGACCCATCATGATTTTAAATACCTCTATCAAATCTCCTTGCAACCTTCATGGGTCTATACTGGTTCCTCTCTCCCACCTTGTTAAATAATGGAGTGACATTGGGAATTTTCCAATCCAAGGGGCCAATTGCTGGATCAGATCTTGGAGATTTGTTAATCTTCAGTCTCATTATTTTTCTCCATTTTTATTTTTTAATATATTAAATTTAGTAAGTACCCCCCTCTAATGTTTAATTTTCTTTGTTTCTCTGTATTTTAACCCTCTGCTACTGTGAAAACCGACACAACTATTTAGCAAATCTGCTGCTTCCTTATTTTCAATTAAAATATCACCTTTCTCTGCCTTTAAAGGGCCCTCAGTACCCTTAGCCACCATATTTTTCTTAATTTACTTGTAAAGACTTTTTGTGCATAAGCTTGTGTATCTATGAGTGTGTTGTGAGCGCATACGTTATAATTGCCTATGGGTATATCCAGTCAATTCCACTTATGGGCCTGGATATTAAACCCCAGCTGTTGGTTGAACCTGTTAGACCTCAGCACCTTCCAGTGACTATTGGTTTTAGATAGGGCTGCAATTGCGGTGTTGCTCTGCTTTCCTGCTAATTATGTGACACTTCCTGTAGCTTATGAGTTTGACTCTGCCCAACAGAGTGGAACTTGTTGATTACTTTTTGGGACTCTTGTTGAACATTTGCAGGCTGTTAATGATCAGTGCCATCAATGATGGGCTGCATCAATAGGTTTATTCATGAACTTTATCTGTTGCCAGCGAAACATTGGATCAGTAGCACTGCTACTGCACTCCTAAAGTTCAGCTAATATTACAGTAGGACTCTTAGTGTCTTGTCACAGGCTTAACAAGTGAAAACAGCAATTAGGTGGGTCTACACATAGTTAGGAAGGGCCTACGTTGCTTAACCTGACTTGTGCTAGCACCACTGGAAGCTACAGTTCATTTCAGTGCTCCAATATTCTGTGAGAGGGAGGGATAGGTAATCAATTAGTCAGAATCACTCTCATCATTATCCAGTGACACCAGCTGAAGGAAAAGGGAAGGGAACTAGGATTAGAGCAGACATCTCCACTTGAAGAGCTAGCTCTTGCAAATGGCGTTTGCTGTAATTTCTGGTAATTCCTTGACTGTTGGTGAAGGATTAGATTTTGCTGTAATGGCCATCATGATTCAACATGCTGTCTAACATGTTGAGGGATGGCTGCTTAGGTGAGATTCCAGAGGGGGGCATGTAATCAACTGAGTCAAGCTATCGTTTTCTCCACACATTCAGCAACTGGTGTGAGTTCCCAGGCCTAGACCATTGTGGAGTTAGGGATAGGGGAAAGAAGAGAGTGGGAGTTGAACTTAAAACACAAGAGGAAGTCAGAGGGCATCTTGTATCCAGTGCACTACTTCACAGGGAACAGAGGCCAGTTGGGTATTGCTACCTGTGTGCTGAAGTAGAAAATGGGGACAGGCTGAGCAAAGCTAAAAAGAGGAAATATTCTCCTGTATACAAGCAATGATCTCAGATAAGTCAACTGAGAGGTTCTGTGTGTGAACGTTTGAAGGCGACAAGACATATTGTGAGAGTAATTAGCAAAGCACATGGGATCTTCAGCTTCATACTAGAGGTACTGAATACAAACAGAGAGAAGTTATGCTGAACCTTAGGCCACAACTAATGTATTGCATCCAGTTCTGGTCACTACATTTTAGGATGGATGTCCTTGAGAGGATACAGAGAGAATTTACCAGCAGTGGTTCCAGGAATGAGGGATTTTAGCTGCAAGGTTAGTAGGAGAAGCTGGGGTTTTTCTTCTTGGAGCATAGGGGATTGAGGGAAGATTTGATAGATGTGTACAAGATTATGACAGATTAAGGTAAAATAGACATAGCTGATTGTACAAGGACTAGGGGTCACAGATTTTAAGTTTTGGGCAAGAGTTGCTAGAGGGATGTGAGGAAGAATGTTTTTACGCAGTGAGTGGTAATGACCTGGAACTTGCTGCCAACGAAGATGGTGGAAGTGAAGACAATTAATGATTTTAAAAGGAAATTGGACAGGCACTCGAGGGAAATAAACTTGCAGGGCTACAGGGATAGATTGGGGGAATAGGATTGACTGGATTGCTCTGCAGAGAGCCAACTTGGGCTTGATGGGCTGAATAGCCTCTTTATATGCCATAATGACTCTATGACTGTATAATGCTCAGTGTAGTATTCTGCTGCAATGTGTAATCAGATTATAATATAAGTTTGAATTGTTGCTACTGCTAAGGTGAAGATGTGCCCCTCTTTAAGGCTTAATTGTTGTTAAATGAGCACAGTCTTATGTCAATTAGATATTAATAGCTTGGTGAGTGAACAATATAGAATGGAAACGGAGATGGTTGGGTTAAGTGGTAAGATGAGAAGGTGTGCTTGAGGGCTATAGTGATATGGAGTTTAGCTATGAAAAAGGTTTATGGGTCCCTGGCCATTTAGTTACCAAGAAGCTATCTTCAATTTCACAGGTGTAAACATTCCTGGATTTTGTTACACATGCTCCTCAGGACTGCACTTAGCCTAACCCTGTCAAATTGGATTCCTTCAGCAATACAAGATAGAGCAACATATCTCCTTCCCAGTACACACTGGGCACTGGACAAAGGGAACCATTCATTCTTGTCCGGAACCGTTTGGCTCAAGTATGTGCTTCATGGGGAGGCGGAGGCGATGGCGTAGTGGTATTAATGCTAGACTAATAATCCAGAGACCCAGGGTAATGCTCTGAGGGCCAGGGTTCGAATTCCACCATGGCAGATGGTGGAATTTGAATTCAATAAAAAAAACTGGAAATAAAAGTCTAATGATGACCATGAAACCATTGTTGTAAAAACCCATCAGGTTCAATAATGTGTTGTCCTTACTTGGTCTGGCCTATATGTGACTCCAAATCCACAGCAAGTTGACTCTTAACTGCCATCTGAACAAGGGTAATCAGGAATGGGTAATAAATGCTGGCCTAGCCAGTGATGCCCACATCCCATGAATGAATTAAAAAAAACGTCTCTGATACATAGACATAGGGGAACATTCCTTTTGGACACTATCCAGCTTGTCCATGTTAAAGAGCCTACCCTGTTACATATCAGTAATATGTTATATTACTTGCCAATTAGATTACAAGAGAACAGAACAGAAATTCTATAACACACGGAGGGCAGATATTTATCCTGCATCACTGTGGGTGAACTGAGGTTGAGCAGTGGGTAGGTGAATTGTTTATCATGCATTGGGTTTAGGTCAGTAAGACTGTCACAGTAGCAAGAAATCTCCCAACTTTTGTTGGGACAGTTGAGTTGTTTACAGGCAGCACTATTTGTTAAACAACACAAAACAATTGAATAAAAATAGACATTAGGAAAGGATTTTTTAAAATAATGTAATTAATGATATCCCAATAATACTGCGCAGACCACAGGAACAAACATCATTCTGCGGCATTTCAACAAATATTATAGAAATACGATACGTTACAGCCAATGATACAAGAGCGGAATTATAGGCCTTCATTTATGTTACATGCAGTTAATTGAGTCACTAACATGTAAAACTATTCTCAAACACAAGCAACTGCACTGATCCTTCATGTAGTTCCCTAGTCATCTATCATATAAACTGATCTGCAGGTTAGTACTGAGTCTCTCACCATACTGCCCTTCATCGCCCACCCCATTTTGTTCTATTTTAGTAGCCTACTGTTTATTCACGGGTCTCCTTGTTCCCCATTTAACTCAATTCCCCATGTCTATGAGGGGGTTGTTTGAGTTCTGAGACAGCCTGTGGCTGAAGCTGCCTTGCATCTCAGTACCAACTGGCAGGGAGCTTTAACGTTGGGATGGGAAGGTCCAACATCATCACAGTCACCTCTTTCTGAATATTTTTTCCTTGTCTCTCCTCCCTTCCAGTCCACTCTTAGCTTACACTAAGTGCTGACTCAGGAGGAGGCCAAGCCTTGGATCATCTGCAGGCTTAAAGGGCAGCACATGAGCCACATGAACAAACCATATCCATCCCCAAATAGCACCCAATAGTGAAAGCAGGAACTTCTGGGAAGTAGTTGCTGGCTACTATGGACTTCACTGCTGCTGGTAGGGAGCCAAGGGCCCTGCAGCTAATCACTATTTAGGAACACACAAGGGCAGGATTAGGCTGAACTGTGATGCCCTGCTGGCCAATGAGTCACAATCACATGTAGAATGGGCACTTGGGTATGGCACCTGAGGGCAGTCGGTGGAACACATGCCAACAATCTCCTGCCCTAAAGGTGACCATCTGTAACCTTTTGTAGGTTTACATTTTTAAAATGCAGATGCTGTTTTGGGTGTACCTTAAAAAGTGTAGGTAAACGACTAGTGCTGACGAATAGCGAACACCAGATTATGAACAGATACCTAATAAGACAAGCCCATCCTCCCGTGCTGCATTCATGGCTGTATCAGTTCCACTCAAAACAGGAAGGGCACACCCTCAGGCGCAGAGGCAGAAATGACAGTGAAAAGATTATTAAACTTTTAACAAAATGGATCACTGACTCCATTCTCTCTGACCATCGGCTGCTTCACCTCCCCAACACACATGCTGTGAATTATTGGGGAGGGGGATAAAGGGGCAGAGACATGAACTTGTGGCAGTTTCTGTGCTTAAAAACTTTTAATCAAATCCCTTCACTTTAGCATAATACTTTTCACTTAAAATAGTTAAGTGAGAGGTGACCTTCATTGAGCATCCCTGAGCTGGATTGATATTAAGCATGATCATCTGTACACTGCCCACTAACAATTGTTGCAGTTCTTACTCACAAGAGTCTCTGGACAGTTAGATAATAAATCACAAAAGTTTCGGTCATAAAAATATAGTCTTGATTGTGTTTTGCTTATTTCACATGAGATTCACTGCCTGGGAAGGGCCTCCACGTCCGAAATGAATGTTATGCTTTCTCCGAGGTATAAGGCATTGTGCTCAATGTGTTGTGCCTGGTTCACTGTCTGTTGCAAAGTTCCAAAAAGTAGATAAAGTGCAATAAAAACAACACCAATCATGAAACGTTCTGGTGAAAAGGTCTACTGTAAAACTACTGTACAGGCAACCTGGACACTGACTGGTTCAAGGGCCTCGGGTTTTGCAGTGACTGATAAGTTAAATTCCACTTTTATTACATTGAATTTTTGCTGGTTTTGAGATCACATTCTGTGATTCCATCTATTTTTCTATGGAAACTGCAAACCAATGGCCTTGATTATCCTGGGACTATCCCTTGCTGTTGCCATTTTTTTGTTGACCCTCTGAGAGACATTAAAATCTAAGGAGATTCTACATAGGCAACAGGTTTCCGTTTTACTGTCTCCGGCTTGGTCAATGCAAATGTCTTGAAGCTCTCTGCTGTGCAATCATTTGATTCCTATGTGCCCTGGGCCTCCACAAAGTATTTCTGAAACTTGTCCAGGTAGGGAGGCCTCTCAGGGAGCAGGTAGTAGTGTGTAGAGCTCACCTTCCTCCCATCTTCCATAATCGGTAAAATGCATGGCACCCTTGTGCCTGCCGCATCATTGCTCTGCCGCTGCAGGACTTTGTTGCTGACATATTTAGGATCAGGTGCAAAGCTTCGTGTGGGTGGCATCACTCCATTGAGGTAGGCCGGGAGGCTTTTAGGACTTGGGGTGCGCGAGTTATTTCTGGACAAAGGTTCCCGTGGAGGAACCTTTGGTGGCCTGTCCTCGTCACAGTACATGCCTGACATCACCTCTGCAGACCATCTCCGGTAATCATGTTTCACTGGCCGTGGGGGTATGGGGACTCGAGGAGGGACCTCAGGCTTCACCTTGCTGGAGTTTGGTGATAAGCGTAATAAGCAGGTTTGATTCTTCAACACAACAGGTTTGTTGTAAGATCCAGCAGGACCTGAATGTGAACGTCGTAATTTGCGGTGAGGCTGAACAGGTTTCTCAGCAACCTCTATGTTTTCCAGGTTAGTATCTTTCACCATATGACAACTTGTTAACAACCCAGTGCTGTTAACACTTTCTGAGTAGGCATAGTTGGTCTGCCCACACCCACGGAAGCTCCTTCTGCTTGGAATACTGTACCTGAAGCTCAGCGGCCTGCAGTCCTGCAAAAGGGAGTCAGTTTCAGAGCTCGTAATGGATTCGACCTCACTGTCAACATCGTCGAAAGGCACATCACCAGTGACAGGCAGCGGAGGGAGTGGCTTAGAGCTTCGGTCACTGGTACACCCAGAATTAGTTGGTGGAGTTACCCCTTTCACTGGTGTTTGAGGTGGTGACAGTATAGTGCTATTCACAGAGAGTCTCTTAAACGGGGAGAGCAGCTGATCTTTCTCCGACTGTACAAATGGTTCCTCGCTGTTGGGCATTTTCAGAGGAGGTGGCCTCAGCTTGTGGAAGGTTGATCTGAGGCAACTCCCAAAACAACAGTGGCTGTTCAGCCCAAGCGGCTCAATTTCTTGCCCTGCTGGAGGAGGAAAAAATAATTTTAAAAATTTAAATGCTTGTAACACCATTTTTTCCCCCCTGGCTTCCAAAGGCTCAGGCTTTTTCTGGGGTCTGGGCTCCACAGCTCCACTAAAGCAACCATTCTTCATGTGTGAGCCTGGCCAAGAGTGCCAGCATGTGGTTCAATGAATCACTGGACAGCGATCATTAGCAGAAGCCCTCGTCAGAAGCATAAATGTCAATGGTAAAGCTGAATGGAGATAAGCTGACTTAGCATAGAACCAGGCACAAAGCCTGTGACTTTGCCAGTCTGTATGGATAAATATTACAACAGGTAGGAGCTTACTCACTGAGGCATGAGGGAACAAAAGCAGTTATTTAAATACACAGATTTTAACATTTAAATTCAGTTTTGTGGTCGGCACAGCACCAGCAAGGCTGTTATTTATTGTCCAATGCTAGTTGTTCTGAAAAGTTGGTGTCGACTCTTCTTGAATCATTGGTAGCGGGTTTTGATGCAACCGAGTGATATGCTAGCCACTTCAAAAGACAATTAAATCAACCATTTTGCTGTGGTACTGCAGTCACATTATAGATCAGACCAGGTAAGAATGGCAGGTTTTCTTCCCTCAAGGATATTAGTGAGCTAGTTAGGGTTTGTATGACAATCTGACAGCTTCACAGTCACTTTTACTGACACCAGTTTCTTTTCAAAACAAAATAATTCTAATTCTTAGACTTTGATGAGTGTACTCCATTGGGATGGGATACATACGGTTGGTTGAAGTTATGATGTAGGGCTGTTGATGGGGAGCAGCATTCAAAGCGCAGGTCATAGCTGTGGGGTCCGTATAGTAGATGCTGAAATCACAGAAAAACACAATGTTCATCACGATGTCTGAGTGAACCTCCAATCACTAGAATATTTCAGACTACAAAAGGCCTTTCAGCCCCTTTGATTCTATACATCCAGGACAGAAATTCCCATCCACCTCTCCCCATTATGACTCCAATTACTTCTCAAATGAGCCCAGTGTTCTGGCCCCACCAGGTGGCCTCAATCCAGCCAACAATTATTCCAAGTAAAGCAGTACTTCCTGATCCTGTACTGTGGGGAACCCAATCGTAATATTCAGATTTAGTTCTTTCCTGTTAAATACCTCTTTTAAAGGCTTAAGAGTCTGAGTTTATCTTTAGAGCTAATCTCCTATGATTCCAGGGATAGGTTCTGTTATTCTGCTCTATACTGCAAAAACCCCTTGTGTTATACCTAGAACTGAACCCAGTACTCTAAATGAGTCCTGACCAGGGTCCTTTATTTATAGTGTCATTATGGCCCCTGCAGATACAAACTCAAATGATGTGGCAATATTTCCCAGCATTCTACTTATCGTGTTTAGATAAAACATGACCAATAAATCAATATTACAACTCTCTACCTCCTTCTTGCCAAATTCTTCTTCAGCCATGGATTGTATATGGTTCCCATTCATTCTCCTGGGATGCAGTACCTACACTTGTTTTCACTGAACTTTATTTACCTCTGATCAGCCCAGATGCAAACCCAATTAAGGTTTTCTTTTGCACAAGACCATGTCCATCTCTACAGAGTCCCTGAGTTTGGCGTTATACATGAATTTAATCACTTTTGCATTGTAACTGTAATCTCAAAGACCCCCAGGGCAGCCTCCTAAACACCCCACCAAGGACAGGAGGGGGGTCCTAGCACAGATCCAACACCACCATATTAGTGTTTTAACCTTGATATTCATAGACCTTAAGTTTGTCAAGACATCTCATCGATTACTTTTACCAAGTCTTTTAGAAGCCATACTAACACTACATGGCCTCCCTCAATTTGATATCTCTCTGCCTCAAAGAAATCTTAAGATGCCCCCTCTCAATTCCAAATGGTGCTGTGTTAAGGTACTCACTTGTCCAAGGTGCTTGATTGATTCCAGCAACTTTTGGCATTGATGACATCGTGACTGCCGCACATGAAGCAGTTACTCAGTGGATTGCGAATCTCCTGTGCTGCTAGTCCAGCGCTCGACATGGTGACAATTTTGGGAATGCACCAATCCTTTAAAGTCTCTGTGTTCTCAAGTTAACAGGGTATTGCATTTCTTGACAAAGAGAGAGGGGATTCTGGAATTATTCATTGATTTATTCTTCCTCAATAATGTCACAGCTAACAGACTGCAGGATTCACCCTACCCCATCAAGATACATCAGTTGGTGAGGCTCCCTTTTAGGATACCACATTTGGCTTCTGATGAAAAAGGTAAGCATCTATAACATTAGCCCATCCTTTCTCTTTATAAATACTGACAGACCTGCCTTCATTTTTCAGAAATTTGTTTTGTTTGACATACCATGAACTCAATATTTACACAAACAGGATCAGATTGGATAGATGGGTCCCTTGGAAACAGTATTAAACAACCACACTTTATGTTATTGTGGGGTGATGGCGTGGATGCTTTATGAGATGCACTATGGTTTTTCTGACCATGTATGATGTTGGACTTCGAAGAGCAGAGAAAATTTGGGAGGATAAAAATAGTTATAATGTTAATAATTTATTTTAAAAACTGGAAAATTTCAGATAAAGTGAGTTAAAGTCAGAATACAGGAGCTGTAAAACATTTGAAGGACCAGAACTCATACTAGAATGAAGCTTCATGCTGTCATCCAGCATCCACCCCTTTGATTTACCAACACATCTGTTAACATCCCCACCACCAATAGGGGACAAATTCCACAAGTTGAGATCCTGGAATGGAGTGGGATTCAGCGCAATGAGGCTTGATTTCAACACAGGGAGGATGAAAAGTGTGCAGGATGATGGATTAAGATCATGAGAGGAACAAGACATGAAAGTAGAAAGGAGTGCTGGCCATAATGATATTCATATAATAGAGAAGTAGAAAGATCGAGAGTTAGGAGGAGGCAAGAGGTTCTTGTCTGACTACTTTCATGGTGTGAGACCAGTTACATTCCAAATGCAGACTGCTCTTCAACTGGATCATTCAGCCCTGATATTAACGGTTGAAACAGTCAGATGCCAATTATTTTACATAAAGAAAATTCCAAAATTAAGTTATTTGCTAGGGTATCTGATAATTTATACTGTTGGAGAGGCTTTAAAGGAACTTCACTGATAAAAAGCACCAGACTTTGTAAGGTAAGAACCATAAATTTCAATATTCTAAATTCAGACAGAGAGTGACCTTTTGGTAGAGAGGGCAGGGATGTTAGAGGGAGTGGCACATAACTGTGACACTGCAATAGACTGTCTGCTGGAGAAGTGACCTCATTTCCTTTCTGTCAGATGAGTTTGCATGAGAATTAAATCTGTTAAAAATGAGGATGTTGGGAGCAAAGAGAGGAATATTGACATAGAAGGGGAAAACTGAGTCATAGAATAAGAAAGGGCATGAAAGGACAGTATAACTGATGTCAGTATAACTGATGTCAAGAGACAGTTAGGAATGTTAGTGGAGAGAGAGAAATAGGGAAAAGGTGACTATGTGGGGTTGAGGGACGCAGTGAGAAAGTGAGATGGAGGGATTGCAAAGCACTCTTACTCAGGAGGTTAAGCTAACAAAATGTTTCTACATTCTAATTAGCAGTTCGTAAGTGGCACAGTGATCAAGAACACAAACTGGTCACTGTACATAACCAGCTAGAAATTCTAGAGATGAATTGACAGCACAGATAGAAATAAATATGTATGATCTGATAGCTATTACAGAACATGACTGCAGGATCACAAAGACTGGGACCAGAATATTCAAGGGTACATGACATTTAGGAGGGATAGGAAGCTAGGAAAAGGTGGAAGCGTATCTCTGTTAATTAAGGATGGCATTGGTACGTTATACCAGTATGATCTTAGTTCTGGAGATCAAGATGTATAATCAGTTTAGGCAGAGATGAGAAACGGTAAATAAGAAGTCACTTGTGGGAGTGGTTTATAGGCTCCCTAACAGTAACCACACTGTAGGAAAGGGTATACGGGAAGAAATAATGGGGGCTTGTAAGTAATTGTGGGTGATTTCAATCTGCATACAGATTGGACAAATCAGAAAGGCAAAGGTAGCCTGGATGATGAGTTCATAGAGTGTTTTCAGGACAGTTTCTTAGAGCAGCATGTCTTAGCACCAACCAGAGAGCAGGATATTCTAGATCTGCGCAATGAGACAGGATTAATTACTGACCTCAGTGAAGGTGCCCCTAGGTAGCAGTGATCATACTATGATTGAGTTTGAGGGAGAGGGAAGTGGATCTAAGACTAGTGTTTTAAACTAAAATAAGGGCAATGATGAGGGCATGAAGACTAAAGCTAAAATGAACTGGGAAATCAGGTTAAAGGATAGGTCAGCAGGGATGCAGTGGTAGACATTTAAGGAGATATTTCAGAATACTCAGAAAAGATACATTCCAATGAGAAAAAAAGACTCTTAAGACAAGGGCACTGCCTGTGGCTAACTAAATAATAGTCGTTTGGTAATACACTACTTGAGTATCACTGAAAAAAAGAGACATTTTATGTCAAAGCTTTTTTGCTTGCATTCATCAGGACAATTTGCAAGAAAATACCAATGGCAACACTTCTACTAATCAGAGTCCACTTGCCAACCAAACAGCACTCTCTTCTCATACAGTATAAATATGTTGTTTCCCCCTGACATTGGCATTTTCTTGCAAATTGTCCTGATGAGTGCAAAATGAAAAGCTTTGACAAAAATTCTCTTTTATCAGCAATGCTAACTAAAGAAGCCAAAGATAGTATTAAACTGAAAGAAAAAATGTATAATTCCACAAAGATGAGTGGCAGGTCAGAAGGTTGGACAGATGATAAAAAACAGCAAAGAATGACTAAAAGATTAATAAGGAGGGAGAAATTAGAGTACAAGAGAAAAGTAGCTAGAAATATAAAAATAGATAATAAGAGTTTCTAGAGGTATTTAAAAAGCAGACTAAGTAAAGTGAGCTTTAGAGAGAGAATGAGGAATTAATAATGGAAAATAAGGAAATGGCGAATTAATTGAACAGAGGATTGGAAAACTGCCAATGTAACACCCTTATTCGAAAAGGGAGGGAGACAAGAAACAGGTAACTATGGGCCAGTTAGCTTAACATCTGTCATTGGGAAAATGTTAGAGCTTATTATAAAAGATGTAATAACAGAGCATTTAGAATTACATAATCTAATCTTAATCTCTATCTAGTCAGCATGGCTTCATGAATGGGAAATCATGCCTGACAAATTTATTAGAATTCTTTTGAGGAGGTAACTAGCAGGATAGATAAAGGGGAACCAGTAGATGTAATATATTTGGATTTAGAAAAGGCATTCGATAAGGTACTGCACGTAAGGCTACTTAATAAGATAAGAGCCCATGGTGTTGGGGGTAGTATATTAGCATGGATAGAGGATTGCCTCACTAATAGAAGACGACAAAGAGTTGGTCAAGGGGGGCATTTTCAGGATGGCAACCTGTAACTTGTGCAGTGCAACAGGGATCAGTGCTGGGGCCTCAATCATTTACAATATATATTAATGACTTAGATGAGGGAAGTGAATGTATTATCATCACCACAAAAATAGGTGGAAAGGCAAGTGGTGAGGATGACACAAGGAATCTACAGAGGACCATATGGACAGGTTAGGTGAGTGGGCAAAAAAGTGGCAGATGGAATTTAATGTGGGAAAATGTGAGGTTATGCACTTTGGCAGGAGAATAGAGTAGCTGAATAGTATTTAAATGGAGAAAGACTGCAGAAGGTTGCTGCACAGAGGGATTTGGGAGTCCTTGTGCATGAATCCCAAAAAGTTAACATACAAGTTCAACAGGTAATAGGGAAGGCAAATGGAATGTTGGCCTTTATTTCAAAGGGAATGGAGTATAAAAATAGGGAAGTCTTGCTAAAGCTATACAGGGCACTAGTTAAACCACACCGAGAATACGGTGAACAGTTTTGGTCCCCTTATCAAAGGAAACATATACTGGCATTTGAGGCTGTCCAGAGAAGGTTCGCTAGGTTGATTCCGGGTATGGAAGGATTTTCTTCTGAGGAGAGGATAAGCCTGTACTCATTGGAGTTTAGAAGAATGAGAGGTGACCTTATTGATTCTTAGAGGGCTTGACAGGGTCGATGCTGAGAGGTTGTTTCCCCTTGTGGGAGAGTCTAGGACCAGAGGGCATAATCTCAAGAGTAAGGTGTCACCCATTTAAAACAGGGATGAGGGGAAATTTCTTCTCTGAGGGTAGTTAATCTGTGGAATTCTATACCGCAGAGGGCTGTAGCAGCTGGGTCGTTAACTATATTCAAGGCGGAGATAGACAGATTTTTAATCATTAAGGGAATCAAGGGTAATGGGGAAAAGGCAGGAAAGTGGAGTTGAGGATTATCAGATCAGCCATGATCTCATTGAATGGCAGAGCAGACTCGATGGGCCAAATGGCCTAATTCTGCTCCTACGTCTTATGGTCTTATATTTTGCGTCTGTCATCATTGTAAAGGATACAGTTGTGAATCAGGGAGGTGAAAAGGAGGGAGGAACTTAAAACAATTACAATCGCCAGGGAAAGGTTACTGTGATAATTATTAGAACTAAAAGCTGACAAGTCCCCAGGTTCTGATGGACTTCATCGTAGATCTTAAAAGAAGTGGCTGCTGAGGTAGTAGATACATTGGGTTTAATTTTCCAAAATTGCCTAAATTCTGGAAAGGTCCCATCAGATTGTAAAATAGCGAATGTGACTCCTCTATTCAAGAAAAGAAGGGGGCAGAAAGCAGGAAACTATAAACCAGTTAGCTTAAAATCTGTCATAGGGAAATTGCTGGAATCTATTATTAAGGAGGTTACAGTGGGCACTTAGTAAATCTCAATGCAATCAAGCAGAGTCAATGTGGTTTTACGAAAAGGAAGTCATGTTTGACTAATTTGTTGGAATTCTTTGAGGAAGCAACAAGCAACCTGGATAAGGAGGAACCTGTGGATGTGCTGAATTAGATTTCCAGAAGGCATTTAACAAGGTGCCACATCAAAGGTTACTTTGCAAAATAGGAGCTCATGGTAAAGGGGTAACAAATTAGCATGCATCGAGGATTGGTTAGCTAACAGGAAGAAGAGAGTAGGGATAAATGGGTCTTTCGGGATGTAACAAGTGGAGTGTCACAGGGATCAGTGCTAGGGCCTCAACTATCTACAATCTATATCAATGGCTTTGATGAAGGAACCGTATGTATGGTTGCTAAATTTGCTGATGACACAAAGATAGGTAGGAAAGTATGTTGTGAAGAGGACATAAAGAATCTGTAAAAGGACATGGATAGATTAAGTAAGTGGGCAAAAATTTGGCAGAAGGGAGTATTATGTAGGAAAATGTGAACTAGTCCACTTTGGTAGCAAGAATAGAAAAGCAGCATATTATTTAAATGGGGAGAGATTGCAGAACTCTTGAGGTACAGAGGGATCTGGGTGTTCTGGTCCATGAATCAGAAAAAGTTAACCTGCAAGTGCAGCAAGTGATTAAGAAGGCAAATGGAATGTTTTTGTTTATTGCAAGGGAAATGGAATATAAAAGTAGGGATGTTTTTCTATAGTTATACAGGGTGTTGGTGAGACCACATCTAGAGCCTCTTTATTTAAGAGAAAATATAAATGCATTAGAAGCAGTTCAGAAAAGGTTCACTTGACTGATACCTGGGATGATGGGTTTATCTTAGGAGGAAAGATTGGATAGGCTGGGCCTATATCCATTGGAATTCAGAAGATTGAGAGGTGATCCTATCGAAACATAAGATCCTGAGGGGACTGGACAGGGTGGATGCTGAAAGGATGTTTCCCCCTGTGGGAGAGACCAGAACTAGGGACACAGTTTAAAAATAGGGGGTCTCCCATTTAAGACGGAGATGAGAAGAAATTTTTTCTCTCAGAGGGTTGTGAATCTTTGGAATTCTCTTCCCCAGAGAGCAGTGGAGTTAAGGCCAATGGAATATTTTTAGGACAGAGGTAGACAGATGCTTAACTAACAAGGGAGCCAAAGGTTATCGGGGGTAGGTGGAATGTGGAGCTGAGGCCACAATCAGACCAGCCATGATCTTAGTGAATAGCAGAGCAGGCTGGAGTGGCCAACTGGCCTATTCCTGCCCCTAATTTGTATGTCTGTATTTCCTGTACATAGCATGTGGCAGAACCATTAGAAAATACAGATGGAAAAATGACTAATCAAGCCTATGAAGGTCACTCCATCCCACACAGCCGGTATACCTGCAGCATCAGCAAGTCTCTCCAGCCCCTGGGGGCAAGTCTCCCAGTTATCATTATGATTAATTGTGAGCAATCATACTTTGCAGATTTTAAACTAAAGCAAAGGTGTTCAGATTTTTTGCCCACGGCTCTCTGTCCATAGCCCCATCTTTACCCAAAAGAAAGCAGAGGGCCCTGGATGAAAGGGAAGGCTGCAGTTGGCACTAAAGGGTTGAACTGGGTCTTATTTTGTCTGCTGAAGGAACAGCAATACAGAAACGGAACCAGTGCAGGCAAGAACTGGAAGTCTTTACTGTAGTGTGACTCACCCGTATACTGCAGAGGATAGTTGTACAAATTTTACAATTATAGCATGCTCTTGGTATCCATCCACTAAAATAAATGGACACACATTTGCAGATTATCATCCTGATCTACCACTGCTTAAAACCCTATTTTCCCACCACTCTTGCCTAGTGGCCAAGGATCACTACCACGAACAGGATTTTATATAACTAGCTTTTTTATTTCTCAGTACTTGCTACCTCCAAGGATGGCGACACTACAGCACTACTCAGCCAATGGCAATCTCCATCAGCAAATGCACCCTGACCTTCACTTACCATTGACACAACCCCTAGTGTCTACACCGTGCTGAATGCAACCCCTAAACAAAAATTTAGTAGCTAACATTTTTTTTTTTAAATCACTGCTCCTAACGGGTTCATATCCCTGCTTCTGTTGAAGGTGTTGCCTCTCACTGGAGTAATGTAGGTAGAAATTCTGCTGCCTGCACCATAGAGTCTGAACCAGAGATTTTCTCCGTGGACAGGGGGTGTATGGATAATCATGTGAAACCACAGGGTGCATTCACATTCCTTTTAATATTAAAAAATACACATCAGAATCTTGCTTTACTTTAAATGGCCTGCATTGGTTCCTTTCAGGATGTCTGTGTTACACACTTTGCCCACTGTTATCCTGAACCCTTTCCAGCATCTTGGAATAAGGCTTCTGCATGAAACAGGTGAAGATCTGGCCACCCATAAGGAAGCCCCCAAGGAAAATGAAGGGAGGTACAAATGGGTTGGGAAGCACAATGCAACAATTTAAGCTACCATCAACTTACTGCCCAGTAGAATGACAATATTGACCAGAGTGTTATTTCAACTGTGTGGGTATCACAGCTAGACCTGGGACTGTCCTCACCTGGCACCCACTTTTGGCTCATTTTTTGCCTCTCTCTAGCCCAGCACCCCACAAAGTCGCCAAGGCTGAGATTGAGGCCAACTCATCTCAGACTGGTGGTAGGACCAGAGACCGAGGCCTGCTGATCTGTATAACACAGGTGATGTGTGTTTACCCATTGAACCGTCATGAGGGAATATCGCAGATTGGGCGGTGTGATACCATTGAATCTCAGAACATTCTGAGTCCCATGGTGAGGGTCGAGGGTGAAATTTTCTAATGTGGAAAAACATGTCAATGTTTAGTTGGTCAGAAATGATCAGTGGTTTAGGATCATTCAACAGTGGTCAGAATCTCCTTCACTTTAGGGAATATTTGCACATATTTTGATTGACTCTGCCACTGCTACGGTTTAATTATGGCATCCTGCTTATTCTGTACAATACCAAGGCACAACCTGATTGATGCAAAGCTTTATATTGTAAGATAAAAGCAAAATACTGCGGATACTGGAAATCTGAAAGAAGGGTCTGAGGAAGGGTCATACAAACTTGAAATGTTAACTCTGTTTCTCTCTCCACAGATGCTGCTAGATCTGCTGAATTTTTCCAGCATTTTCTGTTTTTGTTTCTGGTTTTATACTGTAAGGTTGGAAATGGGTGAAATTTAAAAACTTTAAGCAAGTGTTGTTTAATGAATAAACTGCTAATTCAGGCAGTATACAAATGCGTATTTTTAAAATCATTTTTGGGATGTGCGATTTGTTGGCAAGGCCAGCATTTATTGCCCATCCAGAGTTACCCAGAGATCTTAGAGAAGGCACAGGCATTGTGTTAGTGGGCACACCACACCAGGGATTGTAAATAAGGTCACGTGGCTCCCTCCAGGTATTTGCAACCCAAATAAGGACATGATTATTGCACATTTCTTGCAACTGGCTTTGTAACAAATGCCTGTTTCTTCAGAATTACACTTTAAATATCCAATGCTATCTGCTGGTGGAGGTAGGAGGGATGATGTTTGGAGAATAACGAACATTGCCAATTAGGTAAGGGAAAATATATTGAAGTGCTTGCTCCTGATTACCTGGTAACTTCTGCTGGATGTTGTGCGAGGACACAATCATACTCATCATGATAAAATAGCTTGCCAACAGTGTCTAGGCCCACATGTGAGGTATGGCTACTTGGGTGACATGCCAGAGGGGATTTGGCAAGATTCTGCGCCTGCTGGCAACAAAATCGGTGATGAAAAAAAAATCCCACAAGGGCAGAACACAAAGCACGAGGAATCCTGAACTGAAAGAAGCAAATGCACATCTTCAAACTGCCCAAGTGCTGTATCTCATCCTCATACACACACTCCAAAATCATAGGGATTGTCAGATGCTGAATGATATGTTTGTGGCCCAGACTGTCATGTCCCACTTAATTCACCAAGTTTGATGCAACCTAACTGAGTGGAAACTGCAGCCAATACTGGGGCTGTTACTCATTTTTTCAAATTGGATGTTTTCCTTGCAACCCTATGCTTAATTTCTGTTACGTTGGCAATGTAGGTACTTAAACTTCACTTATTATAGCTTCAAAAAAAAAACTTGAAATGTTAAACCCCATACCTCACTTTAAGTATCGTAGCCAAAATCTATAAAGTGGTTGGCCCCAGTTACCCTCAGTGTTTACACCAGGGGCTTGTCTTCATTATTTCAGACTCAAAAGATGAACCAACCAATGAGAAAAAAGTGTAGTGACTGTGACTGCTGATAGCAGGTCTGTCACGATAGCAGGTCTGTCACGCCTGGGAGTGTCGGGAAGCTTGCAATTTCCTTTCCTAGTGTGAGTACATCATTCTAATCTCCATTACATTGCCTGAGCAGTGCTTTTTATGACTAGTCTTGATGAAGCAATGACAAAGGGTGTGAGTAATAACATCAATAATGTCTTACAATTCCAATGTGGGTGTTCCAGTTTATTGAGACCCATCAGGAAAAACAAAACCTCAATCACACAAGCTTATGGCCACTGAATATGTTCATAGTGAAACTTCCTGTCTGAAAGCAGGGTTTGACAGTCAACTGTACCATGAAAGGTCAGTAGCAGCAGTTTTAATAACTCAAAATAAAAATTTGCAGGGCTATGGGGACTAATTGAACAGCTGAAAGAGCTGACACGGAAATGATAGGCTGAATGGTCTCCTTCTGTGCTGTAGGATTCTATAATCCAATGACACTCAGCTCTTGCTCCCAAATTAAACACAGTTCTTTAAGTATTATAATATGCTATTATTTATTGTAGTGTTAAGTTCCCTTTTAAGAACACCTTTACGTTTTAAAAAATATCAAGATTTCAAACTGCCATGGCTGGCAGATTTGGGGGGGTGGTGAGACAAAACTATGGATTTGAGTTTTATTCTCTGGATTATTAGTCCAGTAACATAACCACCATACTACCATAGGGGAGGAGTAGTTGAAATCAGTGTTCCTACTCTTAATCTCTATCTAGTCACCCCTGCTAGAGATACTGGCAGATAGCAGGTGAGGACAGTATCAGACACTGATATAATGCTTCCATCCCAACAGCCAAACACCTGTTGATATTTAATGCCTACCTTCCAACATTAAGAACAGCTACTCAATTGGAATACCGGGGAAAGGAGCAATAAGCAACAGTGGATACATACACTGGTGAGGAAACTGGGACATAAATCTGTAGGACAATTGGACTCTGGGTCAGTGTCAGAACACATGCTTTGAGCTGCTACCTAAATATTCTCATCCAGTTAGTGTTGGAGCTCAGTACAGCCTGGGAAGCCATGTATGGTTTGTCATCAGTTTTTAAATTTACTAGGGCCATATGTTCACAGCTAGTCCCTGCTTCAGAGGGCTAGAAATTGATCATCATCTTAAAATGGAATTTACAGGGGTATTTTGGAACAGGTCCAGTAACAGCAGAGCCCAGACTAGTTAAACTGTATCGTTTGGTTCCTGTAAACAGACCGTTAAAAACTGGGCAGCTGAGAGTAGCCGTTTTAAATCGTCGGTCACTGAACAGTTTGAGAGTAGAGACGGACACCTTGTCTTACAGTTGACTGAAGGGTAAAACTGGTTTTCGTCTCAGGAGAAACTAGGTGGGAAGAGATGCGTTTCTAACTTACTCCAGACCTTCAGCCCTGTCCTCAGTAATCCTTTGATAACTGAAGCCTGCAGCAATCACACCACTGGAAGACATCCCATGGATTTGAAAAGCACTCTCCAAAACATTTAGAATTAGTGAACTGATATAATAGTTCCCAAAATAACTACTATTTAAAACGATCAGCAGACGCTCGGGCAGCGCTGAGTGTTTCGCTGTAGAACTGATTTAATGCTATCTGTGGAGGAACCCGATTTGATCAGAAGACATACATGATGGGCTGGACAACCCCCTACGTTCACTGTACAGTTGAGTGTCCACCTAGATCCTGATAACATTAATTGGTTGACACCAAAAAGAGTTAGATCCTGGTAACAGGTTAATATAACCACAGCAAAATCCAGTCACTTTACACACCGACTCAGACCCCACTCAGCTGCAAACAACGTTAATATCGGTGATAAAGGTAGTAGAGCCAAATAGAAAGTAGAATTCTAATATATAAAACCCCGGAATTAATACTAAATAGGCTTTTTTAGTATTTTTAAAAATTCGCTTGTAACATTATTGCAAAAGATAGTTTCTTCGGAAAGTGATCACAAAAGTTTTGAAATGGTGTAAAACTCTTGCTGTAGTTCAGGTTATACATTAAAATGATCGGAGTGGCTCAGGGCTAATAATTTATAGTGGGTTCTGTTCATCCAGCACCACAATATACAAAATATCCTGTATCTTGAAGAATATTGTAGTTACAACAAAGGAATTAGCCGCGAATTTGAGCAGAAGCAGGAAGCGTTTAAAGATGACAGAATGATAAAAAGCAAAGCGTGATCTTAAAAAAATACTGGAATCATCAATAGGTTAACAGGAGGGAGAGGAAAAAAAACGAGCATTGAACGGGGTCTGAAACTCACCTACCTCCTGGTCAGTTTCACGGGACAGGAAATCCGGCGCAAATTCTCCAACTAACTACCCCGACTCTGCAGCGGTGAATACCACAACATATCTCTACACTACGTTCTATCGTTCCTACTTGTCCTGGATCCTGACTCTAATTAAATGTTTCTCTGTTGCAATGTGCCCCGCAGTTTGCTTAATAAGGCGGGCTCTGAATCCTGATGTCACCATGAAGTGGGATCAAGACATATCCCCGCCCACAGCCTGCAGTCAGCACGCTTACTTACCTCTGCTTAAAGGGGAACACCCACAAACAGCTAGAGATCAACACCTCAAACTTAAACCGGCAATAGCTTGTCCTTCATCTATTATTTATATATATATATATATATATATATATATAGAAGCTTTCTAAAACTTCTTTATCTGAGAGCATCGGAGGGAGGAGACAAATGAATGCTTTTTTTACTATTTGGTGGGACCCACTAACATCACAGCAGTTTAAACCTTGCAGAACCCAATCCAGAACACAAAACCAATGTTGAACTGGACTCTATCTAGAGTTGCCACGTCTTCTGCTTGTTCTCGTTGCCACATAATTCACTTACCATTCAGTGCTGTGAATACATTAAATTATTTCCTGGCCCTGCGTTTGGTCAGCTGGTGCTTTTGGGCTAAAGCTTTGATTCACCATAAAATGCTACTTTAACTTCAAAATTAATCAAGAAGAATTAAAAGCTAGCTTCAGTATTGCCTAAGAAAGTCTGAACTTATGTGTATTCATGTATGTCTGCAAATGTGTCTCCACTAACACCTCACTGTTCCCCTCCCCCAACCCCACTTCTATGTCTTTCTCTGGGAAAAACTCTCCCCCAAGACACTTAAAATTGCACTTTCAGATTCTCAAGTATCTAGCCCTTGGCCCTCCATTCACCATGACATTTCTGTAGCTACCAAACTACTCAACCACTCACTCACCTCTGCTTTCTTGTGTCAACCATGGCTCAGTTGGTACTGCTCTTTCTGCTCCTAATTCAGGAGGTTTTGGGTTTAAGTCCCACTCCAGGAATTTTAGTACAAAAAAATCCAGGTTGACACTGCAGTGCAGTACTGAGGGAATGCTGCACTGTCAGAGGTGCTGCTTTTCAGGCAACATGTAAACTGAAGTCTGCGTGCACACTCAGATGGATGTAAAATATTTTGAAGAAGAGCAGGAGAGTCCTGGCCAATTTTTATCCCCCAATCAACATCACAAGAAACAGATTTTCTGGTCATTATCACATTGCTGTTTGTGGGAGCTTGCTGTGTACAAATAGGCTGTCGCATTTCCTACATTACAACAGTGATTACACTTCAAAAGTACTTCACTTGCTCTAAAGTGATTTGAGATGTCCTGTGATTGTGGAATCCACAGTATAAATGCAAGTCTTTCCTTTACTTTCCTTTTGATGCTTGTGTCCATTAAAACTATTACTCTTTCTCATCTTGGTCATTTGCCCTGGTATGGTCTTCAAGTGGATATAGGTTGGTGGAATGGGTGGACAATAACTGATGAAATTCAATGCAGAGAAATGTGAATTGATGCATTTTGGGAGGAAGAACGAGGAGAGGCAATATAAAATAAAGGATACAATTGTTAATGTGGTGCAAGAGCAGTGGGACCTTGGGGGTATATGTCCACAAATCGTTGAAGGTCGAAAAAGTGGTTAACAAGGCATATGGAATTCTGGACTTTCTAAATAGAGGCATAGAATAGAAAAGCAAGGAGATTATAGTGTACCTTTATTAAAACACCAGTTTGGTGTCCAATTCTGGGCACCACACTATTGGAAGTATGTGAAACCATTAGGGAAGGTACAGAAAAGATTTACAAGATTGGAGAAGTTGGAGCTGTTCTCCTTAGAGAAGAGAAGGTTGAGAAGAGATTTGATATCAGTGTTCAAAATTGTGTTGGGTCTGGACAAAGTAGGAAAAAACTGTTCCCATTGGCAGAAGGGTCGAGATCCAGAGGCTACTGATTTAAGGTGAATGGCAAAAGAATCAAAGTTGACAAGAGCAGAGTGGTTAGAAGGCACTGCCTGAGAGGTTGATGGAGACAGATTCAACTGTTGATAATCACCTGAAGAGAAAAAATTTACAGGGCTAGGGGGAAAAAGTGGCAGAGTGGGACTGCCTGAGTTGCGGTTGCAGAGAACCAGCATGGACACAATTGGCTAATAGAGCACCTCCACTAAGGTTTCTGTCCCTACCACAGGGTTAAAAAGGGCCTTATCAAAGTCACAAATGTCATGGCGTCATCAAATGAGAAAAAAACACACAAAACTACCCCCTTTTGGAGCATAACCTTAAATGAATATAAAAGAAATGTACAACTTAAATAGTAATATCATTTTCCCTAATGAGCAACACTTCAATTCCGACAGACACCACATATTCTCTCTCCAGGACCACCTGGGCGTAGATAGACCACAAGAGGCAGGCAATCAGAGTGACCACCCTTGGGCTGCATTCAACTTGGATCTGATGATTGCCATCTTGACTAGGTTCAGGAGCCAACCTGTGAGGGGTTCCTCCAAATTGCTCACCCCCCTCCCTACTGGGTGGCCAAAGGTTAAGAGTGTGAGATTGAAGTGGAGCCATAGGCTTGAGGATTAACCCCTTCAAATAGTGAAACATGGGCTGCAACCTCTCACTCTCCATTTAAATGTGAAGCTTGGACTTAGCCAGGCCACAAAAGTTACAGATGGCCTGGGCACCAATGAAGTGACTTAAAAGCCAGTTTGATGGAACTTCTTTGTCTAACACTCTAAATATGTGTGCATATCAGCTTTGGTGCATTCTTGTATACATTTCTGCATTCATGCATTTTAATTGTACACTTATGTGTCCAGGAACTCCGTAACAAGCTGCAACATCAGAGGCAGTGGCAACTAGGAATAAGGAAATAAAATTGGAAATTAACTTGCTTTGTGTTTAATTTTTCTGATGGCTCATTGTGTAAACACCCAATCCAGTGTGATATGAAGCCATATGGATCATAGGATCCTGGTTCCATCTGCACTGGGTGAATTGATCTAAGTGCATGTTGGTTAGTATCGGGTGAGCACAGGATCAGTGTCATTGGTGATGCTCCATTGGCCAAATACCCTGCTGGCACTCACTGTTTTGGCTTACACAAGGAATATTGCCTTCTGGGTCAAGTATGAAAGGCAGCTGGCACCCGTATCCCAGCAAGAGTCAGTACATCCTGAAGAGAAGGGTAGAAAACCGTAGGGAGGGAAAGTTTGTTCATCATCCTTTCTCGTGGGGAAAAGAGGGAACCTTGTAAATTTCAGGGACTACAACGCTAGTTTGTATAATTTCTCCTTGTAAGTTAACCCTTAGAGGCAAGGTATCATTCTGATAAATATGTGCTACTCTTCCTCCAAGACAAATGTATTCTTCATAAGGTATGGTGTCTAGAACTGCTGACAATACTCCAGGTGTGGTTCAATCAGGGCTTCTACTATATTGTATTCTAGTCCTCTAGATATAAAGTTCAGCATTCCATTAAGCTTTTTGATTATTTTCTGTACCTGTTCACAACATTTTAGTGATCTGTGTACATACCTGGACCCTCAAGTCTATTCAAACCTCCATTATTCCTACTTTTTCACCGTTTTGAAAATATCCTGTTCTGTCATCTGTAGGTCCAAAGTGGAGGCCCTCATATTTGCCTACATTGAAATACATTCACCACAGTTTTGGCCGCTTACTTAAACTATCAATATATCTATGTAATTTTATGATTCCATCTATACTGCTTACAACGTCGCCTACCTTTGTGTCATTGGCAAATTTGGATATGGGGCTTTCTATCCCATCATCTAAGTTGTTCATAAATGCATTGATGTCCCAACAGAGATCCTTGCTGGACACCACTAGTCACATCCTGCCAATTAAGATACCTGCCCATTATCACTACTCTCTGCCTTCTGCCGCTCAGCCAATTTCCTCACCAAGTCAATAATTTGTCTTCAATTCCATGAGCTTCAACTTTAGTTTCTACCTAATTGTTAATGTTCTGATACCTAATGCACTGGACAATAAGTTGCACACCATGTGTGCATGTGCCAACAAGTGCCAATAGCACTTGTTAAAAAGTTCCCTTTTTAACTGATATACATTTACTGTAAGTCTACTTGATTGGCAATCCATCCACTGATTTAAACTTTCACTCCCTCCACCTGTGGCACATCCTGGCTGGAGTGTGTTACTAACTGCAGAAGGCACTGCAGCAACTCTTATGAGACAAACTACGGGCAGAATCGTCCCAGATTTGCACGAAGTGCAGTAGTGGGCGGGAAAAATGATGTTTTACCTGCTGGCCGCAATGTCCACTTCTCACACTGTATCGTCCCAATCCCACCGCATTAATTATGCACTCCCGGGAAACACACCATTTTGATAGCAGGTGGGCTTTCATTCACTCGCCACACCATCACCTCACAGCCTCATCACGCCAGGCGCCACACTTAAAGTGTAGCCACACACACACCTCTCAGAGCTTCCAGCCCATGACTGCTGCAAAGAAGACATGGCTCCAAAAGGCAAAAAGATTGCAGACCCCAGTTTAATGACGCGTCCCTAGGTCACCTTTTGGATGCAGTGGAGGCCCGCCGTGTTGTTCCCAATCCCTGCTCTGGCAGCAGGAGGGGCAGCAGTATCACCATTCCAGCATAGGAGGTGGTGGTCAGCGCCAATGCCCTGCAAAAGAGGACAGCCACCCAGTGCCACAACAGGATGAATGGTCGCATCCATTCCACCAGGGTAAATCACTCTTCTCATCACTCTCAACTCACAAACCCATCACACATCCACAGGGATCTCACAGAAGGGACACCACTAACTCTTATGCGCACCCTCATATCTTCTTCAGGCTCATTTCCTCTGGAGCTTGTGGCCTCATCCCGTCCATGTCTCCACTCAGCACACAAACATTCCTTGCAGTGCCATGTGCCCTGCTCACACTTTCTCCATCTGTTTTCCTGCAGGAGAAGCCTGCTCACAACAGCAGGAAGAGGTCCCAGACCCGGGGGTGGAATGGCCCACGTTAGGCCCCTCACACACTTTGAGGAATGTGCCATCGCGCTGACAGGATTGGACCATGCCTGTGGTGACGGTGAGGTCAGCAGCGAACACCCTCGTGAAGATCCTTCACCATATTCATCCCTCTTTCAATGCAACTGTGAGTGCTCTCTCTCCTTTTAACTGTGCTGCCATACACTAGTTATCTCTACTTTGGTTCACAGGGAGCTCTGACAAGTGATCGACATCATCAGCCAGCCAGACCCTCAGCTCCATCCACGTCCTCACCTCCAGCCAAGAGGACTCCTCCTCCATTGAAGAGCTGGAAATAAGCAGACTGAATGACCCATCACGGTGCTTACCCTCACCCTCCACCAGCACAGAGACACATGTCTCTGTGGGACCTACATAAAGATCAGGCTTGGGTTCACAACCTGGTGGTCACTGCACGGATGCCTGTCCGCAGCAGGAGGAGGCAGGTTCAGCTGAGCTCCCCAGCACTCGGAAGACTACTGGGGAAGAGGCATCTGTGAGGTCTGAGTCAGATGATGAACCTCTGGATTTGGCCTTCCAGCTCATCCTGGAGAGTCAGCAGAAGGCAGGGAAACATCACGCAGAGCTGTTGGAAGCCCTCAACAGAGTGGCACACGAGACAAAGGAGTGTGTCTACCTGCTCTCTGATGAAGTGGTGTCCACATGTGTGTGTATGGACGTCTCTATGAGGAGGATGGTGGACACCATGGAGACCTTGGTCTAGCAGAACGCAGAAATGTGTGCAGACCTGCACGCCATTGCGGTAGCCATGGGTGAGTTCCTGCAGTGGCGACATGGGAGGGAAACGGGGAACCTCGACATCCCCCCAGGTGTTCCTTCCACTTGAGGAGTCAGGCCGGGGCCCCCGGGCACCCGAAGGGAGGAGGAGCAGCAGCTGGACACTCCTGGGTCATCCACTCAGGAATCTCAGAGGCTGTCCTCTCCTTCCAAGTCCCCTTTGCCTGTGACCCCCTCAACCTCATCCTCCGTCACTGCAGAGAAAGTAGCTGGCCCACAGGAGGACAGCTAAAGCAAGTCTGGGCTCCCAAGACATCGGCTCTCCAGAGGACCCATGCTGAAGGCATCAGAGGCAACAGGGCCAACCATTGCACAGGCTGTCTCCACCCCTGCTGCGAATGTCAGGGCAGCAGCTAGAAGTCTAAGGTGTTCAAAAGTTAAGAACTTCTGACACAGTTGCATGGGTGAACACATTTTGCCACTTGACAATCTGGAAATATATTCATTAGCACTGAATAATGTGAAATGATGTCTTTCAGCTTCATTGACAGGCTCTGCACACCCCCCCACCCCCCACCCCACCCCATCATCCCCCCCACCCACCCCATCCCCACCCCCCATCCCCCCCAATCCCCCATCCCATCCCCCATCCCAGCCCCTATCCCATCACCCCCATCCATCCCCCCACCCCACCCATCCCATTCCCCCACCCCCCATCCCATTCCCCCACTCCCCATCCCATCCCCCCCATATCCCATCCCCCCAATCGCATACCCCCCCCAC